>NW_023458558.1:33027100-33088892 GCF_013731165.1 Rhagoletis pomonella | reverse complement strand
ATTGCACACAGGTGAATGTAATGTCACGCCATCCACTTCTTGGTTCTCTCGACTGTTTACAAACAAACAACAGAAGCCACACCATTAGTATGTTATATGCCCGACGAGCTTCCCTACTGCAGCAAGTTACGCGCACTTCAATCGGCGATTTGCCAACTAGACATGAAGTTATCGAAAGCCCTCGCAATAAATGGCTTAGTGAAATCAACGATATACTCGATGAGCCTACAGTGCCGCATGAAATTCAAGCGCCTGCAATAAGCAATGGAAAAATGGAAGCAGCACGTCTTATTGTTATACGCCGTCGAAAGATGAAGAAGCATAAGTTGAAGAAACTGCGCCGCAAGATGAAATTCGAATGGGCCAAAGTGCGTCAACGCCGTGAGATGCGCAAAGAAAAGGCATTCCAAGCTAAATTGATCGCTCAAGTGAAAGCCGGTGAAGCATTTAATGCAGAGCAGTACGTGGAAGAGCAGCTGCGAAAGGCAAACGAGAATCCATTGCCCCGTTATTGGAAAGGAAGGCGGTTGCCTGCGTTTATCATCAAAGAGAAACTGGGAATTAAGTGAAAAATTGTCATAGGCTATTAGGTTTATAAGATTGTTTGTATTTAGCGAACGTGTTGGTATTTCATTGGTATTTACAAGAATAAATCCAAATTTTACAAGTCATTCTGTGAGCGGCTCGCATTCTATTTGATTTATTTTCTTTTCATTCTCAAAACAATTTTTATTCAAACCAAAAGGTTATCAACTCAGCAGCTAAAACCTTCTACATGTCCGCCGGTTTGGTCAACGTTCCGATAGTTTTCCGTGGCCCCAATGGTGCCGCTGCTGGTGTAGCCGCTCAGCATTCTCAGTGCTTCGCTGCCTGGTACGGTCACTGCCCAGGTTTGAAAGTGATATCCCCTTATGACAGCGAGGATGCACGTGGATTGCTTAAGGCTTCCATTCGCGACCCGGACCCAGTGGTTTTTCTAGAAAATGAGATGTTATATGGTGTTTCATACCCAGTGGACGAAAAGGTATTTGATAAAGATTTCGTGCTGCCTATCGGTAAGGCAAAAATTATGAAACCAGGTAATCACATCACTCTGGTAGCACATTCAAGGGCTGTAGAAACCGCACTGACCGCTGCTGCTGAACTGGCTAAAAAGGGTAAGCTAAATTAGATTTTTTAATGGAATATATTTACAATTGCATATACTTTCAGGTATTGAAGCTGAGGTTATCAATTTGCGTTCCATCCGTCCACTGGACATGGACACCATTTGCAAGTCCGTTAAGAAGACACATCATCTTGTGACCATAGAGCAGGGCTGGCCACAACATGGTAAAATCGCAACTTTTCACCTCTAGCAGCACTCAACAAATCTAAATTTTTTGTTATAGGTGTGGGCGCTGAAATTTGCGCGCGTATCATGGAGGACGAAACTTTCTTCCATTTAGATGCACCTGTGTGGCGTGTATGTGGCGTTGACGTACCAATGCCTTATACCAAGACCCTGGAAGCGAATGCATTACCCCAGGCTCATAACATTGTCGAAGCTGTGACTAAAATCATTGGACCCAAAAAGTAGAGAATTTATACCATCCAAATTACACCTTAGTCAAATTTTAAATGCTAGATCAAACAAGTATTCGCAATCAACTTCTCACAGAACATAAATGTTTATAATGAAAATATGCGCGAATTAAAAATGCTATACACTATACTATACCCACATGAAGTCATAAGATTAAAGTCGATGAAATATTAAAATTCACACCGCGGCATTCATTTAACATGAACGCAAGCCTTAAGGGATACAATTTTGCATAGGAGAATGTCGTAAATCATATATCAGTCGACCATTGGTAGTAAAGAACCCACAATCGGAAGTCAATAATGGGTTTAATATTTAATATATTTTACCCTTTCGTCATATGTATGTATGTACGCTTAATGTACATCAGTTGTGCTATATACCTGCCATAATATCTTTTTTAATATATGACCAAGGTACGTGAAGCTATGCATACGTAAATTGTGATTATAATTAAAAGTAATTATTAGTTATGAATAAAAATCTCATACCGATTTTCATAAAGCAGACGATCATCAGCTTAAATAAAGGTAATAATGAGGACTGAGTTCTGGAAATGTTTGTTGTATTTTTGACAGCATAACCTCGTCGTCATTGTAAATCCGCTTAAGTGGCATATTAATTGTTTAAGTGAGCTTTTTTGTTAAGAAAATGCGTTTAAATAAAACACAAGTATCAATTCCGTACGAGTTTGTACATATTAGAAATAGTCAGTGGTCGCCACTCAATTTTCAGTACTATTTTCTAGACTATTTCCGACAAGTTCGGACTCGTACGGGATCTCAACTTCAATAAATGTCCTTGAACTATTTCAACCCAAGTCACTTTGAATTTAAATTGAATGGTGTTGAAATTCACTCGGAACCCAGAAGCCATTCTAAAAGGCCTACCCAAGAAGTGCTTCTAAAAGGGCTTTTTCATATCACAATTTACGCGAATATGTAAGTTTAATTATTTAACATTTAAAATAATTTTTTACAAATTTAAGAACACCTCCAAAAGGCTTTCTGGAAGCCTTTCTCTGGGTAGCGAAAGCAATTTGTGCCAAGGAGAAAGGAATGCAGAGTGGAAGGCCTGTTGAAGGTTGTTGTCAAGAAGGCCTTTTCGAAGGAACTTTAGCTCCTGAAATCACCTACTGAGAAGTGAATTTCTGAACCTGCCTGATTATCTTGGCAAACTGCAACATGCGCACACTTAAGTTATCCAAAGTAACTTTTCTTTTCTGTGCCAAGATTATTTCTCTTTTTATCTGAAGATGTCACATGTTAGATTACTGGAAGCAAGCTTAAACCGTTATGGATTTAATTACATGCTTCGAAAATCCCAATTAATAGAAAAACATGATTTTTTGCTACATAAATCTCCTTGAATTATATTTCATTTTAATAATGTATATATGTATGTTTGTGTCGTAGAAGTGTAGGTACGTGTATGTAAAGTCCAAAATATATATGGATATACCCAATATCCACGAGCATAATTAGTGTTTAATTCTCTGTTAAAATTATTAATAAAAAACGATACGAACACTAAAAACCACATTACCCCTATCTTCGCCATCGAAGTATTGCGCTTATTCGATTAGCTGCTGTGGTCATGAGACCCCCTGTGATACTTGATTGTTGTGCAGCGGCGGTTGCAATTAAATCCGATTCACTAATCTCAGGCTCGTCTGGGAAGTTTGGCACCGATTCCCAATCCAAGCGTAAGGAATTTTCTTCTAAAAAACAAAAAATCATTATCTTAAAGAAAGCTTAAATAACGGGTATTATGACTACCTTCCGATTCTGATTCCGTGGCAGTTTCAATGCCTTTAAGCAGAGAATCGACCGATTTCATTAATGGTGCATTTGATATCTCATAGAATCCATGTCGTCCTAAGTTACTCTTTTCTACATCTAAAATGGCCAATATGTTTTCCAGTGTATGATTTTCATTTAGATTTCGCAGCTGTACCTGCTGTGTGTAGGCGAGGTACATAATGTTTGAATTTAACCGCGAAACTTTGCGCAAGAATTGCTCTTCGTTAAGTTTGCGGCAAAAGTCACTGTAATAGATATATTTTTATAAAAATGTTGCAGTAGCAGGTCTTAAGATTTCGCTTACCCATATGCAACCCTATGGGGTAGACGCACATTTAGATAGTAGCTCATTAACTCGGTCAGTTGCGTGGTATACGTGAGCCCACCAATGATGCGAAAAGCACTTATGCGACTTGGTGCTATGTGATTACCTTCGTTCTTCGGCACATCATCTTTGTTGTCGGTAAGCCAATCTAAATACGCAGTGTAGTCACCATTAGCCGGCAATGTCGGTGCTACAATGCGGTATTGCATCTCACTAATACCGCTTCCATGAAACACCCACTTTCCGCGAATATAAGATGTGTTTTTAGCATCGGCCAATTGTTCCATAGTGTTAGTTTCATTGCTGGCGTCACCACCGGGTCCAGCACTTGGTATCGCACCGCGTACATCGCCAATAATCGCCTTAAGATGTTTTTCGTCTTGCAACACCACCTCCGAAATTGGAAATATATTCTTCACCAGTTGGTTTATATCATGACGTGTCACTTGCTGCACTTTATTCATCATCCCACCATACAACTCTCGCAATTTAATAATTTTTTCGAGTCTATCGAAAACATAATCCTCTAGAGCTTTCACTTTAATTGGATAGTTTGGCAACTGTTTGCGTTTATCAATGTTTGCCTTGCACCGCAGATCCCTTTGTTCTTTTCTATTTGCCAATAACGCTTGCTTTTCAGTTATCAATCTATTGAGCAGTTGAATCCTCTGCTTTTTACGTTTAATTTCACATTGCAAGTTTTCGCTGGAGCGCTGCTCACGCATGAACCGTTCATATCGAATACTCAAGTCCTTGAGGCCGCCTTTAATCTTGATATATTTCTGTTGTTTCTCAAAAAGGCTGAAAGAGAATGAAATTAATTCCAAGCCGCAATCTTTATCATTGAATTGCATATATGTGCCCAACTTACTTTTCTTTCTGCGTACAACCAGCAACATTACTGTGCACAATGTTACCATTCCGCACGCATGAGCAACAGTGAAAATTATGCTGGTGCTGGGATTTTCCACACAGTGGACAATGATATCTCAGCCCCAGAATATCCTCGGGATTGGCATGACCACCCGTATATTTGCAAACATCTTCACTTGAACTGGACACGTGAAATTTCAGATTTGGTGCATTGAAGCTCTCATCGGTCGATGAGCTAGACATAGATGCCATAACATAGTTGTCCACTACCAGAAGCAACTCTTCCTGCTACCTGAGCGCTGCGTCACAATGCTTTTACGCTATACACTATCAGCTCAATTACTCTTGGTACTACTTTTTCATAAAGTTAGATAATTAAAAACCCTATACTTGTTATTTTTATCACTCTAACTTCTATTCAAATTGAAAGTCTTCATTTAACAAAGTTTTCAGTTTATTTATTGCAATGACAGTAAAATGCAAATTTTTTGCTTATTTTCTCAAATATACAGTTTGACAGTCAGGGTTGCAGACTCCTATGTTGCTTTCGTGTGTTTGCCTGCGAAAATAAATGCTGAACCGCAAGGAAAATTTGCAATTAACTAGCAACAATTATAGAATGGTATGTCGTGATTAATTATGGAGATTTCTTATGATATACAATACTTTCATTGTCTGAAATATGTACAACCACCGTGAGCTACATACATACATACATATGAGCATATACATATGTACACAATCTAGCTAATTTTGCATAGCGTACGATGCCGCAATGCTCCCGTAGACACCTTGTAGTTTTTTTTTTGCTTGAATTGACTGTTGTGGCTGCCCAACAAACATTTAGATTTGAGGTTAGTTTGAGAACTAAGGTATATATTTCTCAAAACTCCAACGTTGTTTCTTAACAGTACCTCAAGTGGAGGATCATAGCGTTCTCAACAAAAAGGGCATTTTTATTTGTATGAAAAAAGGACTGTTTCTCAAGTTGAAAAAATGCTAGTTCCCAACTTGAACTCCAATGTAATTCTCCAATTGGTCTCAAACATATCATTGAAATACTGAAATTGAAATAGTAAAATTCCTTATACCTTTTTGATTGAAACGACATACATATGTAGATGTATTTAAATTTAAAATTTTCATTTTATTGCTTTTTTTGTATTATGTAGTTAATCAACATCGATTTACAATAATTCAATTCACAGTATACAGTCCGACAGTAATTTTGCCGCGTTATATTTTCTTTCAAGATTATTTGAGGATACTTTGAATATTACTTACTTTTGTTAGTTATTTTCCTCTTTATATAGCTTTAGTTTTTCACTTGAAAATTAAAGTTCGTTTCTCTATCACTTTTTACGTATCTGCGCGTCGGTAGAAATATTTTTTTTTTTTATTTGTGATACTGTTTTTTTGGCAATCAACAGTGGAATTCTAACAATCGCTACGCTAAATTTCCATCGCCAAAATTCTCTAAATGAAAATAAGTGAGACCAAGGCGAATTTATACAAGGTGGTGTTAATGGCGAATTTAGATTTTCGTCGCGGTGCTTCTTAATGTCAAAATGATATGTTTATTGTAATATGAATTCACCTTGTTTACAACAAACACATCATTTTGACATTAAGTAGTACCGCGTCGTAAATCTAAATTCGCCATTAACACCATTTATTTGAGAATCGGAGCTATTATGGGTTTGTTCCTATGTTTGAGACCAATTGAAGAATCACATTGGAGTTTGAATTGAGTACTAACATTTTCTCAACTGGAGAAATAGTCCTATTTTCGTACAAAGAAAAATGCCTATCTGTTGAGAACGCTATGATTCTCCACTTGAGGTACTGTTGAGAAATAACGTTGGAGATTTGAGAAATACAACCTTAGTTCTCAACTTAACCTCAAGTTGAGCTCAAACCTTAAGTTTTTCAGTGCCAGTTTAAACTTAGTTTAAGTAAACTGAGTTTACTTAATTGAACAGCTGGTTGACATTTGATTGGCTGATCTTAGTTTAAACCAGCCAGATCGGGCGTTTAAACTGAGTTTAAACCACGGCTGTGCACTGGAAAACTGGCCCTAACTGAATTTTAAATATGCGTTTATTGCATACAATATGAAAACCTTTAAAGAATAGGGATTGTTTTTTTTTCATTTTATATTCATACAACTATGCAAACAACTTCAATATTTGCATATATGTACAAGCTTAAGGATTGTTTTAATCCCCTTTTATTTTCATTTCAGGACCCAAGCTGTGCAAAAGAAGGTAAAAAAGGAAACTAATTGAAGAAACATTAAGTGATCGAATTGTTTTTCAAAATTCTATTATTTCAAATCTATTCTAATCATTTAATTTAGTAATCTGGTACCACATTTTTAAATAAAATAAAATGATTCATATTCGATTTATTGTCTTAAAATTTTTTAATTTTTATTTTGCAACATTTGTTTTTTTTTTTAATTAATTCTTCACCTAGTATCTTCTTTATAAGCGCTCTAACTGCCAAACGATTTTGGCCAAGTCCAAAACAGCAAACCAATAATTTCTCTTCTGTGCCAACTGGCGACAATTGGAAATGCCAAGTGAAGCAAAGTCCGCAGAAGAGGCCCTCCTCTTCCTCTGTTACAAGCATCGCGGCCCACGTGGAATACTTTAAGAGCTAGAGCGTTTCAGGCCATTCGAACGACATGACCTAGCCAGATAGATTTTAATTCACAGCACTATGTTTATAGCGTTGTAAAGCTGATATAGCTCATCGTTAGATTGTCTGCAGTATTCGCCATCGTGAATGCGTGAAGGTCCGTAAATCTTTCGCAGAATCTTTCTCTGGAAAACTCCAAGAGCCGCTTCATTAGATGTTTACATTGCACATGCCTCGCGCCATACACCAGGACAGGCATGATGAGTGACTTTTATAGTGTGATTTTTGTACGAAGGCAGAAGAGCACTTTACTTTTCAATTGCCTACTTAGTCCACAGTAGCGTGGTCAGAGTGATTCTGCGATGGATTTCCAGGCTGGCATTATTATTGGTGTTAATGCTGGTTCCCATTCGTCTACTTTTTCAATCTTGTAACTGTCCACAGAGACATAGGTGGCAAGACGCGTATGCTCTGACTGTTTGTGTGGTGACTGGAGGTACTTCGTTTTGTCATCGTTCATCACTAGACTCATGGTCTTTGCTTCTCTATCTAATCCCGAGAAGGCAGAACAGACGTAGCCCTTTTTTCGATAATGTCGATGTCGTCGGCATACGCCAGAAATTGTACGCTCTTGTAAAGTATTGTGCCAGAGCGGTTCAGTTCCGTGCTCTTGCACCTTGTCTGAAACCTCGTATGGTATCAAATGGCTCGGGAAGGTCCTTCCAAAAACTGACAAAGCTGGTGGTATTGCAATGTCATTTTACACAGCCGTGTTAGTTTCGTGGGGATACCAAATTCAGACATCGCGGCATAAAGGCAACTTCTTTTCGTGCTGTAGAAAGTGGTTTTAAAATCGACAATCAGATGGTGTGTGTCGATCCTATTCTCGCGGATCTTCCAAGATTTGTGGTATTGTAAATACCTGATCTATGGTGGATATGCCAGGTCTAAAGCCACACTGATAAGGTACAATCAGTTGGTTGACGGAGAGCTCGATAAGATCTTGCAACCTATGCTTAGAAGACTGATCCCGCGGTAGTTGGCACCTTTCTTGTGTAGTTGGCCTTTCTTGTGGATTAGCCAGAGCACTCTTAGATTCCAGTCGTCGGGCGTACGTTCATCTGACCATTTTCTGCATAAGAGTTGATGCATGTACCTTATCAGCTCATCGCCGCCGTACTTGAATAGCTTGGCTGGCAGCCCGTCAGCTCCAACAGCTTTGGTGTTTTTCAACGACGTAATCTCTATTCGTCATAGTCAGACGGTGGGACATCAACTCCATCGTCATCTACTGGGGGTCGGGTTCGTCTTATCCCCTACTTTCAGTGGTGCTGCCATTAAAAAGGGTGGAAAAGTGTTCCCTCTATAATTTAAGTACGTTCTTGACATCGATCTCTAGGTCGCCATGGTTGTTATTACAGGAGTTTGCCCTCTTCGCACTTACATATTTCGGCAAGTCTCTTCTTAATGCGGAAAAGTTGTCTCGCTTTCCTCTTCAGCTCCCTATAACGGTCCCACATGGATCGCGTTGCGCCCGATCGCAACGTGATCTTAAAGGTGGCATATTTTTTTCACTCGCTGAAATCTGACTACTTCTTGGGCGGCGGTACTAAATGAGCGGGAGATGTGGTTCCACTGCTCGTGTATGTCGGTTTTTAAAGAGTGCTAAGAGAGAGCAGGTGTAAGAGTCGAGTGACGAATAAATTGGTCCTCCGTTTTGATTGCAGCTTTTCGATGTTAAGCTTTCCTTGAACTGTTGGACGCACATTTTTTGCTGCACAGAGGCGAGTGCGTATCTTGGCTGCAACAAGAAAAAGATCCAAGTCGAGAGGGCAACCTCATATGTACGCTCCAAGCGCTCATAGAAGAGATCCTTGGATACCTCATCCTTCTCTTCCGTCAGGGCATGGGCGCAGATAAGCGAGATGTTGAAGAATCTCGCTTTGATGCGGATTGCGGCTAAACGCTCGTTCACCGGGGTGAACGACAGTACTCGGCGACGGAGTCTCTCTTTCACCACAAATCCAACTCCGAATTTGCGCTCCTTTACATGGCAGCTGTAGTAGACGTCGCAAGGCCCCAGGCATTGCTTGCCTTGCCCCGTCCAACGCATTTCTTGGATGGGCTTGGAACAGCAAGTATCTGGCATTTTAAACGATTTTTTTCTTTGTGTTCTTTAATTCCTAAAACAATTTTTTTTTTGATCTGAAATCAAAATTTTTTTATTTTTAAATTAATTTATAATGTTGCTAGTTTCAAATGGGTTAACGCAATGACAAAACCGTTGTCATATAAGCGTATAAATAAAAAATAAATATATGTATATATTGATTTCACTTTGCTTATTACACATGGTTTTGTACAAATAAAAAGTTTGTTATGTACATATGTCTATAAAATTGGCCGCAAGTCTTCTTTAAAAATATGCAGTTGGATTGTGAAAGCATGGGCTGAATTTCTAAACCTGTTGCACACTTTTGGTCATAGGTAGCAAATTGTAGCAGTAGTACAAAGTAGAAGCAAAAGGTCTTTTTTCTACTATCAAGATTTTCTTCTAGTGTCAAGGTATATGTATTTTTTCAGTGTAGTACTGACTGATAATAAGCGTTTTCATTCAACCAAAATTTACAATCACGATAATTGCTTCTGTTACATTCACATTCTCTACTGAATGGAACTGTACCATTCAATAGCACATTACAGTTTTTTTGTTTTAAATAATTTAAGCCACTCAGGAATGCAGTTGTTTTATACAAACAAACAATCCAAATTTTGAAAAGATGTCGAGTGGATGTAGATTAGGATTGTTCTATATCGAAAAAATGTATACCCGTTTTTTTTTAATAAAAAAATATTTAGAGGTTACTCAAAGCGCTCAAAGTATTCCATGTATTTTTAGATGGGGGGAAAACAAGTTGTCGTAGAAATGGTATAGAATTCTTGAAAGTCAATGTTATTCGATCGGAAAACTCTGGTTCTCTTTAGGAGACTTAAAATAATAATACTGAATTATTTATTTAACCATTTTTTAACACTAACGATTTTATATTGGTCCCCCATCGCATTTTTCGACGTTTTTGTGGGTTCTTGGCGGACCTATAAATTATAATGGCGATGAAAACATGGTTAAATACACAATTGAGTATTATTATTGGGAATAGAAAAATACGAAAAGTTGTTTCCCGCATATAAAATACATGGAAAACTTTAGGCGCTTTGAGCGACCTCTAAATATTTTTTTATTTCCAAATAAAAAAATAGGGATATATTCTTTTTTGGTATAGAACAATCCTTGGGGGTGAGAGCATACAAATTCCCATTTTTGACATGCATTTTTGGACCACCCTAATGTTGATCGTACTGATTAGAACATTTTTCAGCCCTGATATGTGGCTGCTTAATTTCTTATTATTAGTATTATTCTTTTGCATATAAATAGATGTTGTCAAAAGTTGCAAAAATTTCTATAAAAAAGTAAAGTGATTTTAACTATATTTTAATCAAAAGAAAGGTAATCGATTCATCTTTCTTTTGATATATATATAACCAGAAAAAAATCATTTATATTGGTTTACAGAAATCCAGTTTCCTTACAACTTTGCAAAATTTGATTGTTGTTGTTGTTGTAGCGGCTACAATAACCCCGCCCAGATCGGTTGATATCTCAGTCGTTGTCGTCAAGTTCCACTAACGGCAGCCCTAGGAAGCGTGCAGCTTCTATCAGGTCGGTCCACAAGGACAAAGCCGTTAGGGTTGTCGGGTTTTCCGGGCATGCGATGAAATATTTCGAGCCATGTGGGGTCCCTCCACATGCCGGACATTCATTTGGCACATCCTCATTCAATCTACTCAGGTAGGAGTTTAACCTGCTGCAGTAGCCAGAGTCGAGACTGACTCCCTGTGAATGCCGTTTAGGGCCAGTCGGTAAGCTGACGGGTCCAGAGGTTGCTTGATGAACCTCTGGACTTCGTCCGTCAGTTCATATAGATGCCTCCTGACGTGCTTAGGCGAGGGCTCCTCTGCAAGCAGCTGTCTGTTTGGGTGGCCACTTCTGTGGCTCCCGATCAGGAACTACTTGCAGAGCATTATGTTGTGCTCCTTTATGGGGAGCATTTGTGCCTCGTTGTGGAGGTGATGTTCGGGCGACATCAGGAGGCATTCTGTCCCTGTCCTGAGTGCGGTGTTCTGTACAGTCTGTAGCTTCGTCCACTGCGTCCTACTAGTCCCCGGCGACCACACTGGCGCTGCGTAGTTTAAAACCGGCCGGCCTATTGCCTTGTTTGTTGCCAGCAACGTTTCTTTGTCTTTGCCCCAAGTACTGCCGGCTGGCGACTTGAGGATCTTGTTGCGGCTCTGTACTTTATTGACAATAGCGGTTGCGTGCGCAGAGAAGGAGAGCAGGCTGTCGAATGTTACTCCGAGTATTTTGGGATTATTCATCGTCGGAATTGGAGTGTTATCGACGTGAATTCCCAGCTGTAGCCTGACCCCTTTCGTCCAGGTTGTGAACAGGGTCGCAGAGGATTTCGTAGGGGAGAGGGCTAGACACTTTGCAGTGAAGAAGCGAGAAAGTTCGGAGAAATACCCGTTTACTTTCGACCACAGGTCATCAATTCCATTCCCAGTCGCCATGATCGAGCAATCGTCGGCGTAAGAGACAATCGAGACTCCCTCTGGTGGTTGAGGGAGCTTTGAAATATAAAAGTTAAACAGTAGCGGGGGAAAGGACACCACCCTGTGGAACCCCCTGTTTTATTTTTCTAAGTTTACTCGATTTGTCTCTAAACATTACCGACGAGTGTCGGCCACTCAGATAATTTGCCGACCACCGTTTGAGCCTCTGTGGGAGAGAGGAAGCCTCTATATATTCTAGTAGCGTGGAATGGCAGACGGTGTCAAACGTCTATCACAAGTCCAACGCTACTAGAATCGTTCTCTCACAGGGACGGTTTCAGCTAAGGCCACGAGTTATCTGAGTGTTTATGGCGTTAAGTGCTGTGGTTGTACTGTGCACTGAATGCTGATGCTTCGCTGGGGTCAAGTGGTTTGTGAAATACGGGAGCAGCAGAGCCTCGAGTGTCTTCGCTACCGGGGAAAGGAGTGTTATCGGCCGATAAGAATCTCCTTTGTTGGCAGGTTTCCCCGGTTTGAGTAGTGGGACCACTCTCCCCACCTTCCAGATGTCTGGGATGATGAGAGTGGCCATAGACAAATTGAGGACCTCCGTTAGGTACGCTACCCCCGCAGGACCCAAATTTTTCATCATCAGCATGAATATTCCGTCGCGACCCATGGCTTTGGAGGCTTTCGCCTTCCCGATGGCCACCTGAACTTCACCGCAAGTGAAAGCAAGGGGGGCACAGGTTGTTGGCAGTTTGTGCAGCCTTCTGGTCACTCGACGCTTGGCTTTGTCCAAATTTGATCGCATTTTTCGGCTTACGTATAGATGTATTCAAAAATTGCAAAAGTTAAGTGCAAAAACACTGCACTTTTAATGATGTTTTCATTGGAATATTTTCGCTGAATATTTTGATCTGGGTCCAACTATGGTGTTCCCAATACTTTTGGTCGTTTTTGGGGTCTCTGCATAAAAAATTACGCGATGCAACAGGGTGAATTTCTTAACCCTAGTATCGTTCTAGCTTTCATTATTTCCAAGTGTCATTTTAAAGTTAAAAATTCTGTTGATATCTTCCCGGGAACGCTTTTCACGTTCGGATATGATACCGCTATATGTTTTCCACTACCCTCCCTGGTATATAAAGAGCAATCCATCTGCAACTTATTATTTATTCAATCATTTAGAATACTTTTATTCAATAATCAAACTATTTGCAGTAAGACACTAAATGAAAAATTCATACATACATACGCCGGACATCACGGGCCATCGTAGATCAGTATGCTTTAAACAAACGCCTTTCACAGCAAATTGCCCAAGTGATGTTTTAAAAATATTTATGTATTTTATTTGCTTCCCGTTTAATTATAGCTACAATATAATTTGAAAATACAAACGATGGTTACATCGAAAAACTAATACAAATACAATGTAGAGCAATTGAAGATGACAAAAATTAGCAGTGCAGCTTTAACTTAAAGTAAATAGCATAAAACGCGCTTAAATGCTAAGTATAGAGATATATTATTATGTGTAGTAAGAGGATGTTTGCGTATTGAATTTTAATTGCAAAAACGTACATAAATAAAGCGATAAATAAATTAAGTGTACATTGAACTCTAGATGAAGTCACGTGACCCGACGAACATAGAATAAGTTCAAATGTATAGGTTTAGCGAACCGAATTAAAAAAAAAATATATATGTTTCTCAATAGTTTCGCCCTGCCTTCTTCTCAACTGACGTGATCACGCCCGCCTAAGTAAATACTACATATCGTCGTTTAAAGTACAAAACCGCGCATCGTAATTCTGCAAAGCCGCGTAACTGACATTTTTCGCCAAAAATTGGATTTACTCACACAAGCTCTTGGCTCAATCCTTATCCATTCATCTTGAAATATACTAGCGAGAAATGCGATTGCTTTATAAAAAAGAGAACCATTTTGGAATATGAGAGTTTTTACTCTCTAGAAAATAATTTATGCAACCTCACATACGCGGTTTTGCATTATCTTGATACGCGGTTTTGTACTTTAATCGACGATATAATGCAAATGCATCTTTGCAAGATTAGCAAACCAACTTTCGTCTACGTATGCATATTTGTTTGATGATTTTTTCTGTCTTACTTAATTTTCACTTAGATCAATGTAAACCCTAAAATCTATTTCGCGACTGTAATTGTTGCGAATCGGTTGATTGTTGATTTGTTGGTAGCGTTGATGACGACGGCGCGTATGGTGCAGTTGTCGGTAAAAGCGGCCGTATCAACACTGTTGCCGCATTCAGCGTCGCGATAGACGACGGTTGCGGAGGAGGTGGTAGAGTTTCCATATGTGTTGGTAAAAATAATGGCAGTGGTGGCAAAGCGCTAAATGTAGATTTTCCTACAGTTGCGCTAGTTACAGTGTTTGCTGTTAAGAAAGCGTCGTCCGATGTCGACTGCGCTTGTGCGAAACATGAAAGCGCTGCTGCTGATAGTGTACTAAAGTCGTGTACATCAAAATTTGTTGCGGGTCATTGAGCACAATGGTCTTTTTTGGAGCCATTTTGCTGTGATAATGAATTTGTCTTTTGTTGTAAATCCTAAATGTGAAAATGCAAAGAAATTGTTTTAAAATTTGAAGTATATATATGTATATGCATTATTTTTGCTTACGAGATCCTTAAAAGTGCGACCAACTTGCTTCGCGTCATAATTTGGAACGGCGCTCAACATCTCCACTTGTTTACCCTTGGCGTTTTGACTACTGTTGTTCGCATTGCTGATGCTATTATTATTTATTACAGTGGTCGAAGTAGATTGAAATGAATTCATATTCCCAGTATTCATTGCAAAGTTCGAAGCTGCATTTCTCTTGTATTTTTGTTTCGGGGGTGCCCCTACAGGCGCTTTGGATTTGGCCGGATATACACTCACGATCTCAACACCATCCGATTCGCTACTGCTCTCTCGTCGATTTGGCACACATGGCGTTAAGGCGGTTTTTGCATTGGGCATCGCTATAGCTGTTGTTGCATTACCTTTACCCGGTCGTAACAGTTGTGAGGTCAAAAGTATATCGCTAGGGCTACGGTAGTTATCTAGATCTATAACTTGTACTTTTGTTTCACCCGATTTGGAATGTTTGGGTTGCGATGACAAAACAGTCGATGTGCTTATGATAGACGCAGTAGATATCGGTGGTAGAGTCGGGGTCGGTATTTGGCTGGATGTGGCGCCAGCATTGGTGGCCAATAAATTTTTTGAATTCAATTCTGACGTTGTTGAAGCAGGGAGAAAGGTCGATAACTGTTGTGGCAGTTGTGGTTTTTTGTTGTTATCGAAGGTGCTACTGTTATTTGGGATATTGCTTTGCGATTGTAATTTTGCTGTTTTACCTGCTCCCTTGCCGGGATTCTTACGTTTTATACCGTTCGAGGTGCCGCTACTAGCTACCGATTCAGTATCGGAATTGGCGTATGAACTGCGACTACCCGTGGCAAACTCTTCAAACTGTTTCATATACGTGTTGTTAGGCGGAGCACTTTGTGCGACAGTACCCAAAGACGTCGAACCAGTATTACTAGTGGCAGTTGTGGGATTAGCTGAAGGAATGCTACTGCCGTTATCCTTTTCCTTTTTCTTGTCTTTTGCTTTTTTTGCAGCTGTCTTGCGTTTTTCAATCTCGCGGTGTAGCTCTTCAAATCGCATCCAATCTTTTGGCCAAAGTTCCACAACCTTTTCCCGTAAAAACACATTAATAAAATCTTCAAGAGTCTCCTTTCGCGTTCCCAGAACTGGAAATGATGTCCATCGTACTTGATAAACGTCGTAGAGGAGGTTCCTGAAATTACACATTATTACATTATAATTTATACTTCGATTTTAGAGTTTCAGGCCGATTATTAAATAAAACATAAATTGGTAAAGTTTTATTTATTAGATTCATTGTTTTCAATATTTCGCCTTCAATCAAGACGAAATATCGACTTCGCTGAGAGAAGATGCCTTCAGATTGAAGGCAAAATATCGACCACAATAAATGTAATAAATGAAACTATATCATTTAATGTTTTACTTAACAATTGGCCTGAAGCTCAAAAATCAACGTATAAATTATAGGACGGCAAAAAAATAAGTGTTTTCTTCTTACCGCAAATTATTGTTCCAAGGGAATTTCTTCTTTGGCATTTTCGGTGGATGGTCAGCATTTACATTAACAGCACTAAAAAAAAATGGTTTTAAATAAGCAGGTAAAAATGCTACAAAATTGTATGAATAACATACAGTTCTGCATGTCTCCTTATTTCTGCTTCAAAGTTAGCAATTACCGCCGGCATTGCTTCTATAATAGTTTTACGCAATTTGCCAAGCGCTCTTTTACTCTTCATTTTTTCCTCTTTTATACGTAGCTGCTTTGCTTTGCGCAAGAAGAAATATTTAGGCAACACAAGATGATATTCTAAGTGTGCGAATACCATATTCCTGTGAGTTTTTTCAACGCATAACAATGCTTCATCGATTCTGTATTAAATTTATATATAGAAAGAGAAAAAATTTTAAATGTCGGCTCTAAAATCACATATGCACTCAAAACGTACTTCAAAAAGACTTCGACTAGCGAGTCATCGAATTGGAAACGTTTGCCGGTCATATTCTTCATTGTTACAATTTCTTTGAATTGTTGGACATCCGCTAAAATTTCAGCCTCAATTTCGGGCAGTTTGGTGTCGCATGTGCGCAATTCTAAACATTTGATAACAAATTTTGTTTTTACTAAATTTTTAATATTTTTAAATGTGAACATACTTTCAGTACTTTCACCATTACCACTTTTCGCTTTCTTCTCTTCTGGCTCACTGCCATTAGAATCGCTGTCATCACTTGAACCTTCCGATTCGCCACTTGAGGAAGAGTCATCTTCATCGGACGACTTACTAGCAGTTCCTTTAAGTTCTCCATTAATTTGTTCCGAGCTTCCAGTTGGTCCGCTAACACCACCACCTTCTTGCATTTTTAGAAAATTGTCACGTTTTGCCTTAAGCATATCCTTTATAGTGGTTGTCTTGACAATTTTCTGTCGCACACGTTCTTTCTCTGAATCTGAGCCCACGGAGGAAGGTTTTGGAGAGTTTGATGTTGATGACCCTCCAATAGCCACATTTTTTACCAGTTTTCCTTTTTTAGTTTTTGCCTCTTGGTTGGGCTTGGGCTTTTTTATCGGGTTGACTGTAGGGTTGGTACGGGGACGTTTCTCCGCTGGTTGTGTTATGGCACTATTATTCTTATTGCCCTTTACTGTGTCTGCACTGGATACTTCGCCATCCGATTCAGCATCTTCGTCCGCATCTTCTTCGCTGCAAGACGAACTATCAGAGGAAGAGGAAGATATGACGCGCTTTCGTGGACGATTGGGCATTTTTATAATTTCGTCCGTTTTGGTAGTAGTTGATTCTGTGTGAAGTTTTTGGAATTCCAATGGTCCGCAATTGATATAGAAACCGCCCTCTATTGTTTCCAATTCCTCTGGTATAATTTCATCGTACTGTAAAAAAAAAATCAGTTACGTATTAATATGCACATACTGTATCAGGAATTATGATATACTAGTTTCAACTTACGGCCTCCGTATTATCAATGAATGAATCAGATTCATCATAGCCCATGCCAATGTCGCAAAGATCATCTTTTTTGCTTCGACCTCGTCCGCTCCCATACGTACTGCCATATTTCTTCTCTAGTTCGCGTGCAATTCTAGCCACATCATCATCGTTGTCGTTAAACGGATCAGTGAAACCATTTGTTTTCTGTTTTAATTTTTTTATCTTCTTCTGCATATACAAAAAGAAAACATGTACATATATTTATTTTTTATTTGCATAATATGCTTACCTTCTCCAAATGCATTAATCTGGAATAATTAAACTCGGGATATTGACAGGAGTCGGTAGGAAAGAGTTCTATTGCCAGTCGCATTGTTTTGTTGCTTTTGCGATCAGCACTCCCACCGGCTGCACCTACCCGATCGGCATTTTGCTGGCTAGGGAGGAAATCCGCGCCGAAACGTGACGAACTCGCGGGTAAAGCTCCACTACCAATTCCACCTAAAAGCCCGCCAGCAGCACTGCTTCCTGGGCCGAAGTTTGTTGTAGACGAAGTACTACTGCTCAACGTGGTAAACGAAACCCGTTTCATTTCGGACATTTCAATAAAATCACTTTTAAGTAAACCAAGTCAAAGTTACACTATAAATATTACAAAGTGAGAGAGTTACTTATTTCGTAAACGCGTACAAGAAAATGTTTGGTTCAGCCACCTAGGCACTGTCACAAGATTAAGGATGTGAAAAATAAACTATTTATTTTAATTTTTTTATATTATGTTTGCTTTTTAGAACATGTTTTTTCTTGTAAATCTGTCTGTATGCCATGCATTTTGTTTTGCTTCAGCTTTGTACATCGGCACGTTTGTCTCTGTTTCCTTCAACAACCTTTTATTGCAAGAGTAAACGCACTGACGCACTCGCACCTACTTCTCATGGCTACCTTCTTTCCCCTAATCCACACTTTTCCACTCTGTCGTATACAAGACACTCGATTGCGCTGCTACTAAAGCCGCTGCTGCTGCGGCCACTTTTTATTTTCTGCCGCACGCAGTTCCAGGCGACGACGTGACCACAAATTTCACACTTTTTACCTTACAAATATCTTTCACTTTTCAAAACCACCAAATTCCATTTCCTCAAAACAAAGGATAAAATGTGTTTCAAATGTTTAAATTTTTTGCAATTGAGATGGCTTCACTTTGCAAATCTGCTAATTTTTCAATCCGCACAAATTTTGCATTTTGTTATTTTGGAGTATTTGTAGGTCTGATCCCGTATTCCTGAGCAAAATCATGGTCCAATAAACCATGGCACAAAATCTACTCAAACTGTCAAAAAATTAAAAAAATTCGAGCGAGAGAGGGACACCCAGGGCGAAATCATAAAAGGCGGTGTTGCTCAAGGCGAATTTATACAAGGTGGTAGCAAGAATACAACAAACAACAAACACATGTATTTTGTATCAGGGGCAAAATGTCAAATTTCAAGTATAAATTCACCTTGGTGTTGCTAGAACAGCTGCTTTAATTCGCCCGAGTACACATATGCCATAACTCCGTATGAGTGAGTGCGAAAGGAAGAGTGTCGGCGTTTTCTTTCCCTTTTCCTCCTTGAGCGATGAATAGCTAAAATTTGACACTTGTATACCAAAAGCGAAAACGAAACACTTGTTACTTTTTGTTTTTGTACTACCGCTACCAATTTATTTGAATTCGCCTTGGCGACACCAAAAGGCATGAAGGGCCGTTTGCATAAAGTCGGCTTTCAGACACCACAGTACACGATTGAGAGAATACAAAGGTTGCGCCGATCTCGGACCGCTATTCCTCTCTTAACGAATTTGACAGAATCGTTGTTTGCATGACGTCACACTGGTGCAACTTGTTTACGTTTTCCTTGCAACATTTTTTCTTCTTCTTCCACTCTTGCTCACGTTTTGGCATTTCTCTCTCGCAATTGCACCAGTGTGACGTCACACAAAAGTTATTCTCAAAAATCCTCTCTGATCGGCGCAATCTTGTATTCTATCATTCTTGACCACAGTATATACAGTAATAAACCTCTACGCGGCCTTTCACCAATTGGTCCCCGAGGGGTACTTTTGGGTGGTATACGTTTTGCGCGCACGGCAACCCTACTGTGGGGAATTTCACCTCAGGATTAGAAAAACGTATTTTCGAGGATAAAATATAATTGTGTTATTTATGAACAAAAATTAAGTTAAGTATAGTATCAATGCTTAATTAAGAATAATATCAATAGTTAAGTACATAATTGTGTGCTTGTGTTTCTATAAACTGGAGACTCACATCGTATTTTTTTTAATGAAAAAACGCGAATTTTGTGAATTCATCAAGGAAACTCTAAATTCCCGAGAATATATTTAAGTCTCTACTCCAATGGCTGCCAGCGCATACGCCCAGACAGCCCATTAATCACACCCCAGTTTGAACGGAACTCCTCAAAAAAACTTAACATCAAAGTATAGAATGTCACAAATATGAGTCATACATACATACAATAGCAATTGCAATGAATTGCTACCGTATAAATTTAGGACACGCATTTGCTTGGAGACTTCGTTGTTTATGGTCCATTACCCAGAGCTGCTCCAACATGATGAGTAGATTTTAGTGAGCTTCATAAGAAAAGTCTTTCTTTACAAAATTACCTTTGCCACGTGTATGTACGGTTGGTAATTTTATATGCCACTCTCAATCGGCAAAATTCATGCTTCTCCTCATTATCAACCCTGATAAAGTTTCAACGTTAAATTAGTAGTGACATACCAGCTTTGTTTCTTAGCAGATAATTATCAGAAATTATTTCTAGCAGAAACTAGCCGCTTTCTCTCCTTCTTACGCTCTTTTTTGGCTCTCCTGCTAATTTCTGCTAGTAAAATTTTTACTAGCAGAAACTAGCAGCTGTCAAAATGGATAAACAAAAATTCGCGGCACATATTAGTTGCGTTCCAGATGCTTCACGATTTGCAGGTTTTTACAGGAAGTCGTTCCAGGTGACCACCTCCCATAAGGTTTATTAATGTAGAAAGCAGCTGTTCCTGCAAATCGTGAATTTCGTGAATATCGTGAAGCATCTGGAACGCAACTATTTTCAATAGTCAAATACACCGATCAGCTGATTACTTGCTGGTTTCTGCTAGTTTTGCGCTTCTTTACTTTTACGTTATTTCGCTCTCTGTGAACGTAATTCTTTCAATTTTCTCATTCTTCTTCTTTCTGATAATTATCTGCTTGAAAAGAAACAAAGCCACCATAACCCATGAACCAAATAATTGGTTCGTGGAGCTCTATTTACGAGTCCCTCGTAACGAGTCAAATTAGATTCGCAAACGACCTCGTAAACTTCAGTGTTGCCGAGGATCCGAAATTTTTATACTAAAATGTATGATAAAATAATGAAAAAATAATTATAAGCGAATAAAATTAAAGAATTTCTGCCAATAAATGCATTGACTTAGGTTTTCTGCTAATTTTCGGAATTTTTAATAGTATTTTAGCTAAGGGTGATAGAGACAAGATGACGGGATGTTGTAGAAAATACTACGAAACAAAAATTGCTTCATAAAATCCAGGTTGAACTGCCAAACAGTCAGTTTACGCACCATTTCAAAAAGGGCGGCGTTCCCATGAACCACTTAGAACATATCTGACCGGTTGAGAAGCAGCCATTTGTAATAGCAATTGAGAGAAAAGTGTGTGACGTTCGTAATTTTGAAGTTTGCTATTTCTGTTTTGCTTCCTTTTTTATGTGTATTTTGTCGGTGTTTTATTTCAGTGATTTTTAAGCGATTTTCAATACATTTTTTGTGCAAATGTAATTAAAATGAAGTGCACGGTGATTGGTTGCAAAAACATGTACAAAATAATAAATTGGTTAGCACAAACATGTGCTGCAAAATTGGCTGCATTTTTTTCTTTATTCTTCGTATTCATATTCTTTGTTTACTTTTCAAAGAAATAACATGGCTCCGAAATTACAAACGTCAGCCAGAAAATTACTTTTTTGTTTTGCTTCATCTTGTCAGATCTTGTGTAGTTGGATCATGGGACGTTCCCATAAAAGCCTCGCAAGCTTATGAGTTTTACACAGTTTAAAACTTTACGAATTAAGGGAATCCCTTAAGTAAAAGATCAGTTATGCAACCCTTCGGCCGTGCACTGAAAAACTGGCCCTTAAAAACTTGGAGAACTTAAAGATTTTTGATTTCCAACTTAAATTTCTAAGTGCAAGGGAGCCATGAGAGTGATGCTGCCATTTATTTTTTCATAAAATCCCTACAAATATGAGACACAAATACAGTTTTTTGTATAAATGTAATTCTTCTGGCAATCGTGGCAATTTGCAAATGCAATTCCAACTGCAAATCCAATACCATTTCCACAGTATCCTGAACGACCCTAATATAAAAAATGTTTTGCATATGTGTCTTTCCTGGAAGAATTTAGCTATTCTTCAATTCCAGTCTTACAGGTCTATTCTGCACGTTACGGAAGATCTTGTAACTAGAAACTTTTATTACCAAGCAACCAGTTCTTGTCACCGCCATTCTAGGTATATTGGTAATGCAGTTAGAATATTCAGAAATTTACCTATGAAGAATCGCGGAAATTTTGGCATTGCATATTTCACAAGGCAACTTATGAGATGGTAACAAAAGTTGTGATCCCGCATGAGTCCGGACTAGTCAGAAATAGTCAGAATCAGTCAGATTTTACTGGAAATCGATCCCGTACTCGGTTATCTGACTATTGAGAGCACAAAAAAGAGAGTAAATACGGTTCTCTCTCTGTCAGAAGTTACCAGTTTTAGTCCGAGAATTTTTTTCCTGGTAAATGTGTCAAACGATCAGCTGTAGTGTGTTTGGCAACCAAATTGTAAACAAAAGAAAAGTGCACTCTGAAAAGTATTTAACTACTTGTTTAAGTGGACTCTAATGAATTTGAAAGTATTTTTGGTTATTTACATGTGTGTGCTGAGTGTGTTTACTAGAAAGCGACCCCGTACTTTTCAATGTTACTCTCTCGCTCTGAGCGAATTTTTAATTTTTGACAGTTTTACTAGTTTTAGTCCGAGGAATACGGATTGCACCTAATATTTACCGGTTACAAGAGCGCACAGATTGCGAAAAAGGTTTAAAGATTGACACACGTTTTAATTGCCGGTTACAAAATTTATTTTACCAGCGGAGAATAGACCTGTTAGTGGCAAAATGCTGCACGAACATATCGGACGTCAGTGGCTAGAATTTAGTACTATAACATTTTCTTGTAAATTAAATATGTACGTGGGTGTGATTGGACGCATAAATTTAAATTGAAAATTCGCTTAATTTAATTTTAAATAAAAACATAAAAATTCTCAATATTTTCAATTACTTTCGCAGTGTATATCTGTGTATGTTTTGCCACATTATTGCAACTCTGTGATATGAAAAGAATCGCTTTCTTTGACATTTCGCGAATGTCATCTAAAGCAACGCCGCAAAAAGTTAGAAAGCAAATGTATTAATGTGCTGCCAGGTGGTATTCACAAAATGTTAATTTTCACATTTCAAAGTGTAGTTTCTGTGGTACGTTTCAGATTTTGTTGACACAGAGATTAAATACAAGGCACGATGACGAAAATCCTTTGAATACAATAAAAAGGAAATGATACGAATACTCACACGACCATGAAAATAGTACATGCCACAAACGTGAAAACTTGTCAGGTATAACCGGTGTACACTATTCAGACATGACACATTCTCAGGTAGCCACACAGCGTGTTGGAAAGCCCAAACCGTCATTTTGTTTTTCGGTTCAATTGAATTTACCTACAGGCGTATTTGCAAAATAGTTATCATCAGCATAATCAGTTGTACTAGAGATTTCGCTTGCTCAAAACTCAGCTTTGCAAATGCAAGATGACCTTCATTGTTGTTAGCATTCGCGTTCGCCACACAAGGTCGAATTCTAGTGGGTTTTCCATTACAAGCATTTATCTCTGCATTATTTCTATCGAGCTCTACTCAATATCTCGGGTGCTGAATTTGTATTAAGCAACATGTTGGTTTGAGGTATTTTGGACCAAGGTACGAAAACATCTTAAGGTGACAATCGCTATGCATTATCAGTTCTCAAGAGATCGCCATAAAGGCCTCTGTAAGCAAATTTTCCAGCCGTCAGGACAAGTGGGTGGCGTTTAAAAAGTACATCTGGCAGCACGATGTGAATGAACGTACATCGACTTCCACCTCTTCTCCTTCTTTCTCGAAAATATTGAAACGAAAAGAAGAAGACACGAAGAGCGTCAAAAAGTGAAAAGAAGAATTCTGCGCGAGAAGAAAAGGAAGGAAAAATTCTTGTGTGAAAATTTGTAATTTTGAAAAAAGGCATCAATTAAAATAAAACATTGTTACATTGTCGAAAACTGAAATGCAAGAAGTTGAATTCACCGTCATCTTTTGGCGTAAATGGGAATCGAACAAGTGAAAATATTGACGAAGCAGTGCAGCAAGCAAAGAAACTGTGCAATCGTAGATTCGGACCATCAGCAGCGGATACAAAAGCGGAGACAACGGCAGCAGCAACGACCACAACAGCACCGCAAAAGACAACGTCGGAGCGGCCGTTGTGTCTGAATAGAAGAATAGTCAAAGGCAGCGGTAGCTCCATCGCAATCTACAGCAAAGAAGTGTAATTGCAAGTGCAACCAGAGCCCGTGTGAGAGGGTGGCGGAAACCGGGCGGCGTCTCGCAGCAATTATAAATTGGAACAATGTGTGACGTTTGCTCAGATTTTCTGCATTTGCTGGAGTCGTGTAAGTATTGAGAAAATCGTGAAAAAATATTAGTTTTGCGCCGGTAAAGTGGTTGACAACGGGTTTTGGTACTAGGTCGAAGAGAGGGACATATGTAGATGGGTAGAATTATGTGCGAGGAGGAAAAGTTGCGTCTTCTGCTACAACTTTTGATTTGATTTAAATAATTTTGGTAAAAGTGCACTTTAGCGGAACCAGGCGTCCAACTCCTTTTTGCGTAGACTACCATTATTTTAATGGTTACAATAGACCTCCTGATCGTAGTGCTCTAATCAACTATATCTTTTGTTTGATTTTCAGATGAAATTCGAATTACCAGTAATGATGCGAAACATTCAATTCTATTGAAAAGTGAGATTGAAACTGCTTTTGGATATATACAGGCATGGCCACAACGCCAGTGTATGTGTCTCTATCGCGACCCGAAAAACTTTGAACGCTTCAATCTTGTGGTTCAGTCGATGATATGCTTGGCAGTACACCACCTGAAGCATATTGAGCGTTTAATTGATGATTACAAACGGCTAACAGCATGCAGTTTGGGGCAGACGACTGGTGCAGCTCAGACAAAGTCGCAGTCGAATGCACAAACGGCAGGTGCAGGCACCTCAGAAAAAAATACTAACTCAACATCTGATAACAAGGCTGATAAGGAAACAGGCTCTATAGCAGACAATGGGAAACGTAATAGTGGGGTGGACGGCAATAACACTGAAGAAATAAAGGAATCGAAGAAGCCCAAACGAGATGGAAGCTCATCTCCACCTTGCTTATCGCCTTCACAACGTAACGTAACTTCCCCGGTAGTTCCGTCATCACCACCGCCCCCCGCACCTTCAATGCACCTACCCGATTCGAATACAAATACATCGTCAACGGGCTTAACCTCAAATCCTGGGACATCAATTTCTTACAAATCAAATGTTAATACAGCATCATCGTCTCTATCACAAATAACTGAAGAACCATGGATCTTACCAGAAGTAGAAAAACTCTTCATATTGGTTTCCAAAGTGTTTTTGCTTAATTTTCCACTGTATATTGCCTATAAGCACGGCACGCATGCGCGTTTGGATGACATTTCCGCTGAAGAGGCGCAACATTTGGCAATATTTTGCGATCTGCATGACAATGAAATTCCAGTATACTTACTACGTAACATAACATTGTTTTGCAATTCGGGCGGCTTTGCTGCAATGATGTTGTGTTTCGAACAGCCAGATCTACCGGTCACCACCGCACAAGCCATTACTGCCACGGTTTCAAATATAAAACTTTGGTTAAATTACGGTTGCATTGTGCAGTTGTTTGTGCCGTTGCGTAGTCGAGTTTTGCAGTACATGTGCAAGTTATCAGATCAAAATTTACGTTCAGCGGCAACTCGAGCCATGGCTGACTTTGTGTGGTCAGCTGTACGAGATCCGCTCGACGCCTCGGTCAGTTTCGATGTCGAAGGGTTAGCACTAGCTTTTAAGTACTTTACATCAACCACGCTTACAATGCGCTTAGCAGGTGAGAATAGAGACCTATGCAACAAACCTATTGTAATTCCATTACTTATAACTTTTTACTTAGTTTTGAAAGTTTAAAATTAAAATATTCGGTATTGTTGCCCACAGGTATGGCGCAAATAAACGCACATATTAATCTTTTCAATGAAATATGCACCACTGAGACTGTTGGTGAGGTTGAGATTGTAGGTCAAAAAATCGCCAATTGGCTTACCGAAAATCAAATTATACAACATCTTTTTGGACCCAACCTACATGTGGAAGTAATCAAACAAGCCCATGTAGTTCTCAATTTCCTTGCCGTGGAAAATCAAATCACTGAAGAGCATATTAAACTAATATGGCAAGCTACCCAGTTAAAGCACTGCTCGAAGACAATTTTTGATATACTACCGGCATTGGTGAAAAACTTGGCACCTCGCCCAGCTATGCATTTGTACTCGTTGCTTTGTCGCATGGATCCAAAGGAACACACTGAACAAAGCATTTATATTGCGTCTGCACTTACAAAACTTATATGGTCACGCGATAATTCCCGTGCTCAAATGAGCATGATGCAAGATCATCTTCTGGCAGCGCATGTGACTGCCTCTAGCTCGGACAGTGGTAGCATGGACGGTAGCAATTCGGACGATGAGCCCGGAAATGGCGATGATAGTAGCCTAGCAAGCGGCACACGCAAGAGTCCTATTGATATAGAAAACGTCGGATCGGATACGGGAGCTCCCCCACCTTGTAAACAGGCACGCCATAGACGTCATGCTTGTGAGGCCAATTCGGAAGGTAAGTGCTCCCAAAAAATATTTATGTTTTGTCATTCCATTAATTTCAATAATAAACAGACAAAGGAAGCCGTACTAATGTTGAGGACTTAAACTTGATAAATCAAAAGCTGGATATGAAGTAAGTGAATGTGGACATGCTACATAAAAATATAAAACTTATTAAAATTTCGTGTAAATTTAAAACTATATAGAATGCAAAATCATCGCATCGTAAATATTATCGACAATTCAAGTAGTGAAGATGATTTGCAACAAGCCGCACTGGACATACAAATGCATCGCAAAAAGTCACGAAAGCGTCGAAAAAACAGCAATTTGCCACTCACACGTTTAGCACATGAAATTGTGGAAGCTATTTGGGATGGTGGCGAGGATGAGGACGCTACTAGTGACGATGCAGACGATGCCGACGAAGCTGATGGCGAAGTTTTAAACGATAGCGACGATTGCAGTGACACCGGTGGTCAAGTTGTGCCTAGCGCAGTGCTGAAGCATCTACGCGGAGAAGGACCTTACATAAGAGCTATTGACGAGACTCATATTAGCGAACTTCTAAATGGGGCCGAAATCGATGGCTATTCGTCTCCAATGAGTAACAAATCCGAAAAAAATATGGCAGACTTCGATGACGAGGACGTATCGCCATGCGAAGAAGAACTAAGCCAGTTGCATGCATTACGTGTGTCTCATAATTGCGTGCCGCCAGCTTTTGCTGCTGCCGCTATGGCAGCCGCACATTCAAGTATTCAGCAGCAGCAACAAAAGTCGGTTGAGGCGACAACAGCAGGTGTTGTGTCGGATGTCGTAGCAGCCGTTAGCGACCCAGCTGCAAATGCGGCCGCAGTAGCCGTTGCTGCAGCAGCATGTGTAGATGCGGATTTGCAGCAGCAAGTTGCGAATGCTAATGCCGCTGCGATTGCTGCTGCATTAGCGGCAGTAATGGTGCGCCGCACTAGCGATTCAGCTGACGTTGACATGTTGGACAATAATTCAAAAGTAATATCACCACAAGCGCAGTTTGCGGGACGTGTATTGCAAAGTGTCGTACAGCAACCGCTGCAAGGTGTTGGTCAGACAATGCCAATATCACCACAAGAGACCACGCCACAACTTCAACAACCAACTTTCAAAATTAACGATGTATGCCAACCTGGTAATACTTTACTTTGGGACTTGTTGCAGGATGACAAAATTGTAAGTGGCAGGAAAAACAAAATGAGTGCGATTTGTAATTAATTTTTTATTTTTTTTTGTCTTTCAGTTTCAATTAGGAGAATCCTTGGCGCTTGAGGCTGAAAAAGCACTGGCCACCTTACTTTGTTTTAGTATGGATCGTCAGCTGCGTACAAAGTTCATTGAAGGTTGTCTACAAAATCTGGCAAGCAACCGTAGCGTAGTTGTGAGTCTGCGATTGTTGCCTAAACTTTTCGCGTCGTTTCAACACTTTCGCCCAGCAGACACACATCACGTGACAATGTGGGCTGAAAGGCAGCATCGCATGATGTATCATTTTTTTAATAATATCAAATTTTATGCTAAACGCTACACAGAACTCCAAGGCAAGTTGGCTAGTGGTGGTGCTGAAACACCGCCTGAAGCGCTGATGTACTCACATAAGACACAAGTATCGGTGCGTTTACATTTCTTGTCTTCCATCTTTTCCACGCTGGGATCGCCAAAAACTTTTCGGTGAGTTAGCTCTATTTTTCATTCAATTCCTGTAAATTTTGAATGCCAATAGCTATGAAAGTCAAAGCTTCTAATTAAGTATTTTAATATGAACATACCCTAACCTTGTAAGATTACGTTGTAAGCAAATCTGACATCCTTTCTATTTCAAAAATTTGATCGAGATCCTCCTTCAGTGCTTGAATTGTGATAGACGACGGTAATCTGTCTATAGTTGGTTGTTGTTGTTGTAGCGGATACTAAACGCCGCTCGGGTCGGTTCATCAACGTTGTCGTCTGTTTCAGCTAAGGGGAGGTCCAGGATCTGTCCATAGGGACATGGGCGTTAGCTAGGTGGGGTTCTGCGGGCATGCGAAGAGGTGCCGTGAGTCATGTGGCAACTCTCCGCATGCCGTGCACTGGTTAGGCAAATCCTCGTTTATTCTGCTTGTGTATGAGTTAAGCCTGCTAAAATAGCCATAGCGAAGTTGGGCTATTGTGGTGCGGGTCTCACGAGGCAGACGTAAGCTCTCTCCCGTCCACGTCAGGTGGTTGTGTGCCCAGAACGGCATTCACGGGTCGAGAGTCTACATAACTTGATACCGACTCCCTGTGAATGTCGTTCAGGGCCTGTCTGTATGCGGTTGGGTCTAGAGGTTTTTTAATGAACCTCTTCGTCGGTCTTCGTCCGTCTATTTGGGTAACCACATCTGTGGCTCCCTTTTAGAAATTGCTTGCAGAGCATTGTGTTATGCTCCTTGATCTGGGCCTCGTCGTGAAGCTGGTGTTGGGCGACATCAGAATGCACCCGTCCCTGTCCGAAGTGCCGTGTTCTGGCAGCTTCATCCATTGCGTGCCTGCGGCCGGCCAATTGCGTTGTATGTTGCCAATAACGTTTTTGCCTTTGCCCTAAGTGCTGCCGGCCAGCGACTACACCATTTCCAGTTGTAAATGAGAAAGCGTCAAATGAAATTGCGAAAGCGTCATTTGGAAATGAGAATAGTCAATTGTAAATGCGATATCGTCATTTGAAATTGAGAATAGTCAATTGTAAATGATAAAAGGTCAATTGTAAATGAGAAAGCGTCATTTGTAATTGAGAGTAGTCAATTGTAAATGAGAAAGCGTCAATTGAAAATGAGAGTAGTAAATTGTAAATGAGAAAGCGTCAAATGAAAATGCGAAAGCGTCATTTGGAAATGAGAAACTCGTTTTTATTCAGAAATTATTTAGATGTTATTAAAAATGCAAGTTTATTATGTCCCAACTTGCATATCTTGTAAAGATAAAGCATTTCGCGCAGTCTCCTCCGGTGATTATAGTTTTCGCGTGATCCACCAACTTCTCCAAATATTGCAGCCGTTGCTAAACAACGTTTGGCCCATTTATGACTGGGTTTGAGATGTGCACCTTTACATGCATTTTGATTTTTCCCCAGATTATTTCAATGGGGTTTAGCATGGGGGAATATGGCGCTAAACGCAGCACTTTATTAATGAAATATCCAAGTAATTTATATATATGCATATTTTTAACATACTTGATTTATATACTTTTTAATCGTAAAGTAGTTCTTCCGCCAGTGTAAAACAACTGAGACTTCTCGGCGAAAAGAAAACCGAAGAGTGTTCTCTATCGAGCTACATACATTGATCCGAGACATACCGTAATGGTTTAAACAGATTCAAGAAGGTCATGATGACCTACATACATACATTCATATGTATATAAGTAATTCGTGAAGGTTTTTCGGAATTCGACCGACATCGTTTTCATCTGAATATTTACCAGCTTTATTTTCCTGCCTTCTTATCTATGTACATACTCTAATATGACGTAGCTTACAAACAGCAAAGATGAAGATCATAACCTTCTGAAAACTTAAAAATTCCTTTTTCAAACGCGTTTTATAGCGAGATATTTAATTGATTAAGTATTATCAGTGATAAGCGACTTTAAATCATCTATTATATATGCAGTACGCTGTTAATTTACTTTTATTTCTCAGTTCCAAATGACGCTTTCGCATTTTCATTTGACGCTTTCTCATTTACAATTGACTATTCTCAATTACAACTGACGCGTTCGCATTTTCATTAGACGATTTCTGATTTATAATTGACTAATCTCATTTACAATTGACGCTTTCTCATTTACAATTGACTATTCTCAATTACAATTGACGCTTTCGCATTTACAACTGGAAATGGTGTAGAGGACATTGTTAAGGCTGTGCAGACTGTCGAAGGTGACTCCGATGATTTTTGGGTTATTCACTGTTGGTATTGTTTCCCCATCGACATTAATACCCAGTTGCAGACTGACCTCCTTCGTCCAGGTCGTGGATAAAGTTGCCGAGGATTTTGTAGGGGGAGGGTAAGGCTCCTTTCGGTGTAGAAGCGATTAACCTCGGCGAGATAACCCTTTACTTTCGAGCACAAGTCAGCATAAGAGACAATAGTGATGGTTGCCTACCCTAATTTTTCTCGATTTGGTAGTTTTGTCCCTAAAGATTACTGACGAAGGCTGACCTATCAGATAACTCGCCGACCACCGTTTTAGTCCCTGTGGGAGAGAGGAGGCCTCAATGTCTTCTAGTACCGTGGAGTGACTAACGGTGTCAAAAGCTTTTGCCAGGTCCAGCACTACTAGAATCGTTCTCTCACAGGGGCGTTTTAGGTTAAGGCCACGAGTTATCTGAGTGTTTACGGCGTTAAGGGCTGTTGTTGTGCTGTGCACTTTACGAAACTCATGCTGCTGCTTCGCTGGGGTAAGGTAGTTTGTCTTCGCTACCGGGGAACGGAGGGTTATCGATAAGAGTCTCCTTTGTTAGTATGTTTTCCCGGTTTAAGCAGTGGCACCACTCTCCCCTTTTTCCAGATGTCTGGAATGATGATTGGCCGAAGGCAGGTTGAGGACCTTGGTTAGTTGGGATCCAATTGTTTCAGCATCAACATGCAAATTTCGTCGGGTCCTATGGCTTTGGAGGCTTTCGCCTTCCCGATGGCTACCCTTACCTCACCGCTGGTGAAAACAAGAGGCGCACTGGTCACTCGACAATTGGCTTTGTCCGCCGGAGGATGCAGTATGAACTCTCGGCTAAAATAGCTCGCTCATCGCTCCGGCTCCGACGAACCTTGGTTGCCAAAAGATATTGCAACCCTGACGTCACGCTTCGTCGGATTGGACAATGACCTCACGGTTGATCAAAGCTTACTCACACCAGAGGCGAAGTTGCAGGTCTTCAGATGCTCTGCCCACTTTTTCCGCTTATGTACGTTCACTAGTTGCCGAATCTCCGCGTTGAGATTCCCGATACGGAAAATTCCGGGATCAGCCTGGCGAAGGTTGTCACGCTCATCGGCTAGGACAGCCGTTTCAGCAGGAATATTCGGACGGGGATCCGAAATACATCCTGCTGGAATGAAGCGGGCTGCAGCAGCAGTGACAACCCTGCGGAATTTACGCTCATCTACGTGAACGTCGGTTTGTGTGTTCATTGTGCAGAATGTCGAATCGTGTATCTGCTCAGCCAAATTCGACAGGCTTGAATGCCAAAGATCGTGGTGCGCGTTAAAGTCGGCAATTACCATACGGTTTTCACCTCTAGAGTAGCGCACCTATTTCATCTTGATATCTTTCCGGACAGCTGGTAACATAGGGTATATAAACGTAAAATATTTCGAGCTCGACATCGCCTGACCGGATAGCGGTACCTTGACATTCTAGGATGGTATCCCTGCGGTCGATGTCTGCTTTGATAAGACGATACTTTACGGTGTGGTGCGTGATGAACGCTAAGTCTCCACCATTTTCTCGCTCGCGATCTCGACGGTGCACATTTATCCGTTCAACTTCGTCTCTTGGACCGCAGTTATCAATATTCTATGCCTTCCCATGAATACGGTTATCTCCTCGATCTTGCTCTGAAGTCCATTGCAGTTGAATTGTAGCACCTTTGTGTGCCTTGGGAGTCCAGTTTTGATGCGGGGTGTTAGGGAGTTGTGTTGCCTGCCAGCCCCCTGCTGTATGTTCTACAGACGGGGAAAGTTTGTGCCTGGGCACCACAGCAGGGGCCCACGTAGTCACTCGTCCAATCACGCGTGTTGCGGAGTCCGGATCATGCCCTAAAGTGGCACCAGCCAAGGCAGGAATTGCACTTTACTGATGTCACGTTACGGTATATTCTGGACTGACAAACCGAACCGATTGTCGGTGGTATGCTGCTCGGGCAAGTGGTGGTTTGCCATCCGATTAGCACAGCATGGGGCCACGAACGACGTGGTCCATTGCCGGTGCGTACGTAGGCCCGAGCTGGTGCGGAGATGACTCCACCCGTCACAGCCATTGCACCTGACCGAGGTGGAGTTTGCATGCAGTCGTCTCTGGCATACGCAGCAGGTGTAAATTTCTGGCCCTGGGTTTGACTCTATGCCAGCCCTGAGCAAAAGGATACGGAGCAGATGTAGCCCCATTGTCGAACAACGTTTGATGGATTTCGCCGACTTAAACGGGGTTAGATCGCCGAAACAACGACCCTTGGTCGGGTAAAACCCGAGTTATTCCGGTACGTAGAACCGGCTGTTGTGGGAATGGTGTATAGTTGGTGATATTGTACGTTTGTGTACGTGAGAAATCCTATGCCGATAAGCGGTAACCAATGCGTGTGGAGCCTGGGGTCAGGGTAGTGAAAATTAGGAGTTTTAGAGGGGCACTCCGACGTATTTGATTCAAGGGTCCACTTGGACCAAGCGGCCCGCTATATAAAAGTGTACTCAACGAAATTCTTTCAGGTTCCAGTTGTGCACTTAGTTTGGTAAATGATTGTGATCGGGTGATTGGAGGACATCCAGCTAATGAGGAAGATACCTCTTCTCGGCCGATGATGCCTTTGGAAGGCAAAGGCTGACATACTAGCCATCCAAGATATGCGGGCGAGGCAAGAACCACTGTGGTCTTGCGTCCAAATTTAATGTTGAATTTTTGGTGGGTGATGGAAGCATGTTTTTTATGTTCTAAGTGTATGAACGATTCGAGGACCAAGTATTGACTTGCATCACTATCTTGTTGCAGTTAAGAAACGCAACCATCTCTAGATAACAAAAATTTTCGATTTGAAACACGAAGATCGACTGCGGTATAAATGAATATATCTGCGGCGCTCTAAAAAAAACAATACTTCGATAAATAATGAAAATTTTTAATAAAAAATCGCGTGATTTTATATAAATCAATTTTTTTTTATAAAAATCAAAACTTCGATAAATATTTACGTAATGAAAACTTTTAATAAAAAATAGCACGATTTTTTATTGAAAATTTTCGCCTACGGCGCTTTAAAAAAAACAATACTTCGATAAATAATACTAATTTTAAATAAAAAATGGCGTGAATTTAAAAAAAAAAATTTAATTGTAATCGTGAAATTTACGATTACGAACACTTAAATTGTAATTCTAAAAATATTATGATTAAAATTAATGTAATCGTAGCTAAGAAAATTTTGTTGAGATTTACTGTTATTCGTAGAGTTTTAGTAGCTAAGTAAATTAGCGGAACTTTCATCGAAACGTATATAAAACTGAGTTAACGTCGAAGTAATAATGCAAATCAAAATCAAACTTTGTTGAAAGTACTGCGAGCACGAGCCTGTGTAGATTATTACAACAATTACACGATTTGTAAATTTGTACAGATTTTCACATTTTCACCGTTACAGACTGGTGTTCGGAAAGTTCTTGAGCTGAACTCATTCTCGATAAAAATTTCTAGACAACACCACTCTGTGACTGCCAAATGCATAAATGTACAAATCGTGTGTTCCCTGCTTTAGAACCATTTTACTGTACAAAAATCATTATTTGCTCTAAGCTAAACCAATTTCTCGATTACTGTAATGGTAATCATGAAATTATTTGTTCTATTGTTCTTAGTTTTCATTAGAATATCTAAATGAAAAGTTCAAGGTGAATTAATATAAGGTGCTAGAAGGAGTACGAAAACCAAAATTTACATGTATTTTGTTTTTGCTTTGGCGGCATAAACTGTTAAAATCAGTAAAGGCCGGTCTACATATAACTTTCGCATTGGCGTTGGTGTTAATTAATAGCTGACTATGAATACTCACAATTACATATATGGACATGTCCACATATCAACGGCAACGCCAACGCCAAAGTTAACCCACACAAAAAGATGGAATGGGAAGTTCCTTAACTTAATTTAACTAAAATTTTAAAACGAATCTAAAATAGGATTCAGGAAATTGACAATAAAGTCAATTTTACAGGAAAACAAAGTTAGGGAACTTCCTATTCCTCTTAAACGAAATCCATATTTCTATAAATTATTTTTTACTTTTTAGTTCACATTGTAATAAAAGCGAGTTTTTAGCTTTTTAAACTATAATTTTATTGTAATCAGTAATCTGCCCAGTTTTGTTATGTGTAAAAGAAAAACTAAATAAGCACTGCATTCAAAAACAAAAAATTATAACTCGCTAGCGCTACTCACATTGCCGTGCGCTTATTCGAAATTTACTAGGTTTGTATAGTAACCAATAGTCAGTACAAATTTGCATTGGAAACTGCAAATTTTTACTGGAAAAGTATATGATAACCCAAAAAAATTGCAAAAGAGCATTGAATCGAGAGCGTAATAACACGGGAGAGCTTGTTAGTGAAATTTTTACTAGCAGAAAAAGAAGAAGCATAAATGCCAAAAGTCGCCATTTTTTAAATTGGTTAAGCATAAACAAAAGTAAAATGAGTGGAAATCAAAGTATTAATGATGTACTAAACTGTTTAAAACTGATTTATAAATAGTAAAATGTTTACAGCAGAATGTCAAAACGGTGCAACAACTATTCACTTGCAAGTTTTTACTAGTTTTGTGTTCAATAACTTTTTCTGGTAGTTTTCTCTTCTTCACAATTTTACGCTCTATTTCGCTTTTACGCCGTCGCACAGTGCCGCCTAAGTGGGCATAAATCGAAAAATTCGTTTTCTGCATTGTGAACTTGTCTGGTATTTTTGTAAAGACAATTTATCCACTAAAAAGAATTAAACAGACATTTCCCTAAAAAATTAATTATATACCGCCAGGAAGCCACTAAAGTCGACAGATTTTATACTAAGAATTTTAATAAAGCATACCCAGGCGTAAGCTCTTCAAAAATATATTCTTTGAAATAAAATGTTGATTTGACGTTTCTTGTTTCCATATAGATAGTAGAGAATTACTGGAATTAAAATTTTGGGATAAAATTAAACACAGGGTGTCCCTGCGGTGTTAAAAAAAAACTATTTTTTTAAACAAAATTTAAAAAAATGCTAAATTTTAATGGAATGAATAAAAAATATATGTAAAAATAGGTTATTTTTTATTATTTTATTAAATAGCACGGGCTTTTAGCTTTCAAAAGAAGCAATAAAAACCTGCTCATTTTTTGCACTTTCTGAAGTAATGCGTTTTTCGCTAATGCATAAAATAATTTTTTAATTTTTTGTCAGTGCCTTGAGATCTACACGATTCGTTCCATTTTTAAAAATGAAGTGTCAGTAATCTGAGCTAAAAGCTTAACCTGTGGTCAATATAAGGTTTATATTTTTTTTAAGAGTTGCCGCCTCTTAAAAAATTAGATCAAAATTTTTTTATAAGTTTAATAAGTTATTAAGAGATGGGTATCAATCGAAATGTGTATTAACAACATCTAGAGAGTTGCCACCTTTTTAAAACTCAAATTCCACTTTAATTAAATGAATTAGGTAATTGAAATATATAGTCACCATAAAGGAGTCAGACGAAAGTGGTTTAAGAAGGTTTTAGCTTAAAAATATTACGAATAGGGTTGTCACCTCTTTGTAAAGTCGAATTTATTTGTCGAATAATAATTACGTCAAACCATAGGATTACGCCATCGTATTTGCTGTTTTATTACAAATACGTACATTGTCAATCAGTGATTTGTTCTGATTACATTCCTTTTAAATTACTGGACTCTTAAATTAACTCAGGAATGTTTTTACTCTCCGCTTATTTCTTGCTAAATATGTCAAAATTTTTCATTTGTCTGGTACTCATATTGATTCTACGTGTCATTTAGAGGTAAAGTATTTTAAAAACTAGTTCAATTGATACCCATATTGTAATATCTTATTCATTTAACTTATTAAATAATTTTAATAAAATTTGTAACTGGTGACACCCCCTTTCAAAAATAAAAAAACTTTATTGCACATCTACACGCCAAGCCGTGTCATTTGACACCATGTAAAAGGCACAAGAACCCAAATTTTCAACTTCAAACTGCATTCATAGTGAAAGTATGACAGTTATCCAAAAACCAATTGCATTTTTGAATTAAGCGTCCTCAATTTTACTAAGAAACGAATTTTAATTTAAATCCGTCCATAATTCTATTTTTGCCCACATTTTATATGGAAGGGAAGCACTGTTCGTCGCTGCAATTTTTTACTGGAGAAGTTACTATACAAACCTAGAATTAACAGCAAGTGTCAACATAAACAACAACAATAATTAAGAAAGCAACAACATTTTCGTTATAATAACCAAAGCAATTTTTAGTCATTAACATTTATTTATTTTTAATTTTTTTATTTTTACATGTGCATATCGCTCGTTTAATAATATAGAGATGTAACTCAAAATGTATGTTTTTGGAGATTTCATCACACAATTATTAAGCTTGATAAGGAGAATATGTTCAGCCTAAAATATGACTAAACTTCCCAAAAATGACTAAGATATGTGACTTTCCAACTGTCTTTTGGTATACCAACTGTATGAATTGAACAAACTTTGATTGCGTTTTCCCACAAAATTGAAAATTTGAAAGAATTCTTTCTGTATATTATTAAACGTGCGATATTTACATTTTTTTTATTATTGATAAAATATCATCTCACGATATACTGGGTTCAAGCCCTGGTCAAAGCAACATCGCAAAAAAAAATATAGAAAAAAATGTTTTTTTTTTCTGAACAGCGGTCGGTCCTCGGCAGACAATGGCAAACCTCCGAGTGTATTTCTGCCATGAAAAACAGCTTCTCTTAAAAATATAATTACCGTCCGGAGTCGGCGTAAAACTGTAGGTCCTACCCTTTGTGTAACAACATCGGAGGAGAAGCTCGGCCAAACACTAACATACATATGTGTATTATTATTATTAATCATGAAATGCATGATTGCGAATTCTTTAATTGCAATCCTAAAAATTTAACGATTACGACTATTGTAATCGTAATCCTAACTATCATGAATACAATTACTGTACTTAGCATATACTAGGATTGCAATTACTGCAATCGTAATCATAAAAAGTACGATTACGATAACAGTAGTCGTAATCATAAAGTGCCCAGCTCTGATCTTATCATAAGTTTTCGAAAACAAATTATGTACAACAAATCGTTGACTCTCATAAAAAAAAACATCTAATAAAAAGTATTTTAAAAACATAGTTTTTTAAAACGCCCATTTTTAAACATGTTTTTTACAGAGAATTAATCAAAATCCCTAATTTACTGGTCTTGACCAGAGTGTCCAGATTTGGCGATTTCGTGCTAATTTGGCGTTTTTTATTTTGGATATATGCCCGTAAAAATTTAGGAAGTTGCCATTGCCGATTTTTTCCTTCAAATAAATTTTTCCCAATTATAAAAATATACAAAACTTAGTTTTCTACGATAATTTTACAGAAGAAGCTAATGAACTGCGAGATAAACTTGACTTAAGAAGCATATTAAAAGACTGTCAAAAACGTTTAATCACCCTAATCGAAGAACTTTTGAAACGATTACCTAGTCAATTAAATACTTTTAAAAAAGCTTTGATTTTGTCACCAGAATCACAAGAGGGCGAGTTTCAGGGACCTCCCAATTCACTATTTGACTTTGAAGGAAAGAAAAGCAGCGGAAACTGAATGTTTAAATCTTTTAACTTTCCCATGGAATAACTTTTCTCAGAACCATTCCATCCGACTCTGAAGAATTTTGGATAATTGCTTACGGAGTGAAAACCGCAACAGGCAATAAAATGTTTGGAAATGTAAGTAAATTCATATTATTACCCTTGCGGCACTCACATGCTTTGTTGAGCGCGTTTTTTCCGTAATGAATTCAACGAAAACTAATATTCGAAATAGGATGAGGTTGGAAAGCCGTAATTCAATAGTTCGAATAAAGTAGTATATGACAACAACAGAAATGTAAATCATTCAGACATTATAGGTGACTTTGAAGAAATTGTGGAAATAGCTGATCTCGCCTTATTATAGGTTTTTATTTAATTTTTAGCGCCGCGCTTTTAAAAGTAGATTGTGCGATTAATCAATTAATATGAGTTTTAATAAATTTAATAATTGCGCAGTCCTATTGCAAAATGTGTTGAAATAAATATTTTTAAAAAGTATTCGTATTTTTAAAGAAAATTGTGTGTACATCACTATTATATAAGTTATTTGTGTTATTTATTATTACCCTACGAAGGTATTATATTCGTTTTTGGTTTTAATAACTATATTATGACAAGATCACATTTTTAAAATAAAAGATTTGTTAAATCTATTTCATGAATTTTATTTAAAAAAATTACGATTTTTGGCGATTTTTTTTCAGAAAGGCCGCTTTTTTTTTTAAACGATTTGGACACCCTAGTCTTGACTATGTAAATGCATTTCTAAAGTTCAACTGTTTATAGCTGAGATTTTTTAGGACAATCATGACAATTTTTTATATCTAGAAATGTTAAGCCCGTTTCTTTAGCTTTAAAATGAAGTGTCTGCGATTTGAAGAGGTACATGAATAGTGAGAATCACGAACAAATTCGAACTTTGACAAATCATACATATCTCCGGAGAAAATAAAGAATAAAATTCCTCGAATACGTGTTAGCTTATTTCTCGTATAGAACCCATAAAAAATTGTAAGCCAATCGAAAGTGTGACACCAACCATGGTGTCCGATATATAAAAGAATGCCTCATATGCTCTTTCACGTTTGTAATCGTCACTTTGCTCGATGCTCTACTATGTGCTTACCCTAATTACTTCACCTTGTTTATTGCTCCTTGGACATGGCCTGAAAAACTCGAAATTCAAAGATATTTGTCATACAAATTTTGTAAGTTTTTAAGTCAATAACACAGGCCGACAGCATCTCAGACCCAGAAACCGGACTATATATTTTCGAAGGATTTTGATGCGATGAATCCGAATCTGGCCTCAGAATTGCTCTATCAGCTCTGAGATATCCTAACCTAAAAGTGCAAAAACACCGTTTTTGCCCATATTTGAGGTTATGTAGCCTTGCAGATGTTTTCTTTCACCAAAATAATAAGTTGGCATCTTTAAGTACAACTCTTCTTCTTTCAAATGGCGTTTTGTTTACTCAAATATCACTTTTTTTTTCGCTGAGATATCGCATTTTGAAATTTTCATGTTTCTAAATTTTCCTACACCTGAAAATCGATTGAGATAAAATAGACATGATATAGTCGATTATTAATTTTCTCGAATTGAGTTATTTTTCTTAAAATTTTGTGTAAATAAAGTGTGAGAACACTATAAATGTGCTAACTCACCAAACCCCTACACTACCCAGTAGAAATCTTAAGCATACAACATCGCTGTTGGTGGCATGAGCTTGCTGCTGTGTATACATGCCAGTATAAATGAACCTTCATTTCCATTTAACACGCGTGGTTTCTCAGAGCGTATGCGTACCTTAATCATACACTTGTACTACTGCTGTATGCATATGGCTGTATTAATGTTTCAAACATACAAAAATGCATTAATGGAAAAGTATTAAAGTATTCTTACAAGATCGCCATATGTAAATGCTACTTTTCAGATACATTTTAATATACGGGGACATACGAACAAGTAGCACTTACATATGCAAATGCATATTTTGTAAAAGCCCGTTTGTGCTGAAAATAGTATCGCACAACACGCTCGTTCACTAAAATTTTTGTACAAGACTGAAAATGTTACAAAAATTCCACTTCAAATTTATCAAGAAATGTACTTAAAACAACGACAAAGTACATTCGCTTGCAATTCGATAGAATTTGAATTTATTCGTGGAAATTCATGACTACGCATGAATTGTCCACACTAATTCACTCATATAGCAAGCATCCTTCAAGAATGCATACAACCGATTTCTACTGGGTATCTAACCCACGGGTACCGAGTCACACACAGCCCTAACCCCTAGAAAGCACCCCTACCATACCGCAATCAGGCTACCCCACTTAACCCTGGATACTGCGTTTACTCGCATATTTTTCTTAAAATAAGTCTTATCTAGATATCTCACACCGCAAGTGGGCTTACCAACTTAACTGTTAACCCATCAACTCCCGTATCCCCTAACCCCGAGAAACCACCCCTACCAAACCACATGCAGGCTAACCCACTCAGGATTATATTTTATTAAAAAGAGACATACTCTTACCGCTCTTAGTCGAACCCAGAGTCACGAAACGAGGACGTGGCGGCGTTGACTCCATTTTTTCATTTTTTTCTTTTCCTTTTTTTTCTGTTTTTTTTTTGTTTTTATTTTTTTAATTTTTAGTTTATTTTAGTTTATTTTTTCTAAATCTGTAAAAGTTAAAATTATTTTATTTGCTTGTGAAAGCGATTGCGTTTCACTTCAGCATTTCTCTTCAATCTCCAACAGTAATCTGCCATCATTCGTTCATCCCACCTTCCATGATAATGTCGCTCGGCTTGTTTAAAGTCCTGGTGAAAACGTTCTACCATCTCTTCACTGAATGCCCCAACATTGTCAGGAGAGTAGTCCAAATGTGAAAAAAGGAAGTGCAGTTTTAAGCTCATTAAACAACCTAACTTTTTAAAATTCAATAGCATTGTAGATATTATAGATTTATACTTTGGATCTCGGTTATTCCATAAAAAATTTTCTACAACGCTCTTGAAACTTTCCCAAGCATTCTTTTGAACAGCTGTCATGGTTTTTGTGAAATCTTCATCCCTCATAAGTTTCCTAATATCGGGTTCCATGAAAACACCTTCTCCAATTTTAGTATCACTTAGATTTGGAAATGTAGATTTAATATACTTGAAGCATTGACTTTCCTTGTCTAGAGCTTGCACAAATTGCTTTATTTAGCCTAATTTGATATGGAGTGGTGGTAATAAGATTTTCTTTACATTGCAAAAAAACTTTTCTTACTTTAAAAACTTTTCTTCACGTTTTCTATAAACGGTGATCTTCGTCTCAGGTAATAGAAGATTTCTCTCTTTGAGCCTTGAAGCACATAATTCTGCTGAATTCTTGGGAAGATTGAGATCCCGTATAAAATCATCCAACCCATCCTGATCAAACAATTTAGGCTTGTCGTCATTAAAAGTCTTTTCAAAGTCCCTACCTTCGGAGTCGTTATTTTGAGCATTAGACGTTGATTGAACGACTACTGGAAGCGAATTTATGTTTTCAGAGTTACTTATATTACCTCTCTTTGCTGGCGTTACACTTTGCACCTTAGGATAAATGAGACTTTTCTTATTATTGTTATTTATTCCATTTATATTACATTTACAAAAGTAGCAGTGATTACTTGGCTCACGCCAAATCGGTTCAATAACTACATCTTTTTTAATGACTTTCTCATTCCAACGACTCAAAGTCAAGCGACAAGCATTACAAATAGAGGTAGGTACCCACGGTTTGTCTAAATTTGTAATAGGAATTTTGTAACACTGTAAGTATTAGGTCTTTATTAAATCATTAATTGGTCTACGAAACTTTTGTGTATGGAAATTCCTACAAATATAACAAAATGTATCAAGTTTTGATATGCAAGGTATTCTGGAATTCATTTTTTATTTATCAAACTTAAAAAAAAAGTATATATATTTTTAGTAAAAGCTATAAAGTAGCTTCAATTTCACATTATATGTATGCAAGGATATGAACAATATTACAATTTTGTATGAAAGGACTACGTTTACAATTTTACTTACTTACATAGCGAAACTCTAACTATTGTTGTGCTAGATAGAGGTCAATTTAGATAGAGTTCGAAAAGATGAAGAGCTGATCAGTCAAAAAAGTTATTACAACAATCATAAGATGTAACCAAAAAATGAATCGACCATATCATGTCTGTTATCTCAATCGATTTTCAGGTGTAGGAAAATTTAGAAACATGAAAGTTTCAAAATGCGATATCTCAGCGAAAAAAATGATATTCGAGCAAACAAAACGCCATTTGAAAGAAGAAGACTTGTACTTAAAGATGCCAGCCTATTATTTTGGTGAAAGAAAACATCTGCAAGGCTACATAACCTCAAATATGGGCAAAAACGGTTTTTTTTGCACTTTTAGGTTAGGATATCTCGAAAACCAGAGCTGATAGAGCAATTCTGAGGCCAGATTTGGATTCAGCGCATCATAAACCTTCGGAAATAAATAGTCTGGTTTCTGGGTCTGTATGTTGGTTAAATTTGGTCGGCCTGTGTTATTTGTGTTAAGGGATTATAGCTAATGATGTTAAAATTTACATTTTGTACAACTAGTCTACTGATTTGTAACGTCACTGTTTTAATTCAATATTTAAAGTTTGACATTGGAACAAGTGGATTCGCTGTGGGAGTGGCTAGCGCACGATAGCGAGTGTTCCGACTGTTATTTCTCATGGCTGCAGAGTCAAGCCAAAGGTGGCGATCAGCATGCTTTGGGTATTGATGCTTTGCAGCATTTGTACTTGAAAAAGCTGCCGGAATTGCGACCCGAAGAATTTTCCATGGTGGCACTTGGCCTCTTTCAGCAATTGTGCAGTCTAGCTCGCATGGCTATTGCACACTACGAAAAACAAACCGACTCGATATCATCGACATCATCCAACATAGTTGGTATGTATCATCTGTGGAAGATCGCACTGCGCGCGCACAACACTGAGGTGTCCCTAGCTGCCATTCAGTACATTAATATGTATTACATGGGCCAGCAGCTGCGGTTGGAAAAAGAATTTGTATCACAATGTATGGATAACTTGGTGCAAGCTACCAACGCATTGGAAAGGTCTGCTTTAAATAATTATATGGGGTGGAAGAAATAACTTTATTTTTTTTTTGTATTTTTTCGTTGCAGTAATGAGGATGAGAACGCGCTAATGTGCGTGCAACGCGGCCTGATGCTGCTGAACACACACTTAGAGACATTTCGACGGCGCTATGCTTTTCATTTACGGCGTTGGGCAATCGAAGGTAAAGGTATGTGCTCGCACAGCAATCTGAAGAATGAAGCCGCTGGGCCGGCTATACGAATTGTGTTGCAACCAGCTGGCCTCTCGGAAAAGTCCGTCCTGCATATGCATGCGTGCGATTTGATTGCTGAACTTAAAGCTGAAATATCTAAGTGGTATGCCGATTTTTTATCACAAAATCATTGTTATATTTTTTAATTAAATACCCCTTTGATATAAAGGTGGGAAAACCTACAGGGTGGTTCTAGTAGGGGTGGCGTCTCAGCACCGGTTTTAGGTCTCTTGCTGAGTGACGGCCCTTTGCGTATAATAACACAGGGCCAAGAATTGACATCTGACTATGACGAGCGTAGTTTGGGCGATGCTGGGTTCAAGGATAATCAGGTCCGCGCCAGACATGCTTTACGTATTCGATCATTTTTAAACTAATTGAACTTTTTATTCAAATTTAAATTCAGATTGTTTATGTGTCCTTGGGCGGTCGTGGGGCTAGACGCAAGGAGACGAATCTCGATCATCCATCTATGCAGCCGCCACCGCCGAAGGAATGCCTACCAACAGTATTATTGTTGCAGCCGCGTTACTTTGAAAAGCTTTTCTGTCTAATGCAGACGCTGGGCGATATGAAGCCACAAAACTCAAATTTGCAATTACACACTAAAGCACAACTTCTCTCTAGACGTGTATGGGATATACTGGCCATTTTGCCTACAAACCCTCTTATCCTGGATGCGTTCAAAGGTCTGAGCAATGATTTGAACGCTTTCGATCGACTCACCAGTGAAGAAGAGCAGGCCAACAAACGCAAGGAGATAAAACAAAAACTAAACGAGTTGCTCGATGTTAGCAATTTGCAAAAATTTATGTACTCTTTGCACATAGTTGAGAGTCTTACCGTGAACAGCGTATTGCAGCAAAAAGGCGGTGGTGGCAATGGTCCGACGTGCTGTGGGTTCGGAGGTGGTGGCGTTAACGGCAATGTAATACCTATGGATCAATACGTGCGTAGTACTAAAGGTGGCAGTAGTGCTTCAAAGCGGAGTTCGAGTAGGCGTCGAAACAGCAACGAAAGCTTGCATGCAAAAGATGATAGCAAACGCAACAATAGCGGCAACAGCAGTGGTGGTAGTAGTAGCTGTAGTGGTAGCGGCAGTGGCAGTGGCTGCGGCAGTGGTAGCGCAAGTGTTAGCAGCGCTGGAACTGCTTTGGAATCGCTGTCCCAGAAGGAAAATAATGATGGAGCTGTGCAGAAAGAATCTGGAAGCGCTAGCGCTGAAAGTGAGTTCAGCAATGAAATGGCTGGCGAGGATGTGCCCAACCATGACAAGGAAAATAATCAACCTTTAGCTGGTCGTCCACACAAACGTCTAAAACGCAGCGATAGCAATGCCAACTTGAACGATGAAAAAGATAGCAGACTCGCGGCAAGCGCCGTGGATTCCGGGAGCAGTGCGGCGGGTGGCGCAGTTGGCAATGGTGCCGGTGGTGGCGCTAGCGTTACATCCAGTGGCAATGCACGCACAGTACACGATATGAAATGGAGTGAGGTGTTCGTTCGTTGTGGTGGCTTGCGTTTACTCTATGAAATTTTCATTTCCGGACAACTGCAGCAGAGCGCACATCCTCGTGAAATGCTCAATGAGTGGCGCCACGATTGTCTGGCCAGCTTGTTGCGCGTGCTGTGGCTGTTGGGCTTCGAGGAAGTGCAAGCCGACGATATGCATGTTGTGGTCTCACGGCCACACGCTTTTATGCTAGAATTAATGAACGTAGATCCTTGTCTGCGCCGTTTGGCAGCTATACTCAACGACGAAGCCTACCACTACTACGCTGCGCTGATTCCGACCACACAATATCAATACCAGTACCCATATCAATATCATCATTTGCGTACTGGTTTCTGGGGGCGTGCTCAGGTGGTTCAATTTACTATGAATATCATGGTGAGCTTCGTTCATGCGTCAGCAGAAGCGCGACGGCTACTTTGGACACAACCCGAATATTGTAGTTGGGTACAAAAATTCATTTTGGAAGATCCTGAGCCGGCAGTACGCCGTGAGATATGCGCCGGGCTGTATCGTATCTGTTTGGGCAATGCACAAAGTTACCAGGTGCTGTTGGCGCCATTGTTGAGGAAGCTTATTTCCTTTTTGCCGCTTGCCGAAAATATGACGTCTTATGTGCAGCACACACAGTATTTGTTATCAGATGAAGGAAAGGAACCTTACGGACCGGCATGCCGCGACTATTTTTGGCTTCTTGCACGTCTTGTTGACACAATGACGCCAGATATGGTCAAATGCTCTCTTGAGAGCGATAACGAAGGCGAAGCTATTGATATTGAACGATTGTGTCAATCCGTTTCACAAAGCATATTGAGCCGCGATTTTTTTGAAACCAGGCATGGCTATCAGGTAAGTCGTATAACATATGCTCCAATTTCGCTTATTCGTAGACCTTTTTTCGATTATACCATTTCGATTAATACTATCAGTCCCAGTATCGAGGCAAAAAGACTAGAAAATGTTTGCCTGTTTTTTATTTTAGGCTGAAAATAACCTGTAATTTTTGCTTTTACTTTTTTAGGCATTCACTAAAAACAAAGTTAATATTTAAATGTACCTTTTGATCCGAACATTTCGGAAAAATTCCGAAAAATCCAAAAAAATATCGCGAAAATTTCCATAAAAACACAGAAAGGTTCCGCCAAAAAAAACGGAAAACATCTTGAAAGCCGACGTCCATAGCATGCGTATGTGCATGCGTGCATTTTTTTTGGGTTTTGGGTAGGTTGGTCGGTTTATATAAAACCACCGCCAGGTTATCCCTCTGTTTTATAAATGTACATATCTTAGTAGGTTATCTTCAAACTGTTGTGCATAACGTTGCTGATGCACTGATGCACGTATGATAATACCGCTCAGGGACAGACCACGTTCAAAAGTTTCTGCTTATCTTTCTGTCATGCACCATTGGCCAAAAACATGTGTAATAGCTTCTGCTTGTGTTATTTCTCTTTATATTCATTCAATATCAATGTATACATTTATCTTTTTAATAAAATCTTAAATTCTTGGCGGGGATTCTTCTTCTTCTTTATTGGCGCTGTAGCCGCCTAAGCGATTTTGGCGGGGATTCAAAGATCCACATATGCCAGCTTAATCATCAAATTAAATAATTATTCATTATACGTCAGATTTCTATTTTTCATTTGTTTAATAATTAAAAATTATTCGTCTCATTGGATTTCAGAAATCTGATTCAATTTTTTCGGTGTTGTTCACGTTTATTTTTACAACGCTTTTATCAACTTGCAATGTTGTGTGTCCAGACACCATTTTTAGCTATAAAACCTAAAAAGTTCCTATAAAAAACTTTAGTGCATAGTGCGACATCTACCTCTCAACCTCAACTGACGTGGTTGAGAGGTAGAAGTTGCCCTATGCACTACGTACGCTATAGCGGAAATGGACATTTCTTTAAATGAAATTAATTGGTGCTCGTATGTATGTACCAGGGTTGTTGCGAATATTCGCATTCGCATTCGCAATCGCGGAGCTTCCGCATTAATTTTAACATTCGCATTCGCAATAATCAATGCAGAGCTTTTGCGAATGCGAATGTTGTGCAAGTGCACCGATAAAACGTATATCTGACAAACAAAATGACAAATTGTAGCCAATATTTTTTGCCTGTGGTCGTTAGAGTATTTGTGTCTTTAAACTTATTACTTCTTAAAGGCCGGCCGGACCTATAGCTTTTTAAATATTTCAGCATCGATTCTCTTTATAGCTAAATGTTAAAGATTTCTGCTGGAAGTCCATATTGTAGGAGCTTAATCTTTCACTTTAAATAGCAAAGAAGGGGGACGTAGAGGGAGAGTTTCACCACAGAGGCCTTTAGGCAAGGATCCAATGAACATATTTATCTATGAAAAAAATATTGCCCGATTGTTTCTAAATCTTTTTCTTAAAATAAATTCCCCAAAGAGACCCATTTGAAATGATTGAAACGAATATATCGCACCTGAAATGCAAAAAAAAAACGTGACAACACCATAACTGATGTGGGAGTTGAAATTCGATGAAATCCATCATATCAATCAAAAACAGAATTTTGAATGTTTTATCAGATACGACTTTTTGTATTTCAGCGACGATGTTTGTAACGTCTTTTTGGATTTCAGGTGACGATATATAACATCAATAGCAAATCACGACAATTTGATTTAAAATTACAGTGCGCACTTTCTTCTTTTATGTCTAGTAGTTTTTTATAAGATTGGTCCAAAAATAATAATAATAAAGAAAGAAATTCAGGTATTTAAAGCAGAGAACACAAAAAATATATGTTATTAAAAGGACTATGTTCTCTTTGACGTACGACAACGGTCAAGTAGAAGTGGGAACTTGTATAACTGCTCGGTTATATAGCTTATGAAGGCCTACCTAAATTATTTGCTGGGACCTTGATAAAATTAAATTAATATGGGAAACCTACTTAATAACATTGAATCATCATGCCGAAATTTCGTTTTATCTTTTTTTTTGTTGTAATAGGATGATGGCCTCGTTGGACTCATTAACTTGATGTCAAATTTCGTCAAATACGACCCCACCTTCAAATTCAGTGGTTCAGCATTACAGTTCATTGATAAGATTTTCGAGTTTCTCTTTGATATGCCATCACCTATGAATCGACATAAGCCGAAGTGTAAATCAGCGACTTCAAGAGCAGCTGCATACGATTTATTAGTGGAGCTATGTAAAAATTGTCCCAAAAATTATGTATTTTTGCATGCGAAACTGCTGGCACAGCATACTCCCGGTACCAAAGCACCATATCCATGGGACTATTGGCCACGAGATGAAGGTCGTTCCGAATGTGGCTTTGTGGGCTTAACGAATTTAGGCGCGACCTGCTACATGGCCTCCTGCATACAACATCTCTATATGATGCCGCAAGCTCGTGCTGCAATTTTAAATGTACCACCAACTGGCGCACAAAAGCATGGACCCACTTTGTTGGAACTGCAACGTATGTTTGCCTACTTGCTGGAATCTGAACGTAAAGCATACAATCCGCGCTCCTTCTGCCGTGTCTACCAGATGGACCATCAGCCATTAAATACTGGTGAACAAAAAGATATGGCAGAATTCTTTATCGATCTCGTTTCCAAGTTGGAGGAGATGACACCCGAATTGAAAGATCTTGTAAAGCGATTGTTTTGTGGCACACTTAGTAACAATGTAGTGTCGCTTGACTGTGGTCACGTTTCACGTACAGCTGAGGAGTTCTATACGGTGCGTTGCCAAGTCGCCGATATGCGTAATCTGCAGGAATCGCTTGATGAGGTTACCGTTAAAGATACGCTTGAGGGTGACAACATGTATACGTGCTCACAGTGCGGCAAGAAGGTGCGTGCAGAGAAGCGTGCCTGCTTCAAGAAGCTGCCACAAATTTTATGCTTCAATACAATGCGATACACTTTCAATATGGTAACTATGCTAAAGGAGAAAGTTAATACGCATTTCTCGTTCCCCATGGTCTTGAGCATGGCTGATTACGTGGAGAAGACGCTAATGCCTCACCAATATAAGGGTAAGTAGCGTGTTTGTCTGCCTGTCAACAGATTTTAATTTTCTCTCTGTTGTTCGGTGGGACACAGAGGAGCGTGAAAAACGAAAACAAGAACAAGAAAAGCAAAACACGGACAATGACGGCGCAAACAAAGCTATAGATGAAGACATTGACGAATGTTTAGAGTAAGTATCCAGCCAGGCAATTGAAAAATCAGTTGCAAGATGATTGGCAAAAAATTTAAAAAATTATTTCGAGTGGTAAATCTAATACATACATATGTATGTTATATGGCTTTTTTTGTTCATTTACATTTAGATATGAACTAGTAGGCGTAACTGTACACACGGGCACAGCTGATGGCGGACATTACTATAGTTTTATTAAAGAAAGAAACAAATCAGTTTTGCAACATGACCGCTGGTTCCTGTTCAACGATGCTGAAGTGAAACCGTTTGACCCATCCCAAATCGCAGCTGAGTGCTTTGGTGGTGAAATGACTGTAAGTATATAAATACATAAATTATGCTGGGTAAATTTTGTATGGGGGAAAATAAAAGAAATTAGAAAATAGAGTTCTTTTCAGTATCCTACCAGTCACATTCATTCAAATGATAGTTACATAAAACTAAGAAAATGTTTGGTATTTTCGTTAAAGCAATTTTATACATTAGTTATCGTTCTATGTTAAAAAATACCTTTCGCGGTTGCATAAGTTTCGACGACATAGTTACAATTCACATTGATTACATTCTGGAGTAAAATGTCCCGCCATTCACAATGGAATTGCCCATTTACAAAGAACTTATTATGTACGTTTGAAACCTTTCATCGGATTGCGATGAATTTCCGGCGAGTTGTTGGGCAATTACTGGAGAAAGTTTGTAAATTTATTTATGTAGATTCGCAGCAGTAGACATATTTTGAAAATTGTATTTATATTTATGAGCTGATTTGGTTTAAATTTAGCATTGTATAAGTAAATTTGTTCACATGTTGAGAACTTCCAAGCCGAACGAGAATAAAAACTCTACAAAGCTCTCCAAAACTCTCCAAACCAACAAAAACCACCTCACGCAAAATTGCCTTCTTAAAGAACCGTTCTTGCTGTGTTTCACGCCTGTATAAAAGTGACTTAAAGACTTCTTGTTTGTGGAACTACTTCTGAGTGGAAAAAGAACCGTGCTATAAGTACATTTTGGAAGCAACCAAGTCCGTCTGGGTTAATGTAAAAAAAATGTAGCTCGAGTCGAGGTATTTCATTATGAAAGGAATAGCAATAGGGAAAAGAAAAAGTTCTGATTTTGTGCGGTTTATCTTAAAATACAATGCTTTATTTTGCCAGAAAACCAATTGTTTGTGTTCAAAAGTTCTTAAGCTTTATAATTTATGGCGTTTACTTTTCTACAAAAAACATTGCATTTTCAATGTCCTCTTTTTAGTATTTGTGCGCAGAGAGAAATGAGAGAGCAACATTTTTCGGTACAAAAAAAAATTGCATTAGATAAAAAAAAAAATCGCATTAATTTGCATTGAAACCTTACGAATACGGTATCCGATCTTAGCAAATACAACATTAAAAACCCAGCGAGTGATTGTTTTCATAACATCGGGTTTACACGCTGTCGATGAAAAATTATATTTAAAAAATGTGTTCCGCACACACGAAAGCTCTGAGGCCGTCTTACTTTGCTCCCATCCGAAATTACCCAAGATGTCTCACTTGAGTTGTAAATTACTCTTAAAAAGTCGAAGCGTTTGTTAACCGACTTCCAAAAGATGAGTGAGGTTATCAGTTCGTCGGAATATTTTTTTTATGTATGTTACCGCATAACTTTGGACCACGTCAACCGATTTCGATAATTCTTTTTGCATCGAAAAGTTAGTGTCTCAGAGGTGGTCCCATATTAATCTGGTTTAGAACCGATCACTGGATCATGAAATATATATATATTTTTTTTTGTATGAGAATTGAAGTAGGTTATTTTTGCTAAAAATTACTTGTTTAGTATTGAAACCATGAGTTTTTGGTATGCAAAAATGTGGACGACTTGCCAAATTGCGGTATTTTCAGAGCTACCTCAAGAAGGGCATACATGTGCCTGAACAAAATAAGAAACTGTTTTATCAGCGATGATCTTTTACTAACAACGTCAAGAATTGGTGGCTTGACATGTAGGATGATGATTGGAGCCAAGTGGTTTTCACAGATGAGTCCTCCTTTTGGATGACAAATGCCATTAAGCGTGCCTGGTTCACTAAAGGCAGCAGGTTGCTCCAGCGGTATGTAAAACATCCAGGAAAGGTTCATGTTTTGGTATTCTGCAAGACAAAGGTTTGGGTAAATTAATAATTTGGAAGCCAACTTAATATTGACGATATACCTTCGTGGATTTCTGCCATCAACGGATAATTTTTTTGGAGGAAGAAGCCGAGATCAAGTGCTTTCAGAATATAACGACCCAAAACATGGAAGTCGTAGGTGTTGCAGTTGGAAACAGGGAAAAGGCTTTGCTTTTGCAATTAGATGGAGCAAATAATTTTTTATTTTTTCGTTTTTTCTTAATTACGAAGAAGCATCTGTGAAATGCAAAACAAAATTGTATTCCACGAAAAAATCTTCAAAAATAAATTTCTTTATACTAAACGAAAGGTCGTTTTGATATGTTTTTTTTTCTCAGCGTACATTTATACTATATTCTACCCACATGATGAGAACTAATTTTAAAATGAAAACGATCCAATAGGCGCTTGAGTCGAGTATTTGAGAATATTTCGAGGTTGGTTCAGAACTGTATTGGCTTTTGAGAATTTGTATTTTTTACCGCAGTCAAAATATTTGAATTAAATATGTAGTGCAAATACCTGCGCACACCCAGGCCAGTGTCCGTTGCAGAAAGTCGTACAGCCTGTACAGCTTCATCGCTGCTTAGCTTTCGTGCTGTACATTTGAGTACATGTCTACGAAATATTGTTTTGACTTCCCTGATCGAGACGGCCAACCGCGTCAGACACATATAGTATAGATCCCGAAGAAATTGAAGCCAACTCTAGCCGAGGAAGCGAATAGCGCCTGAATTGCCGCCTGCGTAATGCGGAAACGTTTTCAGGTCTTTGATACTATATATTCAGTAGTCAGCGCTTTTTTTTATTAGATGGGGTTCTATTTAGGATGGCATTATGCACTGGTAAAGAAAAACTGGCCCATAATGGCGAATCCAATATGGCGGCCAACAAATTAAAATTGATTCGTTTAACACTGGGGTGCCCGGGGCCACTTATTATGTTAAATAAAAATCAACACTTCGACGAAATTCGCAACTGTAGAACTTTGATTTTCCCAAAATTTGCATTATATGAAGGAACAAAAATGTGGGATAGGGCGTTTCTATATTAAGGTAACGATTTTTACAAATGTCTCGACATCAGCGCCGCCTAGCGACTTTTGTTTTTTATTATAAAGATTTTTGTAACAGTTATGACGCTGGACCACAGTGCCCTACGCCTGCTATTAGATTTGGATTACGGAAAATTCCAAGTTCAGTAAAATTTTGTGGTTTTGCGTTATTTATAGATTTTATCAGAAAAATTTTCTACGGTTTCACACATCGTTCATTACTACGTTTATAACCGAAGGAAACCTACCCGATGCAAGTACGGCTACATCGTCGATATAAGCCACCATCTTGATTCCATGTGTATTAACATAAGTTTTCTAGTAGTTTTTTTTTCAAGACCATACCCAGTAGATAATTTCAGGAGTTAAACGCCCTTGCGAAAGGCCTTCCAGTCAAGAGGCCTTACACTCTACATTCCTTTCTTTTTTTGTATGGAGTTGCACAATTTGAAGGGCTTCTTCTTTCGCTACACATGAGAGGCCTTCCAGAAGGGCTTTTATAGCACGTACTTCAGAAGGTGTTTTGGAGGAGTTCTTTTAAGGTTTTTAACAAATATGTGTTATTGCAACTTAAAATGTTAATTGAAATTCATTTGTAACTCTAAATAAAATGTATTTATGCATTCGCGTATATTGTAAATGGGTAAGCCCTTCTAGAAGGCATGCAAGGAAGCACTTTTTTCAGCCCTTCTTTTAGAATGGCTTCACGTAAGAAGGCATACTTAAATTATCTTCTGGGTAGTAGAAAACATTGCTCACTGTGGAATGACACTCACTGTTTGGGTAACTAATTCGGCACGAATTACTCTGCTCCTTAGCGTTATACTGAAAATCTGAATTTTCATAAAAAACAATGGTCAGATGTTTTGTACCCATCCCTCTAAATATGTTTGCTTCAGTTCGGTTTTGGCTGAATATTGCGAAAATTGGACAAAGTTCAATTATGTTCGGCTGTAACATTAAAAAGTGATGTTTTGCCCTCTCTGCAGCCATAGAGTTAAAAAATTTTGTGTAATTACTATTTCCAATATTAGGCAAATGGCTATGGTATTCATCCGAATATTTGGTTTAATGTAAACTACGTTATTTTTTCAGAGCAAAACTTATGACTCTGTCACGGAAAAATATATGGACTTTAGTTTTGAGAAAACCAACTCTGCTTATATGCTATTCTATGAACGTCGTCTGCCAGAGCATTTAAAACAGCGCCATTCGGAGTTGCTGGCATCGCCTTCTTCCAGCGCTCGCCTGACAGACAGTGGAAAAATAAGCGCAGTTAATGACGAGGTAGAGACTGTGAAATCTAGCGTTGGCAAAAAGGAAATTGTAGACTCATGTGTAAAGGACAAGAGTGATATGGAAAAAGCATGTAGTAAGTCTAAAAGTGAAAAAGAAGCAAAAGTCACAGACACTATTGGCAAAAAATCGGAAGCCAGTGTCTGCGATGCAGACAGTAATGAGCCACAAGCGTCTACTTCAGCTGCAGCGGCTGCTAGTAACAAAATGGCAACTGAAGTTAGCATCAAAAGTGCTCGTTTGCAAATACCACATTTAAATAAGGAATTGGAGGATTGGATTTGGCAAGATAACAGACAGTTTTTACAAGACCGCAATATTTTCGAGCACACATATTTCAAGTAAAATAATGTTTTTTTCTTCCCATACTTAAATTGCAACTCCTTGTTTTCCAGTTTCATGTGGCAAATATGTGGCCACATTCCGCAAACTCTACTGGCGCAAACTGATGTTACTTGTATGGCAGCTAAGTTGTCAGTTTCATTCTTCATTGAAACGTTCATACATGCCAAGGAGAAGGTAACTTGCTATCATACAACTTTTCTATATCACAAATTAAGAAACATACATACATATTTAATTTTGCTTTAGCCTACAATGGTGCCTTGGATCGAGTTGTTAACAAAGCAATTTAACGCCAGTCAAGAGGCATGCGAATGGTTCTTGACACACATGTCCATTGAACCGTGGTGGCCTGTTCAAGTGCTAATACAGTGTCCCAATCAAATGGTGCGACAAATGTTCCAGAGGCTTGTCATACATGTCATACAAAGGCTGAGGCATGTACACGCAATATATAAATACTTATGTGCAGATACTGATTTGGTCTGAATTTTTATTCGTTTTACATTTGGGGGTTTTAGATCTTCACATGCTCATTTATATTTGAAAACGGAAACCGATGATGACGGCAAAGAGGTGATGGGCAATGCTTCATGCGTAACTCGTTTTATTAGCTCACTTATACTACTAATGGAACACGGTGCTAAAGCGCATTTACGACACTTGTCCGAATTCTTTGGGTTGCTCTTCGAATTCTCGCGAATGGGCGATGAAGAGACGGTATTTTTGCTACGCATTAATGTCATAAAGAGTGTTGCGGACTTTTACTTAGGCAATAAGACACAGGATTGTGTAAGTACTGTATACATGACGGGGAGTACGGGAAATAGAAAATATTTTTTTTTTTTATAGGAAAGTAACTATATACATATTTAAAATTTTTTTTTATATTGTACTTGCAGATCGATGTTGGTTCCGATAACGATGACAATTCATCGGATGAGGCTTTATCAGTAGACAAAACCCGACCTGCATCATTGGATAAAATGATTGCGTTAGTGGCAAATTTAGTAGAACGTTCGCGCGGACAGGATTTCCGATTGCGTCTTTCAACAAAAGATTATAATGCGATAGCTGGCGGCAAGGTAAGATAACTATCAATGTCCAAAGTTCTAACCTGGATAGATTGACAGACCAACGCTCAAACCTTTGTTCAATAACCAATTAGCATGTCAGGAAGCTTCATCTCTGCGAAGTATGAAGTTTTTAAAATGGTCAGTATTTTCCACGAAATGGACGGGAACTAAAAAAATTTGAACTTTCTAAGATGGAGATGGCTATATAAAAATAAGTTATTACTTTACGTTAAAACAGATCTCTGTTATCAGTTTATTTAAACAAATATATGTAAGTATGTATCGTCAAGGTGTAAAGGTGGCATTTTTCCCACCACCAGGCGGATTTTTATGTAAAGAAGCGGCTAATATATGGGTGCCTATATTTTTGGAATTATATTATATAAAAAATGTCTAATTTAGACCTGCTAGTAATGATAAGTAGATTTCTGGTCGAGGGCAAAGGAGACTATATAACTAAATTACTAAAGACTGAAATTGTTTTAATCGAATTTTTAACCAATTAATTTTCGCCAGGGCTTTCCATTCCTGTACCAACAAATCAAGGATAACATTAATCCCCATCAGACCAAACATCTTATACACGCGCTTTGTCGTTGGGATGATCGTTTAGCGAATCAGATAATTACCATGCTGTTCTCGTCCGTTACCAAGCACACAGAACTGTGTGGGCCATTTTTTAAGCTGCTCACGTTACTTACTGAAACTCAAGGTGGTCCTTCGGGTTTGCCATGTTTCTCTCAGCTGGTATTGCAACGTGTTTGGGATGCGGCAGAGTATTGCCCACAGTCTGCACTTGATTGGCTGGCTTTCCAAGCGCCCAAAAATAAAATCGCTCACGCATGGATACTACAGTCGGCTGATAATTGGGTGGAGCAATATCTGCTGGCGCATAATAATTCGCGCGTACGCAATGGTATGTATATTTAATTGTATCCATTTAGATTCTTACACAAACTGATATACCCCTTGTTACTTAATAGCTGCTGCGTATTTGCTTGTTTCATTGGTGCCATCGCAACCATTCAGAGCGAATTTCCGTACACATTCTCTGCATAAGTTGTCGGCGCATGTTTACCGGTAAGTTCAAGCAAAATATTACCCTAACACCCCCATTGCTAGTGTCGATTAGTAGATAATAGATAAACGACTATTATTCGATTATGGCTTTTCCATGGTATTGCGAGTGTCGATTTCTCGTTCAATAAGCGACTGTGAATAGTTTTTGGTCGCTCATCCTTCTTCAACTGTTTGTTTGTAGAAGGATGAACGACTATAATTTATTCACACTTATTGAACGAGAAAATGACATTCACAATACCATGGAAAAGCGGTAATCGAATAATAGTCGTTTATCTATTATCTACTAGTCGACACTCGCAATAGGGGTGTGAATTTCCAAGTTGACAGGTTTTCATTTACTCGTTACAGCGATTTGAATAGCGACGCTCAAATAATTTTGCACAATATCATCAACTTGTTATTGCGGCTTCTGCGCTCGGCTCGTGCTTATGCAGACATTGGAATACATGGAACTACAAAGCTAACAACATACTTTAGCCTACTTAGCTACTGCATGGTTTCAAAGACTGAAAAATTAATGGTAAAGTAGCCGAATTAATGTTTGTTGCTGGACTAAAATCGATTAGCGTTAAAATTGTTTAAACTAATTATAGATTGGGCCGTATATGCGAGCTTTATGGGATCTATTTCATCCACGATTGTCAGAGCCCAGTGTTCCAGCACATCACAACAAACATGCGTTGCTCGCATTTTGGCACCACTCCATTGTCGATTGTCCCGAAAATGCACTTATTGTGGCTAACTGTCACGAAATAACGCGGAATATTGCATTTAATTACATTCTGTAAGTAACAATGAGTCATTGAATTCACATGTGTATGAACATATCGTATGTTCCATCTTTTACCGCTAATAGTGCCGATCACGACGATTCCGAGATAGTCGCCTACAATCGCGCTATGTTGCCCGCCTATTATGGCTTGTTGCGTTTGTGTTGCGAGCAGAGTCGGGCACTTACACGCCAACTCGCGGCGCATCAGAATTTACAGTGGGCTTTCAAGAATATAACACCACATCCGACGCAATATGCAGCTGCAGTCGATGAGTTGTTCAAGTTGATGACTTTATTTGCCACTAGACATCCAGATGCAAGCGAACAGGAACAACATGAAGTGACTACATTCCGACGCACAACACTTTCGGCGTACTTAACCGGATTGGACGCGCGAGTTTCTTGGGGAACGCTTATAAATGCTTTGCGTATTTTAGGTATGCAAGAATTTTTGGATCTTTTTAAATGAAGGTAGCTTAAAGGTGTATTATATCGGTAAGAGTTATCTAAGAATAATCGTACAACCTGCAATCAATAGCCGAGACTCCTACCGGACTAAAACAGTAAATTTGTGATCCATTTTGTCTAAAAGTGATATCGCGTACTGTTAAAAACACTGTTTTTGCTTGAACGCACAAGAGATTAAAACTTGTCGAATATATTGCATAAATCATTTTATGGCAGGTCAAACGGCAGATATTTGGGGTCACATTTTTCCTTAGGCACGTAATCTACGTATGTATGCATGTATATTTTATTTGACTGGATGGCCACGTAAATAAGTACAATGCGCAATTGGCGAGACCAAGTAGTTGCTTCAAAGAAAGTGTGTTCAAACTGGAAGAACGGTCCTCCCGAAAAATTCACCTAAGCCAGAAAAACTGCAGTAATGTAGGAGTCCATGAGCTTCACTTAAAATAAAGTTGCTAAAAGAAGAAGCCAGATTCTGTATCTTTTGTAAAAATTGGGCATTTTAAAAAACATTTTTAAATTTACCGACACATTCGTTCGCGATCATTTCTACTTCTCTCTTTGGAGTAAAAGAAATATTCTCGGGTACAAGTTTAAAATAAATTATTTAAGGCAAAAAATTGTTAGAAAAATGGGTTAATTTTTTTACCTCGCTTTGTTAGCTTGGGGTGTAACTATGTAATAATGGTGCGCCTAAAAGTTGCAGCAATTTCCATTATCAATTTGCATACCTAATGACAGTACGTATGGGAATTGCTTCAAATTTCCATTTTAAAGTTACCTGATGACAGTACGACTGAAAATTCTAAAGATTGATTTCGCGCGTTATTCTATTGTTTATCATAGTTTTAAAATCAATTGAGTTTAAGACTAAATAGATGAAAATAAATCTATAGTTTAAAAAACGTAGACCTCGTTTTCATTACAATGTGAACAAAAAAGTGAAAATAATTTAGAGAAAAACAGATTTCGTTTAGGAGAAATAGGAAGTTCCTTAACTTCCTTCCTTAAACTTTTAAAAGCAACATAATATAGGATTAAAATAATTAAAGTTAGACAACTTCCAATACCTCATAAACGAAATCTGTATTTCTCTAAATATTTTTTTACTTTTTAGTTCATATTGTAATAAAAGCGAGTTTTTAGTTTTTTGAACTATAATTTTATTTATTTAGAAAAATTCTCGAATGATTTTTTTAGTCAAAGATTTAATTTACATATTTTGTTTGTTGTGTATTGTTTGATATTTTCCAAGCATGTTTATTCGTGTCTTTTTTCATACAAAATCATTTCAGCCATCATTTTGCATAATACATACGTATGTACATCCATTTCATAATAATCTGTGCAAGGGTAGCAGGGCTATTGATTGCCGCTACTATATACATACATTCTAGGGATGTTAATCCCGGGATCCCGGCCTTTTTTAAGTGCCGAAAATCCCGGGATTATTTGCCAAGAATTCCGGGATTTTCGGGATTTGTAATTAGCAATGGTAGCAATAATAGAAACGCCTCATGTGACCAGTTTTTGCTATATTTCTTTTGTTTATTTAATAATTAATATTTTTTTATAAATGTCTAGCTAATTATACATACACATAACAGCGTGCAACAGGCAATTTTACACACAAAAAAATCAATATATTCGCGAAGCCATGGGCCAAATATATGCAGTAAAGTTACATATTAGTTTTTCTCCTTGACGTAAGGATTTTTTTTAAATGACTTTGAAAATTGAAAAATATGAGTAATTCAGAAAATGGCTTAAAAAATTTAGTGCGATGTGCTTAGGAAAACAGTATGGGTATCAAATTAAAGAGAAAATTCTGTAGAGAAAGAACAGATTAAATTTTGTTATGCATAAGGTATTGAAAATGTTAAGGACTAATATAAACTCGAAAATGGTCTCGAATATAGTCCTTCTAATTTTATTAGCTTAAAAAAATAAAATTTATTAAAAGGGCATTTTCAATACCTATTCGTCCTTGTGTACCCATAAAATTTGAATTTTTTTAAATCCTACATAATTTTCATTTAACTTTGGTACCCATTTTTATTCTACATTGCACTGAATTTTTTAAATAATTTTTAGGATTTATCATATCATTGAAATTATAAAGTTCTAATAAAAAAAATCTATCTAAATTTAAAAACGTAGTTTTACTATATTTGGCCCATAGTGTCGTGAATATATTGATTGCTTGGTGTTTTTTTTTCGAATTTTTTTGTTTCAACCTGTTTCAATCTTTTTACTCAGAATATTTAGAAACATTCTAGGTACGCAATTTTATAAAGTATAGCCCAGCATAGCCCCTTAAATTTCAGGAGGATAAAGTGCAAGTTTCAAGTGACTAAAAGTAACTTGGATTCTTTATAATTTTTTTTGCTGGCGATGTCACGCATTTTCTTCCATACAAAGTATGCTAAAACTGCGTACATCAAATTTTTCTAAAAATGCCGAGTAAAAAGTTTGAAATTTTGGCAACTTTTATTGGATTTCTATCTATTTTGTACAAATTTTGAAATGCGCTTTGAAATGCAGTTAATTATATGTAAAATGAGGTAGACTTTTATAAAAAAATTTAAATTTTTAATAGACTAGAAATATAGACTAAACTAGTTAAAATAAGGTGTTTCTTTTATTTCTGCCGCTAGTATTATGAATTTGCCTTGAGTTACTTTATCATATATGTACACGCTTAAGTATTGTTAAGTGCGTATAAATTTGATTACTGTCTTTGGTTTTGTTACTAATGAAATATTTTTCAACTTAAATAATAAAGTAGGTTTCAAACCCATTTATTTTTTATTTATTTTTTATTAATTCTTATTTATTATATTTTATATATTATATCGTAGGACAGCTTCTCAAACTATATTGATGCAATTTTTTCATGTTGAGTTGTTGGCAAATAATGAATATCTAATTGTATGAACGATGCCCCGAAAATCCCCGGATCGCAAAAATCGGAAAAAATTAATATCCCTAATACATACATACACATCAGTGATAGGCAAAATTGTATTTACTAAATACTAATAACTAAGTATAAAATGGGTTATGGTGTCTTAAGAGTTGGGATGCAACGTCAAAATACCAAGCATCAGTCTAATTTATTTCTAAACCTCAGTAGATTGTAATGCCAAATATGCGCATCCACGGTTAGATGCTGGTTTTCTGCTAGGTTGCGCGCGTTAGGCTTTTTCTTCTAGTGCGGTTTAGAAAGAAAAGAGACTGATGCTTTGTATTTTGAAGTTTTGGAATGCACCCTTGTTTTGTTGTTTGTTGTAAACTTTTAAACATCTAAAAATATATTTAGGAGCTTCGCAAGATACCATAAAGATCATATTATGAATTTTCACACTGTTAACAAATAGTTGGTTGTGTTTTCAAGTTTTCTAAACATTTATTTAACCTTTTAAAGTTTACGACATACGACAATGCGACACGCTGTTAATACCGCAAAAGTATTTATGTATTTAGGAGTATGATAGTATTTTTAATGTACTAAGTACTTTAAGTAAATGTACTTATCTATTTTCACGGGACTAAATACTGAGTAGAAAAATATTTAGTTACTTTTACATAGCGAATTATCGCGTACAAAAGTAATTATGGGTGCGTTCAGAAATGCATCAAGACAAAGCATCAGTATCTTTTATTGCTAAACTATAATTGATCGAAAATTGAACACTAAATATTAGGAAAAATCCCCAAATCTCCTTCAATAATCGCGAAAAGTAACTATAACACGAACAATCACAAAAAATCCTTAAAAACATGAAAGTTAATAAAATCCCGAAAATCGCGAAGCATTTCATTTATCGTCATATTTACGCATACCCATACACCTAAGGTTTTTCACTTTAGTATTTAGACACATCTTAATACTAAGTATATGGGATTTAGCATCCAAACAGGAACTTGAAATAAAAACAGTTTTTAAGTATGCACACCACTGGTACATATGTACATACAGTGGTCCACAAAATAATAGGAGTGCGTTATTTTGGTCAGTTTTTGCTATTTGTCTTTTGTTTATTTAATGTTTATTATTTTTATACAAAAGTCAAGCTGGGTATACAACAAACAACGAATAAATTCAGATTTCAACCTTTGTACAAAAATTATTAAAATTCTGTAAATTTTCACCAAAATATCAAACTTTTTAATCAGAATCTTCAGAGAAAATTCTGGTATGCAGTTTTATAGCCCATTCAATTCTAGTCTGAAGAAGTGCAAGTTTCAAGCTGCTAAAAAATTTCGTTGATTTTTGGCAATTTTTTT
>NW_023458558.1:32984992-33026700 GCF_013731165.1 Rhagoletis pomonella | reverse complement strand
AGGTTAAAATATCCCACTCCTATTATTTTGTGGACAACTGTATGTGTTATACACACAATAAAAGCGACAAGAGTAGACAAAAACTCACACATTAATTCCCAATCATGTGTCATTTGTTGGTAAATAGTAATATCATTTAATTTCGACTAATGAATAAAGCAGTTGGCGCTTGTCAAATATTAGTTTTGTTCGATAACAAAATTAACCAACACCAGCCAACAATCGAAATTAAGAGCGTAAGCGAAAATTCTCTCCCAAAGAGAAAAAAAGCAAAAAAGTAAACAAACAGAAAATTAGCCATTACTTGCGAAAACAGGAAGATGAAGACAAACCAGCTGATTTTATTTATTTTTTATTTGTAAAAAACTGAAATTCATGCTAAAAATTAACGCTTGCTCTCTCTATTTTTGAGTGATGGATAATTTTTTGTCGTTATCGAACGCCAACTTGTAAAAATTAGGAAAAACTATTAAAAATTTGTGTGTTGTCGAACGCAACTATCAACTCACATGAGACAATTATGATGGAAAATATTTATTAGCTGATGGCACAAAATATTTCAGTTAGTATGAGCGTTACTTTCCCAAAAAACAAGCAGAAGAGAGCAAAATACATACATATGTAACATTTTTGTATTTTATATTGACTTTTTTAAATTCAATTGAATAAAAACAAACCGAATATTTCTTATATATGCATGTAAATATGTATATGCATGTGTTTCAGTTTTTCACTTAAACGACACAGCCCGCAGATGCTTTTCTGTCAACCGCAGCCTAATACGCGCCCCAAATATTAGCCTCTCTAAGCTGTCCAGCATTTCAATAAAGTATCTCGACCCAACCAACTCGAGGCCAGTTTTTTTATACAATATATATTTATGTACATATGTACTTTTATTTATTTATTTATTCTTCTATGAAACGGTGGTTTTTTACTTTCTAGTTACAAAATAAATATATGCAGGATACTAAAACTATTGATTAAACTAGATACAAGAATCAAAAGAAAGAATACAAAAGATTAATAAATAAATTTCTTGAGTAAGAGAAATCAAGTAAGATAGAGTTCGCGATCAAATTAAACTCATTTGAGGCACGTACCAAAGGGGCGCGTATTCAGTTCTATGGTTTTCATAATAGAACGGCGAAATGTTACGCAAGACTCGCTGAGTGATGTTGAAATTTATGCGAACTAAGAGAAAAGGACAATCAACACTACCATTAATAATATTAAAAACAAAAGTCTGGGAGAGTACAGCATGCCTCGTTTCCAAAGAAAGGTTAATTAAAAGCAAACGACTACTGTACGGTGGTATAGGATCCGAAAAGTTTAAGGACCGCAATGCGAACTTAAGAAAAACCTTTTGGACACGTTCTAATCTATTTATGAAAGTTTTGTGGAATGGCCTCCAAATAAATGTATCATATTCCAAAATGGGACGAACAAAAGATGAGTATAGTAATTTAGGAGTATAGGGATCAGAGAATTTTACACAGTTCGGCCTCACGAAACACAAAAAAGAGAAGGATTTAGCAATCACAAGATTAATATGACTACTAAAAGAAATATTTGAAGTAAAAATGATGCCAAGATCTTTGGCCTCGGCGACAGATTCTAGCGAAGACTCCGCGATTGTATAATTCGTTGATAAAGCACTATGAATTTTTGCAAAAGTTACTTTAAAGCACTTTTTAATATTTAAAGAAAGCCGAGATTTTATGCACCAAAGATTAAGATTATTAATATCAGGCTTGGGCATAGTAGCATCCTTTTCGTTTTTGACCATCGAAAATACTTTCAAGTCATCGGCATATAGCAAAAAATTAGCGAAAGAAAAACATGAGCTAATATCATTTAGGAATAATATAAAAAGTAAAGGACATAAAATACTTTCCTTTTCCAAAACTATTTCTTATAAAACGGCGCAAATATGTTCAAATCTGATAAATAAAAACGAATATATTCACTCTATCCTCGAAAAATCGGGCTCAGGCGCCATTGACCGTGTGATGTTTTATTTTTTGCAAATACAGCGAAATTCCTCGTTACGTACAGTCCTTATAAGCGGATAACTTCAATAGCCGGACAAAATTCGTGCACACAGACTTTTCATTAATTTTCCCATACAAATATCATCCTAATAACCGGGCACTCTAATAACCGGCCGCGGACACTATATTTCAAACTATTTTGATCCAAAAATTTCTCATAAACGGGCAAAATTCAAAAAAATCTGGAGCAAATTTTTGCAGTAGTTTTGCTAAAAAGTAAATTGGTGATGAATACACACGTCCACATCGTACTTGTCAAATAGATGGTGGTTTTTTTTGGTACAGTTTGTTAAATAAGTTGCATGTGAATTGTACATCGTACGATGAGCCGTTAAAACTTATTGCGCTTTTGAAACAAAAAGAAAAAAAAAATGCCTTTGAGGTTTTTAGGTTAGATGGTCAGGGATGGTATTTTTAGGCCTTGCAGCCCAAAGTTCAAGCCTTAATTTAAGCCTAGGTGGAAAGTTCTATCACCTGCTGTTTGATTGCGGTAGGTACTCAAACTTCGCCAAAATCAGTTTTTGCTGTTCAATAAATGTCTACTGGTGATCATCAAAGGAAGATGCAGGAATGATTTTTGACACTTTCACCTCGTTTTTCTCTAAACCTGGATCTGATGGAAACTACGCTTATGGAATCGTAATCAGCTGTAAAAAGTTTCAAAAACTGCTACACAAAACTTTGTTCCCATTTTTGTTGGCCTCTATTATTTTTCGAACATTTTTTTGATGAAGTAATTAGTTGGCTAGTCATATTTTTTATACCAAGCGCTTACAAATCATGCCAGGTACCATTTTATTACTCAAATATATATATTTTTAATTTTGGCCAGCTTTTAAAGGCATATACCCCTTAAAGAAAATTGCGGTCACGAATTCTCAAAACACTTTCTTTTATACCAATTTACCACAATGTCAAATGGAAACAATTTACAACCAGCCTCAGTGCGTAGGTCGAAAATTAGGCTAAATTTTACGACTCGATAACATTCAGCCTCATTGCGTAAGTCGTAAATTAGGTTAAATTGTGCGACTCGACAACAGCAGCATTGTCTATTGTCGTACTGAAATAAGTAAACGACCAAAAGCGTCGAAAACTATACAGTGCTGCCAAGGTTTTCCGTTTTAATACACTAGTCGAGTGGAAATTTTAGGCAATGACGTGAAATTTTCGTTACGATTCGACTCTCAAAAAACGACTTGCATTCGACACGACTCTGACAATGAGGGTCATTGGCATTGTCTACGTGCATAAATAAGTAAACGACGAAAATCGTCGAAAGCTATCTCGTGTGACGGTAATTGCAGAAATACAAAAACTTCGATATTTTCGTAACTACTGGAACATAATGTTCGATAAATTTTTTATATGGAGAAAGTTTGCGATACCCACAACAAAAAAAAGAAATTGCCAAAAATCATGTTCGATAATTTTTGTGTATGGAGATAATTTGCGATACTACAACAAAAAAATTTGCCAAAAATCAGTGGTAAGTTCTACCTACCTCAGACTTGCGCTTTACTATATTAAAATTGAATGGGCTAAAAAACTGCATACTGAACTTTTTTCTAAAGGTTGTAATTAAAAACTACTCTTAAAGAAAATTTGCTGTAGAAATGTAACGATATTTTAAAGATTTTTGAGATGGAGGATTCAGGACATATAGTCTCGTTGGATAAAAGAATTGACCTTTAAGATGACCTTCAAATCTAGAAGGTTAAAATTTGTCTTCTTTTTTGTTCTTAAACTAGTTTGCAATGAACTGTTTAAAAGTTTGAAACAAATATTTTTGCTGTTTCTGCATCAAGGAGTCCACGAACTTAGATTTATTTACTTGTTATATACTACATATCGTCGTTTAAAGTATAACACCGCGTATCGTTATTCTGCAAACCGTGTAACTGACATTTGCTGCCAAAAATTGAATTTGCTCACACAAGCTCTTGGCTCAATCCTTATCCATTCATCCTGAAATATGCTAGCCAGAAATGCGATTGCTTTATAAAAAAACAGAACCATTTTGAAATATGAGTGTTTTTACTCTCTAGAAAATAATTTATGCAACCTCACATACGCGGTTGTGCATTTTTTTCATACGCGATTTTGCAATTTAAACACCGATATATAAACATAAAGATGTGGACAACTAAATCGAGCCAAGATGCGGTTATGTGTATTTTCCGAATTTTAATTATTAGTATTTTCTAATTTAAATAAACTTATTATCTTATAATTTCATTGAATATCTTACAAATGAACAGAACATTATTATAGCAGGAAAAGATTCATTACCTAAGAGAAAATAACACGTGAAGGAAAATATGAAAGCAAATGTTGGCTCTATTTAGTTGTCCACCTCTGTAGATATTTGTATGTTTTGCATTATGAGTGATCATTTTCTATGATATCCCTTCAGTTGACAACGATGAAGATCGACTGCTCGTCATCTATAATGGCGGCATTGAGATGTGTTTTGAGGCACTGCATACGTTACATTCCATGCATCACGAAGCAACAGCTTGTCACGTGTCTGGCGACCTGCAGGAACTACTTAGCGAATTGGTATTACTACTTACCACGCTGCGTATGAGTACGCGCTTGGACGCGCCAACGGCTGCAGCTAGTGTCAGTAAAAAACAATTGCAGCAGCAGCAGCAACAACAACAGCGTCTTCCCGATGCTGTTAAGCGACTGGCCACTTTCCTTAACACATTCAATCCACCGGAAATCTGTCGCCTATCACTCGAAGTACTCAAAGAGTTGGTGCGCAACCCAAGTTTAGATGTGACTAGTATTCTGGCACCCATACTCATTAATTGCCATCTATCAGTGGCTAATGCGCCGAGTAATATTGGACCCTTGGGACCTTATTTTCCACGACGTGGCACAAAAGCGCCCTGGCCAACTATGTCAAAGAATACGCCGCGTCCACCGCGCCCGATGGTGCAAATGAGTATACCACATGGGGAAATTTTGCAGAAAGGTGTTGATATTGAATATGACGCACAAGTGGAGGCTTTCTATCGACCTTACCATGACTTCTTAGACGTAATGATGCGTATGGCGGTGAACACCAATCAATTGAATGAGACATTGGTTAAGTTGAGTTGCTTAGTGGCAATCGAGGCAGCACCTTTACATTTGAATTTGTTTGCCAAATTTTGGGTGGGCATTCACAATAACAAAAGCACAAATAAGTAATAACACGCGTTAAATTTAGCGGTTTCAGATTGTTAATACCACTCTTATTCTTTATTTGTAGATATGCTGAATTGTTGATCAACAACCAGTACCTGGTGGAATACATACATGTAATATTGCGGGACGAAAGGGTCTCTCTCAGTGATCATTACATAAGAAATTTCTTAGAAATCTATTACCCCAAGGTAAGTGCTTAATATGCTTCGTTATGATTCAGGTTTTAATGTATTTTAATTGAATTATGGGGCATATACAACGTTTTTGTATGTTTGTATTATTGATGTTTCGAATGTCATATTTTTCACATTCGCGAATGGGAATGCGAAAGCGAATTTTCGGAATGCGAATGTGCGAATGCGAATGTTAAGGAGTAACTGTATAAAGCTATAATCAACTTAATTGATCCTTTTTATTACTTAAAAATTTAATAAATTATTAGAACATTGAACGAGTGCTTATCCTATACAGAGTTTTAATTTAGTAGTCAAAGTTCAAAAGAGGCATATTATATTTCAAAAAAAGTAATTTTACTGCCTTTTCTCCCATGAGGCGATTTCTTAGAGGCTCGTATATAAGACCGGCTGCACTGACCAATTGCTCACTTGGAACGCTGACGGGTGGAGCGCTCAAATATTTGCGGGCTAAATCTGTCAATTTGTCGTATTATATCTTGTTTTCCACCAATCGAGAGCATTTTCACCAAGATGAGCTCGGTTTTCTTTAAGCCTTAAGGGCTTCAATTGAGCTTTAATTTCACATATTTTAATGTCTCCAGATTCTCTCCGAGCCTTCGCTTTCGCTGGAAGAATCTATAATTATTTCTAGGTTGCTTATAAGACTTTTAGCAGTACTTGTTGAAGGCTCATCAATGTTGCTTGATACACTACTTAACCGTTTAGCGCCTGAAGCTAAAAGCCAGTTATTGTCCGCACCCTAGTTAGACAGACTTATAGTCTATTTCCACCAGAGGCTTAATTTCAGTTAAGAACTCAGATAAGTTCCAAGAATTTCAATAAGGGGTGAGCGGCAGGGTTTAGATTAGATTAGATTAGATTAGACTTAGAGGAGGGAGCAGGTCACCTAGTTACCGCGACCGAAACGATCTATTGTAACAAATCTCTATTCAACTACAGGTCATCTTTGATCCACGTACTGTTAAGAAACCTCGCGAGGTCCTTTGGCTGAATGCCATTTAGGTCGTGTGCTTCTAGGTACGGTGATCCTAGGAAGCGAAGTTTGGTCCTGGTAAGGGCTTCACAGTTGGACATAATGTGCTCTGCTGTTTCCTGTTCTTCGTTACACAACCTGCACTGGTCAGAGTTGACAACGTCTATATTTGACAAGTGTGTTTGACACAGTGGCCAGTAAGAAAGCCTGTAACGATTCTTACTTCATGCCTACTGAGGTGAAGGAGTTATTCGGTTCTCCTTGTTGATATAACCGGAATGAAGAACTTGGCCTATCTGTTACCTTCCGTATTGGTCCAGTAATGTTGTGCTTCGTTCTTCATCCAGATATAGTAGTTCCGTATAACGGTGCTCCATGGCAGACCGGTAAAGGGGTCCTGGGCCTATGAATCCCTGTGCAGCCCCTTTCCTGGCGAAAATATCTGCCACTTCATTGCCCATGACTCCACTGTGTCCCGGTACCCATATGAGGTATACCCGGTTCCTTGAGGCGATCAATATTAAAAGTTTAAGACAATCCCACACCAGCTTTGAGGTGACCTCGTGCGCTTTCAGAGCGAGGAGCGCCGCTCTGCTGTCCGAGTGAATATAGATGTATTTTTTGGTTGCCCCACTTTCTACATACTGCCTAAGACAAAGTTCAATGGCGTGAACCTCGGCCTGAAAGACAGAGTTACCCTGCCCCATGCTGGTGAAAAGGAGCAGTCTGGGTTGTATACCGTAGACTCCTGCTTTGACGCCGTGGTCAGTCTTTGAGCCGTCAGTATACCAGATGTGGCTGTCCTTCCGGGGTTTAGGTCATTCATTGTCTCAGTTATTCCTGTCAGGGAAAAAGACCTTGAAGTTATGTGAGAAGTTAAATCTCGGTAGGCACAGGTCCACAAAACTTATGCGCAATCCATCTTTTTGTTCTATAACCTTGAGAGTGGAAGGGTGTACATACTTCTTGTCCTCTACACTGTGCCCTGAGATGAGCCTTGCTGTAAACGGCAGAGCCTCTTTCTTGATTACTATGTGTAGGGGAGGCAGGTCAAGAAGCACCTCTAGAGCCGCCGTTGGTGTTGTTCTCATCGCGCCAGTGATACCCACGCAGGCCAGTCTCTGTAGTCTGCTGAGCTTGGCCTGCGTGGAATTCACTTCCATCTTCTTCCACCAGACGGGTGCAGCATAGGTAAGAATGGGTTTGGAGACGGCATCATACATCCACCTCGCCAGTTTAGGTCTGATGCCCCAGTTCCGTCCCATAAGTTTCCGGCAGGTGCAGATAGAGGCCCTGGTCTTTTGAATAGTTTTATCTAGATGTGGTTTCCATGAGAGCTTGTCATCAAGGATGACTCCTAGAGTATCTTTTCACCTCGAAGGAATGGTTCTACTAATTTGTCCCTTTTCCTTTTCCTGGAGAAAATGACTATGCTAGTCTTCTTTGGGTTAACGTTTAACCAATTTTTACTACACCAATTGGCGACTATGTTCAGAGCATTCTGTAGGAGGTTAGAGATGGTATCATCGAACCTACCCCTGATTAGGATGACAATGTCATCCGCATAGCCCTGAACGTCGAAGCCTTTTTCGCTAAGAAGGCAGAGTAGTTCATCCACTACGATGGACCATAGCAGAGGGGAGATCACTCCCCCCTGCGGGCAACCTTTCGTAGCTAAGAAACTGACCCTTTCCTGTCCTAGCGTGGATGTAATAATTCTGGACTTAAGGACGTTAGCTATCCAGCGACATGTGGTTTGATCAACCCCTCTGCGCCGGACGCATTTCTCTATTAGAGAGTGTTCTGTGTTGTCGAAAGCGCCCTCCACATCCAAGAAACAACCCACCGCCACCTCTTTGTCCTCCAGGGACTTTTCAATTTTCCTTGTTAGATTCTGAAGAGCGTGGATGGTAGATCTTCCTAGAAGATAGGCATATTGGTGTCTGTACAAAGGGTTCCTGGCAAGGAAACTATCCCTGATATGCATGTCTACGATTCTTTCCATTGTTTTTAGTAGGAAGGACGTAAGACTAATGGGTCGGTATGACTTTGGTTGGTCTGCTGGTTTTCCCCCCACCTTTGGGATGTAGCGGACCGTCACTTCCTGCCATTGCAGGGTTTATTTCTTAGTGTTTTTGCTTTTCTCCTTTCGTTTGCTTGTAAATAATTATTAGGAGAAATTACCCCCTTCGAGTTTAATCTCCTTGTTCCAATAGGCATAAACTGCAGCTAAGATTTGGTGGAAATGAACTATTAGAGCCATTTCAACAATATTACGAGTGGACTTTCAGCCCATGTACACATTCGCCTTCGCAAAACATTCGTATCATTCGATGCGAAAGCGAATATGTAAAATGATGCGAATCATTCGCATAACGAACGCGAATGCAAATATTCGCAACATCCCTGGTTTGTATATAGAGATAATCTTAAGTTTTGAAGTGATACAAATGACACGCGGTTAATTTTGGTTTTCGTTGTTTTCTCTGCTTTGTTTACTTTTCGCTCGTTTTCCAGTGAAACAAGATGGCGTAGAACCCGCTCAAAAAATCGACTTTTTCACTCTTTCGTTCTTACGTGATCTTGTTCGTTCGTTCATGGTATGGACTTTGGTGTTAGATGAAAAAAAAAAATGATTTTCATTTTCTGAGTCCTTCTTCAATATATCATCCAATGTACCTCTCAACTGCTTCATTGACTTGATAAAATTGCCGTAGTACTTCACTGTAGAGTCCTACCGATTAATCGGCCAATGTTGAGGCTAGTATAGATCAAAAGAATCGGCATCGTCCGGTTTTGGCCGATTCTTGAATGAGGTTATGCTATTTAGTTATTTGATTATGTTTTTCTTTTGTTATTATAAAATACTTGATTGGGCGTTAGTAAAATGCATGACATTATGACATTGGGAATCACCCAAATGTTTTAGCCTTTTCTTCATATGCCTTGAACGCATTTCTTTTGGACTCTACAAAAGCTTGTAAAGATTTCAAACAATTGAAATTTTTTCGCCAGTGCATAACAGAAGTAGAAGTAACTCCTAATACGAAGAGCATCGTATTTCTTTGAGAGGAAACCAATGGTTTCTGGGTGGCTCTGGGTGGCTCCATCCCCTGGATTTGGAGTTCGAAATGGAATTCAAATGAAGTATCTGTCATGCACAACAGAAATCCATTTCTGGATCGGGTCGGATTTTATGCCAGTTCCAATCCAAAGAATGCAGAGCAACGAGGTGAAGTTCCTGAAACGAATAACGATTGGAAGGGTTCGTCGATCTAAACAGCGTTAGGGTTGGTCGAGAAAAACCAAGTCATTCTAATACTTAGAACCGACTGCCTTATTAAGTATTTTCGACGGTTGATGCTAAATAGTGTAATTTGGCCTGATAGCAGCGCGTTTATTTGTAGGAGGACACGAACAAACGGGGAAAAGTTTGGACTATACCTGTAAAGGATATAAGTCCGCCTTTAATAACTATTTTAATTATTAAAAGATGCAATAACCAAAAATAATATTATTCTTAAACATTAGTATGGATTTTATAAAAATTGTATTCTTAATTAGTGTATTGTTTCCATTCTTCAGATATCCGCCCAGTTGCCAATTGCACGTCTTCTTTACACAATCAGCTATTCCATGCATTCAAAAGAGGATCTCGACGATCTTTGCGGCGATTTGTTTGCCATCCGTGTGATAGCACAATGCACAGGCATACCGACTTCCGTCCGCAAACAGTTGAGGGGATCACTCAAGGCTTTACTTTACAAGAGTTCTCGCTACCAAGAAGTAGCTGAATTGGAGATTACTCAAAACAAGAAAGTGGCTAAAGTAGCGGATTCGCCCACAGCTGAAAAGGAATCAGCAAAACAAGAAGACAACGATGCAAAAGATCCGCCCTTGGACGCCAAGGAAAAAATCGAATCCCCAAAAATGCTTAAAGATGTGAAAGAATCTGCTGAAGATATGTCAATGGAGTTGGATACCGAGTCAGATGGGAAAAAAGATGCCAATAATGGTAAAAACGGAGCAGAGGCTATGGAAACAGATAAATCTCCGTCTAGTGGCAAGAGTGAAGAAAAAAGTGAAGATACAAACAAGAATGTTAAAGTCGATAAGGGCGAAAGTGATCAAGAAAACACTGCCAAAACAATAAATGCAAAACCCGATAAAGACGATAGTGAAGAGAAAAATGGCGCCGAACTCAAAGGAATAGCACCGAAAACTACAACAACACCGACAAAAGTATCGCGTAAGGATATCGAGGATAACGTGACCGATAGTAGCCACAGTGGTAATGTCAATGCTGCTTCGACCACAGTTGCCGCATCTGCTGCTGCCGCTACACTTGTGGAACAGTGCAAAAGCATACAAAAGAAACCTGCAGAGGTGCGCCTGTTTGAAGAGCATGAAAAACGCATCAAACTTTTGCTGACCATGGAGACCTATATTAAAAGCATACTAGTACTGATGCAACGTGACGAAAGTTGTACTTCTCCAACATCTGCAACTGTGAGTGGCGCTGCCGCAGATAGCGAAACTGGTGCAGACGGGCCAGAAATATCAAGTAAAAAGAGCACGAACGCTTCAGTTGCTGCCACGTCAATAATGTCGCCACCCGAAAGCATCGCTACCACATCTGATACACCGCCTGCCAAAAACGAAGACAAACTATTGCATTGCAGCGAAAAGAGTGACGTGAAAGGAGATGCCAGTAATAGTCACCAATCTCCAGCTAACACACATACCAGTACCACATCAACCAAGGATGATAACAATTCAGCAACAAATCCAAATACAATCGCTGCATCCCAACCAACTACAACGACGACACCAACACCCACGATATCGGCTGCCACTGCCGCGGCGCTACATTCTCAACAAATTTAGTTATCGTTTAATGATTTGCTAAATATTTTGTTTTTCGGTAAGATGCTGGAATAATGCCGCCACTAAGTTGAAAGTTGAGTGCAATGAAATGAAAGAGCATCCGCTACGTGAATTGGCGGTTGAATTTCGTTAACACATATACAAATACTCTAATTTAAATATTAAATATTTTTTTCCAATTCAAAGAATGCATTACGGATGTAAAGCGAGTGATGAAAGGCAGTTTGGCTTACCATTTGTATGTTGTAGCTTGTGAAAATATGTTTTTGTAAAAATGTTGGGTGGAATCGCTTTGGCTTATTAGAAAACAAAACTTAGTCAACGCTATAAAATTCGTAAATCATAGTACAAGCTCGGGCTAAATTTAATCTGTACTTAATAGGCTAAAAAATTGTGACTCAAATGAAAGCGTTTTCACAAGCTAAGACACACGCACATATAGTAGTATTATTATTATTTTTTTTTTTATAAGTGAACGTCATGTAGCGCAAGTGCTAATTCCTGCCGAGTAATACAAACTGTATACTCGAAAGTTTCGAATCCGCCCTCAAAATCTGGATTACGGGGCGGAAACTCGTTTTTCGTAGATCTCCCAATATGCTTGGTTATAATTTCAACAAATTAAAATCGATTTTAAATTGTTATATAAATATGTTGAAATTATAACCAAAAATAACTGTACGGCCCACGCAAAGCGGGTTTTCGCCCGCAAAGGTCGTTTGCTAAACTCTAATTAATCGGAAGTTGGTTCAAAAAATGTTTTCTGAATTTCTGATTAGTGCTCATTTGTCAATTACGATCTGATTAAGTTTACTGGAAGATGAATTTCCGATTAGGCGCCAGCCAGTACTGTTTTTATGCTTTTCGCACATTTGATGTTGCGAAACATGGGCACAAATTTTGTTTCAATCTGATTTTGGGTAATTTCAAATGAAATCAATGACTAAATAGAATTAGATATTGTGGTTTCCCCACTAACCCGACGTCTACTAATCGAAACTGGGTAAAAACTGACGTGCGTTTTTTAATCATACATACATTGAGCGAACGGCCCACAGTCCAGAGCCGCAAGGTATAGTTGAGATTTAAGGTATGGAGCTCTTTTTTTATTATTCGATAAGACTCACAACTTGTGTTACGTTTCACTGCTACACAGTGTTATTACTCTTCGTCACTCGCGTTACATTTACCAATGAATTTTCCCTGCAAAAATTGTTGGACTTTTTGAAAGTCCATACCTTACCATTAAACTTAATTCATTCATTTCTATTAACACGTTTAGAAGACCTTTTCAAATGTCTATTAAAAAAAAATCAAAATATGATTAATTTAGGTAGAACGAAATAATATATAAAGTTTAGTTTACGCACTCTTGCGCTCTTTGCTTCACTATTTTACCGCACCTACTTAGCGAATGCTGTTTTTAACATTCTTTTGTCATTAAAAGTAGTCCAACACATTATTTTCATTGGTTTATTTTGGTTTATGTAACGAGTACTAACAACGTATTACAATATACATATAAATATATTAAACAAATAAAAAATATATGATGCTATTAGAATTTCTGACCCAAGGTCAAAAATGCGTGTGAGGAAAAAAAACTGAAGCTAACCCAAGGTTGGCCGTGTGAAAATAATAAAGAAAAAATTAAATTTTTTATAGGAAACAGGTAAACTACCAGTAATTGCATAAACTCCGATTTGAGGCCAGCGAGAGACGAAGTCATTCCCTGACAATGATATTGAAGCCAAGAGAAAATCGATAACTCGAAAATTAAGTTTTATTATCATAGTTCCTATTTTTCAAATTTTGACTTTATCTAACCCAAAAACTACCAGATACTGATGTGTTTTGAAAAAAATTTCCCAACTTAAAATTCTTCTTTTCATTGTAATAATTTTATTGAATTAACTTTATCGCTGCTAGTCTCAAACTGGAGGTTTTGCAAATATGTACTACTTAATCGAGTAGACTAAACGGCGACGAAAACATAACAAATCAATAATTGAATGAATATTATTTTGTATGTTTTAAGTAAATATGTAGGTTAAACTTGACTGCGAAGAGGCGAGAGCGTTAGCCACACGACTATCATGCTTAAGCAAAATAAATTTGAATAAAGAAAAACGGGAAACACTAAAATGAATGGTATTTCACTAGACAGAGAAATATACATACTTTCGCGTATACATATGTACATGTTTAGATGGCAGAAAAACAAGCCTGAGCGCTTAACAAATGTTTTTTTTTTGTTTGTTTAATGTACCAATGTTAATATGCTTACATGCACACACATACCTACATGAATGCTTACGATGTATCAATGCACCTTTAGTTATGTATACTTATGTACATACGTATGTATGGTTGCACACACGGTGTTTTAGATAGAAGCAGCATGAATTAATATTAAGGCTTTTATACATAATAAGCATACGAAATCATTGAAATTTATGTATGTATAAGTGATCAAATACTAAATACTTTCGCTAATTGGCGAGCACATCAAAGATTAATACCACTCTGCAAACGTTTAAATGAGGATACCATTCTTTTGTATTCAATAAAAGGTTTAATTTATTTTAAAGTTTTCTTCTACTGCGACCACTACTGGCAAATACATTGTGCGATTTTTAAAAGTATCCGCTTTCAAATTAGATCTGTTTTGACATTTATGTAATCACAATGCACGTCGTTTTGAAACAAAAAAGAATTAAAAAAAAGTTATATCCTTAATCTGGACTGTGTAGTTATATATGTATTTATATGTACATGCCTTTCAATTTGAATAGGCACAGTGGTTTTCTTAAAGAACAACCGAGCTTATGTGTTTCTTATGTTAAGAAAGTAACATTTTTCGATAGAAAGAAGAAACCAACATTAACTTGTAGGCAACGGAAAAGCTTCGTTTTTAGTTCCACAATACTGCAAGGCATCTTAGATCGTCGCTAATGTTTAACATACCAATTAAGCCTGTGTCGATACCTGAATACTTCGGCCTGAACAGACTGAATAAATTTTTATCTGAAATATTAAAAATAAATCAGGTGACGAAAATTCTGCTTCCCTTTTGCTTCTCTTTCACGTTTTTTAGAGATTGTTAGGGGTTTCACATTTTTTTTCAAACCGATTTCCCACCAAAATTGCAGATTTGGAGTTAACTGTTCTGACAAATTTCAATTTAATTTCGAAACCAGAACGGGTCTTGTTCTGGCCTGTTCCGCTTGGCGTTGTCACTTGAAAGCGAAATAAAAACGACGATTTGGCATCACCGTTGCTAACATCGGCATTTATCCAATAAATACCGGTAGATAGTTCCGACATAAAAACATTACATATTTATCTGTCGTCCTCATTGTTTGGAACTAAATTTAAAGGACTACCGATAACTTCTCTTTGCTGTCTTAATACATTTCAACAATGAAAGCGACGATGAGAAGGACAACGACGTAGAAACGACAATGACAATGTCAATATACCAGATTATTATCGATTACCAATTACTGAAATACCGAGTATTTTTTGCTTTTTATTTCTTTACCCCTGAAATATTTTGCGCAGAAATACTAAGTATTTTTTTTTTTTGAAAGGCTGCGATTTTTTCGTTTTTTGAGATTTCCGCGAATTTCATAGGTCCTTTTTCGGAACATATCGGGATTTTTTGGATTTTTTCGGAGGGTTTTAAATATTACACATTACACCGTGCGACACACTGTGGGCCAAATATAGTAAAACTGCGTTATTAGTTTTTCTTTCTGAAGTCAGGATTTTTCTTAAAAAGACTTTGTAGTCTTAAAGATATGAGTAGGTAATTTATTTTTTTTTTTTGTTTGACTTCAGTGCAATGTAGAATAGTAACATGGGTACCACATGGAAGAGAATAAATTTTTTTTTTCACAAGGGCGAATAGGTTATTGAAAATGCTCTTTTAATTACTTTTATTTTATTTTAAGCCAGTAAAGTTAGAAGGACGAAATTCGTGGATGTGGTCGAGTTTATATAAGTCCTTAACATATATATATATATATATAGATATTTTTTAGTTTAAATAATGATTCCAAAATTTCTAGGATAAAATTTTAAAAGAACATTTTCAATAACACCAACAAATTTAATCTTCTTTAATTTTACAGAATTCCCTTTTTAATTTGATACCCATATCTACTGTTTTTCTACATTGCACTGAATTTTTGTAAACATTTTTTGGAGTAATTATATTTTTTAAATTCAAAGTGTGTTTAAAATATCCAGACGTCAGAGAGAAAAACTAAAAACGCAGTTTTACTATATTTGGTTATTTTTTTGTGTGTCAAATTGATTGTCGCACGGTGTTGTATTTAAATTTTAACTTTGCTTTTTACAAGTACCTAAAACGAAACGGTCTTGGTTTCAATTTTTATGCAAAGTCGGATTTACAATATAACTAATATTGCCTCACCTGCAAGTGCACCTTATTGGCTCAAATTTGCAGCTATTACAATTACTCAAATTATATAGCGCCGTTTTTTGTATTGTGTTTTTTTGTTTTTAAGACGCAAAAGATATTTTCGCCTTTTTCGTCACTTCATCAAAATCGACCATTCTTCCAAATGAAACCCAATGAAGCTTCCTCGATGCCTACAAATATAAATACAAGTTCTGGTTTTTACGAAAATCACTATTCCTTTTCAATCGAAGCTTGTTTTCCAAGATAGCGTTTGGGGCACCTTCCTCTTGGAAAGAGGTGCTGGTACCAAATATTCGTTTCTATTTATAAATTTAGAGGATGCTCATGATGCTCATATTTTACTCTAGAAGTATTGTGTACATGCATTAATCAAGCAATTGTTTAAACTACTTAAGAACACTTAAAATTTAAATTATTTAAAAGAAAATTGCAAAAGCTTCAGTTGTTATGGCAACAATAGCTTTTTATAAAAATCACCAATATTTTTGCCAGTTTCACAGTGATCTAGTAGCGCAATTTCAATGTCATTGAGCACCCTGTATTGGTTGCAGTAAAAAAACTGAAAGTTGGTATAGATATTACAAATATCAAAAGGAAAAAACTAAGGAAGTGCCCCGTTTTCTAGGATGGCATTTTTTCCCCATACAAAAATTGGACCACTTTACTATACATACATACATCATAAGAAGTAAAAAACCTTTTCAATTGATATGTATTAAAAAATAAAATGAAAAAAACTGAAATCGTTTTTTTAAGACTAAGTTCATACATTATCTTTTCGAAACCAACTTTTCGTTTGCGTCCAAAATTAGTTTCTACCCAGTGCACAATAGTGCACTAGGGCTATGCTAATTTTGTTCAAATAACGATTTTGTACTTTAAGTTACTAAAATGTCTAAACACCATGAAGAAGAAGCTACCGCACAATGGATCCCAATTGAAAGAGAGCGTATAGAACATGTAAATGTTAAGTAATCCTAGATGTGGATTTTAATAAAAAATATAACAAAAAATTTTAAATTCGAACTACAAATATACTTGCATACATACATAAAAACATATGCATGAAAATATATTGCTTGGTATAAAAAAATGGAAACTCTAATAAAATGTAATATAAAAATCGCAAAACGAAAAAGTTTAAATGCGTCAAAGAAACGTACTTTGCTATTTGTGGTTTTTGGACGTTAAAAATTAACTATATTTTTATTTTTTAATAATGTAAATACATTATAAATTATTGCTTCATATTTTTATTTTTTATTTATGGTATATTTTTGTTAGATTTTGCAGATATCTGCTTCTAAATATCACCCTTCTCCTCTTAGCTATTAAATGTTCAATATTGATCCAAGTTATATTTTTATTTACCACAACTCACAAATCTGTCTACATCCAGGCGCATGCTTTGAAATGTGTGCAAACGATATTTTAAATTTACGGAATGAGAAATGGCAGATAATAGGCAAAAATATATAAATAATAATTACGAAAATAAAAAAATATATAAAATAACGAATATGTAATGGGAAAGTGTAGAAAAAGTGTAGTAGCAAAACGGAATTAGCTTGAGAAAAAATTTCATAGTGGCGCCGCTGCGTGTAGTAGTATAGGGTATTCTAACTAATTGTAATTATGAATTAAAAAAAAAAAATACAAAAAATACGTTTCACATTTGATAATTGTACGTAACAAAAATTTACAAAAAACCGTCAACTTCAAGAACCAATTAATTGCTAGAGAAAAAAAAAACAAAAATAAAATAATGAAGATTAAAAAAATCGAATGAGTATCAATCAAATTGTATGAATTCATTGGCACAGCATAACTTCAACTAAAATTACACACTTATATATAATTACATAATATTATATACAATATATACTTGAACACAAGCGTAAGTTTATTCATATGAACTTATAATCATAATGACTATTAAAGTAACATGAAAAGTTAATAAAAAAAAGTCATTGCATTGCATTTTTAATCACAAATAAATTAATTATTGATTGGTAAGATAAGATACGTAATTTAAATCGAACGCCGCTGTGGTGTAGTGGTAAGCAGTGCGCGCCTCCACTCTACAGGGCCTGGGTTTAAGCCCTGGTCAAAGCAACATCGCAAAAAAAATATAGAAAAAAGTTATTTTCTTGGCAGCGGTCGCTCCTCAGCAGGCAACCTCCGAGTGCATTTCTGCCATGAAAAATAGATTCTCATAAAAATACAATCGACGTCCGGAGTCGGCGCTAAACTGTAGGTCCCTCCCCTTTGTGTGACAACATCAAACACTAACATATGTATGTGTTGACGCCATTCTTTTATTATTATTTTATGTTTAGATTCAAAATCAATGAAAAAAATTCACAATACATACAGGCATTTGTGTATTTGTTTATCGAAATGTGGCTCATTATCTAACAAAAACCATAAGCCGAAATTTCAAACTTTGTAGAAAAATTTACAACAACAATGCAGCTTTATAGCTCATTGCTAGATAAAAGCCAAGTTTCAAGAGGCTAAGTTGATTTTTGATAATTTGTTTTCATTTTCTTCCATATTAAATTATAATAAAAATTTTTTATATGGAATATTCCATATTTCCATGGATACAGATGCATAAATAACACCATCAGTAAACAAAAAAAACATATCAAAAATCAATGCGAACTCTCAGCTACTTGAAACTTTGCACTAAGAATTTAATGGTATGTAAAACTGCATACTTAGAATATTTATAATAATTCTAAATAAAAAGTTTGTTGTAAAATTTTGTTGAATTTTCTAAGTTTTCTAAACAGTTTGAAATTTAGACTTGTATTTTTTTGTTACACTATATGAGATTCCTTTTTTTTTAATAATAAACATTGAAAAAACATAAGAAAATAAGCAAAACTGTCGTGTCCCTAGATATTATTTTTCGCATGTCATTAGGGTGGTCCAAAAAAAAACTAAGGGATAAAAATTATAAAATGTTAAGCTATCACCCCTTGGGATTTTTCTAAATAGAAAAAATAATACCCGTCTTTTTTTTGGGAAAATAAATGATATTTAGAACTGCCTCAAAGCCCATGAAATGTTATTGTTAAGAGATTGTTGTAACTATTAACTTGGAGTAAATTGGCGTCCTCAGTTATTGAAATATCGGAGTTTTCGTATTTATGAAATTCACCGTTATACGGGAAGCGAGTGTAATTTCAGTCAGATTGAATAATTTTCAACGAATTGATTTTCCGCACCAAGGTTTTTAAGTGCGCCGAGTTTGGTAGAAATTGATCAATCGTTTACCGAGATGCACATTCGTGGTCAGAACGGGGCGGCGCACAGTGTTTCGACTATGTGGAGGCAGATGGAAATAATAGTACACCTGCACCGATTTCACTGAAACATGACATGTATGGAATAATTGCCACGCCCTCTACTCTTGTGGGCAGAAACATTAAATCTCATCCGATTTCGATGAAATTTAGTTCGTAGTCTTTATTTTATTAGAAAAACCTAAATATAAAATATGGGGACGATTGGATTACTATAACGTTCAAAACTCACAAAAAATGTGGGCCCAGTCATTAAATGTGATAAAATTTTGGGTAATTTTTGTTTCCTGCTTTCCACTCTCAGAAAACAAAGGTTATACAATAAAATGACTTAGGTGTCAATACTCGCTTTTTCCCAATATCTGGTGGGATTTTTTCATTGTTTGAAAAATATTCTTTTTGCTAAATTATGCAAAAAGAAGCTGAAAATCAAAAATTAAGAAAATCAAAAATTACATATATTTGCAAAGTCGCGCGCAAAGATCAAATTATATATTCGAAAACTACATAAAATTCTCTAAAACATTAGTCTAATTTCAAGACCTGACGGACCGGTACTCACACTTTTTTTTACTAATAATCTTTAGCATCTATATATCAAAGTAAATTTTTTGGTAAGAAAATAGGAAAATACCAAATAAATGATAAATACCTTCACCTGAATATTCCACGACATTTAGATAATTAATTACAATTGAAAAAGAAACACTTTCTGTAATGGGTTCAGCGCCAAATGCAACTAAACTGATTGGTCGGTATCGCGCCCATTCCCGTATTTTTTTGGAAATGTATCGTTCGTGAAAAAGGGGGGTGAGTAAATAATGTAAAATTTGTTACTTATGACTTCTACTATTCCCTCTCTAAGTCAAACCGTTTTTTTTTTTTACCAACTGTCACCATGACTTTTCTACCTGCCTCCATATAGTCGAAACACTGTGCAGCACCACGCCTATTATCCAAAAATGTATAATCTAATTTTCTGCTAAGTGGTTAATGCAATAATCGATTTTAAGCGAATAAGCTTCAGTAGTTACTGATTTATCGGAGTTTTCGTTTTTCTGTAAACTACCATTTTATGGCGTGGTTATTGCTCGATTTCAAAAATTTTCGACAGATTTCTTAACTAGATCCTAGCTAGGCAAGGCTCGTACCAAGTTTGGTAAGGAATAGTGAAGCGGTTACTGAGATACAGCATTTCATCATAAGTGGGCGTGATCACGTCCATTTTTAAAAAATTTCATAACAATATTTGTTAACAAAATTCTACTTCATATACTAATTTTCAACATTGGCGTGGTTACCGTCCGATTTCGCCCATGTTCAATGCCAACTCTGATTTCTCTTCTGTGCCAACTGACGCCAATTGTAAGTGCCAAGTGAAGCCAAGTCTTTCTCCACCTGGTATTTTCAACGCAGAGGAAGCCTCCCCTCTTTTGCTATGACCAGCCCAGCGGCCCGCGTTGAATACTTTCAGAGCAGGAGCGCCATTCGAACGACATGGCCAAGCCAGTGGAGCCGCTGAATTTTAGTTCGTTGCACTATGTCTATATCGTTGTAAAGCTTATAAAGGTCAACGGTAAATCAAGGTTTGCAAATCCTTCGCAGAATCATTATCACCAAAACTCCAAGAGTCGCTTCATTAAAAGTTTTTCATTGTCCATGCCTCCGCGCCATACCCCAGCACAGGAATGATGAGTAACTTATAGAGTGTAATTTTTGTACGGCGAGAGAGGACTTTACTTCTCAATTACCTACTCAGTCCAACGTAGCACTTATTGGCAAGCGTGATTCTACGTTGGATTTCAAGGCAGAAATTGTTATTGGTATTAATGCTGGTTCTCAAATAAACGAAGACGTCTACTTTTTCAAGTTTGCAACTGCCAACAGTGACGTGGGTGCCAATACAGGAGACATTCGTTTTGCCCTTTTTCACCACCAGACCCATTCGCTTTGCTTCTCTATCTAATCCCTAGAAGGCAGAACAGACGTTGCCCTTGTTTTTACGCTCTTGTAAAGTATTGTGCGGTTCAGTGCCGTGGATCTTATCAGGGCTATAATAGAATGCATATTTGGACTACGATGGATTCTGTGATAGCCACCATTATCTTCTCCATCAGTTTAAAGAAATCACACGAAAGAGAGTCACGTTATCTAAAACATCGTTTCGAATCCAACGGTTCGCGGAGGTCGTTCCCAATTCTGAAGAAACTGTTGGTATTGGTCAGATTCATTTAACACAATTTCTTCTCGTGCTGTCAAAAGCGGCTTAGAAATCGACAAATGTATGGTGTGTATCAATCCTATTGTCGCGGGTAATTTCCAAGTTTTCGCGAATTGTGAATACCTGATCTATGGTGGATTTGCTAGGACTAAAGCCGCACTGATAAAGACCAATCAGTTTGTTGACGCTAATCGCTATTCGTACCTCATGTGTTTCCTCCATTAATGAAGTACGTTCTACATCACTTCGCCCTGGTCTTGAAACCTACCGTAAGTCGCCTAACTGTCTGGTAAAATTTTCGGGCATGCTCTTTGCACTCACGTATTTCTGTCTCTCTCTTATTGCGGAAAATACGTCTCGCTTTCATTTTCAGTTCCCTATAACGGTCCCACAAGGCTCATGTTGCTCCCGTTCGCAGCGTGGCCCTGTGGGCGGATGTTTTTTATCTGCAGCTTCTTAAAACACCTAATCGTACTAAATCGACTATTTCTTCGGTGGCGGCACTTAATGAGCGCGAAATGTGGTTCCACTGCTCTCATATTTCGGTTTGTTGAACAGTGCTCTCTGAGAGCTGAGAGTCGTATGACGAATGCATTGGTCGTCTGTTGTTATTGCAGCTTTTCGACGTTGAGCTTTCCTTGCATTGCTTCGCGCACATTTTTTGCTGCACAGAGGCGGGTGCCTTTCGTCTATCACAATGTGATCGATTTGGTTTTATGTTTTTCGATCTGGACACTGCCGAGTAAATTGATGGTTCCTTTTATGCATTTACAATTACCATAGGGCTATTCGCGATCCGGTGCAAATGGCCTAGCATCATTGCAATGCAAATTTGTATTGCAAATTATTTGCAATACACAAACAAAATACACGCATTTGCATTTGCCATGGCTTGACAAATTTGCAATACCTAAAATCCATAGCATAAAAATGCTATGCATTGCATTCATAAACAAAACCAAAGCTGATGCACAAAAATTGTTTTGCAAAAGCTTTACCATGACAGTTTAATAAAGGTCGCTCACAATTCATGGCATATTTCTGCAATTGCATAAATTTGTCAGCTCTTATGCACCGAATCGCGAATAGCCCTCATGTTTCTTTCGTGGATACTATTGTAAAACAAGCAGTTTGAATACGAAGGCTAGTAACGGAAATGAGTAAGGTTCGAAATCAGAAATTTTCAACCTTAACTGGTTTATAATAGAGTTACTATATTAGCTGCTAACTTTTCAATGTTCCACTGAGCTGCACATCCATAAAAGTATCGACATGCGCAGTAGACATCGTAGGAATGAAGTTATCAAGTATTCAATAACTACACATGCACTTATGTAGAATAAAGAAATTTTTCTCTAATTCAAGATGCCTTGCAAAGGATGTGAGAAAGGTAAATACATACTTTACATAAAAATTAACTATTGATTTAAAAGTGTTTTACAATTGCAGAATGCAAATGCACGCCAGAAAAGTGCGACGAGAAATGCAAATGCGGAAAGGATAACAAATGTAATTGCCATGGGAACAATGCCGAAAAATCTGAAGGTGCTGCTGCTAAATCTTGTTGCAGTGCAGGTGGTGATGGAAAGAAATGTGGAACTTAAACCAATCAAATTAACGATCACTTAGGCTTTGAAATATAGGTATATTCACAAGTGCTCGTAAACGCATAAAAGTTAAATGTATTAAATATTTTTGGATGTAACTGCCCAATAAACATTGTGGCGAACGTGCGAAAATGACCTTCGATATCCAGTACGCATATCGAACTGAGAACGAACTCATAACCAACCTTAGTTTTCCAAAGTTCATAGTATATTGGCAATACACTCGAGATTGGCTCGAAAAAAACAAATGGAAACCAAAGTAACAAGAGAGAAAATGAAATCCAGCTCTTTCTTGAAGGGAAATATAAGACAATCACTCTCTGTCATTAAAATTTCAATTCGATAATGGGCTGTATTTTGAATTCATAATAGAAGGTGGATAACGAAGGTTCCGTTTTGTTGGAGAATAGTCAAGTTCTCGAATCGAATACCTATGTCACCTTCGTTGTCGAAGGTGAGATTTGTTTTCCAATCATGTTCGGATTGTTAACCAAGCCCAGTGTTTATTGGCTAACGAAATGAAAGTTCTACATGAGTCAGTTTAAATAGAGGTGAGAAATTACTTGGGACATTTCTATACTTAGGTAACGATGACATATCATTTTCTTATTTCGCACTACAACCGTTTGTCGGTTTGCGCTGAGGCCAAAAAACTTCGAGTGCAGACATGTAATTTTGAGCTCGTTTCTTTCATAGTTTTCGTGGATGCCCTTGCTTTCGTTGTCCACCCATTTGTGCCGACTCCAAGGATCATTTCATCATTATCATTCATATAAAATTATTGTATTTTCATACGCTTAACCCTTTAAGACATTTTTTGAGTGATCAGAATTTATGAGTCTGAAATGAGTATTTCTTTTTATTCATAAATATGATTCTCAACCAGACTGACTCACTTCGGAACATTTTGGTTGGACTCGTATTGGCCTGCCCTTCTAAGATGGAGAATATGTTCTTTTCTGACTTTCTGACTCTTTTTTTTGAACTTAAAATGAGGGCTTCAATCGGAATTCTGAGTCTTTTCTGACTCTAAAACGAGGCCAAATGTTTACAGGCCCGAATAGTTCGACATTCCATTTTCTTCGGTACCCAACGTATACGCTGGCAAAGCTATAGATCTTGAGTTATCTGGAAAACCCAAAAGACTTCTCATATTTCAGCGCCATATAAAAGGACGGGCATGATAAGAGATTCGAAAGACGCACGCTTGCGACCCCGTTCTCCCACATTGGGGAACGTGAGAAGCACATGTGCTAGATGCAGACGGAGCCAATTGTTGTAATTGTTGTTGTAGCAGCTTACTTGGCCCTGCCTAGAGCGCATTGTCCCTTAATCGCTACCGTCAAGCTCAACTAACGGGAGGCGCAGGAAGTGTCACTCCGACTAGGTTGGACCAGAGGGAGAAGGGTGTTAGTTGGGAGTGAGCCAAATCGATTTATTCGGTTTAAGTGTGAGTCGCTCACAGAAGTCACCACATTTATATAACCAGTCTTTAGCTCCAGGCGCCCGATTGCAGGGCCTGTTTGAGGTACGTAATAAAAACGGCGAGGAACTGTCATTAGTCGATATGCAAGCAAATGCATAATTTCCTCCCAATCATGTAAGGAGGCATTACTACGACCTTATGAGGGCATCCAGGCTTAAATCAAACAAGTACTGAACTTGACTTTGTATAGGTAGGACATCAACGACATACTCCGATGCCCCATTATAATGTTGTTTTGGAGAATGTTGCTATTGCTTTTGACCAGATATATATACATCTGGGTGGCTTCGGTTACGTGCATACATGCCATAATTGGAATACAACTGCAAGCTGTAGTATATGTCTCATAAGCTCCGCGCCACTCTTCCACATATATGTTCCAGATATTGTAACAGGTTATACTAAATACTAATCCAGAATTGATTCAGCCATACATGCCCAGCTTGTGAGGTAAACGTTCACGATATTCACCATAACATGGTTATATTATCTTTACTGATGACTACAAAACTGACGCAGGATCACGCAATCTCCTGTCTCATAAGTCTAGCTCGGCAATGAAATTCTAGGCTAAATCAAATACGTTGGTAGAGAGTTCTCCGACTAGTAATGATCAGATAGGACTATATACAACTTGTGGGGATGTGTGCAGGTCTCTGGCCGTCGAAAAAGACCTAGTGTGACAATATCATTTGCCCTTGCAGCGTTGAAGACAAAACTTTTTCAGCCTTATCATGAGTTTAATTTTCCCCGAACTGGTTCACTTTTCACTTTTTCCGTGTTGTTGTTGTTGTAGAGGCTACAACAACTTTGCCCAGATCGGCTAGTATCTCAGTCGTTGTCAAGTTCAACTAACGGAAAATGCAAGCGTGCAACCTCTATAGGGTCTGTCTACAGGGACAGAGGCGTTAACAGTGTGGGGTTTTGTGGGCATGCCGAACACTCATTGGGCACATCTGCATCTAGTCTGCTCAGGTATGAGTTAAACCTGCTGCAGTAGCCAGAGCGAAGTTGGGCTATTGTGGTCCGAGTCTCCCGAGTCAGACGAAGTTCCGTCTCGCCCAGAAAGGCATTCACAGGTCTGGAGTCTACATAACTTGGCACTGACTCTCTGTGAATGCCGCTCAGAGCCTGTCGTGCCCAAAGATTGCTTTATGAACCTCTGGACTTCGCCGTTATTTCGTATAGTTGCCTTCTGAGTCTAAAAATGAGTTTTTACTTTTAATCTAACTGGGAAAGAAGAAAATAGCATACTACAAGAGATTACTAAAAAAACTCCTTGCAGGTGGAAGAAATCAACTCACATTCACAGACACGCTCGATGAGTTTTTGTTTCCATTCTGCAGTCACTAGGGATATTCGTCTTTATTACGACGCTTTACTGTGTCTTCAAGATCGTTCAAATATTTCAACACTTCAATCACGGTGACATTATCACCTTCGATTTTTAGAAGCGTCTTGCCAGTCCTTCTACGAAAAGCAACCATAATGTTGATGCTGGATTTTGAAGAAAATTCCTCAATTCTTTCTTCATTCGGCAGAGAAACGAATGACATCGCAAACGAATGCATCGAAAAGCTGCAGAATTCGCTTTATGGCTGTACCGAGACAAGAAATCTTGTTTCCGCGTATCCCAACAACTTCTGAAATTGGACGTCGGCTTCATCGCAGTCAATGATAATTATATGGTTGCCAAACATATTCAATTGGTTCGACTCCATCCCTTCCCCGTGTTTCATGGGACTAGTTCAACTTGACGACAATGATCGAAGGATCTTTTTAAGTTGAACAAAAATGCTAACTATGATGATGTTGATGCTACAAATAACAGCGTTGGATGACTTCGGTATGAAGCCTCGATGACCCACTGATAAAGGCATGCATAACTATATTGAACGACATCTCCCTGTGGGCCGACCCCATTTAGGCTGCACGCTTCTTGGGGCTTCCGTTAGTTGAGCTTGACGACAACGACTAAGACATTAACCGAACTGGATGGGGTTGTTGTAGCCGCTACACCAACAACAACAACGACATCTGGCAGTTTTCATTGCTTAATCCTTTAATTATGTATTTATCCGGAAGAGCCCAAGTCAAAGTTGCCTAAGTACAGAAATCAGAAACTTCTCTCTTCTCAGTTTTAATAAATTTATTTGTTTCATTTTTTAATTCCAAAAATTAAAATTTCCAATTGCTGTATTTTTTATATATGTATATGTATGTATGTATATTCATTGCATTTAATACCTTAACCAAATAATTCTTAGAGAGTTATAGAAGACAAATTGTATAAAAGAAACGGTATGAATACGCAACATTAATAGTATTGTAGTTACAACAAATTAATTATTATCATTATTATTAATATTACGCAAATACGAAGGTAGGTTGATAAACAAAAAATTAAATACAAATCAATGCAAACTTCTATAAATTCTTTCCATACACAAATGACACATCACTGCTTATTATTTATACTAGATTATTTTTTTGAAGTGTTTTTGTTTTTTAAATAAAAGGCTGGCTTTCAACAACAGCCGCAACATTGGTTCAACTGAAATTGTACGACTATTTGGAAAAATGTTTTTCTCTGAAACGATTAGAGAAACAAAAACAATTTAGAATTTAATTATAGTATATCTACAGGTGGCATTATTTAACAACCGAATCAATACCTCGAGCATAGAATTTGCGAGTGTTATAACAACTGATTTTTGTCATGATTTCCAAAAATTTCAAATTTTATTCATTTTGCTTCACAAGGCAGCCTTGAAAACAATACAATCGAAATAATAATAACAAACACGTTTGTATTATCGTACAACAACATTGATCGTGCTCAAAGTTACTTAAAAAATGCCTTGCTAAAGGACGATTTTGTAAGGTATATCAATATTCAGCGAATAGGGTAAATGCTAGGCAAATGTCGTCTCATCATGCAACTCTTTCAACATTAGACAAACTTCTACATAGCCAAAGAACAAGGCTATATTATACATTCATTATTCAAGTTAAAACTGCTGCTCAATAAGCGGAATTGCATAATAAGACTAGTACGTAATGTTCACTGAATTCGGCGTTGAGTATTCGCTTTTGTAGGTAATCGTTTTTTTTGCAATGTTAGGACAATGTTTTTTGCTTTTTTGTTGTGCATACATATGTATATACTTCAACTTTTACTTTTTGGATCTTCGCTTTTTGCGATTACTAGCCGCACTATTTGTATTAGCAGTGTTGCTGCTGTTGCTACTGTTATTACTGTTGTTGGCATCTCTATTCGTCGGTGAGGCGTTAGCATATTGACTTCCTACATTGCTGGAAGTTTGAGCGAAATTTGTTTGCATGCTCGACGTAGCGCCCACTAAACGTGACCAAATTTGCATGACCAGAGCCTTGCCCGCCAGACCGTCAATATCACCACCGCCACCACCAAACACGCGTGCTGTAGTTGTACCTTTCTGTTGTGCCACATTGTTATTGTTATTCATTTTCGATGTTGCTGTTTTCCCTTTAGAATTTGGTTGCGTTTGTTGGTGCTGCTGCTGTTGTAGAGATCGTTGGGCGTATTCTCATGACTTCTTCACCTTACCATTCATTGCCGCGGATGCTGTGCGTCCACCGATCGCCGCTTCGGCGGCATGCGTTGCCACATGTTGTATTCCTTTCTCCATACATCCCTGATATATGGGCTTCATAAACTGAAAAAATCATAGTAAAAATAAGATAAATGGTGTAAAGTGGTCGACGGACCATACATTGTCTTGGCCTTGACGAGTAATTTACAAAACTGTGATTAAAAATTTTCTAATTTTAGTGAAATTATAAAACAAAAAAACTTCTTTCTGAATTAATATTGAATTATGAATAACTTGACCATTTCATGGATGTTAGAAAATTTAAACATAGTTCCGTGAATTATTCGACCAGATATAGGCCCCTGTACTACGTCATTGAAATAGTTAATTTTCAACGTTACAGTGTTACAAAAATAAAGTCATACAGTGTTAACGACTAAATATGTACTTACATTGTCCCACATAAACGTCGCAAAGTCATCAAGTTTTACTCCGAAATCGCCCATTTCACCACTGTACCTGTTAGTGAAAATTTCGAATCTATGTAGTACATCTTCTATTCAAGTATAAGGAACTATTTAAACCACATAACGGGTTTTTCTTACCTAATATACGCCCACAGCGCCAATGTCAACAAAGCCACACCCATTACTAGATTACAGAAATTGGCAAATGTGTAGAGGCCTACCAGACCAAATATTCCACTTAAAACATAACAAATCACTGCTGCGGCGAAATATACAGCCGGCGTGCGTGCAGCCTTGAATATATTTTTGCTTTCATTGTGCGCTTTGTAATTGACGTAAACGTCTTCCAGATCCACATCCAACTGTTGGCGGAATTTCTCGGAGAACTCTTCGCCGCCCATTTTTCGTTTAGATGCGAACTGGGGTGTAGAGAGCATTCATTTTTTACAATATTAATAAAAAACATAAGCGTGCAGGAGGTGACTTTTGCTTACTTGGAACAGCGCCTGATCTTTGATACGGAAATGCTCTGCTTCTAAATGTGCTGTGCTTAAGTACGGTTTAGTACCGCCGCAAACTTCTTCCATTAATTGATTGTAAAGCTCCTTCGCCGATGCGACGGCTGTCAGATGATTAGCCTCAGCGGTAGCCTACAATGTTGAATATTTTTAATTGAATGTATACATGGCAAATACGTACGTATGTCGTTAATCTTAAAGCAATATATGTGAATTTGTGTAAAAATTTACCACTAGCATGCTCTTCGGTTCAGGCAGCTCATTACCCTTGTAGATACTCATGTAGGATTGGAAGTACTGTATAAGGTCACGTGCACGCACTCGTTGGCCGCTAATCTCTTTATATACTAAATTGTCCGGTGACAGCAGCATTGGCACAAATGCGCGCAGACTCTGTTTGAATTCGGGAGTTATATCCTTGAGCCGGCCATCAAATTTTGGATTGGTCGCAACACTTAATCCTGGATGTGGCATTAAGAAGCATGCCACCTCCATGAAACACGAAGCAATGTGTCGTCGCAACGACTGCAATTCCGGGTGCTGTTTGTCTGACACTTCTAGGCGGCGCTTAAGTATCTTATCGCCGCCCAAAGCGCCATACTCGGCCTCGTATGGAAAACTCCAATCGCGCACCAGAAACTGTAGACGTTGAAACGGCTTTTTGCCTGTGTCAGCCAATGCCAAGCGACCGTATTCTGTGAATAGTTGCAAATGCTGCAGATCGTCTTCCTGTATGTTTTGTGACAAATTGTATATCTGCACAGAGGAAACCATTGTGCTGAGCGCAAAAACGGTAGCACAATCGCGCACCGTACTTTGACTGTCAAATGCACCTTGCGTGTCGAGCAAAATTATGGCCACCTTGTCACCGTTCGGATAGTCGTGCAGGAATATTTCGGACCACATCAAAATACCTGTGGTATCGCGTTCGGAACCACCACGCCACGAGAATCCTGTGAGTGGCTCATTATCGTCGCCGAGCCAATCGGTTACCACATCATGCCTCACATACTGATGGAGAAACGTGGAAAAGTGTATAGAATAATTGGAAGAAAAATATACACATAGTACGAGCATGTTGGGATTGAGCTTACTTTTGAGTATAGATAGCGCAGGAAAAAGTCGAGCAAAAAACTTTTGCCTTTGCGAAATGCACCAGCCACAGACACAACGCAAACAAAGCGATCTTTCACTTCGTCGCGCATCAGCACTTCGCTTAACGCATCTTCGTTCAGGATGAAGGTATGCTCCTCCGATGTATTTATTATTTGAATTGCCGTTCCAGGCATGCTCACCGCTGTATGCGAACGAGTGTTACGGACTACAGTGACAGCTTTGCAAACCGAGAAGTATGTTTGACGTTTCTTCAACTATTTCACGATGGTCTAAGCTGAAATAGAGAAATGTGAGATAAATATTAGTAGTGTAAATATGAGGCTATGAGATTCAGAGGAGCCTATCTGCGAACCGTATTAAACTGAGGTATAACATTTTTATAACTTGTTTCTAAAATAAGAGCTGAAAAGGGGAGATACCGGAAGACGTGAGGGCCCAAACGAGGGCGAATTCCTATAAGAATTACCACGGCGAGGAAGACAACAAACTTAAATTATGGAGAGAACACTTTTCCATCCTGTTGAATGGTAGAAGCACTGAAAATAGTGGGAAGATAAACACGAGCCCACCACCAGCTCCATCAGAATTTTTTGAGGGCCCCTCACGGCGCTACGATAACAAACGAGGTTTCAGACAGGGCGACCCTCTATCATGCGACTCCTTTAATCTGATGGAAGAGAAAATATGAGGATAGTTCTGTGCGCTGATGTCGAAAGCTTTTGACTGCTATTCACCTGGAAATGGCCAGAAGTGATTCTTGTGCGTACGGTTGAAATCGCAGTACACAAAGTCCGGATATTTATATCCACGTATGCTCTGGGTAGCGACCAAACACTCGTTCGAGAGCGAGCTAAAGCGAGAAGGCGTAAAACTTCACGTGCGCTGGGTTTGGGTTCCGCCACGTTAAAACCCCGCTCAATCAAAAATAAAAAACAGCCTCGGATGAGACTACCTTTTTCTGATGACGCCCACGGCAAACGTATTAAGGACTATGATTTGAGCGTATGCACCTGAGGAAGGTGCCCCTTCCCGGCTGCTTGATGTCGTCGGGAAGACTTATAGCCCAGTTATACAGACTTGCACTGCTATATCATTTTTACGTAAAAATTAAAACCCAACAGAATTCTACATGTTAAGTGCTATGCGTTGGGTAACCGCTTACACATAAATCCCATTTAACAGATTCTTATGTGACAACTCTCATGCAAAGCTAAGTATGCATAACTGGGCTATAAGGACCGCCATCCAAGTCGCCGAGTACTGGCGTTCACCCCGGTGGAATAACGTCTAGTCACAATCCGCATCAAAGCTAGACTCTTCAATATTTGCGCTCATGCACGGACGGAAGGGAAGGACCAGGCGTCCAGGGATCTCTTCTATGAGCGCTTCGAGAGAGCATATGAGCGCTGCCCCCGACATGAGATACGCACCCGCATCTGTGCAGCAAAAAATGTGTGCCCAACAATGGACGGAAAGCTTAACGTCGAAAAGCTGCAATTACAACAGACGGCCAATTTATTCGAGACTCGACTCACACACCTGCTCTCTGAGAGCACACTTCAACAAACCGACATACGCGAACAGTGGAGCCATATTTCCTGCTTATTAAGTACCGCCGCCGAAGAAACAGTCAGATTTCAGCGAGCCTGAAAGAACAACTGGTACGATGAGGAGTCACTCTGCGATCGGACGCTCCGCGAGCCATGTGGGACCGTTATAGGGAACTTAAGAAGGGAGACGTATTTGCGCATTAAGAAGAGAGAGGCCGAAATAGGTGAGTGCGAAGAGCTTGAGATGCTGGCAGACAGGAAAAAAGCCCGAAAATTTCATCAGAGGGTTCGGCGACTTACGGAAGGTTTCAAGACCAGGGCGAACACCTGTAAGAACAACCATGGCGACTGATGTCCAGAACGTACTTAAATTATGAAGGGAACACTTTCCCATCCTGTTGAATGGCAGCAGCACTGAAGGTAGTGGAGAAGACGAACCCCAATCGATGACGATGGAGTCGATGGCCCACAGCCTGACTATGACGAGGTACGAATAGCGATTACGCGGCTGAAAAACACCAAAGCTGCTGGAACTGACGGCCTGCCTGCCGAGCTATTCGAGTACGCCGGCGAGGAGCGGAATATGGTCTGATAAGCGCATACCCGGCAACTGGAATTTAAGTGTGCTCTGCCCAATCCACAAGAAAAGTGATCCTGCCATACGCGCCAACTACCGCAGGATCAGCCTTCTAAGCATAGCTTACAAGGTCTTAACAAGTGTATTGAGTGGAAGACTGAATCCCACCGTCAGCGAACTGATTGGACCTTATCAGTGTGGCTTTTAGACCTGGCAAATCCACCATAGAGCAGGTATTCACAATACGCCAAATCTTGGAAAATGCCCGCGAGAATAGGATTGACACGCGCCATATATTTGTCGATTTCAAGGCCGCTATCGACAGCACGAAAATAAGTTGTCATTATGCCGCTATGACTGAATTTGGCATCCCCGCCAAACTGATAAGGCTGTGTAAAATGACGTTGAGCAATACCAACAGGTCTGTCAGAATTGGGAAGGACCTCTCTGAGCCGTTTGATACCAAACGAGGTTCCAGATAAGGTGACTTTCATGTGATTTATTTAATCTGGTGTTGGAGAAGATAATAAGGGCTTCAGACCTGAACCGCTCAGGGACAATACTTTACAAGAGCGTACAATTGCTGGAGTATGCCGACCACAACGACATCATGCTGGGTTTGGAAGAAAAACGGGTCGGGAGGTGAGCTTGGCACCCACGTCACTGTTGGCAGTTATAATTTAAAAAAAATTTAGGACTTCGTTTGTTTTGGAACCTGTATTAACACCGAAAATAACGTCAGCCTTGAAATCCAACGTAGAATCACTCTTGCCAACAAGTGCTGCCTTGGACCGAGTAAACGATTGAGAAGTTAAATCCTCCCTCGTCGTAAAAAATTACACCCGTTCTGCTATAAAGCAGAAGAATGGACATTGACAAAATCCAATGAGGCGGATAAGTTAAATTTAAGAGCCTATGCGCGTTGGCGACAATGCGATAAGACAAAGTAAATATTGAAATATGGCTGCCAAAAGAAAGAGGCTTAAAAAGGCTTATAGCAAAATAATATTTTTGTTGAAGGTTGCCACCAGTTTGAAATTTACATTTAATTTAATTGATAAGTAAAATTAAATATTGCATTATGGGTATAAACTGAGTTTTAGGAAAATCTACTGCCGAAAATATTTTTGAGGAGGGTTGCCACGTGTTTGAAAAAATTTATTGAATTAAATTGATAGAATAAATGAAATATTACAATACGGGTATCAAACAGCACAAAAACACTTTTAAGGCGCAGTGAAGTACGCCAGGTAAATGCTGGTAATATATATTAAAGAAATATTAATATGAGGAGTCTGAGCACCGGAAACCAAATCAACAATTTTTAGAATTTTTGTCTGTCCGTCTATCCGTATGTTTGTACGCGACTCACTCGAAAACTAATGCAGGTTTCACCGATGTATTTCCAGAGGTCTAACTTAAAATAGAGAAAAAAATAGAGAGTTGCCACCTGATTGAAAATTGCAGTTAATTGTAAGTTAATTGATAAGATAAAGTAAATATTCCAATATGGTTGTTAAAACAAAGGGGCTTAACAAGACTTACAGCCAAAAATATTTTTGTGGAAGGTTGATATCTGTTTGAAAACACCTAAATTTTGATGAATATTTGTTGAATTTTGATTTAAGCTTTACTTTAATAGAAAAATAACAAAAAACATTTAGCTCGAAAAACATTACGAATAATAAAAAAAAATCAACACAATGCCCCTTGTTTGACTCACTGTATGTACATTAGAGTGGTCCATTTTTTGTATGGGGGAAAAATTTCATCCTAGAAGGCAGAAAAATATAATTTTCAACTTTTCAGATTTTTTAGAATTTTTTTGAGTGTGCAGTTTGGAGCCCATTTAATTTTAGTATAAAGTGCAAAATTAAAGTCGCTAGCACGTACCGTTTTGGAAATTTTTTCACGCATTTTTTTCCACAAAAAAAAAATCTAATTTACTTTGTTTTTTATACTAGGGCTGCTCAAAATTTTTATATTGAAGTGCCATCACAATACATCTACAAAATTTATGTGTACTTTGTATTTTTTTTTAAGTAATTTAAATGAAGCTAAAAAGTACAAGTTTATTTTTATCGTACGATTAGTTAATGAAAATTGTTAGCAATGGGAGTATTTACATACATAGTATATCTGAAATAATACAGTGCGTTAAGAAATGATAGCGACCTAGTGGCTGAAAAGTCCCAAAATTTAGTGGGAGGAATTTGGCGAAATCTGTCAATAACCACGCCACCTCCCATGTATTAGTTAACAATACTTTTGTTATATTATGATTTTGCTGTTTAAATTGACATTTCGAATATATCCACAAACATCTGTGGGTACTTTTGCACCGGCCGTTGCCTATGGGTTAATAAAAAAAAATCCTACACATGCACAATATTTCATGTATTAATTTTCAAATAAGCATATTTTCAATGGCTGGTTTACTGTAAAGTGTGCATATTGCAAGCTCAAATCTTACATTTTCATTCGAATCCTTGGGATACTCCTCGCATATAAAAGTCCCACTTTAAAGCGTAAATAGCACCATTGAAGCAATATGCAATAAAATTTAAGGAGGGCACCTTTAATCAAGTGTGAACAGGAGATAAGAGTTTTTCCAACATATACATATATATATTTTTATTTTATTGTTTTGCGCGAAGTTTGCCGGACATTTGTTGACATTTTACCTCTAAGTAGCGAATTTTATTTTTTCTGCAATCCAATCCAGTGATCTGCATTTATCTATGTATATCCCCTTTGAAAATTTTCAAAAAGTTTTGATGGCAAGTTATAAAATGGCGTTGCAAGTAATATTTCTTCATTCGCTTAATAATTACAAAAAACAACATACACTAGGTACGCTTTGCACTCAAAATTGCAAAAACGATCTCGCGCTCCTACACTTTAATGAACGCCATGTGTTTTAACCTTCCTTTTATTAGCTCGGGATGTAACTATGTAATATTGATGCGCCTAAAAGATGCAGCGATTTCTATTCTCAAGTTACATACCTGATGACAGTACGAATGGCAATTATAATAGGGAGGTTTTAGTTTTTGAAACTATAATTTTATTTTCAATAAATTTCTTGTTCACTTTCAGTAAATACGAATACTAAATTAAATAACAGACTTCCAAAAAAGGAGGAGGTTATCAGTTCGTCGGAATTTTTTTCTTCTTATGTATGGTACCGCATACTAATTTGGTTTAGATCCGATCATTGAATCATGAATTATATAGATATACATATATATATTTTTTTTAAGTTGGTTTTTTTTGCTAAAAATTACTTGTTTATAATATACATTTTTTCAGTGCTGACATATCTTTTATTATTTTTTCATTCTATGTTTGTTTACACATGTTTGTATATTTTACTGGAGTGCCTGAGCTTCATATGGGAGGGCGTTTGTTTTGCCATTCCATATGAAACTTAGGCTCTTACATATGAATTGTTTGCAATAATTTTTTGTTTTTATATTTAAAGTGTAAATTTGTATATGTGCCTATACTTCAGGGCAAAACAAAAACAAATGTGCTACAAGTGCTTATGGAGTGAGCAGCTCTGTTTTATACTGAAATATAATGGGCTAGAAAACTGCATACATAATTTATTAAATTTTGATGAGTTTTTCAAAGTTTAGAAATTCCTTTCTATTTTTTTTGTTGTAGTATAAACAACACTTTTATAAAAAAAAAATTTGGGAAAGAATTTTTTACAGTTATTTATTATTTGTGCCGCTGTGGCCCTGGGATCGAGCCCAGTTTCCGACTGACATCAAAACAAAAGAAAAGCAAATTAGTTTGCTAAAAGCGGTCGCCCCCGGCAGGCAATGGCAAATCTCCGAGAGTATTTCTGCCATGAAAAACAGATTCCCATAAAAATACAACGGCCGTTCGGAGTCGGCGTAAAACTGTGTGACAATATCAAGACGCACGCCACAATTCGGAGCAGAAGCTCGGCCAAACACTAACATATTGTGTAAGCGCCGATCTATTATTATTCAAAAATCGTCGCTTCGGGAAAAAAAGAAATACCACAACAAAATAAAAATTGCGTTTTCATATTTTAAACTCATTTAAGGACTACATATTCAATTGACTCCAGAATGTAATCAATTGTGATTTATAACAATATAGTCGGAACTGAAAGATATTGTATATTGTATTATTTGATTGGATGTAATTGGATGTAATTGGTGGGACATCAAACAAATTTTTTCATACAGACAGTAGTTCTGCATTCTCAATTCATATACCTACTTTTTATTTATTAACTGATAAATTATTTTTGAAATCCAAAATACAAATGCAAGTAGGATTAATATTAAATATATTGCATTTTACCCTTTTTACCTTAGAAAATGTACGAAAAATTCATAATTTGCAGCAGCATTAACAGCTGCCAAACAAAATTCTGCAAAAAGCCAAATTCTTGGCAACCAACAGGAGCGCTGAGAGCAAAAAAAAAAATAGACAAAACACAAAACCATGCGAACTAATAAGAGCAAACACAAATAAGTCAAAATCAAAAGTTTAAATAAATGAAAACATAATTTTAAAGCAATATTAAGAAATGCTTCATACATATGTATGTACGTACATTAGAGGGGTCGGCCGCTGTGGTGTAGTGGTAAGCAGTGCGCGCTTCCACTCCACAATGCCTGGGTTCAAACCCTGGTCAAAGCAACATCGCAAAAATATAGAAAGGTTTTTTCTTAACAGCGGTCGTCCCTCGGCAGGCAATGGCAAACCTCCGAGTGTATTTCTGCCATGAAAAACAGCTTCTCATAAAAATACAATCGCCGTTCGGAGTCGGCGTAAAACTGTAGGTCCCTCCGCTTTGTGTGACAACATCAAGGCGCACGCCACAAATCGGAGGAGAAGCTTGGCCAAACACTAACATATGTGTAAGCGCCAATCTATTATTATTATTACATTAGAGGGGTAAGACATTTTTTTTTCGAGATAGGGTTTGGGGCACCTTCCAAAATGTTTCCTCTTGCCGAAAGAGGTGCTGGTACCAAACCTTACCTATCTAAGTATAAATTTAGATGATGCTCATATTTTACTGTAGAAGTATTGTAATCAAACAATTGGTTACGTAACCTGAGAACATCTCAAATTCAAATTATCTATTAAAATATCACAAGCTTCAGTTGTCATGGCAACAGTAGCTTTTTATAAAATCACAAATATTTTTCATTGTCATTGAGCACCCTGTAGCGGTTGCAGTAGAAAGCCGAAAGTTGGTTTAGACATTAGAAATATTATAAGAAAAAAACTAGGGGGATGCTCCGTTTTCTAGGATAAAATCTTTTTCCCCATACAAAAAATGGACCACTCTAATGTACATATGTGAGGTGTGTTGTTTTTTCTTCTTTTTTTTCGAAATTATTAGATAGAGTCCAAAAATAAATTTTTTAGGTGCTTGCATTCGTCATCGCCGGCCCGTCGTAGTCGACAAAGCAAAGCGATTTCAGGCGAAAGGCCAGAGAAAAGTTAAGGCGGCGGGTGGTGAAAAAAGTGCAGCGACTGAATGGAATTCTTGCTGCAAATAGAATGAAAAAGTTTAAAGTTTATTAAAAGTACAAGTCATTAGCAGGTAAGTATGCGTACACATATGTTTGTAAGTGCATACAAATCTACATACATATGTATGCTACTCTGTGCACATGCTCCTGTTCTGGTTTTGCCATTAACATAATACTAGGGATGTCAGTAGCAAAAATACATCGATCATTTGCCTGCCATCGATGCATCGATGCGTCGACTATCGAGCGGAAAATTTTCGACACATCGAAGCAAAATATCGATATATGCATCGGTGCTTTTTCGACATCCCCACATAATGCACACTTTTTAACATGTTATATATTTACGTACATGCAGTTTTACTTAATATGTACACTGCCGGAACAAAGTATTGGCACAGCAAATTTCTCACAATATATGCAACAATTTTTATTCTAATATTTTTCCACCAATTTTGTATAAAAATATGGTTCATTCAACAACAAATAACATAAAAATATAATTCCTAAACTGTGTGCAAAACTCGCGAAAATTCAGCAAATTTTCATCAAAATTTTCAACTTTTACTAACTTGCAGTTTTTTAACTAGAATTTAATGGGCTACAAATCTGCATACTCAAAAAAATTCTAAAAAGTCTAATTAAAAAGTTGAAAATTTTCATGAACATTTGCTGAATGTTCGCGAGTTTTACACAAAGTTTAGGAATTACATTTTTATGTTTTTTGTTGTAGAATGAGCCATATTTTTATACGAAATTTGCGAAAAAAAATATTAGAATGAAAATTGTTGCATATATTGTGAAAAATTTGCTGTGCCAATACTTTGTTCAGGCAGTGTATGTATGTACATATGAAGGTAGTTGTACATTTGTACATACATACATAGTATGTACGTAAGTTTATACATACATATGTAGTACATATGTATATAGCATGCATGCTGAGCTCATATTCAACTGGTTAATGATTGTGACACCCATCTCAAGATTAATCACCACGCAAGTATCAGTCATAACTTTTGTAGTTGAATTGCGGCAACAAATGCCAAGGAACTCAATTTGTGTCAACCAAATTAAAAACATCTAACAAATATTCTCACAATTTGTTTCTGGTCTTCATTATGCATTTATTCTAGCGGACTTGGTTGAGAACAGTTGTAAATACAATAGGTATGTACATATAAACGGCGGAGACCTTTGGCATTCGACAGAAATTAATTGAGCAACAAGTCGCGCTGTGCCAGCCTTTAAATCACGGTTCATTTACTAATAAAAATCACTTCGCCTGATGATGTTCGCTCCGAGATTTTTTTTACGTACATACAGATGCGAGTAGACATGCAATTAAATATTCCTTGTGCTAGCTATGACACAAACACTATATGTAAGGTAATTATTTGAATAATACAGACAACGGATTTCCTTAGAATTCATTAAAAAAAAACATTCTAAATTCACAGCCTAACAGTTTTCGCTTTTCTTTGTATTTGCTTATACGAAAGCATTATGTGTTTTTTTGCACTTCACAACTTTGAACTTCGAACGTATATACTTTTTCAATGCCACATACAATTCAAAACGTGTGTACTGTTTTACCGAAGACGCTTATTAAAAAATGAAAATAACAGCGCTCATAATATAAAGAAAAAAGCCTAGATACAAGGCAGCTTTCTAGTAACTAAATCCGTAAATCTGTTACAGATAGTCAACTATACAAATACGTAGATAAATAAATCGCAATAGAGTAGAAGCAGTATATCACACACTAAAAATAATAATAACAAAAGCAACTACGTCAACAATATTTGTAAACTTCGTATCAGATTGTCGCAGTAAATACATAAACACAACAACAATTAGGAAGCCGATTATGGAGATTATTTTTCGTCGTATCCATCGTATTCTATCATCACTAAATATTTACCAGCGTTTGGCTTTTTTGACGAAACGACGATTTAATTGAATTAATTAACCGTCACCGCGCGCAGTCGAATCGCAACTCAACAGCACCAATTTTGCTCTATTCGACTATGCTCAGATTAGTTTAGTTCACTTGACATCGAAGCGATTCGGTTCCGTTCACGACAATCAATTAATGTGGAGTATCATCGTTGTCTCTTCTCTGGTACTCGTAGTATACTAGAGAGCGAGCGCTCAATGATATTCATAAAAAACTTGCGCATTCGACTCATTTATTTAATATCACAATGAAGATGCAGAGATTGGGTAGAAATATGTATACAAAGAGGAGAAAACCTGCTCACATCGATAAAGTATATAAATGATTACGTCGGCGATCTGTTCGATTCGATGGGAATTAATGTGCTTTGGTGATTTTTTTTTTTTGACTCTTTAAGCACCGCTGGCGAGAATGAGAGGTATATGACTACCTAGGCTTTAGATGTGTAGAGTATGTACATTCGGGTGTTCAAAAAATTCTCGGAGCTAAGGTACGGCGCACCCTCCAAAATTTTCCATCTTGCCGAAATATGTGCAAATTTTACATTTCCAAACAATGGGTTAAGCAACTTAAGAAAATTTCAAATTTCAATTAGCTGAAAAAATGTTACAAACTTCAGTTGTCAAAGTAGACTTGAGACGAGGCCTCTCCAACTTCTCATCGAATGCAATGAATTTATGAATTATAAAGTTTTATTATACATATTTTAAGTTTTAGGCCTAAAACGCCGTAATAATAAATAAATAAAAAGTAGCTTTTTATAAAAAATCGTCAATATTAGGGATTCAAAAACGAATTTAACCCGGTATTGGTTAAAGTTGAAAATTGAAAGTTTTTATAGATATTACAAATACTAAAAGGAAAAAAAACTGAGGGGCTCCCCGTTTTCTTCGAAGACATTTTTCCCCTTACGAAACTTGGACCACTCTAATGTACATACAAATGTACGTGTATATGTATATATTTCAATGCTCAGTGATGTCAACAACGAATAGAACCAGTAGAATTTAAGAGTTAGGTACACAGGTATGTATATACATAAGTATCTTTAGTATATACACACATACATACGTACAAAGCTTATGTGCTTATAGTCCAGATATAAAAAAAAACACCAGGATTTTAAAATAATACACTAAAGTCTAATTAGACATTTAATAACGAAAAAAGCCTTTCAAATTATCAAATAATTTTCTGACTGAAAAGCAAGTCATCGTCTACATAGAGGAGGGCATTGACAGAGGAAGTGCCGTATTGTTTCCCCCTCTCCATCGTCTATTCAGCATCTACCCGTACGGAAGGCCTGAGGATCTAAATGCGATTTTTCTCTATATAGTATATTCACCTTCCTAGCAATGGGCTGTACGCCGAGCTTCGGAACGGCAACTTAATAAACATTAACAATGAATGGGCCAAAAATTGCGCGGGTTTTGACATGTCGCAAGCATCGATGATTACGCTTCCCCAGACGGATCGGGGAGAATGTGGTTCCGAAAAGAATACCTTTTAAAGTACTAATTTCTTCATGAGAAATTTTTGAAGTACATTTAATTTCTGTATGATAAGTTAGTAAACATCTACATACGTGGAAAAGTAATCGCATTCCTTTTCACCATAATGGAAGGCTAATATCTGTAGGTAGTGAAAACTACTGCTAAAATCATAATTTTGTAATGCTTTGACTTCGGGAAATCTGTCTAACTGAGAACAAAAACTCTACGAATCTCTCCAAACCAACAACAACCACCTCATGCAAAATTGCCTTCTTAAAGAACCGTTCTTGCTTGTCTTTCACGCCAAATAAAAGCGAATTAAAGACTTCATTCATTATACGAGAGTATTAATTATCGAGGTACATATGGCCGAAATGAAACAGCATTTAATATCGACTATTTTGGAAGGATTTTATAGCCGCCCGGCAGATAGTGAAAATTATAGCCCTATTCCGACGCCAATGACAAAACTCAACGCAAATTGATTTTAAGCGCTCTAATGATGACAACTATCGTTGTTATTGTTGTGACATA
>NW_023458558.1:32631765-32984982 GCF_013731165.1 Rhagoletis pomonella | reverse complement strand
CTTAAACGAAATCTGTATTTCTATAAATTATTTTTTACGTTTTACTTCACACTGTAATAAAAGCGAGTTTTTAGTTTTTTAAACTATAATTTTATTTTCGTTTTTTAGTCTTGAATTCAATTGATTTTAAAGCTATTATTATAACGAATACTAGAATAACACACGAAATCAATTTTTGGAATTCCCATTCGTACTGTCATTAGGTATGTAACTGGATATTGGAAATTGCTCCATCCTTTAGGCGCACCATTATTTATTACATAGTTACATCCCAAGCTAATAAAAGCGAGAAAAAAAAAACGTTTTGTTTCTCAACATAGTCGCCTTTTAGATCGATACATTTAGTCCAGCGTTTTTCCAACTCTTGTATTGCTTCCAAACATGTCATAGATTTTTCAAGGTCTTCAATAGTTGCGTTCCAGATGCTTCACGATTTGCAGGAAGTCGTTCCAGGTGACCACCTCCCATAAGGTTTATTAATGGAGAAAACAGCTGTTACTGCAAATCGTGAATTTCGTGAATATCGTGAAGCATCTGGAACGCAACTAATATAAGCGGTTGTTTAAGTGATGAACTCTTCGTTCGACCCAAATCTCTCACCACCCAGTTATTTTTTTTTTGAGTTTGGAAACAGGAACTAGTCGCTGGGGTCTAAATTTGGAGAACATTGTGAGTGCGGTAAGAAATCGTAGCTCAATTGGTGGATTTTTCTCTATGGTGACTGCACACATGTGCACCCGTGTATTGTCTTGATGGAACAGCGCTTTTTTCTTGGCAAAATTTGGTATAGAATCTGTCAAAAATAGTCCCACAGATGACGAACCCTACGTTTCGGCACGAATCCAAATTTCGTACACAAAGATACACTTAGCATAACTTTATTAATTCAAATTCGATGAGAAAAAGTTCTTACAGGGTGAATTATTTGCTTTTTTGATAAACTGTTCCCGGTCGCAGCCGCTCCCACATTCTCTCACACTTTTGCGCTCTCTCAGTTAGCCCGCATACATATACTGAGGGTGTCGCGTATTAGTCAGCCATGGCTTCAATGTGTTTTAAGCCGGGCTAAGGTAAAAACAGGTAAAACCTCAAAAAAATGGTGAGTAAAGCAACTCGCAGAGGAATGTGAAAATAAATATAAGCGAATTAAAAAAAATGTACGTTACGATCATAACGGGAGCTAAACATCGATCTCTTTTCTGTGCATACAAGTTAAAGGTTTACCGTGGCACGTAAACAGAATAATATGAAAGTAACAACGATAGTAAGCACCAAAAGCAGCCAGTTAAACACAGTTTTTGCTTTTCAATTCGCCTTTGTCGCTGTGAAACGTTGTCGCTTGTGAGACAAGTAAGTCAGTAAACAAGTGAGCACCGTCTAGTCAATTCGATTACTACATAGCTGTGTGTTTAAATGGAACGTTACTGATTGCTGCTGCTCGCTGGAGATCGTACAATAGTGGACAATGAAGCAGAACACTTGGCGAATGCATGCCATGTACATCGAACGCGAATTTCAGTAGTAAAATATAATAGAGAAAAACGGCGTTGGAGAAAATTCAAAACATAATTCAAAAGTCTAATAAAAGTAGTACAAAATTTAATTAGTGCGCCAACGGTAGAATAAAGCTTAGGCATAATCGAATTTGATAAAAGTAAAAAACCTTATTGACCGAGGGTGGCACCCTGAACGCCAAGCGAACGGAGCATTTAATTAGTCAGAATTTAGCAGCGGTGGCGGCAGCAGCATCAAAAATGTTAACATTATTGCTGGAACAATATCAAAGAACGGTACGGTTACAGCGAGGAGAAAATACAGTTTATAATAGCGACCACCGCCCAGGTAACGCATATAGCCACACCTGGCGTAGCTGCAACGATAAAAGCAACACCACCAACAACAACAGCAGCAATAGTAGGTTGACGCACTTGTTTACTTATCGTTCTGGCCGCATGTTGCACTTGGCATTGTTTTATTTCGCCACAATCTTAACGCTGGCAAGCGCACAAACACCAGAGCAATTGCAAATTGTGCCGATCGCTGGTGAGTCAACGTTTTTCTACGTTGGTTGCTATACTGCACGCACCGATCTCCTGCAGGAATCCATCTATTCGAAGACACCACAGACTTGTGTCGAGATATGCGAGCATCAAAAATTCAGCTATGCTATCTTGTCAGCGGAGCGTTGCTTCTGCACGAACAATGTTCTTTCGAAGGAACGTCAGGATGATAAACTCTGTAACACGCGGTGTTTGGCTAACAAGTCGCAGTATTGTGGTGGCGTTGGTGTGCACAGCTATTATTCAACAATATGGGCCACACAGACGGCACCGCGCAATTTACGCGTGGCAAACGCAACCGAAAACACCATCACAATTGCTTGGGACATGCACGTGTCCCCTAGTAAAGCGTTCGTAGCTGCTGCCGAGGAGGCGGCAATCAAGTCGATGAAAGAGATTACGAATTTCCTCATACGTACACACATACTTCATACATACTCGACACTGCCCTTCTTTCCGCAACCTGAATTCATTGTGCAAGCCATGGAGACAAGCATCGAAATTACTGACCTACATCCGGCCACTGAATACAACATTACAGTTGAGGCAATGTGCGAGCAGGAGGTGTGTGGCAATGACTCTTTACTGGCAAGCACCGAAGTTGGCGTGCCGAGTCCGCCTCCATCGCAGCCCCGAGTGATACGCACAACTGACTCTACTATGACTATAGAAATTAAGCCTTTGCGGAATGATAACGGCCCGATAACTAAGGTTGTGGTAATTGTCGAACGTTTAGATGACTCGTTGAGTCAAACCTTCGATACCGAGCTTTTGGGCAGCTGGCCGAAGGCGCAAGAAGATGGATTACCATATTATATAGCAGCGCAGTTGGATTACGATGGGCCAGAGGATAACAGCATACGTCAATTTATTGTGGGCGACGGCAAACGTTACGGTCCTTATATAAATGTGCCCCTAAACACCACCGGTGCCGATATACATCTTAGTTTGGGCGTGGTAAGTTGGGATCTAGTTATGAGTGCTCATATAACTACAAATGCACATAGCGGACACATTTTTCAAAAGTATTTTAACTCGAAATTTGCCATTTGGGATGTTTTTTTACTAAAAATGGTACACTTGACTTCCAGCAATAGTTGAAGCAATATTTACATATCTGCTAAGAAATACATAGTTTTTTTGCTTTAACTGACAGCCGGGACATTTTAATTAATAAATTTTTCAAGAACGTGGCGGATATGTGCATACATACATATGACTTTTTACATAACCACATAAGTATATGTACGTATGCTTGTAGTTTATGTAAATATTTTCTTTTTGCAGATCAGCACATTAAACGGTGTCACCAAGACCCTGTATACCCGTGGCTCGCACGATCAGCACTCAATCACATTGGAAAATTTCACCTATGCCACTTTTGAGCCGGGCCGCGCTTCGATTATTGCGCTGGCCGTCACCTGCACTGTGTTTGCCATTTGTTTTGTACTCAGCGTGTTCACTTATTTTTATCTGCGCTACAAGACCTGCCAGGCGCGCGGCGCAATGAATCGTAATGCCCACGAAATGACCATGCAACAACCGATTATAGAGCGCGAGAACAATGGGTTCATGATGGAGGATGAGCTGCCCCCTGCTGAGAACTTCCGCCAGCAGCTCGATGTACTCATCTCGGCGTTAGACGCGAGTCAGCGACTACCTCGCAATGCGCTGCGCATGAATGTCAGTGATGTTATTGCGGAGGGCCGTTACGGAGAGGTGATTACGGGCAAATTCATTTCTACGGCACTGCCGGAAGCCAGCGCTGACTGCCAGTTGCATGTGCTCGCTTTAGACGACTTGCAGGGCAAAGAGCAAGCACATCTACTGCGCGACTTCTGCAATCTTTCTAGGTTGCAGCGGCACGAGCATTTGCTTGACTTCTACGGCATTTCGGCTAGCTCCGATTGGTTCTATTTAGTGTTTGATCATCAAAATGTAAGTCTAAAACGTCGTCTTATCGAGAGCCGACGTGTACCTAGCTCGGCGCCCATGCAACGAATCACGGCACTCTCCGAAGAGCTAGTGCTACAGTGGATCTACGAGATAGCCAGTGCGCTTGAGTATATTAGCAGTTGTAAAGTGGTACACAAGCAATTGTGCTCACATAATATTTTCGTCACAGCTGATGCTAAATTAAAGGTGTCCCTATTCGGTCCAATACCGTTTGTGCAAAACCAAAAGAAAATCGACATTACCCGCTGGTTGGCACCGGAAGCCTTACGCTATCAACATTTTTCCGTCAAATCGGACGTATGGTCATTTGCCTGCGTCGCCTGGGAGTGTTGTACGTTGGGCGGTACGCTATATGCGAATATAACGAACACGCAACAGCTGCTCGAAGCAATTAAGAGCGGTTCGCGGCCGGCACAACCGACTTTCGTCTTTCAGGATTTGTACCAACTGCTGCTGAACTGCTGGCAGCTAGAGCCAAGTGAGCGTATCAATTTCGATGAGATCGCGTATAATGTGCGTCAGTTGATGACGTCACCGCGCCATGCGCTATGCTTTGATCGATCGGCGGAGACGTCCGACAACAGCGTACTCGACACATTGCCATACTACATGCCAATGCTGGAAATGCACAACTAGGAAATATTGATGTAGAAAAAGGTGTGTGTACATACTTACATATGTATATAGAAAGTACGATAATATCCCAGATAGGCAACACTTTAGTGTAAGATATGTCTATAGCCTTCGTGTTACGACAAGCTGACAACAATGAACACAAAATCAAAAAATCTGGTTCTCAACTAAGACTAAACTCTCCTGTTCAATTATGTAGTTAGTTTCTCTGGTTATTACAAAAACCAAACTTCAAAATACTTTTAGGTTTATTAGCGTCTAATTTAGCTCTTTACAAACATAACTTGTATATTTAAGTACCATTTCAGCTGCAATTAAGATATGCCAGTGTTCCCATTTGTAAAAATTTTGATGAAATATTTTTAAATATTTATTTTTAATGTAAAACGAAATATACAAGCAGACGATAAAAAATATGTATACAAAAAACCTTTCATTTTGGGATTATTTTGCGGGACCTTTCAAAAATTTCCGGACACTTTCAAATATTGACTTTCCTAATTACAAAAATGCCAAATTTTGAGTTGTGTCACTTTTGAAGATCATGTGCGATATGTACTACATTAGGGGGCTCAAAAATACACACGAAAGTCCACTTTTCCGAGTTTTCTTGCAACCTCAAAATTTTTGAAAATCGAAAGTAAGGAGAAACGTATTTCTTTATTTGGAAATCGGTTGATATTTAACCGCGCCGCCGGGGCTTTTAAGTTTCCCCTATCGACTATACTACGTTATACATATATATGAATGTATGTATGTACGCACATTAGGGTGGTACGAAAACAGTAAAGTCGGAATTGTAATGCTCTCACCCCCTAGGATTGTTCTATATCGAAAAAAAGTATACCCTTATTTTTTTATTTTGAAATCAAAAAAATATTTAGAGGTCGCTCAAAGCGCTCAAAGTTTTCCATGTATTTTTCTATGGGGAAAAACTACTTTTCTTTAGAAATGGTATATAATTCTTGAAAATCAATATCTTTCGATCGGAAAACTCTGGTTCTCTTCAGGAGACTTTCAATAATAATACCCAATTAGTTATTTAACCATTTTTTAATACTAACATTTTAATACACTATTGGTCCCCTTTTGCATTTTGCGAGGTTTTGGTGGGTTTTTGGCGGACCTATAAATTACAGTTGCAATGAAAAAAATGGTTAAATAAACAATTGGGTATTATTACTGGGAGTCTTCTAAAGATAAACCGAGTTTTCCGATAGAAAAATATTGGTTTTCAAGAATTCTATACCATTTCTATGAAAAGTTGTTTTTTCCCCTATATAAATACATGGAAAACTTTGGGTGCTTTGAGCGACCTCTAAATATTTTTGGATTTTAAAAGAAAAAAAATAAGGGTATATTTTTTCGGTATAGAACAATCCTAGGGGTGAGAGCATAAAACTTCCGACTTTACTTCTTCACATGCTTTTTTTGGACCACCCTAATGTACATACATCAAAAGATTGAAAATTTTATTAGCAACTAGCTAATACCCGGCGCGCTTCACTGCGCCTTAAAAGTATTTTTGTGTTATTTTATCAATTTAATACAATTTTTAAAACTCCTCAAAAATATTTTCGGCAGCAAACTTTCCTAAACCTTCTTAGTTTTATACCTATATTGCAATATTTAATTTATCTTATCAATTAAATTAAATTTAAATTTTCAAACATGTGGCAACCTCCACATAAATATTTTCGGCTGTAAGCCTTCTTCAATTTACTTTATCTTATCAATTTACTTAAATTGCAATTTTCTTTTTTCCTATATTTTAGGTTAGATCTCTACCAATACATCGGTTAAAACTGTTCAATTTCTTGCAATAGTTTTCGAGTGATGATATGGGGAAAATACATTTATTCTTGGAATTGCTACAAAATCGTTAAATATGTAAAAAAAAATATCTTTTTTTTTACGGATAGAAATATATATATAATTGTAATGCCAATTTAATGTTAAAATTTTCCTAATAATTTTTTTAACATTTTACTAAAAAATATCTACAAGTGCAGTCAGCAAACACTACATTACAAATGTATAAAACAAAAGAAAGGGAAAACCGCGCAATCGTACTTCAAAATTGGCACTTGAATTCAAAAAAAAATCGCAGTGGCGGAACGATAAAAGAAAATTCCAGGGAATTTTTAGTTTACATTTAAATTCATAAATTTTATAAATTAAATTATAGAAATGTCGCACTGACGCCTTTTTTGTGAAAATGAGATTAATTAAATCAATATCTATACATGTGAATTTTGGTGCCGCAGATGATTTGCACAAATTTTAACTAAAAAGCTTGTAATTCTAATAAAACTTTGCATTTATATATGTAGTTTTATTAGCAGAGTGCACTTTTCTTTTGTTTACAATTTGGTTGTCAAACACAATACAGCTGATCGTTTGACACATTTACCAGTAAAAAATCTTCGGACTAAAATTGGTAACTTCTGACAGACAGATGACTCTCTCTCTCTTTTGTCCTCTCAATTGTCAGAGAACCGAGTACGGCATCGATTTCCAATAAAATCTGACTAATTCTGAGTCGGACGAGATCACTACTAATATTTTGAGTACATGAACTTATTTTGCTCGTGTTTATGCAAGCAGCATTTGACATTTATTGCGCCAAAACGCGCCGCATTAAAAAATTCTCCCTTCCCTCTCTCGCCTAAAACAGCGGTGTCATGCAGCATGGTGACATTGTAGTTTTGGCCAATTTTCTTATTTTAAATTGTTATGTTTTGACTCTACAAAGGAAGGAATTTGAGAAAAAAGAGAAATCTTTAAGTCATGAGTAAGCAACTTCTTCCGCATTTTACATTCGTTCAAATTCAAAAAATATTTTGAAGACAATCACACAAGGGAATTCATATGAATTCGCCTTGCAAGCACACATTCGAAAATCAATATGGTCGACTGTTTAGAGTTAGGACTAAACAATTTTTACGAAAAACACAAACTAAACAATTTTCGTTTCGCAGCAGACTCTAGAAAATTTGAGATGAACTCAAAATTTTCGCTTTAGACTTGATAAAATTATGATGAAAGAAATATGCATAACTGCCTTCAAAATCATTAATTTAAAATTGTATTTTAGAAGTCCGAGAGAGGTAATAATCAACGGAAGTGAAGTATAAAAAGCCAAAACAAATTTTACAGTTCAGTTCTTTTCCGAAACTTTAGGAGTTGTCCTTAAAAACGTCGGTTCATTGTCGAATATAATATAGAATTAGAATATTTTGTACCTCGAATGAAGTTAGAACCCGCTTTCATGCCGACCAGTATCTCAGTTAAGCAATTCTAACCTTATGAAAATTGTGCATTTATTATTTAAGAAACAAGAATAAATCTTTGGACTATTTCACAGCAGGCTATAGAATTTTTCTTTCCGCCCGAAATATGCAAGAGTCCGAACACTGGCTCTGATGTTGCAAATTACAAGAACTATTTTTAGAAAGAATTTGAATGTATACAATAATTACAACGTCTTATTAATAAAATTGTGTAGCTTATTGATATCTTAGACACGCACACAAAAGGTTGATACCGAGACACACATGCAGAAAACAGCTTTGGCGAAATTATCGTCGTAAATGCAAAAGGCCCCACAAAAAAAAAATGTTATTTTACCCTCTAAAATTAGCATATGGCATGATTTAAAGACAGTCCGTTTAAGGATAGGCTAATGAATTTTGAAACATGAAATCTTTTGCATTAATTTCAACTGGTCCCGCTCGAATACAATTACTTAAAAGTACGCGAACGAAAAATTTGCAGGTTTAAAGTACATCTAAAAGAGTAAAACCGAAATTATGTATAATAATATTGAAAATTGAAAGTTTGCCTTTATAAATTTGTATGTATGTATTTCAAAAATGGTAGTATTTAGCAACAAAAGTGGCATAACAATTTTTGAAGATAATTGCATGATCTTGAATAATTTTTTTTGCAGATGTGGGATCGATGTGGGCTTTTTACATTTCTCGTATAATGGTAGTCCCAACATTCGTACCAATTTTCAGCCCTAGGCGAATTATTGTAGGTTTACGCCCATTTATTAAGTTACAAAAATTTAACAAACTTTCGTAAAAATTTCGAGCATTTTAATTTGATTTTCTAGAAAAAAATTACCACAACTCAAAGATAAGTCCCAGCTCCTTCAAACTGGCACTAAAATTGAATGGGCTACAAAACTGTATACTCAAAATATTTCTAAGAAATCTAATTAAAAAGCTCGAAATTTTTACGATGGTTTGTTGGTTTTTTTAATATTGCACAAAGATCGAGACTCAGATTTATACGGTATTTGTTAAATAATGAACTCTATTTTTATAAAAAATAATAATAAAATAAGTAGTCAAATCTTGTCAGTATGTGAGTGTCGTATAGTTATGGTGAGTACTGTACCTATTATGTATAGAAGAAAATGCGTTATACTGTCAGCAAAAAATATTAACAAAAATCAACGGAATTTTTTAGTAACTTCAAACTTGCACTTATACGAATGAGCTACAAAAATGCATACACATGAGTTAGGCCCTTTCTATTTTGAAAAAAAAAAAAGAAACGGTTGATTTTTTTTTAAACAGTCTTATGTGCATTACGGCGGGTCTATTTGTTTTGACTATAAGTGTATAGCAAGCAGGATGCTACGTGTAATTTTAAGCAAATTTGCCAAAGAAATCTTGGGTCTAAAATCAATTTGGAGTTTGCCAAATTGCGAAAATCGATTTCGAAGAAAATGGAAAAAATTTTCACTTCCGCGCCCTCTGGTGGAAGTCATGCCAAAAAAAACGCTTATAGCATGTTTTTGTCCAAAATTTAAGCACTTCTATACGACACTACAGCAAAATGATAAGAAACCTATTTTCGCAATTTGGCGAAACTCCAAATTTATTTTAGACCCATGGTATCTTCGGCAAATTTTCTTAGAATTATTAAAATTGACCCGTCCTAATCTGCATATACATATGAATACTTGCACAAGAACGTATGCTTACAATACGTGTGAATGGGAATGGTAATACGAAAACGATGTACGTATGTACATATGTAGTAGGGATGTTACGAATATTTGCATTCACATTGGCATCATTTTAAACGAATTTATTGTGAAAGCGAATGTTTCTAGAAAGACTTTTATATTCCTCGAGCTAAAGCGAAGACTCGGATGTGGAATCTGGGGATATTTAGTAATAGTGAAAATATATTGTGTCATGAGGTCAACAAAAAGCCTGTAAAATATTATCGACCCCCAAGTGGCACAAAGTACACTGGTCAAATAAGTCGGATTCTTGTTAAAAATTCAGGGTTCAGCAAAAGTTTTTGGTGATATTAGATAATGAATCTTTAAACGCGAACGATAAAGTAAAATATCATCTATGGCACCCCCTAATTTATGGTTACTCTCAAACTTATCTGTTTTTCAACCAAATTGTAATTGTTCTGTTGATAATCGCACTGGTATTTAGTCAAAAGATGTAAAGAACAGCATTCATATTTCTGGGGCGTATTTAGGTTGTTGCTTCCAAAGAAACTAATCTGTTTTTCATATTAGCTATACTTTGCGAATTTTTGCAAATTTGGGACCAATTTCGGGAGCTATATTTAAATTATGCAAATGAATATCGAAACACTGAACTAGCACAAATTGATCAAATACTAATTAGTTTAGCAATACAAAAATTGCAATTAAAGGAAGTTCACTGGCATTTTCGTTCAATATTCTTATTCTCTTTAAATATTTTAGTTTTAATCTGAACAGTTTTTTTTAATATTATTAGTATTAATCAGTGACAGAAAGTCCCGCCTTCAGTTAGGTAATTATGACGTAGCGAAAGAGTAATATTTGTCAAGGTTATGTCGAAAAAAAGATGCAACCCTGCCCTTTTTTCGACAAAAAATTCTTTTAAATTGTATAAATAACTTAGAAATATAAGCAAACGAATTCGGAAAAGTGTGCCGTGCATTGACTTGTTTCGTGTTGGTCCGTTCAAGTTGAATACAAAGATATACATATCTCCGATTGGAGAGTATCCAGAGGATAGTGCGTTTACCTATTCACTATTTTTAATAACAGAATTTACTAAAATATTTACATATATCTAAATACTATGCCCCTACTTTCGTATAACGGTAAAGTTAGAAACCGCGAAAACTGTACTTCTTCGGTGACTAATGAAGCTAAATTTTCAAGAAAATGGACTTAAATGGGCGTTGCTCACCCAAAATTTTATTTGGTTAATATATATAGGTACTTATGTATGTGTTTGAAAGTATTATTTACTAATCAAATGATTCATAATATTTGACATCCGCATTTAATAGGTCCATTCAATATCAAAAAATTATTAAGAATTGTTACTAGTACTTGCAAGTTTTTACTGGAAATGCATTCATAAACCCAAAATATTTGTAAGAAAGAGGGAATTCGAGAGCGTAACAACCCGAGATAGCTGCAAATTCTAGCAAGTAAAAATTTCAAAAGTTTCACATTCAAATGTAAATAAACTGTTCAAGATGATGATTTGATGAAACATAATTAGTAAAATGAAAATATGGATGAAAAATTTAAATCTATTGTCCTTTTTTTTTACTTTTTTGACGATGGGAACTATTCCCAATTTAAAAGAAAATTGCGCGCCAATACTTAACCGTGTCAAAATGGCTTAAGTTGCAAGTTTTTACTAGTTTTGCGTTCAATAACTTTTTCTGAAAATTTTTTCTTGCTCTCAAATTTACTCTCTATTTTTCTTTTACGCTCTCGCTGCAAGTACTTACTGGAAAAGTTATTGAATGGACCTAATTAAATTTTTTTTTTTAAACTGACCAAATAGGCGAGACCAAGTCCATGGTCTTTTAAAAATCTTTAAAATAAATCTAGTCTAATTTTTTTCATTTTTACTTGGTTACTTAAGTAACGAATATTTAAAAACTGATACAGGAAAGCCAAGGCTTTTGTAAGTTTTTCTAATTATCTCGAAAACTTGTAGTCTTATTGAAAAATAATATATGAACGTGAAATACTAAATTTAATAACCTTTTATAACAATTAACGCATCCCCTAGATATTACCAGCCAAAGTTTAATTTTCCATATTCATAAACTTTGAATCGATTGCGCGGGCTAAAGATATGTTTTAAATTAATCTTTCGTGGCCAATTATTATTGGCCTAGACTTAAGACAACATAATATTACTATTACAGTACGATCAAATGCCTTTTATTTTTACCCCCATACAAAATTGACCCAGCCTAATGCAACTGTAACACTGGCTCAATGTTCTAACAATTTTTTGTATTCCAGTTGTAATGACTTAAGCTGGTATGGCTTTTTTAATGTTATTACGGAATTCGGGAATGGGAAATATAGATGCGACATTTGTAAGATCCCTGGTATATAGTATGTATAAATTAAAAATACAAATAGGTGGGTACGTATGTAAGCAGGGTTATTTAATTTTTTACATAGTTTCAAATTCAAATTTATGAATATATTACATAGATTTACTTACACATATAAATGAAACGAATTCGCACACAAATCACTATAGAAAATGTGCTGACTAAGTGTTTTATTTCACATATTTCATTAATTGGAACTACGCTTGTATTAAATAAAACGAAGAAAAACAATAGGCAGCAAAGTAATCAGTAATATAAGGTAGGCCAAGCTAACAAAGGATATAAGGGTTATAAAAAATATAGTAGTATGTAGCATTAATACACATCCCCAATATCAAGAATCAACAAAATTTAATTATCTCCCTGCTCAGTATAATTCGATCAAATATACGATGGTTTGTCATTGCCGATCAACATGCATACAAAGGTAGTACAAGCATACATACCCTGCAGAAAATCTGTCTAAGCTCAGAACTAGCGTAGAACTAGACCTTTTGCCGACAGTACTAGTTCTAGCTCAATACCCAAGCAATGCTTTCAACAGTCCAGTTTTACACGGCGATGCCATTGGCGGTGGAAATTGTCGCCCAGTACATTACTATGCAACTAGTTTTTAACCGGTTCCGTTTTGGACAGTTTTTTTTTTATAAGAAAACGTTTTTAAGATTCGATTTTTGGATATCTTTTTCGTTTTTTCTTTTCTTTTACATATTCCATTTTTGTTACAAATTTTTGTAAAAAAAAAATATTGTAAGCTGCAAGCAACAATTTCAATTCATTAAATTTGAAAACTCATACTGCCTCCCATCGCGATTCGAACTCGCGACCAACGATGCTTGAGTCGGAGGTCTTCTCGCTGAGCTACTTTCGTATTATACGAATAGTGAGCATTTGCACATTTCCACCGCAAGTTTCAACTGCCCCGTTCTGCATCCGTTTTGCACTAGTTCAAAGATAATTCTTATATACGTAGTTCGGAACTAGCGCTTTGTCAGACTGTGCCTACATTTTACTGCAAGACACGTGTAAGTTGTACATGTTAACGCATAACTTTTAACCACGTCAACCGGTTTCGATAATTCTTTTTGCATCGGACAGGTAGTGTCTCAGAGATGGTCTGGTTTAGATCTGATCATTGGATCATGAAAAAATATATATATATATGCGTTGGAAAAATTGCCAAAAATCAACGGTACTTAGAACTTCTAATTTATTACAATAGAATGGATTGGGATACAAATCCGCATTAAAAAAATTCTAAAAAATCTGATTAAATAGTTGAAAATTTGCAGAACTTTCGCGAGTTTTGCAGTGTATGTGTGTACATTCAACAACATCGCGGTCTGAAGCTAATTGTAAATCTATTATAAAATATGTATTTTACATGAGTCCCCTAAAGATTAGAAAAACAACAATTTAGCCCTTAAACGTTATGGGCAGCAATTTCGTCGCTTTTGTGCAGAAATATATAATTGATATTATAATTGTAAATATGCTTTATATAATTTTTAACTGAAGACGAATAGCCTAAGAAAATTGTATGTAAAGCCAATGAGCAAACAACTATAAAGTTGTTTCTTTTATTCAGTCCACAGAAACAGGTTTGTTTTAAACTGATACATTCGTTTTAACTTTTTGTGGCAGATCATTACTACCATTGACAATGCGTTGACCAAATGACACGTCAATCCCAATTTTTTTTAATAATTTTAAGCTCCAACGGACACTGCTCTTATCAACATTTATACAACACATGTGTATTTATGGCATTTTATTGCTGATAAATATGCACATGTGTGCCACCGCCAAATAAATAAACTTTGTTTTCAGACAGAGGAAACACGAATAAACAAAACACCATCTTTATTTGGGCGCCGTTTATAGCTCGAGTTAGGTGTATTGAATAGTTGGTATAAAAGTTAAAAAAGAATCTATTTGGGATGCAATTGATGGTAATCAACTTTCATGTGGGATAATGGTCCTTGTGGTGCAAAATTGAATCTGAATGAAAACAGTAATAGGGGCATTCTAATACAATTTCGAGTCATCTGCGCTTGCTGCTGCTATCAGCCAGATGTGGATACTTCGCCCTATAGCCCCCTTTGATCTTGCACCGAAATCCAAGAAATAAACACAAACTCATTGCTCTGCTCCTAATCGAGTCTACTTTTCCCTGGTATATCTGTGGTGCAGGTTCGTGGGCAGCAGCATTTTCTACTTGACCTGGCATATTTATACATACTACATAGAGCATAAAACTTTTTCATAAACAAATTTTTGCACTTACATATTTAAATTGCGTAGCAATCTCGCTTTATGCCCTCAACCGTCCAGTCCTTTGCAAACTTTATTTTCCTTCAATTCCAGAAATGTGCTTGCAAAATTCTATAATTTTCTTCTACTGACGGCGATTAGCACTTATTTGTTGGCTATTGACACTTTTGCATTAAATTTATATTTTTGTTGTTGTATGCTTACGTACAAGTCGTGCGTGAGACCGAGATAACCCGATTATTGAAATAGACGTCAAATTCTGCGAAGGGTTGCAGTGTACATAGCGAATGTCAAAAGATAAAAAGGTATGTAAATTTATGAATTTTACTTGGTATACTTGATTTTAAAATGCAAAAGAGACACGTATCCGCAATTGCCTATGATAAAGAAATTATTTAGTTTCTTGACAGCTATGTATTTCATAATCGCATTTAAGTTTGGCGCTTGGCCCTCCAAACAAATTTTAAGCGTAGATAAGTCAAAAGCAACACTGCTTATACTATTTGTATATGCTTATCTTTCATTTGTATCGCCCTGCACCTTGATTTATCAGTGTTCGTTTTGCTCAAATGCCTTGTAGAGTTTAATCGCAACTTTTAAACAAACGGAAATTAATAGAATGAATCAACTAAATTTTCAGTTTATAAGGTAGCATTAAATTATAGCGGCGATCCCCAACTTTTCTGGTAAAACCTGTAAAACTGCCAAAAAGCAAAAGAAGCCAGCGAACCGAGTACGGGAAAGTTTTCTGGTAAATTCTTGTAACTTCTTGCGAGTTAGAGATACGAAAATTTCTTGCAACGCTGCAGATGTGTTTCATATGTCGATAAACCTTTGGTGTAACAGGGTGTCGTTGTGACAAAACTATACCTGGCGGAAATGAATAATAGGAAATTTACAAGATTTAAGGCATCCACACACCTAGGCGATTCTGTCGCAATGAATCCGCTCCGTTTTTGATGCTACATACTACGTTTATACGCACGCGTTATTTGCCTTTATCACCCTTGGCTACAATTAAAAATGCCAAAAATTAACAGAAAACACAGTTAGTGGATGAAATTCATTCATTTTATTCACATATTACTTTTTTCACTTATTTTCATTATTTTGTCATACATTTTAGTACAAAAACTGAAGTTTTTGTGGTAGTTTGCGCTCGTATATAGAGCTCCATACAAATTTTGACAGTTCTTTTACGACGCTCGTATATTTTGAAAAACTTTACGAGGTTTACGAGGCTTTTACGAGTTTAAGGGGATTAGATTATTATCGCTTTTCGTGTATTCTTTAATTTCGGACTATTTCTGAGAGATAAGGAACACAACTAATACAAATGAACAGACAAGCAAAGCCTCAGATAAAACCTCTTCTTTTGATGAAAACTATGCAAACGTTTTCAGGACTACGATTTGAGGGCACGCACCCGGAATGTTGGCACTAAACGATTGTTTTTTTTTATCAATTAGTTTTTTTGTTGTCGAGGCGTACTTTAAACAAGAAGTGTTTTCATAATACAATGGCACACAGTGGTCGGATAAGGCATGTTTTACGCGAAAACTGTGATAAATTAGCTGGAGTGAAGCCATTCTTACTCAGAAATGTCCAGCGAACTCAAATCTGGTTAGTATTTTTAATAATATGTGCTGGGCAAGCCGTTGAATCCATTTCTTGTTCTAACAGTTATGAGTTGATAGCTTTCTTAACAATTTTTTTTATGGAAACTTTAAATTATAACAGTAATTGCTGGTTTAGTGTTACTTCTTCAAGATGGAAAATGATGATTTTATATGAAATATTACATAATAAAATTTTGTTGCCAAATTATGAATATCTTAATAACACGGATTATTGTTCAAGAAATATTTTCTTCAAAACGGTATAACTAATGAGAAGAGCAGAGTAGGATCTTCATTCCTTTACCAAAAAATAATGCAAAGGGTCCGTTAAGGATCTACGAAAAGAAAAGCCGCGCATACTCGCGCCAAAAAGAGTGGCGGCCACTTTTATTACACTAAACCAACTTTAGCAGTTGTTCTAAATAACATAAAGTATTTAAAACACTACGGAATAATGTAATTTATATTTAGCATCATATTATTTAAAAGATGTGTCTTGGCAATTTTCAAAAACCGAAAATAACGAGTCCAATACGGTGTCCAAGAATTAAAAATTACTGAATTTTCATGAAATTTGGTATTTTGAGGTTCTTAATTCAAAATTTAAAATCCAATTTTGCGTCCGCGATTTAAATAAATTGTTGCATTTTTTTGAAATTTGCTATTTAGAGATTCCCATTCATGGCAACTGCGAAGGCTGTTATCGGAAGTTATCGTTACCGAATATTACGCCCTTCCTTACTGGACACATCTGTTATTCGTTGCGTTCGCGTAGCTGTTAATTGTTCATGTTTAACCAAAACTTTGCAAAGAAGGGAAAATTGAGAGAGCAAAGTGACATTTCATTTTGAGGGGAAGCTGCTGGTTTCTGCTGGAAAGATTTTTGCCAACAGCAATTTGCCAACAGGAAAACAGCTGATCAAAAACAGCTGGTTTGCATTTACGCAAATAACAAAATTGAATTTGATGGTTTGGAAGTTAAAAATCACAAAATGCGACTAATTAAACTTGTAAGAAGAAAGTAGTTATTTGTTTAATCAATAAACGGTGTCACGTTTTAAACTTTACACTTCTGCAAATTTTCTGTTCGCGTACTGTTTTGGATATTTTTCTCCTGTGAGAGAACTGGCTACATTTCGTCGGAATTTTGCTGGTGGTTGTTTTTTCTGGAGATTTTAAACGAACGCTCCTATTCTTCTGTATCCAATATGGCGCCCAAGAATTTAAAAAATTACAAAATTTTCATGACATTTGGTATCGGCTTTGGTATGCCTTTGCAAGTAGGGCATTTTTCTGAGGAAGCCCAGGAGGCTCGCAACAAAGACTTCAGATGGTATCGCGAGCATAACACTCGAAAAATTACCAGGAACGAATCTAACGAAGATTTATTTCACATGTTAATTACTTATAACATCTGATCCTGTTATATCCAGTATGAGACGACCCCTCTTCGAAAAGCAGATGCCATTTCCGAAGAAGTTATCAGTCATTTGCGTGAACCAACCAAAACGCATCAGTTTCTGTTGAAAGTGACAGAGGTGAGTGAAAAAATATTTCGTCATTTCTATTTTAATTTGTTGTCTGTAATATTAGTTAATACAGGGTGTTTGGTAGACGTTTGAACATACGTGAACTAGTGATAGTTGGGCCATCTGCTATGTGTTCCGCCCAAAAATTTCAACTAGGCCCCCAAGGTTTTATATATTTTTTCAAACCTGAATAACATTATTTAAAAATGAGAAAACTTTAGTTTTGGAAATCATCAATTTGGTATAAAATAAAAAAAAATCTTAAAAAATTGTTTGGGCTGAACATATAGCAGGCGGCTCCAACTATCCCCCATTTATAAATATAGTTATTGTTATTAATTCATAGTTTGATCATAAATTCATTTAAATATGTTCATCGATTTTTGGAGAGTTGTGTAGAGAATGAAGTTGCAAGATTTTACCCGAACTTTTTCTTCTGGTAAAATCATGAAAAGTGTCAAGCGATCACTGGTAGACGTTTTTACAGGAAAAATGGTTTTTTTGTTCCCGTACTTTTTGTTGTTACTCACTTTTTACTCTCACTTCAGAGAGTAATTTTGCTGTTATGTTCATTATGTTCATTATGAACCTTTACTATCCGATGCACAAATACATATGGGTAAATCTCGCAAAAATGGAAGTTACTGGAAAACATTAAAGTAGTTATGTTACAATCAAAGGGTACTACATATGTGTGAATACCGCTATCCAGGGCCTTCGAGAGAAAACTCGGGCCCGAACTAAAAAATCACGGGTTCTATACATAAGTTGTATGACCACATCAAAATTCAACTGTTTTCTAGCATGGTATTTCTTCTCCTTATTAGAGCTGGATATTTGCAAAGAAGGTGCTCTACTGTCTCCTGCTCGTGTTCGTCTCTGCAGCTATTACAGAAGTCGATGTAGGCGATGCCCAGCCTTTTCGCGTGGGTGCCAATTCGCCAATGCCTAGTAAGAGTCGCTACAAGCCTTGCACCGTCGTATTTGGGTTTTCTAAATATGTAAGTTGTGTGTAGGATTGTACATGGACCACATGAGTTTGGATATACGATAGCCTGCCACCGTGCGCCATCTTTGATCCTATTTCTGAAGATCGTCGAGGAAGATCTATATAAGGTTCCAATTGGGGATATGATCCGATCCTGGAACCTTCTCTGACTAAATCTAGATCGAACTGACTGCTTACTGAGTTTAAAAGAGTCCAACACTCCTTGATTAATTTTGTCCTTGCTGTAAAAGACGCCAAGACTTTGACGGGCGCCTGGCTATGCGCACGCCGTGACGTAAACCACTACCTTCTAAGAGACGGCAGCCTTCAGCTGTATACATACTTATGCCTGGAAAACACTTTGCAAAATCAGGCATATGCATTGATATTCTTAATAACAGGAATTCTGAGGAAACGCCTGCTCCAACTCCAAGTTCCGTTTCGGTGTACAGGCAGAGATATCAAGTTTCCCGTCCCAGTCGGCTTTCGACTGAAGAATGACCTCGAAAGGCTCGCGAAGCTCTACTGCAGGTCGTATGTAATCGCTAGCCAGACCTAGTTAACATAGGTGATAATAAATTATACTGATACTTCGCTAGTTTAGATAATCACAGATTTTGTCTATTTAGCTATGGAAATTCAAAGCAAGGGACCTGATTCCTGGCCGTAAAAGGCATTAATCCTATTTTCTCTGGGTTCCCTCTAAGACCGCATTCGTCAGCCCATCGGCAAAGCTCTATTAAAGTTCAAACCATGATGTTACTCATCACAGGCCACTTCTTTTACTCTCCCCTGGTTGAGCTTGAATAGTACTGAGTTAAAGGTGCTAAGCCATAAAATTGAAGAGGTCACTCTATCTTGAGGAGTACAACTACTAACGTTGTTTATTAGAGCGTAGCTTCCAAGTTCCGCTGAAATCGTTCTGCTACGAAGCATCCCCATTAGTCATTCGTTTACAGACTCCTCGATGCCAAGCTCGTGCAGAGATTTTTGGTTAGCTTCTCCGGAACATTATTAAAGGCTTCTTCTACTATATGTCGAGGAAGGCAGTCGGAGTATATTGCTTAAATTCGAGTGACCTCTCGACTATTCTAACGACTTCATCAAGCACCGTCTCGGTGGATGGTCTTCGTAAATATGCATGCTGGGCCTCAGACATACAATCACCATGGAAAAGGGTGTGCGAGTCTAGAATTCTTTCGAAAGTTTTGCGTATAGTATTCGATATAAAGAAAGAGATATCGCATACTAATTTTATTTTATATGTTTATTCGTGTAAGAAAAAGTGGGCTAATTCGGAGAAACGCTGTTAAAGCACATCCAGTGATGCTACATTGTGGGTAGTTTCCCTATTTGAGAGATACTTTACAGAAAAAATTATAAAAAGAGAAAAAGGGATGTTTCGAAAAAGGAGGGGAGGGGGGTTTCATTTAACACAATTATCAATGCACAATTGAAGAATATTCAAGAATATTCGACTCGTATGTAATTAATCGTTCTGAAGATGAGATTTGGAGTAAAATTATTAGCCTGTTCCCGTACTCTAGGATTTGCAGGATTTGCAAGATTTGTATGCAGGAACAGCCTTTTGCCTTTGATAAACCTTACGAGAACGTGGCGTACGGGAACGATTTTGGACTAAACCCTGCAAAACCTGCAAATCGTAGATGCTCTGGAACGCTCTAAATGTATACGTATTAAAAGTTATATGGACAATTTTAGAATTTTTCTCCCGTTAACCAATTCAAGCACTGAGTAAGAAAGAATCTTTTCAATTGTAACTGGTGTTTAATGTAAAAGCGGAAATGTTAAATAGTACATGTAAAATGTACATAAAATAACGGTTGCTTTTGAATCTTAAAAAGTCAAGTGTTTCAACTAAATATAAAGTCTTCTTTTTGGTTGTTTGTGTTTCCGACAGGGTAGGAGTATGATGTATTGTGGAACGATTTTCCGTCATCCCTTGTCAAATTTGGCTTGGAGACAAACCGGTTTCGGCGTTGTGCCATCTTCAGTGTCATTCTCACCAGTGTCAAGTCACCAAAATTCATATTCGCTTACACAATGCAAATAATTTGTAATAGCGATACTTTTGAGTATTCAACAATAAAAAAAAAAAACAAAAAAAAGTTTCTTAAAATTATGGGTTTTAGGCATTTCCTCCTCATGTACATGGTATTTGTATTAGTGCAAATTTTGAATTGATTTTTCGCTTTCTACTCTACTCTAGCAGGCCTATTCTGCGTTGGTAACACAAATTTTGTTACCGGTAAATAAAGTTCCTGGTAATTTTTCGTTCGTCGGAATATTTTTTTTTTTTTTTTATGTATGTTACCGCATAACTTTGGACCACGTCAACCGATTTCGATAATTCTTTTTGCATCAGAAAGGTAGTGTCTTAGAGGTGGTCCCATACTAATCTGGTTGAGATCCGATCAGTGGATCATGAGATATATATATATTTTTTTTTTATATGGGCGTTGAAGTCGGTTTTTTTTTGCTAAAAATTACTTGTTTGGTAATAAAATTTTTCGGTAGCTGTAAAAGGGCTGTAAAGAAAACATTTTCGCCTATTTTTATATAAGATTTATATATAAATAAGACGCAATAGACTGTTAGAAGTAATTATTTCCGTAGACTAAATAAATAAATACATAAATAAATAAATAAATAAATAAATAAATAATTAAATAAATAAATAAATAATTAAATAAATAAATAAATAATTAAACATTAAATAACATTAATTTATAATGTTCGATGAAAGCTATATGATTTCCCTTCCTAAAAGTCTGTTCTGGATCCGCCCCTGTTCAATAGAAAAACTAAAGCATTTCACTTTGATCGGAGAGTGGGATGCTCACACCGAATTTGTGATCGGTCTCTTGTCGATTCATTTTAATGGCATTTTCGTACATATTTTCCGAAGGTTTAGTGCTTTCCTTTGCATTGTTCTTCTCCTAAACTGAGTACTCGTATTTGAATAGATCGCGCCAAAAACAATACATACACATACACACATCCGTATAAGTTTACTATGTATGTATGTACAAGTATATTGAGTATATGTATACATATGTGCTATATAAGAAACCCCACATTTATCTCAAAGCGCTCGGTTGCGAGAAAGTGGTAAACATTCGGATGGACGTGAACCATAACTTATGCAGTGTTGCCAGAGAAAAATTTCGTTTGGAGCTAAAACGGTAAAAAAGAGCTAAAAAGAGCTAAATAATACTAATAGTAGCTAAAATGAAGAGCTACATATATCTTTTTTAAGGTTGAGCATTTATTGACGTAAGGTTGTTTTTACATTTTCCGCAATTCTAATAAAAACAACGAATTTTATAAGTTTAAGTGTGTATATATTTCGAATTCGTTGCTATGGCAATTATAACAGTGAACTAAAAGTACTTTACAACCTGTTAAATTCTGTAATTTCGGATGTTTACATTGAATAATTTTTTCGCAAAATTTTTCTGAAATGTTTTACTTCCAGCTCTCCATAAAGGTAAAATTAGTAAGGTAAAATAAAATCCGCGCTATCAGAAAAAGGATTTTCTTCTAACTAATTTTTGAATTCTTTAACCTAGATCCAAGAGTTTATGGTGGATACACTGCATCCCGAAATTTTCCATTTAATCAACGCTTTAGTTTGGCTTATATATACCAAATACAACTGAAACTTTCTGGAGCTAAAAAATTGCTAGATAAATTTGGAAAGAGCTAGGCGCTAAAACCTAATCTTCGGAGCTGAGTAGAAAAATAAAGAGCTAAATCTAGATCCAAAACCATCAAAATGGCAACACTGAACTTATGTATGGATGTATATATATGTAAATATATGTAAATCCATACAAAAATACGTGATGCGAGAGCAAGTACGAGTATGTACCTGTGTAAATACATACATAAATATATGTATACATACATTTCCACAAACATACATATGTGCCACCAAAAGGCGCACTCTCTCTCCAATTGGCCAACCGAACAGGTGCGGCATGTACGAGGGAAAAGTGAGAGCCTGTGGAAAATCAAAACATTCGTCGTTAGAGCAGCAGCATCTCAGTGGGACCAACAACAAACACAAGCGAACGTCATCATCGGGTGGTGGACTCCTGGCATCGACAGACAGGCATAACAAGCGAATAGCATATTGCCGAGCACGTTGCCGTGATGAGAGATGCCAGCGAGCGCCATAGACGCTCCGTGGAGGGGGAGGCGGCGGCGCGAGAAGGTGATGCTGTTGGCGAGATAATTTGGCTGACGCTCGCTCGTCTTTGACGTTCGTCTTGGCCAAAATAGTAGTGCTCCGTAAAATAGTTGGTTCGCATGCAAAAAACGGCAAAATACCAACGGAATTTTCGCACAACGCGTTTATTTTTTATTTTACTTATTTTCTACACATCATTCTAGAAAGTAAAAAAAAAGTAAAGGAAAAAATACAAAATATTATCAAACATCAAAGCAAATGTAAAATTGTTATTTGTGTAATGTTCATGATGACCATTCAAAGGTGTTGGCCAGTAAAAAAATGAATACAAAATTAAAGAACAATAATAGCAAAACGCGGAAAGCCAGTTTCGGTAGATTTTCTAAAAATTGTATGTTATTAAATCAGTGCAAATGAAAGTACATACATACAAACACATGTATAAAGTGGCAACAACTGAAAAGAAGCAACATTTTTTTTGTAAAAAAAAAAATACTCAACTAAAACTTAAAAAATAAATTGGGATTTCGTAAAAATTTCAGTGCAAAGAAAGATGGAAAACTTTTTGAGGCACTCGATGTGAAATAAGAAAATATGTATGCTTTTTTTGTGTTCAACGCAATTCGAGTAGCATTACAAGTACACAAGAAAACACGAAAAATTTCAAGAAATTCAATATTCGTACGTTTTTTTTTTAGTTCAAGTACCATTGTGCTCAAGTGAAAAGTGCAGAAAATTCTACTTAAAGATTTAGAATTGCCGTGAAAATTTTTGTTGTTACTTGTGTGAAGTGAAAATTTTAGTATCTATCATAATTATATGCTGTGCAATACATATATTATACATACACTTGCAATCACATACGTATGTACGTATGTACATAGCATGTGCATATATATGTATGTAAAAGTACAATTGTATGTACGTATCTACGATTCGACATGTAACTTTACAAAATATACACATGTACATACATACATATTTATGTACAATTACAAGCACATCTAAATATGTACGTATGTATATTTCGCACAGTTGCTGAAAAAAACAGTGTACATAAATGCAAATGCATACAATTTTTAAATTTGAAACGCTTATTAGTTAGTGTATGTAACCGCGCTTGGCTGTTTTTATATATAAAAAAAACTACTTGAAAGAAAAGTCTCTGCTTTTATCCCAAGCGACATTTGGGGTATCTGTAAATGTTCCGCTCTTACATTTTTGTTTTGTTTTTTGATTGACGTCTGATGTCAATTGTGAGTATGTATGTTGGCCTATCACCTTGAATGCTAACGGTTTGAGGCCGTGCCACAGAATCATACAAAAGTCAAGTGATAAGTTTGGTACAAATTCTCTGTATAAACATATATATGTATATGCATACATAAAAAACTGAATAGAAAATATGCAGATTCATGCAAACATACATACATACAAACATACATACTACGTCCCTACCATAAAACTTTACGAAATGTATACCAAGTTACACAAAAGTTCTTATACACATAAAATTAAAGCTGCTCTTTAATATACACAAAAATACATACATACATACATCCGCACGTACGTACGAAGGTATCTATATACGCATCCTGATACACAACTTGACGCAAAGGTGGTTGAAATGGATATTACTTATTTGCTGCAAAAAGTGCACATACTCGTATGTTGGTGTATTGCTGTTACATACCATTTAAAGCTCACGCCTTCAAGCAACAAAAATCACGTTGAAATCAGCTTGAAATAATTTTTTAAATTTTTATCTCATTAAAGTTTGCCCAAAAAGCAGTCGACGTAGATACATACGTGCATATGTATGCATGTGTGTATGTACATATATACAAACGTGCATAAATAACTAGAATGCCACACGCCCTCACTCCCTTTCTTTCTCACCCCCGCCATATACGCCATCGTAATTTGGCATCAGCTGCGTTCAGCTTGCGAATGTCCTTTGTCGTTTCTCGTTTTGTCGATTATCATCGTGTGTGTGTGTGCGAGTGTGTGCGCGCGCTTGTATGAAGTCTTCATAAAATACAATACTTTCAAAAGTAGGTGTGTATAACTGAAAATGCCGTTGATTTATCATATGAAAACATCTTTGTACCACCATTGCCAATTCAATATAATTCAGCTACAGCTTCCGCTCCTCTTTGGCTTTGCCTCTCTCTTTTATGCGCTGGACAATCCTATCACTACTTCTCCTATTCCTCTACCTCTACCTCTACCTCCACCACCGCCGCTTGTCGCTGCCTTGGCTTAGTTTGCTCCGATTGTTCCCGCACCTATTTTAGCTCTCACTTTCTCTCAATACAGGCGAGGGCAATGTTGTTTTTCCATTTCAATTTTATTGCTGTTATGCCTTTCGCAGTTACGAAATTGTTTTCCTTTATTTTCGCTCCTTTTTGGTAGTTGGTGCGATTTGTGTTGTTTTTATTATTATTCTTTTGTCGTATTTTAGTCTATAAATGTAGGAATGTGTTTGTACAACACAAAAATTCAGACGTACATACATATTTACGTTTTACATCCTTGCGCAGTTAGGGGTGTTGTCACATATACAGAATATTTAGAAGCGTTAGGTCGAAGGAAAACAATTTTTTTTTACTAACCGATGAATCTAATGTCAATACCTTTGACAATAATTATTTAATGAAGCCTTACTACATTAGCGTGTTTGAAAGAACTGTAGAACTGCTCAAAAAAAAATTTCTTTACTCAAAATCAAAAGTATTGCTTTTCAAGCTTTGCTTTCCTTCCCCAGTAATGAGCAAATTATTTATAGGTTCAGCGAAATATGTAGAATAGAACTATAGTACAGGGAAATCCAGTTTTGATGTTCAGAATGAACCAGGCCATATTTTATCTCCTTGTTTTTGTACAGAATTAGATAGTATCTATCAAAAATCAGTTTGAGCTATTTACATATGTACATAAATTTAAATACCAGAAGATTTTCGATTTTTGTTTTCCACATAAATTAATAGTGACAAATTGAGTGGATCAATTTTCCACAAAAGAACCGCTCCACTAAAGTCTAAAAAGGGGGCGTGGCACATTTCATGCAAACTGAAATTCCCATATCGCTTATATCTGGAACTCTCTGGATCACTTATGATACGGTAATGGAATTTGATACACCTACATCTATATATTTACATATAAAATGGCAAGAATCATTCAATTGGGAACCAATTTCTCCCAGATTTCCAAAACGCATTGAATGATTGTTATTTTGTGCAAAGATTTTTTCAAGGATCAGTATGTTCTTCTTCCATTAGGTGGCGCACGGGTTGATAGCTATCCTTAAAAATTCTATTTCTAGTCAGATGTGCTTCATCTTTAGAACAGATAATAGCAAAATCAAATTTGGTGTAACTTGGTAGCTCAATCGCAAAAATATTGGGCTTTAGGCTTGACAAAAACCTGTGTAAAATGCGCTGTTGGGGAAGGAAATATTATATTTTGTTTTACACCTTCCAGATACCTTCTTTAACATCTACCGATACTGATGAAAAAACTTTCCACGGGGCTCTCAGACCAGTATAATCGAAACATGTATTTACAGTCTGAATTAGTATATGTTTAACCATGATTCAATAACACAGGCTTACAGCAAAAATGTTCTATGTATGCCACTATACAATTCCCATGTAGAATTCTTCGGTGATTCGGTGAAATAGTGGTTCCACTTAATAACGTATATCTTATGAACCAATTGAATAATCGTAATACGAGTACGGAAAATGAAAGCAAATGAAATTCTCCATAAACTGTATATATATATCACTAATTAATTATTTCTTACACATCTTGTTTTCGATACAAACACTCTACCTACCAGGTGTACGTGGCGTATGAGTAACACTCTTTTCTGCTGATATTTCTTACAAAAAATCCTTGCGCATTTTCCTTTGACCAAACACTATTTTGTTATTTATATATCGATTTTCGTCATTGGTAGCTTAGTTTTTTTCTAAAAGAACAGGCAAATTACAATACAATACAAGTGCAAATTATTTACACACAAACTGTTATTTTTTGACTTTTTTTCCCTGTTAAAATTCAAACTTTATTTTTCCATAAAAAAAACAAAACAAAAAATCTGGAATGATAAATCAATTTCTCAGAAACTCAGCGCTATCGAAAAGTAATCTATATACGGTTTATGGAGAATTTTATTTTCTATCTCGTATTACGATTATTTAATTGGTTCGTAAGATATACCCGATTAAATAATTGGAACCACTCTTTTTTTAAGCTGAATAACGGTAAATTGCAAATATCTCGAAAACGTATCGTAGCGAGCGACTTTACATACAAATTGGATAGTCGACAACTGGGAGATATAAGTTTGAATTATTTTAACCGGAAAACTTTTATTTAAGCGAAAAGGCACCGAAATTACTAATTTTTTCATAGTCACTCGAAAAAATCATAATTGCTTTTTTTTTTAATAACGTTGAATAGTTTTCGAATAGCATGTTCATATTAGCGACAATGGACATTAGCATCAAATCCAACATATCTTTGAAATATCAAGAGTGTGCAACCAAGTTAAAAAAATGACAGCATGCGGAATATCTGCCCGAGCCATTTTGTAATTTTTGAAATTTTACGATCTTTTTAATTTTAATAATTTTAGATACTTCAAAATGTTAAAATTAAACAGCGAAAATGTTCTTCTTGCCAAAATGAACGAATCTAGTTTAATAAAACTAATGTGTCATCAAATTCAAAAAATTACATTGAGTAAAATATGACTATGATTCAGCCTTAAAAACGCGAGACTTAGACAAAAATCTCACTAGAGAGGCGTAAACACTAAATAGAGCACTGCGATAGACTCACCTGAGAGTTAATTAGCGAGACTTTTTCGCCATGTACACAGTCCAACGCAGCTAAATCGAAAATTCTACGACAACTCTACACTTTATTTAGCAAACTAAATAGTCATTTTGCTCTACGGAGACGTATGGTAAAGTCTTGATAATGAATTTCATTACAGATTGTTAAATTTTGAAATGGCTACGACACTAAATCGTATATTCGATACAAGCACACTATTTTGGGTACATTTAGAATGTAGCCAAATAATGTATCGGGAATCATTCTCTTATTTTCATTGGCATATCAGTGGCTTTTCCAGTAGCCTCCGTCTTTCGCAAAGGAGCATAATTATTGGTTAAAACATAAGGGGTATTGACAAAATGAGCAGATTATCTGGCAACAGTCGTTGCTTGAGCTAAACTGATCTCTTGCCAGAATGTCAGGCATTTTCCCAACTCGGTGAATAAATATCTATATAGTTTTGGCTGGAACTGATCGGAGAAATTCCTTTCAAAAAAAGTTCTAATACCAAAGATTGTTTGATGTGAGTCAAAAAGAAGACATGATTCCGAATTGAAAGGTTGCTATCCACTATCAAAAATACATATTTAATGTTTAGGTACATTTATCTACTTTTAGATAGAATTTTTTTCGGAAAATAAGTACAATTTGAAAATTTCATTTTCATCCCTAGTCCGAAAAAGTATTTTATGACGTCAGAAAATAGGTGAATGCTATCAAATCGACGAGGATTTAGCGGTCCGCGGATGGCGCCACCTTTATTTTGTACATCGTGGCTCTGATATAATTATATACAACAAGCGTTGACAACAATTCAAGATAGAAAACTAACTCTAGGCGAGAGGTAACAATTGTCTACCGTATACACAGCTTGTAGAGTACTACATGAGTAAATATCTCCAAGAGTTGTTATACCGTGTAAACTTAATTGTGAGTGGAGATTTTTATTTCAGTAAAACTCTAGCGAGATTTCTCTACCGTGTACACTTAGCTTATAGGCGGATTCATCGTTCGAGTTGTGAACTTTTTCTTTAATGCGGTTATTGTTATGTTGGTCCCACTGAGAAGAAAAGTTCAGAACTAAAACGATGAGTCAGCCTTAAAATTCCATTTCACAATTTTTATTGGCAAACTCGAAACTCATTCTGAAATTCCTCTATATATAAAGAAATTAGTATATATGTGCATAAGGAATACTGTGTAAAAATCCAAAATGCCAATATTTAATTACTTATAAATAATATGGTTTTTAAGTTAAGGTGTGCGAGTAAACGTTTCAGATGATTGCGTATAGTGCTACGGGGCGTATACGTTACAGACACAATTACGGGTATATGAGCACGAGTGGTTATTTATACTTGTTTTAGTATATATTTTTTAAATTTTAATTTAACTACAATTTCATTTTGTCGAAAAATGTAACAACTAATGAGATTTGCTCATACTCGCTTTAAACACAAACTTTTGTTGCAATGATATATTAACTAGATTAGAGATTAGTGTGTTGCAAATTAAGTATTTAAGAATGAAAATGAAATGAATGAGTTTTAATTTTTTTCCGGGCACGAAACCATTTTATTGAAGATATAGTAATTTTCACGAAATGGTACGTATGACTCGTACTCATATTTGCTGTTACGTATACGCATCGTTGGCTCTTTCCCTCTCTGCCTCTTGCTCTCTATACCAGGAGTGGGCAAGACCAAGGCCGAAAAGAGCGGCTCCTAAGCTCTAAACGCTACAAAGAGCCACAAGAAAAAAAAAAATATTTTTAAATAAAATTATTATTAGAGATGAAAACATTAATTTTATTATTATTCTAATGTACGTAAGATAGATATAAACTAATTTCAAAAGATTCTTTGGCCAAATTTTCAAAACTGGTTTTACGTCAGTTAAAGCCGTTCATAATAGTTCTGTTTAAAATCTCCAGTAAAAAATGTCCAACAGCGAAATTCCGTATTTTACTATTTTAACTTCCAAATCATCAAATTCAATTTAGGGATTTGCGTAGATTCCAACCAGCTGTTTTTGATCAGCTGTCTTCTTGTTGGAAAATTGCTGTTGGCAAAAATTTTTCCAGCAGAAACTAGCAGCTTTCCCTGAAAATGAAATGCCATTTTGCTCTCTCAATTTCCCTACTTTGCAATTTTTTAGCGTACGCGAACACAAAAAGCTGCACGTTTTTATATCTTTCAATAATTATGACGTACGCGAATGCAACTAATTGTGAATGGTATTTTGACTTTACGAATTTAATTGTAGAGTACAAAGACTCACAGTTATACGTTGTACCAAAAATTGAAAATATACGGCACGCAGCTGTTTTCAATAGCGGATATTTTAAATCTGGTACTTGTTGCCGGAATTCAAGCAATGGCAAAGCTTTATGTTGCACTTCCAGTGCTTTATCTTGTTGTCATTCCAAAAACTCCAACCCTTTTCCGCTTCATCCTCAATTATGTTACATGAAAAAGGGTTTATGAGGTTTAAACACGTACATTTAAATCATTTCAAATCGGCAGATCTTTTTTTAAATCGTGTGCAATATTTTTTTCTAGCCATGGAAAATGATGAAATTTTCTTTTTTTGAGATCACGAATAAAAAGACGTCGTTTAATTTCAAAACTTTAAATAATTTGCGACAAATCAAAAACATTTTTATTCTCTTCTTGTACAGAAAATTCAAGTTTTGCAAATGTTCCATCATATCGGTAAAGAACATTAAGTCAGAAATCCAATTTTCATTCTTCAATTGCGGGTAATGTTCCGATCTCAATTTGCGTATGTGTACATAAAACGAATAAAAACAACAAAACAACGAAAAAAATGTCTAGCAAAGAAATATGTATTTTAAAAAGTAATAAAAAGAGCCAAAATATTCTAAGCAAAGAAAAAGTAAAAAGAGCCGCACTTTGCTAAGCAAAGATCCGCGTTTGCCCACCGTTGCTCTAAACAAAGAAAATTCTAGTTTTCTCCCCCAAACCATACACTAAAAAACTAATCTGATTTTTTCAAAGAGAGTATTTTTCGGGTTTGCAGTTTTTAAAGCATTTCTGTTGGAATGATTGTAACAGCGGGTTTCACCAGCAATTTAAATGGATGATTTTTTATTTTCTGTCAATTTCTATATAGAATTCAAAAAGTAAAAATAAGTTTTAACTAAATTTCTGTAAGAATCGTAACTCAAACTGTACATTTCAAAACAGAGCTTTACTAAGTGATATTTTCATAAAAATTTTCGATTAATAAAGCAGTTAAAGTCTTCTTTATTTTTTTATTAATTTGGCTGCAGCTGAACTGTTGCTAACTTAGTGCTTTTCGCGCTAAATTTAGTGCTTTTCTTTATTCAAAACGCGAAAATTTTTTAGTTTGGTGCTTGGCGCGTTTTTTTAATGCTTTTAACAGCGCTTTTTTTAGTTTGAAGACACCAAATCTGTAAATCCTAAATAGAATGGAAACAAAATCATGGCGCAACGGCAATGATAAGCGAAGAGAGTACAGAATTTTTGCCCAACGCGAAATTCACCTGAACAAATGTTCCCAAAAATTATAAAGCAAAACAAAAACAAATTTCCAAATTTCCCAATTTGTTTTTGGTTTGCATGCTTAATTATGGAAACGGTTTATTCACACGGAATTAGCGATATGACCGATTTGTTACGTATAAAACTTATACAGTGAATTTGTTTCCCCTGTAAGGATTATAAGGAAACAGCGAACTGTTAAAGGCAGTGGCCATAAATAATCATTATTTTGGATATTTTTTTAATTTAGTTTTTGCTTTTGAAGACCGGTTAAATTTGATCGTTGTTTATGCATTTTTTGGTCACTTTTACAAGCAGCATTAAAAGCAACAGGAGCCAAGGCAGTGAAGCCAAATTTTTTTCCAAATCTCGCGAATGGCTACCATCACTGCGTCATACCAATGTCGCTTTCTGCTGCTTTCTTAAATAATAAAATTAATAAGAAAAGTTATTTTACCTATAATAAGACTTAAGTCTTTTATTTATATGCATACGTATAGGTTCTATACTACATATTTTTTTATTGCTTACCCTTCAGTATATTGACGCAAAGTGTTAAATGATAAAACTCAACAAAACTCTTATTAAATAAAATGAGATATAAAATAGGAAAAGATATTAAAAATACTGGTTTTGCTTTCGTAAACACTAATAACCAAATTCATAAAAAATAAAGACCACTTTAACTGCTTTATGAATCCAAATTTTTTATGAAAATGTCACTTTAAAGAGCTCTTTAAATCTGCTTTATTTTTAATGAATAAGGCCATAAATATTTTTATGTGGAATTACTTGGGAAATTTGCTACTCCTTTGATGCTTGTTTCCTTCACTAAAAGGCAAGTTTCAGGTAAAAATCATACACGTAATTACTTTTAATTTCATTATGGAGTGTGTCTGTTCCTGGCTTGTGCTTGCCGTTGATAGATAACTGATGAAATTGCCTATTTATGAAGTCCCACATTGCAGCGCACGGCTCTGCATAGGCGATGTCAAGCTGTAAGATTTGATTTTGCATTGTATTTTTATACAGTAAATCTCTTTTTAAAACATTTTAAATTATATAATACGTCTCACAGCAGCTAGCTAGCTAATTTGGTAAAGCTCGTAAAATAAAACGATAAGAAATGTATGTGCTAAATATTCGATTTTGCCACACAATGGTCACACTGGGTCCTGTGGACCCCAGACAAAAAAAAAAGTCCGTTCATATCGATCTGTGTACACCGACTGACGCCACACTGGTTTTTCAAATGGCCTGAAATTATTGAAGTAAAATCTAGTAATAACAGCCAAAGTCACAGAATCAATTTTAAATAAATTTTAAATAATAGATGCAAAGTTGGGCTGGGGTCCACTGGACCCCGCGTGACCATTACTGGTTAATGTTTTTATTATAGAATAATAAAAAAAAAATTAAAAATTACAACTTTTTATTCAAGATTTTTAGAAATACTCTAAATATGCAGTTTTTAGCGGATCAAATTCTAAAGTGCAACCCGGTGTTATTATTTTCAAAAATAAACAGCATTTTGAGGACACTTTAATCTAGGAAATTGTCGTTGTCCAACTGTGTTAAATTTTATATTTTTTGTACAAAGTTAGAAATTTTGATTTACATGGCTTTTGATAGACCGTATAATTTTGTCGTAACAGGAATTCCTTTATTTTATTGACAAAATACAGTACTATATATAACGGAATTCTTCAGTTTTTTTTTTGTCCAAAAGAAGATACGAGCGTTACATGTACCAATAAGTTCTCTCTCAGTAGTTGCTGGGATGAGAAAGAGAAGAAATCAATTTACCATTTCCTATGTCAATGTCCAGCTCTCTAGACAAGGTGATTCGGGCAGGTACTGGGAATTACGCCATTACACTAGCAAAGATAATGTAAGTGAAACTATCAACCTAAACTAATCCAATCATGATACAATTTCTTATAAATAGTTCCTTAATAAAAGTTACATAACAAATCTGCTATTTATGATCGGATTTTTATTTTCACTGTTAGCACATAAACTATCACTATAAAATTGTGTACCTACTGTGTACTGGTTATTTTTTGAACCATATGAGTGGGCTGATAGTGGGAGCAAAAATGAGAGTAAATGTATTTTAAGTGCACATCGTTGAAAAACTACGCAATTATACATATATACTAGCTTTCATAAAACATGGATTCAAATTGTTGCCGAAAAATTATTTCAAGCTCATTTTTTTGATGCGGTTGGCGCAAATTGCATAAACTTTTGTTCAGATCTTTCAATTTGTCTACTGAGAAAATACTTGCACACGAAAATATTTTTTTTCTAACATACATAAGTACGTATGTACGCATGTAGTTCTAACAGTCACTTGAATTAATTTTAAGTAGTCAGCTAAAAAAATTTTTGGAAAATTGCATACATTGTGGATGGACTCCAGAGGACAGACAATGAATTTTCATATTTTGCCACTTGTTAAGCAAAATTTTACATTTCTTGGAATGTAAGACCATATTGCTATTGTTTCTTTTGCTATTGTTGTTATGAATTCTTTGAAAAAGTTGATTGCATTTAACAAGCTACTAAATATGTATATTAAGGAGGTCCACATTTTTTTCAGCCACCCTCCAGAACTGAAGAATATCCGTATCCGAGTATCTTCTTTAAGTATTTCATATGGGGAATTGATATGGTTAAAAGTAAATATTTTTCGACAAAATAAAAATTTCAGAAAGGGTTGGTAAAATTTTATAGTTAAATTTGCATGATAATTCTTTTGTTAGAAGGGAAATATTTTTATTTGTTTTTAAAGATGTTATAGTAATTTTTAAAGATGTTATAGTAATTCTCATATTCCTCATATAAAATATATGAAAAACTTCAAAGCCCGGCGGCTTAATATTAACCGATTTTGAAATTAAAAAGGTCTCCTTATTTTCCATCTTCTATAATGGTGGGATGTGGTAGCAAGAAAATTCCAAAAAGTGTATTTTCCTTTATTCTTTCGGACCAACCTTATGCACATATAGATATACTACCTTAACCAACGTAAATTATTACCTACACGTGTACGGGCACATCTATTTCCTAATTTTTATGTTTTTACCTTTAAAAATCCAATACATTTTACCACATAAATAAAAATATTTCGGCTAATTGGAGCGTGCAAAAATGTTGACAGCTGTCAGTTGGAAGAGTTTCTCAAATTTTATTATTTCCAATGAGTAATTTGACAGTTTTCGATATTTTCGCCACTTAAATATTTGCCTGTTTCTGTAGTTAAAAACATCTAATAACTAAAAACATCTAATAACTAAATGCTATACGCTACAAACTGTGTGACTCAGGCATTGAACTATTTAAAGATGCAACTTTAATATGGTTATTACTGATGGTTTTGAAATACCCATACATGTAATTACACTAGAGTGGCTCTCATTTTTTGAGTTTGATTTTTGTTTGTGCCTACTAAGTATATACCACTCAATTAAGTGTCAGTATATAAATTCTAAAATTATTTGTAATTTTAAAGCATAATAATTATTTGTATATTTTAAGCATCCTTTGAAATTTTAATATTGCAATAGATTGCCACTGAAGTTGTGGATTGCTATTTTCCTATCATAAATTTGTTTGTAATAAATTAAAATTATTTCATGGATTCCAATTGTTTAATATTTACTCTGTTTTTTTTTTCATAAGGAACTGCAGTAGCCAAGCAAATTTGAGCTTCGTCACTTCACCACTCTTCAGCGAAAAAGGGCTATGTATGTATGTGAGACGACAGTGTTCGCTGCCCTATTCTGTTGAGGGCTACATATATGCTGCATAGTTCATTTTGCCATGGACCCTTTTGCCCACAACATGATTTTGGATCCTTTTACCGCTCGAAAGAGCGAACAAATTTAGGAAGTTTCTATCGCCACCCATTATGCGAAATTGGCAACTTGTGGGGATTTTTATACAGTTGTTTTTTTCAGACCCGTATTTTTTAAGAAACAAATTTCACTGTAGGGACGCTTAAATGGCACAAATGGTTGTAGATTATGGGCGGATGAGTTAACCGTTTTTTTTTTTTAGATCAGCTTATTTTCCCAAGATATTTTCATTTTAAGCTTGCATTGAGAATGAAAAAAAAATCAAACTTTAACATGGAAAATGTTACTCATGCGCCATGTACGAGTACGGCTATGCATTTACGATATGGCGTATGTGTAACATTATTTCCTGCTGATATTTCATACAAAAAATTATTGGACATTTTCATTTGACCATTCAAAACATGTTTATTTATGCATCGATTTTCATCGTTAATAGCTCGATTTTTTGGCAAAAGAACAGGCTTTAATACAGACTGAAACAAAAATGCAAAAACTTTGTTATTATTTTAATTTTTCCCTTGTTAAAATTTAAGATTTTTTTTCATAAGAATCAAAATTTCTTAGGAACTTGATCTGATCTGGAAAAACGATATACAGATCCATACTTAATCTACGACCCAAAATTAAGTTTACGTGTTTCGAAGTTTTTTTTGTGTAATTTCAAAACAGGAGATTTTCCCTACAGTGCTTTTGAAACATTTTCTGCTATTTTCCCATGAAATAGCAAAAAAACGTTAGTACGAAGCCTTAGGTTAAACGGACATGACGGTAAAAGTTCTTTAAAAGCACCAAACCGCAAAGCTGCGTTCAGTCAAGAGGCCTGATGGTTACTTTTGCCGATATAAGAATTGAGATTCTCTCCGTTATTCTGCAGATTTACTTCCCTGGAAATCGGGTGATGTTAACATATACATTTTGTCAATGTAAACAGGCCTTTTGCAAAAATATGGGTATTTTCGGGGTCTACAGCTCTATGATTAAAACCATTATCAGCTATTCATCAGTGGCATGGTTGAACAGGCTCTCCGTTGAAAATCTACTACTCGTTGTGTGCTGTAGTAGGTAAGCCTGCCATACAATGTCTGGCGCTGATACTTATCATCGCTTTGAAATTTTATACTTGGGAAGAACTTAAAGCTTAACTTAAAGCTTAAAAATTAACACTGGGGTCAGTATATAGGGTATATATAGTAGATACGGAGGATAAGTTTCATTCTTTTTCTTAGGGTCCCAGCATCAGTATTTCAAGCCGAGGTATTTGCAATCCTCAAGGTCATGAACTACTTACATAAATACACTGCCGGTCAAGGTACATCAAGGCATTGGCCAGCACTCTACCTACTTTCAGAATAGTTCGGCTAAGCGAATCTGGATACCAGATAACTCGCGGGCATCTTGTAATAACACATCTAACCGTTTTTTTCACTAGAGGGAATTCAGACCAAGTATTCCTTGGTTCGCACCCAGTTACAGCACTTCCATCTTTGGCCATCATTAGAAGCAATGTGAATATTGAGAGCGAGTTTGAGAGCTCGCAGGTGGGCAAAACTTATGCTGCCTCTCTTACAGAGCATCTAGATAGGAATTTGCTTTCATTGAGCGCATTTAACTATAAACAACTTTTGAAGCATCTCATCTCAGAACACTTTTTGTACTTCTGTCCTGCTTTCGTAAGGTTAGGGTATATGTAAGTTTTTTAGCAGCATTGTATTGAGAAACGAACACCTGAGCTCTTTGGCACACAAAAATCTGCTTCGATTTATTCCTAAATCATGTACATTTATAGCAGTTCAAATTGAACATACAAATCGAAAAATGATCAGTGTGGAGTTTGAAAGCAATCTGGAACCTTCGAAACATAATCCAAAGCGAAGCAAAAGTGACTCTATGAGTAAAAAACGAAAGAGAGCAAGAAACTATGGTGCTTATAATAACTTAACCACACTCACATACTGACAAGATTTGACTATTTATTTTATTATTTTTTATTTTTAATTATTTTCTTATAAAAATATAATATATTGTTTAACAAAGTATAAACCTTTGTGATACATAAAAAAAAAAATCAGCGAAATTCCGTAAACATTTCTCGCTTTTTGTTTAGATTTTATAGAAATATTTTCACTATGCAATTTTGTAGCCCATTTAAATTTAGTGTAATAAAACGCAAGTTTAAACTTTGTTTGTTTGAAGGTGTTGCTTATTTTCTCCATACAAAAAGTCGTCGAACATACTTCGTATGAAAAAAATGACTGACATCGTCAATAAAAAACAAAATTGCCAAAATCAACGGCAGGCCCACCTACTTCGAGCTTGCACTTTATTATGCCAAAATTGAATGGGCTCCAACACTGCATACTCAATGGGTTTTGTTAAAGAATAAACTACACTTTTATAAAAAAGAGTTTAAATTAAAAAATAAAATTTATATATATTTATAATAATATTATTTTTATTATTATTATTATAAATGACTATGTACCTAAATGTTCTATTCTCATTTGTCTGTAAGAAAACATTTTTCTGTAGACCAATAGTAAGATTAAATAGTAATAATAAAAAATAGTAATAAATAAATAAATAAATAAATAAATAAATAAATAGAAATATATAAATAAAATAAATAGTAAAATCTTGTCAATATGTGAGGGTCGTATAGTTGCGATAAGCACTATTTATAGTATTTATATTAATTTTAATGTTTGTATATGCATATTTTATCCACGTACATATAAAATGAACTTATACATACATATCACTTATGTATGCGCATAAAAATTTCCTTTCAATAGAGCAATTTACAACTGTCGATTGTTACGTTTAAGTTGGCAATTTATAACGCTAAATCACAATAAAACATATTCTGGAATAACAACGCAAACTAGCAAACAAACAACCAACCAAGTAACCAACTGAACAAACAAAAACTAAAAGTAATCATAGTTGTTGGTAGTATTTATGCCACTTTAGATTGTAATGTTATGCATTGAGCACTCTTTTTTGTGTCTTTCGATGTAGAGACTTTATTACATACATGCATTTGTACATTTATGTAAATATGTGTGTGCTTTTTACAGTGTTACGAAAAGGACCAAAGTCTAGAAAAGCGTGTGGGCGATTCCATGTGAAAAAGGGAATTTACATGCATTTTTAAAGGCGTTAATTATACATATTTTAGTAGCAACCTCTTACTAAATGACTAGATTTTATTAATCTCTTGAAAAATATTTAATAACTAAACAGCAGCTGTAATTTTTGTCTGTGGAAACTTTTGTTGCATACATACATAAGTACTCTACACCAGTCACAATATTAAATATTTTTAAATGAATATACCTATGAGGATTATATCAGCCTAAATTTTAGTGAAAACAAAGGCGTGTAGTGTATTTTGTACAACGCTCAAAAGTCTGTCTGAAAAATTAAGTGTTTTTTGGCCAGAATTCGGCTTTGAGTGTACAAAGGTAAAATAGATGGATTTTCAATGTCGCACTAGCCACATTCATTCAAATAATAGTTGCAAAGAACTTAGAGATTGTTTGGTACTTTTTTGAAAGGAATTTTATACACACATAGTTATTTATCTATGTTAAGATATATCTTTCACTGTAGTATAAGTTCCGCCGGCACAATTGTTCACATTCTGGAGTCAAATATTCCACCACCTACAATGGAATGGCCCTTAAATTGCAATATGTGTTCGACAAACCATTATTTGTAAAAACATGGACATTTTTTAACTCTTCGGACATAACCAAATTTACGTTATTTATAAGAATTGGCAGTGATAAAATTTCAGATTTTCAGAGGCGGCATTAAACTGCAGGTCCTTCATTTATATGACAACATCAAGACGCACACTTAAAATGTAGGCAGTAGATTGGCCAAATAATGAGCCATTTGTGTGAGCGTGAAAAATGTATTTAATTCATTTCGAGGAAGCAAACGAATAAAAAATTCACTTTTCTCAATTTAATGTCTCCAATTCGCATATAATTGCAGTAGTTTCACTTTCGATAGAGAAAATGGCAAGTTTTGTTATACATACAACTTTGACTACTGGTTGATCTCAAATAAGATTTGATCCATGTACAGGGCAATTCTGGTTAAAATATTCAAAAGTTTTTCGTAAGACAAATGCAAGACAGATAGCAAGATAGTTCGAAAAAAAATGTATTATTCTGGCACGAAAGCCCTCTCATTCGCCACTAATTTGCACCACCGAGTGTGCAAAGCTCTGGTGTGCCATTCCTCCTCGAGAAGCTGTTTTTTTATTCTTTTTTCTATTTAAATTTTCCTTAATTTAATTTTCTTTTAATTATTAGATTTCATTGACCGAAAAAGAAAAAAATATATTTTTAAAATTGTATTTGATCCGTAGGATTTTTGCAATCTTTTATGGTTAGTTTTTAGTGTTTTAAATCGGTGATGGGCATTGCCTTGCCCGCGGGCAAAGCTCTTTTAAGCTTTCTATATATTTTGTATAGTCGCGTGCAGAGTAAAAGCTCTCTTAGCCCATCGCTGTTTTAAACAGAAAAACTATCTGTTTTAATTTCATAAAATTTTTTCAAAAGTATTTTTTTTTCTTAATATTGTGTTCTTTTAATTGTTAGATTTTATTCTTCTGAAAATTGTTTTTTTATATTTCCATAAAGTTTTTAGAAACGCATATTCTTTTAATATTATTTTAATTGACATTTTCTAACCTCTCTTCTTTTTATTTTAAGATTTTATTGTTTTTAAAAGAAAAACACTTTTTTAATTTCATTGAATTTTAACGAACTTGTTTTCTTTGATTTATTTATTTTTGTTAAATTAGCTTTTTTTTATTCTTAGATTTCGTTTTAAAAAGAAAATTAAGTCTAATTTTTGGGAAATAATTTTTTTCTTACTAGTTTTCTTTTGGGCCATTCCATTGTGACTAGTGGGACATATTACTGTGATTAATTTGTGAATTATAACTATGTCGCCGGCACTTATACAAAATGGAAAGGCATTTTTTTAGCATGTAACTATCATTTGAATGAATGTGACTGGTGGGACACTGAAAAGAACTCTATTTTACCTTTGTGCACTTAAAGATGAATTTCAGCCGAAACACTTAATTTTCACGAAAGATGTATATGAATTATGCGCTTTAGTTTTCAATAAAAATGAAGTTTCTATAATCTCCATAGAAATATTTAAGATTATGACTGGTGTAAAGTAATTATGCATGAAATAAAAGTTTCCATAGGCAAAAATTACAACTTACTTTGATTATTTTCCCACGAGTTAAATAATGTAGCCATTTAAAATTAGGTTACTACTGAAATAGAGATAATTAGGGCATATTTAAATTTATGTCGTTTTCCTCTTTTCAATGGAATGGCCCTTTTGTTAATTAAAGTTTCTTTTGATTTCCGGTTTTATTGTTTTAAAAAGAGTTTATTTATATATTTTTCTTAATTTTTAGATTATCAAAACAAAAATATTTTTTAGACTTTTGACGTAGAATTCGTCTTACCTTAAGGTATGGGGGCTATGTTTAAATGTTGTAGTTGTAATTTTTAGAGCTTCACAAAAAGGCTTATTGCACGAGAACTAATAAAGCGATTTCAAAGAAAAGTGTGGCGTTTCAAAGATAAAATTCCAAACCTGTCGACAGATTCATTTTTGTAAATAACCAATTCGGTTTCTGTCGTAAAAACAACGGTAAACATTGCCTTATTTTGGGGTCAATTTTGAGCCTTTAAAGTGCTCTAGCAACTTATTGTTGGCATATATAACTTTCATTTTCGGGATATAGGTTCTTTGGAGCAGTAGAAATATTATCGGGTACAAATTTTATATAAATTTAACAAATATTGAGCATTTTAAGGCAAAAAATTGTTGAAAAAATTTGCAAATTTTTTTCATTACTAAAATGCTCGAAAACCGCTCGAATGATTTTGTTTTTGTTTTCTTTAATCAAAAATTCAAGAGTTTTCCTTTCGTTTGGTATATGGGAAGTATTGGTTGATATCTTCTATATATGTTTATTTTATTCAAATATATGGGCATACATGATTTTCCATACAAAATCACCTCGTCATCATTTTGCAAACACGTGCATATGTTGGAAGTGTGGGAAGGAGACAAAAAGTATGTATGCGTATGTAATGCGGCTTTTGATCGCAGCGCATGTACATATGTAAATGCATATATACGTACATATGAAAGTTTCAGTTAATGTGGATCTGTTTGGTTTTGTTATCGATATTTTTATCGATTTTGTTATCGATTTTGCTATCGATTTTGTTATCGATATTTTTATAGATTTTGTTGCCGATATTTTAATCGATTTTGCCATCGATATTTTTATCGGTTTTGTTACCGATATTTTCACCGATTTTGTTATCGAAATTTGTATCGATGTTGTTATTGATTTTGCTATCGATATTTTCGGAACTTATCGATATAATGATCGATATTTTTATCGATTTTGTAATCGATTTTGTAATCGATTCTGTTATTGATTTTATTATTGATTATTTATCGGTTTTGTTATCGATATTTTTCTTGATTGTTTTAACAATTTTGCTATCGATATTGTTATCGCTTTTGTTATCGATATTTTTGTCGCTTTTGTCATCAATATTTTTATCGATTTTTCTATAGATATTGTTATCGCTTTTGTTGTCGGTATTTTTATCGGTTTTTTTACCGATTTTGCTATCGATATTGCCATCGCTTTTGTTATCGATAGTTTTATCGATTTTTTTATCGAATTTATTACCGATTTTGTAATGGATTTTTTGATAGATTTTGTTATCAATTTTGTTATTGACTTTGGAATCGATTTTGTTATCGATTTTGTAATCGATTTTTCGATAGATTTTGTAATCGATTTTTTATCGATTTTGTAATCGATTTAGTTAACGATTTTGTTATCGATATTTTTATCGATTTTGTTATCGATTTTATTATCGCTTTTGTTATCGATATTTTTTTCTTAGTTTGTGCTTTCGTTTTTGACTTGGATATGCTCTTAACCATACCACGTATTCTACGTTTAAATTTAGCGGGTGTATCTCCGATACAGCCTGCAGACCAAGACGAAGGCGCTGGACTGTTCCTTTTTTTAATTTTTTTTTTAGTTTTTCTATATATATATTTTTTTTACTTGGTATTTTTCTTTCTTTTTAATTTTTAGTTTTTACTGTTCTAAAAAGAAAAATATATAAAAAAAAATTTTTAAGTTAAATTTAGTTTAGAAAAGTCTTTGTTAAAAGACAAAGAGAATATAGCTAAGACCTCCTCGCTAGCACATCTTTCAAATAAGTTCCCGCCAGGTAGAAATTGTTTTATGCATCGCAGTGATGCTTTTGACTGACGGCTCTATTTGATTGGCCACAAATCAACTGATTTGAATTCGTTCCATACATTGTTGTCTTGCCGCATTGACGAGCTTCAAAAGCAGAGAGTTGGGCGAATTTTATCAGTTGCGGCAATGCATGCGTTGCCAATATGGCGTCTTCTATTCCAAATCACATAGTTAACTTAGATGTCAGTCAAAAGCAACCCTGTGGCGCGGGGCCTTTAGGCTTTCGAAAGACAGTAAAGAGCTTTCAGAACGGTGAGTTGAAAGACAGTTGCCGGAATTGCCTGTTACGTTTGCTCTTGAAGAATGCAACTGAAACAAGTAAATATGTGCTCTATTTAGTTAAAAATTCCAATAATTATTCGTTTTAAGTTTAAAATTTAGCCATTTAAATGAAATCAAAGTGTATATTTTATACCTGGCGACGCTACACTGTACATTCCTCGCATTCATATGTAAGTTTGTTAGTAAATCCTTAAAACCACAACATGTTTCAAGACCATTCTGCATATATTAAATATCTACTCATGTGCCACATTTACTCAAATATATGTATGTCCCAAAACACACACACGCACCAACACATTCATGGTTATATATAAGAAGAAACGAATAAATTTATCTGTTTGCCCTTGTTTGGTCTACACATAACCTCTTACCTCCTTTATATTTACATACATTTATTCATGAATATTTCAATATTGTTAACGCTCATGTTATTATTGCGTGTGTGTGTATGTATGGCGCGTAAAATATCCTTTGAAACATTGCTAGCAAATGCACCCTGCTGTTTTGGTTTGTGATTTCTGTCTTTAGTCCTCTACACTCGGTCGGGGTTCTGCCTTCTGTTGTCTGTTGTCTGTTGCCTATTGTCTGCCACATTGCCATTCTGTCGCCTGTCGTGACGGTCGCCTTTTGTCATTTGACAGCATATACATACATATTGTATATATGTATGCGTGGATGTGGTAGTTCGCTTTTCACTTTTCGTCATTTAACACTTAACGTTTATCGTTTAATGAATGCCTTCGGCCGGCTACTTGTACGAGTGTGCGTTGGCTGTTATTGTTGTAATCAGAAAATCCTGAGTGAGCCTGAAGATGCTTGTAAGTTTCTTCAGAGTATGCTCTCACCATTACCAGTTTTGTCTAAACAAAAATAAACATCCATTGTAGATGGCATTCTTAAGATTCTACCAAAGTAATTTACTTGATGCGGATTAGTGTGGGGGGGATGAGGGACGAAATGGGTCTTTTGGGTAGTACTATTTGAGTTATGTTAGACCTGGAAGAAGTCAGAGAACGGTCAACTTTGTTAAAATAATTAATTTAGATTAAGCAATTGAAGTATGGGCAGTAATAAGGGACAGCACAGTTTCATGCTTTAATTTAGTGGCGTTGTTTAATATTAGTTATGTATGGCTGGCGAAATTTAATACTTGCTGTGTTGACATTTTGACAAACTTTTTTTTTAAAGGAAGATTGTAGCAATTGTGGGGGGTGTCTACTTACTTGTGCCATCAAACTGTGAGAACGTTAATCATCTTCCAGAAATGGGATAAATCGTGCAGCATATTTCTGGCATCTCAGACTGTGTTCGGTATCCGGCACAATGGGTATAATGTACACGCGTAAAGTTGCTTAAGAGCATCCGGTGTCTACCAGCAGAGAGGTTAGGTGCTTCCAACGCCAGGTTTCAGTGCGGAGAGGTAGCTGATAAAGCGAAAAAACAATTATGATTAGACCTGGAATAAAGTGCAGCTAGCCTCCCTGTATAGCCCAAATTCCCCAATGTTGAGGAAAAGGAAATTAGTTGCTCTCGCCAGTGTAGAGAGATGCCTCTATCATGAAAATCTCCTTTATGTCAGCCAGAGGGTCGCGACTCGGTTCGCACAACTATTTCCTATGGAAATGGTGCTCCAATAACAAGTAGTCGTTATCTGTGTCCGTTCACGAGGCAGTGGTTTGTTATGTCTGCAGATTTTTCTATTACGTGACGCTAGATGCTTTTTGACCTACAGATCAAAACTTCCGCCTAGGCACTAGGAACTTGAGTTCATTTTTTCCTTTATTAAAAGTTATGGAAAACTGACGCTATCGATATACATACATAAACGTTAAGTTCGTTGGTTAGTTAGTTATGTAAATGGTTCGGTGCAGCAAAACCAGAGACACTGTGATGCGATGGATCTTCTGTTCCTCTAATGAGCCTCCCTAACCCCGTATGTCCAAATTAACTTCGGCTTTCTTATTGAATCCCAAAAAGGCGTTGGTAAAAAAATTCTTTATTATAAAGTGTGCGACCATTGGAGCTTTAAAATAGCTAAGGCCAGGCAGTCACAAATATTGTGTTCCGAAATCTCACTGTGCTCAAGTCGTCAGTGCTGACATTCTGCGTATAAATCGTGATCACTACCCAAAGTGTACCATTTAATATAATATGGCCTGGCACTGGTTTGGTTTCCAAACCAAACTTGACAAGGGGTGACGGAAATTCGTAGGTACGTTCACACAGAAAGAGGACCCGAGCCGAGCGAAGCTGTTTCGAGCTGAGTGAAGCTTTCAAATTACTGTAGTTATATGAAAGTGTTCACACAGCAAGCTTTTTCAGAAGCATTTTTTGATTTTGAATTTTCTATTTTAATTTGCCCTTCATGACGCTGCTGCAAACAGATACGAAAATATTCAAACAACAACGAATTTTACAGCTAATCTTTTGAATAAAATTCAGCCGCTTTTCATTGACGGTAATTTTTGTTGTATTTTTTGCAGCCGAGTCCATCGGAAAAGTTGCGCTCCACTTCGTTCAGTGTGAACACCAGCAGCTGCATCTTGCTTCGCTCGGCGACGCTCGTCTTTCTGTGTGAACGCACCCTTGGGGTGTAAGTCTTCTCGCCGTAAAAATGTAAATTTTCCTAACTTATTTAGAAAAAAATCTTTAAACGAAATATTTCCCGGAAATGAGTAGTGAATGCATATGTTGATACATACATACATACACGTTTGGGTTAGTTTTAGCTACATAAAAATCATTTGACTTTGACCGATTGAGGCATATGCCATTGTTGCCTACTTCGGTCTTTTAACAAATGGCACAACTGCGCCCCCCATCGTATTGGTAACAAGTAAGCATTTGTCGATTTGGCACAACAAATTTGGTTACTTATCTATCTAATCGACTATATGACACAGAAACTTGAAGTTTTTAATTTGTCGTTATTGCATATGTATGTATGTATTTATATCTTGACTTTTTGGAGTTACATCTATACATTTGTATGTATATAAAGTATCGCCCCAGAAAATATTTGGAGTCATAAGCCAGTAACTAAGGGGTCCTCGTTCGGAGCCTTTAGCTCATAGAGCAGTTGCAGCAGAATTTGATGAATTATATTTCTTAATTATTTTCCACAGCTATATAAAGAAGGTATGTACATACTTATATGTTGTAACTTCCGAATTCATATTGTTTTTTATTACCACAAAGTGCTGGCTGGTAATTTCAGTCATACACGACATAGTTCTGGGTATTCTGACAAATGACAAAAATTTTACTCATACGTCATGTACGAATATGTACGTGTACGGCCTTGTACGGTGAAGCGTATGAGTAACATTATTTCCAGCGCGTATCTTATAAAAAGATAATAAAACATTTTCAATTGATCATTTAAAATGATCGATTAATATTATTGATTGTCATCGTGAGTAGCTTGATTTTTTGGCAATAAATGATGTGTTATTTTTGTAATTTTTTCCTTAGCGCTTTTTTGTGTAATTTCAAAACTTGAGATTTTACCTACAGTTTTATCTAACAAAAACCATGAGGCCAATTCTTGTTTTCGTACGAATCGAAAATTTGAAAGTTTTGTATGGAAAATGATACGAAAATTTCATGATTTTGCATCCGTAAGAAAACAAGAATACGCCCCCACATCTATACAGCCTTGGCCGAAAGTATTAGACTCCCCAATATAACACGATTTTTAGTTTAATTTTTCTTTTGTTTATATAATGTTTAATTTTTTTTATATAATGTTTAATTTTTTTTTATCTAACAAAAACACATAAATCCAGATTCCAAACTTTGTGCAAAAAATATAACAATTCTGCAAACTTTCACAAAAATTTCCAAATTTTTACTCAGAATCTTTGAGGAAAAATTAGGTATGCAGTTATGTAGCACATCAAATTTCAGTACACATAGTAGTAGTTAGTAGTTACTAAAAAATCCCGTTGATTATTTTCGTTAGCGCTTTTTGCATTTTCTTCCATATAAAAAATAAATCGAACATGCTTTTTGTGTAAGAAAATGCATGATATCGTCAGCGAAAAATATCATAAAAAATCAACGGTTAATTTTTAATTACTACTAAATAATACTATATGTACTGAATTTTAATGTGCTACATAACTGCATACCTATTTTTTTCTCAAAGATTCTGAATAAAAATTTGAAAATTTTGGTGAAAGTTTGCAGAATTTTTACATTTTTTGCACAAAGTTTGGAATTTGGATTTATGTGTTTTTTGTTAGACAGTGAGCCAGGCTTTTATAAAAAAAAAACATTAAATACAAAAGAAAAATTAAAAAAATCGAAATCGACCAAAGGAAAATTAAAAAATATAACACGATTTTTTGTGTAATTTTTCTTTTATTTATATAATGTTTAATTTTTTTTTATAAAAGCCTGGTTTGTTGTTGTTGTAAACTTTTGTTGAATTTTCCTAGTTTTTCTACAATGTTGGAAATTTTGACTTATATGGTTTTTGTTAGATATTGAGCTGTATTTTTTATTAAATCAAAATAATAAACGTTAAACAAACAAATGAAAAATAGTCAAACTGATCAAAAAGTCATGTACCTATTATTTTTCAGAATACTGTATGTATCAGTCTAATTTTTTTTTTGTTTTCGAAATTCATATTTCTTACATACACAGCACTCATTTCAACTAAAAAAAAGGATATCAAGGATAAAAATATTTCGAAACAAATTTTTTTATGTGTATGGCATCGTTTCCAAGCGCGCTCTCTCCAGCTTTGTGCAGGCTATGTATGTACATATGTCTATTTTAAGCCGATTTTTTAAAGCTCTGATTTTATAACGCGAATTTGTTTCTTGACAAATCGTGTAGCTTCCATTTTACTCGAATTTAGACAATTCTGTAGTTATTTTTGGTCCTTAAAATGGACCACGAATTGAATATTTATAGTAAGTATTTATTTTTATGCTATTTATTTGCGTATAATAAAAGTATTTACATATTGTAATGTAGGAGTATGTATATGAAAAAAGTATAAATATATTCAGTACACCTTAAGTATATACATATGGCTATATTCATAAATACATTATATGTATATCAATATATCTTCATACATAAACATATATGTACTTTCATATACATAAATATGTATGTATACAACTGCAACCTTAGCTTATAACGAGAGAACGAACGAGAATCCGACTGCAAGCAAATCGCGATTCCCGAGAGCCAAGTAAGGAGTGTTGTTTACGAATAGCATTTGAGCAATTTTTAACCACTCGGAGAGCGAAACTCGTATCAGTATTAGATACTCGCTGAAACATGTCACAACGAATTTTTTAACTTAAAAACTTGGGAGGTTGGACGCAGACATATTACCATATCCATGGTTGGTCTGCACATCAAGTAAGATGAATGGTTTTGTCATGCTTGGAATCAAGCAACAATCAGGGCGGCGGCTAGGAGTGCTAGGTAGGGTATAAGAGGTGATTTTGCGAATTATGCTGTTGCGGTAGTCGACTATCGGCGGGCAAGAGGTAGAGTGTTAAGGTGAGTGCATTTGTGATTTAATGAATGTGACAAGCGCAGCTGCGACTGCGTCTGCGTTTGAATTAGAATCAGAATCAGACTCGGTATATTTGCAATTGGGGTTGGTTGTTGGTTTGTGTGCTCGCTCAATAACTTGGTATGTATGTATGTACGTAAATATTTGTATGTATAGCTGCTTTTGTTTGTGTTTGCATTTCTGCTTACTTCGTTGAATGTCCCTGGACCAAGAGAAGGCCTTCTTACCTGATGAGCATCGCTGCCGCGCTGCATTGCGTTACGTTGCGGTACTCAACAGTCAACTACTTCGACAAATAACTGTGCATATTTATTCATAGCTTGTGATTATTTTGATTTTATGGTTTGTTCGTTGCGTTACGAATTTATTGGGCGGTGTTGGTATTTGTTGCTGACTCTTACAGTTGCAATAAAATGTGTAGTCTTGTTGTTGGTTTTTTGTTTTTGTTTTTGTTCTGCTTTCGGCGCTACTGTTGTCGTAGTTTGATGATGTTGATGTTGGTCGATGACGAAGCTTTTATTGTCAAGAGGGTGGATGCTTTTGTTGGTTATGGCTGCGTCGACCTTCACCTATTTTTATACTTTGTGAACTATTTAAGCCCCAAATTGCTGGATTTACTTACACACATTAATAATGCGTGTGTAACAGTGCTGATAAGGTATAAGTGAATTATTAATGAAAGTTTTCAAACTCTTAATACCTACTCCTTGCTGTGAGAAAAGCTTTCAAATACATACATACATAAATTGTTATATATGTAAATATATGAGTTTGGGTGTAGTAAAGCATTTTCACATACATGCTTTTATATGAGAATTAGAAAAATCCTTCCATGAAAGGGAGCAAAGCATTCGTATGAATCTATTGATATTACATATTTATAATTCAGAGAATCTTAGTATCGAGAGTCTAAAAATCGATTACTACGGAATTATCGTTCAGCATGGTTCCGAAAGAAGGTGTTCAAAATACTTCACCCAGTCATGGTACCTAATTTGTGCACCTGGAAGCAAAACCGTCTTATGGTGGACAATTTTGCAATGGACATTGCCGTTTGAATTGAAGTTATCATCTCTTTGTATTTAAATTTAATCAGACGTGGATCTATCCCTTTTCATATTTCAAATAATCTTCCGAGAAGTGAGTTTTCGGAAATCTCGGGAAAATACTTGGATATTAGTCCACCTGCGCTGAAGCCAAAACTGCGGCGAATCTTCCTTTGGATGGAAATTACTGTGTTCAACTGCTCGATAGTGGCACACAAGCAATAACATATGTAAATTATTTCGAAAATAATTGTTTTTTGGCCGCCTTTTTACATTTTTCGGTGACACCTTCATTCCTCGTAATCTGAATACCGCACCCTTTTAATCCTTAATATTTAGAGTTGTCCTTTTTGGTTATTTAATATTCATTAATTTTTTGTAAAAATATAGCATATGATAAAAAAACAAGTAATTTTTAAGCAAAAAAACAAAACCGCCTTCAATTCTCCTATAAAAAGTTAGGAGTACCGTTAATTTTTTCATGATCCAATGATCGGATCTAAACCAGATTAGTATGGGACCACCAAAACATAAAAAAAAATATATTCCTAAGAACTGATAACCTCCTCCTTTTTTGGAAGTCGGTTAAAAATTCATGTGAATTCGATTTTAAAATTTCATACAAATACAAGAAAACGTCAACGCTATCCGAATGAACAACAGCTATCCTAATGACCAGCAGTAAATGATGTTATTAAATAAAAAAAAAAATGGGTTATGCAGTTTTGTTCCCCATGTAATTTTAATAAAGTGCAAGTTTCAAATGGCTATAAAGTACCGTTGATTTTTGGCAATTTTTTTTTGTTCACAGTGTCATGCATTTTCTTCCTAAACAGCACAGACAACAAAAAAAGATTTATTTGAAGGTGTACGGCGAACTTTTTTCCTGGTGCGGTCCAATGTACATACATACGTATAAATTGTTCCTTCCTAGAGAATATTAACTTCGATATATTTTTAGATCCTGCCTAAGCGACGTTTGCCTAAAAGTGTAAGAGCCATCTGTGTCGTTTTCCAAGTGACAAAAGACATACAATCGAAAAAAGCAGGTTTTCACCACATAGCTAGTACCTTCACTTTAGAGTGGTGCAGAGCATTTGCTTCCATCCTACTCATCCCTATTTGGGATTACCATATACAAATTTCTATATGGAACCAAAGTGTGAGCATACGGGTTCATGCTTTGCGTAAGAAAGTACAAGTGGATTGATGCATTCAGGCAGACCTCTTGTACGGAAACTGTTTATATCTTCATGTAAAGAGCACAAGTTTCAATTAGTTCGGACTAAAGTGGGTGTTTACCGTAAGAAGGGTATTAAACGATAACCTGTCGTCTTTTAAGCGTGTAGATGTTGCCTAACTTGTTGGGTTGGAGTTTCTCATGTCGGAGATACAATCCCTCATACAATAAGCAAACACGTAGTTTCGCCTAATGAAAATATTCTCCCCTCACAAAATTTTCAAATTGCCTCTACGCCATAGCACATTGGAGAGGTAAAAGCACTCGAGCGAAAACAGCAAGCTGCGTCCATTTTCTTGTTGGTTTTGGAATCCATGTACGTAAACAAAGTTTGAAATTTTAGAGTAAAATTTTAACAAAAATGACAATTTAAAGATGAAATTTGCGACAAAAGTAAAATCAGCTGCTCTACTGCTGCTACCTATTTAATAAGCTTTGCTCCACAGAGAATATTCAACGTGAAATGCGTCTAATTTCTATTCATACCCACAAATACCCAGTTTTCTACGCAAAATTACAACTTCAGAAACCATCTACATATGTGCTCCTCGATTCGAATCACAAGCATCCAGATTTAAAAATGAAAACTGGTGCATGAGTATGCCATTTCATGAGCTGTTAAGGCGCCAGAATACCGAATACGGGACAAATAAGGGACATCAAAAGAAATACAGAAAATTTGGCGTCCCGTATGAAATAAATAAATTATCAGGACAACTGACGAAAAAAGAGGACTGTCCCGTATAATACAGGACGGATGGTCACCGTAAGTATAATAAAAAGCAAACTTTAAGTAGCTCGGACTTGCCATTGATTTTTGGCAATTTTTTTTTGTTGAAGTTGAAAATACCATGTGTATTAAAGATCGTTCTTTTGCAAAAAGATCAAGCTCCTAACGATGAAAATCGTCGGATAAATAAACAAGTTGTGAGTGGTTAAATGAAAATGTGCAATAATTTTTTGTAAGAAATAGGTGTAGGTAATAATGTTACACACATGATAAAAACATAGCAAGGTATAACCGTTCTCTCAATTTGTCGGCCATGATTTTTTTTTGAAGTTTGCCAACATTTTAAAATCATATAAAAGTGAAAACAAAAAATTGAAATTGTTCGAAATTGTTGTTGCTTGAGATTGAAAATGAAAATGTGTGTGTGAGTTTGTGAGTAAATTTAAAAATTAAATTGTTTGGAAACGTCAAGAATTTTAAAAGTGACTCTCAGCGGTTCTACCTTACTATATTTTTATCATGGTTACACATACGCCAAATCGTATATGGCCGTACAAGTACATAAGCGTACATGGCGTATGAGTAACATTTTCCAATCTAAAGGCCAGTATGCAGATCTCAAGAAAATGATCAAGAAAAAAATTGCCATTATATCGCGTGTGGGTGTCCAAGGAATTGTGACATCTGATACTTCACAGCCTGTGACAGCCTGCTGCCTCAAGACTGGTTTTCACTATGTCATATTTTGACACAACTTTATCTCCTTTATCCATACCCTTACCGTTGATATTATAGGCCAAAAACAGAGAGATAGCTGATTTAGCAGCGCATGTACCCGACTAAAGACCTGTGCCGATCCAAATCAATCGATAAACCGCTTTTTAATCCCATTTGACAATGTGTTTTCACTTATTTGCCGACAAATGCCACTGAATTTGACATAGTGAAAATCAGCTTTCACTCTTTCCTCAAAAAATAATGGATCGGGCATATATTTCAGTTGCAAGCATGGTTGCCTTGCGCTCTTTTTTCACAAAAGAACTCTAGAAAACCGTAGTAGAAAGCGTAGCAAATTCTTTCTCACTCCAAAAAATGAAAGCGGAGATTCTCCCGTGCCTACAAGTAAATATATTAGCATGGTAAAGGAAAAAGAAAAAAACTAAAAACGCATCTGATCAACAGATGATTGTACCTAAAATCTAGTGACTGTACCTAATGTACCTCTAAGTCATCAAACGTCGGAAAAAGAGACAATTGTATCTACTTTTTCATCCATGGTACGAGTGGTGATTTTTAGCGTATCTTTAGCATATCTTTTTAAAATTTTCAACTAAATCCAATTTCGAATTGGAATCTTGTTCTTTATACAAAACTGAAGATAACGCATTTTCTAACATAAGTGTGCTTCCAATTTCGATCAAAAATACGTTTTTGTCGAAAAATGTAACAACTCGTGAGATTTGCTCATATATGTATGTGACTGTAAATATTACATTGTTCTGAGAGCGCGGGAAAATCAGCGCCAACTTGGCGCTTTTTGTTAAATTTGAATGCACAAAAAGTTATTATTATTCAATAAAGTATTTCGAAATTTCACAGCACAGGCACTTCATCATAAGTGGCGCATGCACTTCCATACATACATACATAACCCTCCCCCCGCTTTCTAGTGTGTGTTTCACGGTGTATGTATGTATATGGCAACTACAACTGCCGGATTTCGCGATATTCGCGATGTTTATCAGCTACCTACCACTCAACTTTCTTAATTGTTGTTATCGTTGTTGTTGTTGCTGCTATTGCTACTGCTAAGGCTTTCTGCACATTGGTCGTCCAATCATAGTTGTTTCATCGTGACAATTATGATACAACAATTACATGACGACATTTATGTTGGTTGATAATTTCGCGAAATTTTTACAAAAACCTGCAATTTTAAAATAATGAACTGTGACGCAACAATTCTAGACATCATTTTTCATTAATCCCTCTTCTTTTCTTTTCCTGAATTGTGTTTTGTGCAGGCACGCAGAGACTATTTGCTATATTTGATAGTTAAAACTGTGTCATTTATTGAATTTTATTGCAATTATCCACTTTTTAATAATTTCCACAGATTCTATGCAAAAAATAAATACTAACTTTTTTATAATTTTAATGAAAATATTAACCTTTTCACAAATTTTTCACCATAAAATGTAAACAAACCATGCTTGCATAACGATTTGCAAACGACAGTGTCGTACTTATCCAAGAATGATAGAATACAAGATTGCGCCGATCGCAGCAGAATTCGTGAGAGTAATTTTGGCGTGATGTCACTGTAGAGTTGACAACTGAGAGCGGCGTGAATGAGGGCGACTAGTGATGTGCTGAATTGTCCCCAATACTCGGTACCCAATACTTAAAAAAGATTTCGGTACCCTATACTTCCTTTTCGGTATCCGATACCGATTATTTACATTAAACCCTCGCCATTATATGCATTTCAGGTTTAGAAAAAACTTTCATTACTAATTTATATGATATCGGCTAAAACACTTGAACTTATCGCCACAGAAAAATATTATTTAATCAGTTTTAACCTTAGTCGATCCAAGGTTCAAGAAAAATACTTTGACGGATGAAGAAGCCTTTCAGGGGAGAGATTCTGTAGCCAGTAAGCGACAAGTTTCGGATCGATATCGCACTTGTTGACTTACAAATATTTGATATCAAACGTCGACAAAACCGATACCTATTCGAAAATTGTCGTTAACTGGTTACAGAATCTGTCCCAGGCCTACAAAAATGATATCGTCCGATTCAGCTGGAACAAAAATGCTTCAAACAAGTAAGGGTTTCTCTGTATTATGGCATCGAACCGACATATATACACCTTTCATTTGAATCAGTAAAAAAGCTCTATTGGCTCTTACATTCGGGTTTTGTTAGGCGTTTTTTCCATATTTTTGGCCTATGTGCGCTTTTATTCGAAACCTAAATGTTTCGGTACCGAGTATCGAGAGTATTGGGTACTTAAAAGTATTGACTCAGCACATCACTACTGCTGTCTTGTCTACTGTGACGTCACCAAAACAGCTGATTCTGTCAAAATCACTGAGAGCCGAGTAGCGGTATCGTCATCGGCGCCACCTCTGTATTCTCTCCACCGTGGTACTTATCCGTTTCTGCATCTTCTACGATTTGCCGATAACTAGCCGATAACGACAAGTATGCAGACCTCCATTGAAATACACGTGCTCGGCTCAAAATCTCAGGGCGAGACGATAACGCAACCATGCTTGGACGGCAAGTGTGCAGATAGCCTTACGCTGCACTCTACGCATTTTGAATAAATATTTCAACGGAAATTGGGTCACTTAGCTCGGCTTTTAGCCTGGCTGCGATTATTTATAACCGATTGACGTACAAATCCAGCACAAGCAGGCTAAAGTGAGAGAGTGCGGGAGCGCATTTAATTGCTTTCCCCTGTGCGTACCCCTTCTGTAAATACGTATACAGTGATAACAAAAAGAAATCCGACAAAACTAACGGCAACTATGCATATTCATTCATTCATACATACATATTATATAAGTATAAAGTATGTATGTGGTTTTGCATTTGTGATATAAACGCGATTTGCCCTTCAGAAAAAGTTTCATCATCAGGATTTGGTCCTGTTGACATTGTGCGCTTGTGTGCATAGGAGGGTACATACATATTAACATATACCCATATACATATATGTATGTATGTGCGTGATACGTATGTACATAGATTTGTAGTGGAACCATTTTATTGTTACACAGCGACAAGTTAATTGAAATAATTGTTTATGCAGCAGCATCTGCATTTGCTTCCAGCCCTGTGGGAAATTTTTTTGCATTTCCTTTCCATAAGGCTCACAAAATTTTGATCTGTTATCTAGGAAGTGGGCATATGGTTTTCAACTGACTTCATACAATTTAGCACTCTGGTGTTTCACACATTTTTCTCAGTGCTTGGCCGAGCCTCGGCTCCAATCTGTCATGTCCGCCTTGACGTGGTCATATGTACCAAGGGACCGACTGCTTTACGTCGCCACCGAACGGCAGATGGCTTTGTTATGGAAAGCGTTTGCATGGCAGAAATATATTCGGAGAAAAAGGCTTCGATTTTGGATGCTGGTCGGACAAGAAATTGAGACTGGGTTGTGCTGGCCGCTAGCATACATCTCTAAATACTCAATCCCGTCGTCCCAGAAAATTTCTACTAAATTCAGCAGTTATTTGAATGATTTCGTATTCCCTAGGTGGACAACAGTTTGTGCGGAGCCATTGTATTTATTTACCAAAGGGTATGCTGCACGTGCGCTACGGTGTGTGTATTGTAATTTAAATAATTGTAAAATCGACGACAAGGGGGCTTACCAATGAAATGTGGCGTACTTAATTGAAAGCAATTTGTGAAAAGTGAAATTACTTAGTAAGAAATATACTTACATACATATATACACATATATAAAAGAAATACATTGAAACTCTAAATACATACATACATATGTAGTAATCGAAAGAGCTGAACAACCCAATAAATGTTGAAGTAAGCCCGTTTATTAATCAATTTTTTCCCAAAGTTTTTTTTACAACGGTTTCCCAAGTTAGTTTGTGAAATATAAATTATCCATATATTTCCAACTTTTTTACAATTTGTTGGTTTTGTTGCAAAAATACATATGTATGAAGTGGCGTAAGTTGAATATATGTAGTATAGGGCAGACATTTGAAAGCAAGTTAAATTGAGTTAAAGAAGACCAAGCTTCTAAGCAGGGTTCGCTTAAGAGCCTTGATGCTTCCTTCACGGAGACATGGAAGGAGACCTGTTCAGTTCTTTTGCAGAGTCATTTCACTAGAAATAAGGTGTTGGTTACACATTCCAATTCCTCGACTAGAGATAGAGAGTGTTTATTAACAGATTGGTGGCGAATGCAAATGAGATAAGCTATGCTACTGAATCTTTTGTAAGCTTCAAATCGCCCGGTCCGAAGGGTATCCTCATCTATTCAGGTGCTGAGCTTTTGGTGGCGTGCTTGGAAAATATTTTCACTTTATCGTTTGCACTAGCTTATGTATCACAATCATGGATACTAGTGAAGGTAGTTTTTATCCCTAAAGTTGGTAGAGACGACTATACTAGCGCTAAAAGCTTCAGGCCCTTTAGCATGATGTTCTTAATGCTGAAATGTCTGTAGAGATTGGTTGACTTGCTCATTCGTAGACACTTTCATCACATCCCTTGGCTTTAAGACCGTGAGAAAATTGGGCAATTACTTTTCTACATATAGATATGCATGGGGCGTTCCGTACCAAAATGGACGGGGTTCACACTTCATGTGTTTGATTTGTTTAAAATTTTTATGGTTGATGGACAAACATGAATAATAGATAAATTTGAAATTTGAGCTTGATTAATATATTTTTTAAAAATTTAATGCACAAACGGGGCGAGGAAAAAATTTGAAAAAAATCACACATATACACATCAAAATTCTCTATGAAAAGAAATATTAATTTTTTTTCCTTGAAACATTTTTAACATAAAATTTTTTTCATAAAAAAAATTAGTTTTTGAAAATATGCCATCTCAAAAAAATAAAATAAAAAAAACAATAGTAGTTCTGAGTATTGCGCAATATTTAAGTATACCGAAACCAAAACCGAAATAAATTTTGAAAAACGAAACCAAAACCGAAATAAACCGAAACACTTGGCAAAACCGAAACCCAAACGGGAACGTTTTTTTGAAACGGTTTCATTCCTTGATTAAAAGTAATTTAAAAGCAAATATTTATGCTATCAAAATGCCTTTCTAGGGATTTGGGATCAGAGGAATCTGAATTTGCAATTTATTTTTGCCAAAAACGGTCGCTGGGGTGCGCTTTGGTGCACTTTGTTACAAAATAAAAAGGTTTACGACATATTTACAACAATTCTTACTTACGACACCATTGTGAATACTCCAGAAACATACACAAAGAAAAGCTGCTTGGATTTTCTGACTCAGCGTGAAATTTTACATTGGGTTTTTAGATTTTTTGGCTTTAAACCAGTGTTGCCTACTAATAACTTTTCGTTCTATTTGATTTGCTTTAAAAGTTATTAAACAGCAGCGAATAAGAACACATAAGCAGCTGATGGTGATTTGAAAGCGCAAGAGTTGAGGAAGAAAATCAGCACAACATCAAGTTCAAAGAAAAAAAATTTGTTGGTCAACTCAGAACTCCATAACGGATCGGTCGGTTCTCTAAACGACCCGTTTCTCCGGTTCCAGTTCCTCGGTTCTGTGCATCACTAGTATGCACACCAGGAGTCACTCATACGCACCGTAGATTACTCATACGCAGTAACGTGCATATCTCAAATGTTATTGAAAAACGTGGACAAAGTTCTCTGGAACGGATACCAAGATCAAGGTCTTACAATGGTCGTCTAAATATTCCCCATTGAAAGCAGTGTGGTCTTTTGAAAAGCTTAATATGGCGCCTCAACTATGGCACCTAAACGAACTATTAATTAAACTTTGCTTTACAAAATGAAATGGTGGAGCCGAAAAAATTTAAATCGATTAAATTCTCTTGAACCATTTTCCTCGGCGGCTTTTGAGGTTGTTGATTACGAATCTGAAGTCAGATTGGAAAAACTCCAAATAGTGGACCCAATATGGAGCCGAAAAAAAATAAATTCTAAGTAAATAAAAGACGATAAACACAAAATAGCAGCCTCTTATATTTTACATTTATTAAAATAAGACTTTAGTACTGACAAAGTTACCAAAATGTATGGATGGCATTGATTTTCTATGTTTTTAATGTTTTGTTAGTCACAGAAATATAAATGTTATCAATGGTATTAATTTCCAATTTGTTTAAATATTCAAAACAATAGTGTGAGTTTGTTTGTACCTATGTATATTTAAAATGTTTAATTTTGTTTATTTATATTCATGTTTTATGGTTATGTTTTTAATTTTTTGTATCTCATTGGTTTGTGGCAGATATAAAATAAACGAATTGCCCCTGAAGATGCTAAAAAGTGCATATTAGCGAAACGTTGGGCTATAAAAATGGAATAACTTAGTTTTATTCGCATCTTTAAACTTAGATCAGACGTGCCTATTAGTATATAAATTAAATAAATTAAGAACTGATCGGAATATATAATAAATTCGATTAGATTCGCTTAAAACTTTACAGTCGGGGTATATAATGGCTCTGAGTACGAATCTGAAACCAGATCTTAAAACTTCAAAATGGCGCATCCATATTGGTTCTAAGTATCATTTGTTACGGAAGAGTTAAAATCGAACAAGAGATATGAGTTACTCAGACGATATGAGAATGTCACTCGTATGTCAAAGGTCAAATAGTAGAGAAATTAAGACAATTTTTAACTGATTTTTGACCCCTTATATCACTTGTAAAATAAGTTTGTACAAAAAAAAAATTGTATACCGTTTAAATAAGACCAAAATCCTGACCACGTTTGTATTTTTACTTTTTTAGTTGTCTACATACAATATGTAATTAAAAATAATTTTTTACTAATTCCAATTCGAGCTTCGAAGGCCCATATATCGATTTCGGAGGCTAACTTCGAAACACGGAGAAACTACTTTTTTAATTATCACTTAATTTCTTAAAAAATTTTGGTTTTGTCCAATACCCAGCAAAGTGCTGTACAGTTTTATCAAACGAATTGTTCAAAAGCTCTTTGTTCTAGATATTTTTCAAATCAGAGTTGCCTCTGATAATAATTTTTATACATAGGGTTTTAGTAATTAAGTTTGAAAAACAAATTACACTGTACGGACGCTAAAATGACACAAAAAAAGCCGATACACGGAAACTTAATTTTGTGTCGTGGATTATGGCCCTGTACATCGTCTTTGTGGATCAAGTCATTTTCGCAAGGTATTTTTATTCTAAATTTGCATTGTGGACTAAGCCACAGCAAGGCGAGCCCAAGTAACTCTAGTTCGTTTATGTATTTCAAATAAGCTTGAATGGTACTTATGCAGGATTAATATTCTAAGAAGCATTTAGTTCGTAAACTTACGTTACATATCTATTTTGTCTCATAATATCATGTACATACCTACATACATCTGCTTTTGCTTAAGGTTATATTTTTTGTCTTTTTTCTATCTGGATCCCTACCTCTACCCTGTTCCTTCTAATTACATTTATGTTATTCTGTTTTCCTTTATCTTAATATTTATCTTAATACTCTATCGATACCAAAATCGATAGTAACAGCCAACAAATTATCGATAACAAAACCGATAAAAATATCGATGACAAACTCGATAAAAATTTCGATAGCAAAATCGATATTAATATTTATAGCAAACCCGATTAGAAAATCGATAACAAAATCCATAAAAATATCGATAACAATATCGATAAAAAATTCAATAAATAATCGCTAACAAAACCGATAACAAAAATCGATAAAAATATCGATAACAAAATCGATAACAAAATCGACAACAAAATCGATAAAAAATTTGATAAAAATTACGTTAACGAAATTGGTAACAAAACCAATAACTATATCGATAAAAATATCAATTATTATATTGATAAGTTCCGAAAATATCGATAATGGATATAACTTTTACTGCCATTTCAAAACAAATAAATCACTACAACGATACAACTGTAGGAAAACTCTGAAGTTTCGAAATGCAAAAAAAACGCCAAAACAGGTAAAATTAATAGACTGAAATTAATTAATAATTAAACTGAAAGACCAGTCGTCAGTTTTTCATACCACACTGCTTTCGTTGCACACCCATGTAATAGATAAATATAAACTTTAAATAAAGGATGTATTTAGCCCAGAACTAAATGTATCAGATAAAGTTCCCAAAAATAAGCAGACTTTTAAATTTTAAAACCAATTTGGGATGAAATTTGTTCTTTCGTATATTGGTTGTGTGGTGTGTAAATATGAAAAGTATTTGCAATTTAAAAGTGATATTTACGGCAAAAGTTGTTTAAATTTAACTTTAACCTTATCGAGTGCATATGGCATCTATACCATACGTATTTCAATTCAATACTTTTCGGAAAATTGGCAAAATTAGTTTACAAACTAAATTATGCTGTGCTGCTGTTTCATTGGTGGCGTTGCCATTATCTTTGCTGTTACCAATTTAGCAGACATTACAGCAATTGGAGTGACGCGTTTCGGTTGCTGGCTGTGGACTCAAACTTTTAAACTGATTTTCCGAAAAAAAAATATCTTATGCTGGTGGCGAAGGTGCGCACTTGTAGAGGAAAAAGAAAAATATTTTAATCTAAATGAATTCAACGATGGCGCAAGGGAATACTGGCAGGCAAAAGAAATAAAACAAACAGCAAAACAGCAGCTAAAATAAAGAAAGCAAATCCATACAAAACTGCTGAGCAATAGTAAACGAAATGCGAAGGATATAAGCTAACTCAACTTACAAACAATTCTGCACATACCTATCCCCAAACATACCCTAAGAGAAATGTTTCCAATTATAAGCTAACTTTAAGTGGATTAGGAAGGAATTAAAGGCCACTATTATTTGTATATTTCCTTTGAGGAAAGCTAAATATATTTGTATGGCGATGACCGCGAAATAGTCAAGGGTGGTTACCTCTGCATTTGACGTAACTAACTTGTAACTAACCACTTTTGGATATAAAATATCAAAAGGAAAAACAAAGTATTTTCTTTGTCCCTGCTGAAGTCTAGAAAAAAAAGAAGTCTGTTGAGGAGATGTGGTGTCCTCCGAAATAGCATGGCTGCTATAACTTCTACCGCTTAGACCTTGTTGCTTTTCCCGTTTTTCTTAATAAAATAATCGTGGTACAAAGCACAATAAAAATATTGAAATTAAGAATGTTAATAAGCCACAATAACATTGAAAAATATACTTTTATTTTTTTTACTTTTTTTATTTATTTATTTATTAGCATTATTTTATTACATTTCATATATGTTTACATATTCTGCAGTAGGTGGTGCGATATTCGAACTCCGTCAGACATCTCGTGAAAGTGATAATATGAAATTTCGATCTTCCTTTTATTTGTCCTTAATTCGAAAAGTTATTCGTGAAGTGTAGGATATTTAAATAGAAACACGTTTAAAGAAAACAATCTCCCGATTGCGTCTGCATTACTCCTGCATTACTTGTCAACTAGTTTCAAGTTAGCTTTATGTAACTAACTACAAGTTATATACTTTATAGAAATCTTGTAAAAACGCTAGCTACAAGTGGGTTATTTTTTATCAATTGAAATTTCGTCCTGCAGGGTGATTACACGCATATAGCAGCTTATGCGAAATACATATCTACTTACATACATATGCGTGTATATTTGTGTAAGAGTATGTGTGTATGTCTTTGCATAGTGGCGCTTAAAAATATTCTCGCATAAACGAGAAAGTAGAAAGTTTCACATTTGTACCACGATGCACGCTCAAGTGCCTATAGGCGCACACTAAAACATCTAGTACCGGGATTCGAGATCCCGTGCCCTTTTTTGAGTCCCAACATTCCGGCATGAGCCCTCGGGAAAAATAAAACCTACTTCAATTCTCATATAAAAAAATATATATATATTTCATGATCTAATGATCGGATCTAAAGCAGTATGGGACAACCTCTGAGACACTACATTTCCGATGCAAAAATAATTATCGAAATCGGTTGACGCGGTCCAAATTTATGCGGTAACATACATAAAAACAAACAAAAAAATATATATATATTCCGACGAACTGATAACCTCCTCCTTTTGTGGAAGTCGGTTAATAAAGACATTTGTATTTTTTTGCTTTGCTATACGCAAGACTACAAAACTAGTTTGTTTGCATATTTTAATTAATGGTAATAATATCCCGAAATATCCCAGGATTACCAATTTTAGATCCTGAAATCTCGGAATTTGTGAATGGTTCGGGATTGGATGCTTTAGCGCACACTGACAGCGGCCACGAATACAACAACAAGAACATAAAATCCTCTGATAGTGGAGTTTAATACAGCACAGTGGTAGGGGCGGTTGAGGCATTTCAACGAGGCGCTTAAGTTTACGAATGTGTGTTGAGTGCGTGTGTGTGTGTGTGTGTGTGTGTGTGTGTGGCATAATAGTTGTTTTTGTTGGCTTTATTGTTAAGCTGTGCTTTGGGAGTAATTTGAGAAGAGGCAGGCGCTGTTGTGTCTAGGCCATTTGGGATGAGGCACCTGCTACATACAACGAAACCTACGTATGAATGTATGTACATATGTACAAGGTGTCTGCGTATATACACACTTAGAAACGTATAAATGAAATAAGTGAAATTGTAGAATATATATACATACATACGTACACACTCTGTATACATCAGTGTACTGCACAGGCCGATTCATTTACGTTTTCAAATTACTTGAAAAAAATACAAGCGCAAGTATGTTTCAAACAAGCCAATTCAACTCATAGCTTGAACGCGAATGTATGCGGTAGTAGCTTAAGCCGAACAAGTTTGGGTACAGCAGCAGAACTGGTAAATACCCTGCAGAAAACATTATCAATTAATTAAAATAACCAGCTTCTAGTTAGCGTTTTTGCGGGATTTCGATAAATAACTAACTTTTAATTAGCTATGACAAAACTAACTTTAAGTTAGTTGTAAACTCGTGCAGGAATCATGCATGCAAGTTTTTATTTAAATATCCTCCTTTTTTCAGCACTTCGCAGATTCTTTTTCGCATTCAGGACAAATAAAATAAAGGTCGAAATTTTATATTATCATTTATTTCTGATCGAATTCAAGTTAGTTGACATCTAATGCAAAGGAAACTAGTTCTCACTATTTTGCGACCATCGGCCTTTAAAAGTAGTTAGTTACGGTCACAGGAAATAGTTATTAAATAGTCACCGCTCGTCGACTGCTAGTTAGCTAATAGTTAGCCACAATCTAGTCTCATTTACTGTAGGGTACATATGCAAACCGTGAGTTAGCTTGTTATAACCAAAGGGTATTCTTATGTGTTAGTGTGTTTTTGTTTTGCTAATAAATAGTGTGTTCAATATATTCGAAATAAATCAAGTACGAACATGAGTTGAAATCCAGCAAACAAGCCAAGCATTTACTTGCTTGTTTCAAACCAAGTCCAGAAGCTTTCAAATAGCTGGAAATCTAAAGAGCTTGCTGCAGTACACTGGCATACACAGTATATTTTATCGATTGCTTTCCTAGCCTTCGGCTTTTAATACGCGATTCTTTGTGTGCTCTCCAAACGCGCTAAAGTACAGTTTTTATGCGGGTTAGGGATGCTGTGTACAAGTACAAATTCTACACCTAAACGAATGTGCGTATGTATATACATACGTATGTATGTATATATAAATATTTGAAGTTACGTATGTATGCACTAAAAACAAACTGCTACAGTTAGAAATTCTTTTGTAAGCAATGAAACTTGAAGCATAAACAATTGGTAAAAAATGGTAGCAGCAACAAAAAAAAACGATAAAAAGACAAAAAAGGTAATGTTGTTGTAACTCGTAACGTTGGATCCAGTAAAAATCAAGACTACCCTCGAAAGTTTTTGTGTTTCTTATTCCTACATTTGGCATCTGCGTTTCACACTCCAAGTGTAAGTTGCTTTTTTGTTGTGAAATAAGGTTACGAGGAGAAATGCTATTATTTGAATAAAAGTTAACAAGAACAATACTGTTAGCGAAGTTCATTAGATTAGGTACAAAGCGGTTTCGAAAGGACTTTTCCAACTACTATAGCAGGCTCTAAGTCTGCTTCAAACTTCCAAAAGTATCTACATGGAGGATTCTTTGTAGAAGACGCCATAATTTTACTAAATATTTAGTAATGCAATCTTTGAGATATTTAAATCTTTCCATGCGTTATGACTTCGGTGTGAAACACACGCATGGAAAATTCTCTACCTAACACATCATATACCGTATATGTACACAATTAAGTAACCCGTTTAAAATGGTCTGGAAAGACTTGTGTATTTTTGCTTATAACTAAGTCTACGCAGACTGGCTGAAAAGACTGCTATGTCAAGGCTCATTAAGTCTATTTGAAAATATGTTTTCACTTATTCAATGCAATTACATTTGAATCTTGCGTGCCTTTACTTAACCTTAGGAAGGAAGAAAAAGAGATTGTTTAGCGGAGAATGAGAAACATCAATTAACCTCCTGGCAATAATGAAATGCAGCACGACACTGCACTTCGAACCTATAAAGGACTTTGTGCAAACGAACAGAAATCAACCTTTAACATTTTTTCTACGATAGAAGCGCCTTCTTTCTGCTAAAATAAAAAGGACCTAAATAAAATATGTATGTTTTAACTTATGTATTTGAAGACAAATGCTATTGAATTTGATATAGTGAAAACAAGTTTTAAGGCTGAAATAATATGCCCATTTGAGTATGTTTTGATACAGATAAACATTCTGGTTCGCTACAATAAGAGTGAATTGCTACTCTCATGAGAATTATTCTAATCAGGGACGAAGAACCGATGGAAATATTTGGTCGGCTCAACTTTGGGTTCGGAAATAAAACAAAAATATATTTTTATTTTTTTTATTTTTTATTTATAAGTTCTTATATTCAATAACTTAAAAAACATAAACACTTGTGGCCAGCTGATTAATTTACATGATATTTTGTCCAATTCTGAATATTTTTATTTTGTTTATTTAATGTTTGTTATTTTTTTTAAACAAGTTTGACACATTTCATAACCAGCATTTCATTAACCACACTCCGAAATTCGTGCAAAATGATAGAAGTTCAAAAAACATTAAAAATTAAACCCATACAATTTAAAAATTTTTATTAAAAATATTTTAGCTATATAATTTTATAGCCCATTAAATTCTATAAGTCTACAGTGAAAATTCGAAGACGCTAGAAAATCACGTTGATTTTTAATAATTTTTTAGCTGACTTTTTTTGAGAGCCTTTAGATCCACTGGTTCACTTTACATTTTTAAACGTCTAAAAATTGGAATTATGTCTTAAATCACTTTTTTGATAAGCCAAAAGTAGCAGTGAACTGATTGGATTTTTCATGAAAAATGTAGTTTTTAACCCAGTGTGAAAAACGCTGAAGTTGTGGCACAGCGCAATCAAAACAAAAGACAAAAAAGTTTTTTTTATCATTGTGACAGTGAAATGGGAATTGCACTTAAGTGATGTTTGACATTAAACCCTGAGGTACATATATTTTTATATTATATCTCTATAAATGTGAAAAGTATTTAAAAGATATATAAACCTTAAACTCCTTATTGTAATATCATAGCGCTTAGAATTGGAGACAATGTAATTAATTGTGAGCAACTACTCTCCAGAAAGAACAGAGTTAAAAGATGTTTAAGTAGTACGGTGTTCAAGACAATAAAAAATTGCATTATCAATTTGGTTGTAGCGAAAATTAACGCAAAATTACATCACAATCAAGTTTTACATAAAAATATTTCATAAAAATAAAAATCAAACATCAAAAAATTATGAATGCGTAATTTGACTACGAAAAGTGTATACTTACACTAGTGTGCGAGTGGAGAAACAATTTGCAATGATGAAAAATACCCCAACAATCAAATATTGACAAAATTATCGCTACAAAAACAGCAAGCAATTATGCGTGTAGCAACAAAAACGTTTAATATAAAAGAGAAATAAGTGCAACTGTAACAGCGGCAGCGACAACAACAACAACAGCGCAACAGCCAAAACAACTATTCGTACTCCAAATCCTCCCCTTCCCGAGTACTCTCACGTCGTGTGGTTGTGAAAATTTAGGTGTGACTTAAAACTTAAACGCTATACATACATATAAAAAAAAAACACAAAATATGCAATAATTAAAGCAAAATAACAGAAAACAAATATATATAGTTTATTATGAAGAGCATTAATTGAAAATTTTAATTAATAAAATTATAATAATAAAAATAGAAAATCATATATTGCTTACTAGCGTATGTGCATAAGTGTATGTGCATATATGTACATATGTACTTACATATGCAAAGATAATAACTAAACTCATTTCTACGAGCCACTAAACAAAATAAAAATTCGAATGAAAACACAGTGCAATGCAATTAATTAAAAGTAGTAATTAAAAATATGTGTGCGCGCAAATAGAGGAAAATTTAATAACACAAAATAATTACTAAAATTGCAATAACAAAGAAATGAGCTAAAGCTATCAGGCCGCGCATGACGATGGCCAACAACGTTTAAAGTTAAATAAAAAATTGATTTCACAAATATCTGCGTATTAAGATTATGCATGTACGAAGTTAAATGACAATTTAATGAACTTATCTTGACGACTGTGGTGGTTAAAAAAAAAAAACACACATTTTTTAATCGAAAAGCTAGCGAAAGGGCGCATTGACGCAGGGTATAGTGAAATAGAGCGTGTCTAATTTTTAAACTTTTTATTGTACATTTTAAGCCTAGACTAATGTAATTTTACTCGAAATAACGACCGTCCTCTTTACATTACAAAAACAAAAATTTAAAAAAGGAAATATCTATATATAATATAAGTAAAATTTAAAACTATTAAACTAAGCAAAAATCAGCAGCAAAGTATTTCAACTAACTTTTAAAATAGCTATGTGTATTTTCAAAAAGTAAACCAATTTCAAAAAAAAAAAGTATAATTAATTGGTAAGTAGAAAATCAGACAACCAACTTCAAGCAGCAAAAAGCAACTAGACCGAGTGAATAGAGAAAAAAAAACAGGCAATCGAATGCTTACGAAACCATAAACAAGTGGCCAATAAAAATTATCGAAAGCAGCAGAAAGTGACAAATAAACGACTATTTAATTGCTACGAAGTGTTGAAACGGGCCGTAGCTACAAAAAGCAGAGCGTAAGTAAACGAAAACAACAGCAAAATTATTATAAACAATAGTGAATTGTATAATAAGCAAAAAGCAGTGGCGGTAGAAGCAGCAGCAGCAGCAGCAGCAGCAGCAACAACAACAACTACAACCAAAATAAAAACAAAATAAATAAGTAATATCCATAATAACAGCTATCAAAATCCAAACAACGCACTCTACGCATTCAATTAAATGTCTGAGAAAATACGCTGAACGTACCTAATTAAAATTCATAGGCATACAAACAAAAAACAAAAAAAAAAACACACACATCCGCACACAAAATAGTCGTATACATATATGTAGCAACAAATAAGCATGAATATGACAAGCTAAGAAGGAGAATAAGAAACGGATAAAAGAAGAATAAAGTAAACGAGGCGCGCCCACGCACGCATAATTGCCCGTTAGCATATACTCTTTCGATGCGATTGCTCCCCACCACCATCACCTCCGCACACCATCCACCCACCTAACCAGCCGCACTATAGCACGCTTTCGAAGCAAACAACGCAGGCTAATACAGAGGAAAGTTGAGGCATTTTGTTGTGAGTTGTCAGCAGCAGAAAGGCAGCATCCAGCAACTAGCGGAAGTTAGCGGTGTATCTAAGAGGGAACCGCTAAAAACAATTAAAAGGGCAAAAGCAATTAAAATGCAGGCCAAATAGTTAACTGGCAATGAAAGCAAAAAAATAAACAAATCAAAATAAGAAGAATCCAACGACTACAAAAACAAGACATGCAATAAATCAAGGGGAAAAAACGCATTGAATAAATAATAAAACATCGATTAATAGGACAAGCAACGCGGACGCAACAACAGCAGCGGAAGAGGCAGAGGCAGAGGCAGAGGCAGAGTTTGTTCCATGCCGCAGTCATCGGAACGTCTTTCGAGGCGTTAGTAGCTGCAGAAGTTTAACGCAGCGCTGCAGCAGAGTTAGCTGCGTTGGCAATTGCAGAATTGTAGCAGCCGCCACAGCAGAGGCAACGGCGGCGTTAGCTCCAACAGCAAATGCATCAAAAATCGAAGGTGAGTGAGCGTGAAAACGCGTATTTTTGCTTTGCCATACAAATTTGTTTATATTGTAGCAAATTTTCCTCACCGTTGCCGAATTTTTTTTTTTTTTTTTTGGGTTGTTTGCTCTTGATTTGTTTTGGTTACATCTTTACGCCAATTTATAGGCGTGCAATATTTTCTCTCTCTGTTCCACTAATGGTACAGTGCTTTTAACATAAAATGCTGTTGCTATTTTCAAATTTATTAATCATAATTCAGTTCTTAATGACAAATTTTCGCGTTCCGGCCGCCCACTGCTTTGTTTAGTTGATGTCGAATGATGAGCAAGTGGATGTCTGCGTTATTAGTGTGCAACAGGGCGTATACGTAATTTTAATGCCGCTATGGGCAATACATACATACTATTTATGTATGTATGTCAACGAGGTAAATGAGGTTTTTTCTGTTGGGAAAACTGCGGATAGTTGACTATTATTTTTGTTTAGTACCGTGCGATGTATATATACCGCATGACGGCACCACAGTGCTTCCCTTCCATGTAAAATGTGGGCAAAATATTATTTATTTTATTATTTATAATTTAAATAATTTAGTGAATTTGGCGCTGAATTCAAAAATGTAATTTGTTTTTTGCCAAAATTCTTAACTTTCATTTTAAATGCAGTTTGAAGTTTAAAATTTGATTTAAATATGTGAATTGGTATACGCCGCACAGTGAGCTTTTTCAATACTCCATGCGAATTAATCGTAGCACTTTCGACATAAGCAACATTTTGATATGAAAAAAAATATTTTTGAAAGCTAATTTTATTCCCTTTCACGGAAAAAATACTGCCATTGGCCCACAATCACTCTTTGACCTTAAAAAAATCGGTCAAAGAATTTTGATTGTTAATAGCAAAAATATGCTTCATTATGCTCTAAAAACAACCTGTGTGAAAGATGAAAATTTTTGGTCAGTATCAAAGTTCCATGTGCTCAAAAAATAAAAATTAATAAATAAGTTAATTAATACATTTTTTTCCTGAAATTGCAATTATCTTCGAAAGTATTAGTCCTACATAATTTGGTATATGAACCTTTTTTGTAGAGAATCGAAATTTTTACCACTTGAACTTTGATGGACTTGGGTGAGCCTAAGATAGGGTGTGTTCAGAAATGCATCAAGCCAAAGCATCTGACGCTTTTATTTCTAAACTATTATTGATGGAAATGTCCAATATGCGTAACCACGGTTAAATGCCCAATTAGAACGTAATTGCGTAAATAAGGCATTTCCATCAGTTGTATTATAGAAGTAAAAGAGACTGATGCTTTGGTTTGATGCATTTCTGAACGCACCCATAATGACCAAAAATTGTCATCTATCGCACAGACTGTTTTTAGAGCGTAATGAACCACGCTAATGTGCATGATGTATTCACATTGAAATATATTTTTATAGAAGTTTTTTTTATACCTAATGTGGGCCACTGAATAGGAATGTGATCTCCTCTATTTTTCCAAAAAAATCGTAACTCAAAAAAAACATAGGAAACACGAGTTTTGATCGAAAGTCTTTATTACAGTTAAATTAGGGTGAAACGAATTTTTTCGCAATAGTAAATTTTTGTCAATACCACAACTACTACTTTTTTCTATACGACAAAAACAAGAAAGTTATCACACATCAAAAACTTTAACGCTAATATCTCAGTAACCAGGTGATTTTCTTATGCATTTTTTCTTTAATAGAGAGTATTTTTTAACAGAATGTCTGTCCCAGCCATTTTGTTATTATTGAATTTAATATAATTCTAATATATCTTCTTATATAATTTAAGAAATAAAACATTGTCATGTGTACTTTCATCTAAATTTTTTTTTTCAGAGTTACTTGTTTCCTTTCAAAATTGCGGACCAAAATATTTCCAGAAAAGTACAAATTTGCAACTTGTTGACTAGATTTTCTAGAATAATATCGAGTATGCAATTTTGTAGCCCATAAAATTTTAGTATAACAAAGTGCAAGTTTCAAGTTGCTAAAAAAGCTACTCAGTTTTCGCAGTATGGTTGACATTTTTTTTTTATATGGAAACCGTGTCAGTAATTCTGAAAAAATTCGATGAGAAAGTACACATGTCAAAGATAATCTGTGCAAAGTTTGGTAAAACTGAGAATTCCCGTTTTTGAGATATTTAGGCGGCCCGGTTGACATGGAATGCACGATACACATATATGTGCATACGGAATACTGTGTAAAAATGTTCCACGCCAAATTTAATTACTTTTAAATAATACGACTTTTAAGTAAAGGACGGCGTATGGTGCTGCGGGGCGTATACGTTACATACGCAACTGAGCGTGAGTTGGTATTTTTTATACCCGAGCGCACTTGTGCACAAGGGTATATTAATTTTGTTCACATAACGGTTGTTTGTAACAGCCAAAACGAATCGAGATAGATATAGACAAATGTATACATAAATGATCAGGATGAAAAAAGAAATCGATTAAGCCATGTCTGTCTGTCCGTCCGTCTGTCCGTCTGTCCGTCTGTCCGTCTGTCCGTCTGTCCGTCCGTCCGTGTACATGATAACTCGAGCAAAAATTGAGATATCTCAACGAAATTTGGTATGTAGGTTTACCTTAATCCAAGGTAAGGACTTTAACCACGCCCACTTCCCAAATAACGGTAATTTCCAGAAATACGAAAACTGCGATATTTTAGTAACTAATGAAGATAATTCACTCAAAATTGATATTTATAATAAGTTTTAGACGAAAAATAAGAATATTATAAATTTTTGGAAAATGGGCGTAGCCACGCCCACTTATGGTTATATGTGTATAGCTTGGTAACCGCTGCACCAATTTCTTCCAAACTTGGCACAGTTGTTGGCTTTGATACAGCATACTAAACGGCCGAAAATTTAAAAAAATCGGACAATAACCACGCCTACATCCCATATAACGGTAATTTTTGGAAATACGAAAACTGCCATATTTTAGTAACTACTGAAGATTATTCACTCAAAATTAATATTTACAACAATTTTTAGACGACAACTAAGAGTGTTATAAATTTTTGGAAAATGGGCGGAGCCACGCCCACTTATGGTTACATGTGTATATCTCGGTAACCGCTGCACTAATTTCTTCCAAACTTGGCACAGTTGTTGGCCTTGGTACAGCATAAAAATCGCCGAAAATTTTTAAAATCGGACGATAACCACGCCCACATCCCATATAACGGTAATTTGGAGAAATACAAAATCTTCGATAAATCAGTAAATATTGAAGCTAATTTATTCAAAGTTGATGCTTGCAACAATTCTTTACCAAGAAATACGTTTATGGTAAAATTTTGGAAAATGGGCGTGGCACCGCCCACTTATGATCACATATAAGTATATCGGTAACCGTTCTACCAATTTGTACCAAACTCGGTATGGTTATTGTACTTGCCACGTGTAAGCAAAACGTTGAAAATTATTGAAATCGGACTAAAATTACGGCCGCTTTTCATATAACGGTAAATTTCAGAAATGCTTGAAACTTCAATATTTCGAAATTTAAGGACGCTAATTTACTCAAAATGGATACACCCCGGCTTACCATCTAGCGGTAGGTTTCGGAAAGGTGAAAAAACATATATTTAATACTTGCGCCGTGTATTTAATGCTCGGCTCCGCCCGAACTTAGACTTTTTTACTTGTTTTTAATATATGTATATATTTTTTTTAAGTTTCTATTTAAATGCAATTTCGCATTCTTGTAATTGATACAAAACTAAAGATAGTGCATTTTCTAAGATAGGGTACATCAAAAATACGTTTTAGTCGAAAAATGTAATTTCTCAGTTTTCCCTGGCTGGAGATTTTAAACGTTTTTTGCCAATTCAGAATTTCACTAAATTTAGAATATGATTTTCTAAATAATTTTAATTTATTTGAAAAAAAATAGCGTTACTTTTATAATTTCACGCAAATCACTTTTAACTTTAAGATCATTTTATACAACTTTCAAATAATCGTTCACCTTAGTATCCACTCAGACAGCGCTGCAAACCTCTGTACCAAATTTTCGTTCTCTATTTCTTAAGCTACTTGCATACATATGTTAATATACTACATACATACGTGCATACATTCGATTTGTTTATTCCCATTCAGCATCGTAAATGGTTCGAAGCGTTTTATTGCGAAACGAGTGGGCTCGTTGCTTAATTTACGCTCCTCATTGATTTGTTTAGATTTCACTTTGATTGCCATGAGCGAATGTCACATTGATTTGTTTTGGTTTTATTCTCTATCAAGATTTTTAGACGATTTAAATTTGTTGATTTGCTGTAATTTGTTGCGAAAAATATCGATCGAGCAAGAGGCATTTGTTATATTGAATTCAATGTAAATTTTGGTAAATAGTTTAAGCTGGAAGATTCCTTGTATTTCATGCCATTAATTTGCTATATCAATGGTAATTTATGATTCATAAATGTGAATAATAATAATAATAAAAACAATAATTGATTGGCGCATTTGGTAGAGCTTCACCTCCGCTTTGTGGCGTACGCCTTGATGTTGTCCCACAAGGGGGAGACACTTACAGTTTCACGCCGACACCGAACGGCGATTGTATTTTTATGAGAAGCTGTTTAATGGCTGTTAGAAAAATGTTTCCTTTTCTTTCGTTTGGACTCGATCCCAGGACCTGCAGAATGTTAGTGCGCACTTCTAACCACTACACTACAGCGATAAGCAGTATAACTGCCCTAAGTCATTGCAACTGAATCTATGTTAAGGTGTATAAAATGGGTTTGTGGCATCTCCCATAGAGAGGATCATACCTTTGGGGTCATAAGTCATACTAGCACACCCGGCGTACTTCGTACCGCCCAAAATTATTATTTGTTTTTATTGAAAGATTTTGGTCCAAGATTTTCACCAACAATTCACAGTCACAATTTATGTGCTAATATTATGGTTTGGTGGTCGGAGTCTTAAGTAACCCAACGAAAGTGTAATATCCGCGAAGAAGTTCTTGGATTTACCCCCAATGATCTGGCGTTTCACATCACGGTTAATCGTACAGCGAAATAAATTAGAAGTATTTTTTTCCCTTCACTCCCTTATACAACATATTTCCCTTTACACAACATATTTAGTTTTATATACATATATATGGATAGATATAGATACAAATTTTTAAATACATAATCTGTTTTAACTTTACAGAATCTTCTCTTTAATTTGACACCCATACTGGTTTTTTAAGTACATTGCACTGAATTTTTAAATAATTTTTTGAATTACCCATATCTTTCAAATTGCAAGGTTCTTTTAAAAAATCCTGACGTCAAAGAGAACCTAAGAACGCAGCGTTACTGTATTTGGCCCTTGTTACAAAGTTAGATTCAGTATAAGCAACAGGCTCAATAAATTACTTCAATATGAATATAAATTAAAATTGCTTTGAAGAAACTTTGTATCCAAACTGTATGTAGGAATGTTGTTTTGTAACTAAATTCAAATTGAATTAGGAGTATTAAATAATTTAAATATGTACCACAATACAAGTGTTCGGCGAACAAGGTTTAACGAGGTTTTGGTTTAAAAATAAATTGAGCCAGATTGCCATCTGTTGGAAAAGTCGACTTAAATTAAATTATATGAAATATTGAAATATTGGCGCTAAACAAAGGAGTACTAAGAAAAATTTAGTTTCAGAATTTATAAAGGGTCTTCAACTGTGTAAAAATTATCAAATTATCTAATAAGTCAAATTGATTATCAAAGTATGGGTATAAACTGAAATGGGTTAAATATGTTTTTTTTTCATAACTTTATATAAGAGGGTTGCCATATGTTTTAGAAATTAAATTGAACTTGAATTAAGGGAATTAGATACACAATTTAAAAATGTATTGCAATATTTGTGTCAGTCGAAAAAGGTTTAACAAGGTTTTGGTTTTAAAATATTTTGAATAGGATTGCCACTTGTTTTAAAATTAGAATTCAATCAAAGTATGCGTAAGTTAAATGAAATTTAAAACATGACGTGAAACGAAGGTGGTAATATATCCATAGTTTGGATTTTAATAAGATTAAAGAGGGTTGCCACCTGTTTAAGAAGGTAAACCCAAATTATTTAATAAGTTAAAGCAATTGTAAAGAATTGAATAAAATCTTGCTAAATTGAGGAAACAACATTGATGTTTTCTAATTGCTGTTGTCATCATTATTAAAGCTGTTTAAAACATATGAATGGGAATTTAATTTAATTTATGTTGTATTCCGTAAAGTTCATGGCTATGAAAAGAATAAAAAAAGAACACTATAGATTTTTTTAGTGGAAAACAAATGTATTATTAGCGGTTATTAATTAGTTTTTCTGTTTTATTTCGACAAATGTTACGCGTGTGTGGAAATATTTATAGTATACATGTATGTATGTCATAAATTTTGGCACGTGTGTAGATTTTGCTTTTCATCGAGGGTGTTCAACGGTATTTTCATACAGAAAGCACATGCATATGTACGTGTATATGTTTTGGACTGGGGGAAGATAAAAACGAGATTCAGCAAAACTTAATTTCATTTATGCATTATTCTTTTTTTTAATTATTTATTCATGCGTACATATTTATATTAAAACATACATAGTACATGTATTCATAAAAAAAATTAATTTTTTCATGCTAGTGTTTGTTAAAATTATTAATGCTTTCAGTTCTTGCGATAATGTTATTGATGATGATGTTATTTTATTGCTGATTGAGTGTATAAATGTTTAATGAAAGCAATTGAAGTGTATCCGATGGAAACAAATTTGTGTTCGCACATTTACAAGAGAAAAAAAAAACACTAAAGATTTCTGCATAGTTGTAAATAAACAGTATAAAAGCACTATGCATGCAACTCAGGTGAAACGACTAATGAGGCAGAACGACGCCAAAAGCGGCTTAAGTCAGCGCAGATTCATGTGCACATGTAAGGGTGATTCATAAGCAAAAATAAACGCATGCTATTAGAGGGAATATATGTACTTTTTTATTTTAAAATAGGGCCAAATATACGAATGTACATATATTAGACTGCATCACTAAAAAACGTTGCGGGTTTGCCCATATGATTATTGTGCAATGCATGATTTGGGTAATATGAGCAGTAAAAGCGATCAAAAATTCTTTGCAATTTTTTATAAGTTGATAGAAGTACCCAACAGAAGTGATCGGGCTTTAATTTACCCGTTTTATACAGGGCGACGGCCGCTGTGGTATAGTGGTAAGCAGTGCGCGCTTTCACTCTTTAGAACTTGGGTTCAAGCCCTGATCAAAGCAACATCGCAAAAAAATATAGAAAAGGGGTTTTATTAACAGCAATCGTCCCACAGCAGGCAATGGCAAACCTCCGAGTGTATTTCTGTCATGAACAAATAAATAAACAGTACAAAATCTACTAGCATGCGCTGCCACAAACGTATTGTACAGTAGGTATTTTTTTTCGTCAGCCGCAGTTCGCCGGTTCAACGAGCTCGGCCATGAAGGCAACCCTCGCGGGAAAGGAAGAAAGCGCACCGTCAACACGTCCAAGAACCATAATATCATCAAAAATCGAGTTCAACGAAATTCGAGGGTATCCTTCGGTAAAAGCGCTCATCAGGCCGGGATCAACCATAAATCGATGCGGCAAATAGCTGATAAGGAACGAAACTACAAAGATTTCGAGCTCTAAAGCGTCGAGAGGTAGGTAAATGATTCAACAAGACTCTGCTCCGCCGCACAAAACATGAATGACGCCGAACTATTACAGAACCCATTTTTCAGACATAATTTCGTCTGAGAATGCTGTATAATTGGAAGTTTAATAGCTGCCAGTTTTCTTCCAGAATTGTAGAGTTCTGTTTTGTAAGTACATATGTATGATCGATGCAATAAGAACACAGCCACAAACTCAGAAAACTAAAACCTTACTCCTCTTAAGAGCATGATGTGCCTAATGCTTGTATAATCCATGTCTAATCCGTGCTACTTACTTTATTAAAGATCAAAGTCATAGAGTGGGAACAAGAGCCCTTAGCAGTTGCAATTTTACTCTATGTATAGAGTAACGAAAAACATTTATCATGAAAAACATTATAAATATTATAGACAAATTCACTGGACCATTTTCACTGTGAGTCACCGTACATTTGTAGAAAGTTTATTATGCAGCCGTTTTCCATTGTTTATTAATGGTTTTACAACAGTAAGGAGTGCTATAATCATCAAAAAATTATTATATTTCATTTAATTAAATTAATAAATATTTGATAAACTATGCATTCATTTATGCAAACACACATATGCTTATAATAAGTACATACATATGTATTTCTAACTGGAAAAACTTTGGAATTAGGTTTTACATTTTCTAATCCCAGCGAAATCTGTATCTACATGCGAATCTGCTTCTGCTATTGCTGTCCCCGTTGCCATAACAGACTGGGCTGTCTTGCAGCGGAAACAGACAACGACAGGTGGCTGGCTCGCGTACTGACCGTTCCTTTTGCTTTGACGATCAGTTAAATGGTGGCATTGTGAATTATTTCAATCGTTGTTTTTGCAATTTCTGCGAACTCGACTCTATATTGGCAGTGTGATCAGGTTAACATATTCGTGGCTAGATTTAGCATTTAGTTTTATGCCACAGCCTCGAAAATTTACATCTGACTTCGTGGCTTTTTTCTGGCATTTTTTAAATTAAAATATTCATAATAAATTCCAAGCGGAACTATAAAAATAAGTACCCAAGCTTCCTAAGAAGCTTCAGTTTTTCTAAAACTACTTTTTACCGTTGAAATATTACAATAACAGTGCAAAGTACCATTTAATTGAAAAATACTTTCTTTGCTGTTTTAAAAAATAATACTAAGAATTTTGCTTTAAACTGTATTTTTGAAATTTGACACTACTTGTGTACTATGATGTAGAAAATATTTAAATTTTCGCATTTTACTAATCCTAAACCTCTTTTTGCATATTTAGAAGTTATGTAGCCGTTATTGGCCTGATGGATGCTATTCTGTGTTTTGAGGATTATTTAAGAATTTATTTACAGAAAATCGGATTTGCGAAACTTATCGAGTTTGTAAGGAATGAATATCGAGGCCTATATATTCAGTACCCTCTAACTGCACTTTTCACAAATGTGATTCTGATATAAAAATCCATTTAAGATTTAACTGTCACAGAGGAATTTACTAATAAATTATAAACTCAGAACTAATATTAGTGGTCACAGGTAAGTCCCAGATGGGTTCTAATATCACAAAGCAGTTTTTGTGAAATTTCCAGATAGGATAATAAGCTCTCGATAACTTCTTTTTAACTTCAATTTTCATAGCGTATAACTTTTTCTAACCTTTTAAAAAAATGAATTTAGCTTCGCTTTTTGCGATCATCTGGTCACACTGCTATTGGTGTAGTGATACGCAGTCGCAATTTGTTGTAAAGGCAGAAATAGGCTAAGTAGACGTGTACGTACTATATACATACATACGAGCATTTGTACATATGTATGTATGTAAGTTTTTCATTTAATTTTTTGTATGCAGTTGGTAAATAATTGCAAATATTTTGTGTTAAACCTTATAATGATGACATCGGTTGCTGCTGTTGTGGCTATTTTGTGCTGCTCTAATGAGCAAACGAATCAAAAATGAAAGATTTTAAAAATAAATAAATGCGCGCGACAAAAATAAAATATATAACATTAATCTAAAAATTTTAAATAAAGTAAGGAAAAAAACATAAATTTCTTCAACATTCAGGAGGTGGTTAGAGGTGTTGGTAGTAGAAAAAAGAAAATGTGAAAAATATGTACATAACAAGTAATAACCCTCTAGGGAAACGTACTAACCCTCAGACGTCATTTTCTGCTAAATTTCGGTGACCCAAAAACTGTAATTGTTTTGCTATATGTCATCGGGTGATTTATAAGAATTTTAAAAATCGTTGCAGTAGTTGTTTTTAGTATTTGTTCGTTGTTGTAATTTAATCTCGACTTTAAGTCGACTAAGAGCCAATTTCACAATGCGTAGTTAACTCAGAATCGGGAGTTAACTACAGAATTTTGTACTGAAAATCTCTAGTTATCTGTCGATTCTGAGTTAACTACGCACTGTGAAATTGGCCATAAGAATTCCGAAAATAGACCAAAAATTATTATTTTTTGAATGTGGTAAATTAAATTTGAAACAAATCGGTCAAAAATGTTTCAGATTACGTTAGCGGAATATGTTATAAAAAGCAGCTAAGTTTGCCGAGGAGTTGGTTAGATAAATACTTTTTTTTCGCGGTAGACCTTCTGCTGGAAATGCCCAATACAAGTTTTGTAAACGAAACAAATCGAAAATGTGGTTATAGTACAGTTTAGGAATGTTATGAACATTCTACATAATCATCTTTTCATGTCTAAAACTAACGATAAATGGTTCTTAAGAAAACTTACTCGAGTTTCTGGACGAATTTTTTGAATCTGTATGGCGAGATCTGCTCCTGGATTGTCGATGTAGGTCAGTGATAGCCAAAGTAGTCCAGGTGGACTCCCAGGCGACACTCGTGGGAGGTCTAAGTTGGCATGAAAATAAAATGGGGGGTCTACGAATATTTATTTGGTTTTGGTAGTAAAGAATAAAAATGTTGGCTTGGCTCTACCTATCTATGTAGGCTGATAGAAAAAATTTAAAATTTGAAACTTTCCTTACTTGTTTTAAGTAGTGTATTTTTAAACAGAGTTCGGAAAAAATCCTCGCTGAGAAATATAATTTCCATCTTCCTCTTCACTACAACTCAATTTAAAAGCAATCAATTTCAATTTCCTCTTTTGTGAGTTAAAAAATAAAGCCCACTCTTTACCTAAATTTGTCTTCAATATAACAAGATATGAAATTCAGGAGTACATAGTTTTCATCGTTTTGGCCGATTACAGAAAAAAAATTTCAATATAATGCTTTGACAACACGCGTCACAGTTTAAGAAAAACTTCAAAAATTCCAAAAGAGCTAAAGGAAGAAGAAAATGAACTTGCGGTATACAGACAATGAGCCAATTCGAAAGAAATCTTGCGGTGACTGTTATTTACTTTGCGTTCCAGAGCTTCTCAAATAATAATTAGAGATTATTGCTTACACATATGTTAGTGTTTGGCCGAGCCTCTTCTCCGATTTGTGGCGTACGCCTTGATGTTGTCACACAAAGCGGAGGGACCTACAGTTTTACGTGGACTCCGAACGCGATAGTATTTTTATGAGAAACTGTTTCTCTTGGAAGAAATGCACTTGAAAGTTTGCCATTGCCTGCCTAGGGGCTACCGCTATCAGAAAACAAAACAACGTTTTTGTTTTGAATTTTTTGATGTTGAGTTGAACCCAGGCTCTGCGAAATGGTAGCGCGCACTGCTAACCACTACACCACAGCGGCCGCCAAGTATACTTCCTTGCTTAAAAAATTAACTTTAAATGCATAATTTCAATACCAGCAGGGTGTACAGAAAATATTGCCTATAGATATATAGGTCTGTACATAAATATTTGTGTTTTGAATGCAGATTTAGGACAGGAAATGTATGAAATATATTTTTATTTGCATTGCAGTTTATAAATGAGGCAACGGGGAAAATGTCAAAGGTCTTTGCGATCTCTATTCATTTTGGTTTTCTGCACTATTTCGTATACACGAATTCATCCCAGCGAAAAATCGGTAATCGCCTTTAGTGGTAACGTGTTATAGAAGGCATTGCCTTATATTGTCTTCAAATTTTTTCGCTTCTTTTGGGCATTGCCGGTAATGCATAGCTGAATGTTCTAGAATGTTTTATTACATTCGCTGCTTTCACTCATTAATCTCGGAGAATGCAAAATAGAATGCTTCACCGTCAGCTGAAAAATAGAATGAATACCCAAATATTCTTTTCTACCGTTATTTTCTGTTGAAAATTTCATCGCATGAAAATCATATTTTGCTTTGTTTAATTTACAGCGAAGTTGAAGTCAGCCAACGAAGTAAAGTACATGAGTGAGGAAGTACAATTTTAAGTTTAATTAAATATGTATGTAAGTACATTCGGGTGGGCCAAAAACTTTACTTTTTCTAATGAATTTTTGGACCACCCTAAAATATTACCTCGATGTATCGCATACAAAAATCGACATTTTCGATGCAGCGAATGAATTCAAAATATTAAAGAAAACGAAACAATCGGAACTTCGATAAGTATAGTGACGTGCAATAATGTCAAGGACATTAATACAGAGGCCAAAAGTGAAATAATGTCTATTGACATTAAGTCACTTTGGAATCTATTTATTTAGACTTAAATTCACAAAATGAATGTACGTTTATGTCATCGAAAATATGGCCTGTGTATTAATGCCATAGACATTAACTTCTAAATTGCGTATTAATGTCAGTGACTTTAATTCCATTGACATTATTGCAGGTCACCATAAATGTTTAAGTATTAACTCACAGTGAAATGTATTAATTGATTTAAATAGTTTTACATCCCAGCTATACAAAGTCAAAATTACTGACATCAAAATCTGCCTTAACTAACAGCTGTTCATTTGGTATAAAATATATCATAGAAACTGACCATATGTTTCATATGGTGCATGTCAAAAACTGTCGTCAAATTTTGGTGTCAGGTCATCACTGATGTCAAATGTGAAGTGAAATTTATGGCATAAGTCAAAAATACCATCCGGTTAGCTATGGACAAACCAAAAATGTGGCTCAATAGAACTCTTCATACCCGATTATCTATTTTTTTCCTTATTTAGTTAAAGATCTCACTTTAAAAAGCCAAATCATACGTTGTCAATAAAAGTAAGATTTTTTATTCGTTGTATAAGTATAAACATGCTTATGATTGCATAAGTATGTCACGTGAGGTAAGGGTAAAGAAATTTCTTTTGTTTTTGTAAAGCAAGAAAAATAAATAAAATCACTTTATACGTAAAAAAATAGTTTCAATATGATAAGTTTGCTAAATTTGTGGATTTGTTCTGATATTTTGCTAGATATTAAAAAAAAATACTTATTTGTATTTAATTTTAGCTGTGAAGATAAGAAGAGCGATCATTAATACAAGTTGGACTGAATCTCTTTTTCGACTTGAGAAAGAATTATAATTACAAACTTTTAAATTTTCAGTAAAAGTTTTTTTTTTGCAAATTCGAAAAAATTCGAATTAAATCGAACTTTTACCACCAAATTTCGAATCGAATAATCGAATTGTAGGTCAATGTTCGAAATTCGGATAAAATCGAAACAAACCCCCATTACCTATCCCTAATTCATAGTAAGTGAGTATTTATATCTAAGTACTCCAACAAGGCAAAGGTGCGGTAGGAAAGGTCAATTGTGCAGCTATGTTGTTTTGGGGGAAATGTTGGAGCTTACTCGGTTATTAAACGCTTTCTGTGGTCATAGCAATGATTGTTCCTATGGAAGATATTTAATGCTAGATGCAATCAAATTTGGGTAAAATTAAATAGTTTTTACGCTCTGATTGGTAAAACTGAAATTCAGTCGAATTTATAGTTGGTTGCTGGAAAAATACATAAATTCTAACATTTCAATAATTGTAATAACTAGGTACGAGCATTAGCTAGGAAGTGGTAAATTAACATTTGACCTGCCGATAGATATGTTAATTATTACCAAGTATACAATTATACGCACTATATGTATATTACTGACTATATCGACTGCTGAGTGGAAGATTGACCTATCTCGGCAGCCAGTGCGAAAACGCCCTATATTAAAAAACGTATCAAAACGTCCTATTTCAGAATTTGTTTGAATAATGCCCTACTTCAAAATTCGTTTCAAAAACACCCTATCTCAGCTCCGGACTGGCTGCCGAGATAGGTCGATCTTTCACTCAGCAGTCGATATGTATATTAGTGCACAAAAAAATACCGTTAACGATAAAATTTATAAGAAACAACAAACCAGGGAAAATCACAGTCGTTGCACTTGGTTTTTCGACTTTGGCGATTATTGTTTATGACCACAGAACTAATGTTGTTAATGTTCCCATTCCAAGTATAACAACTAGGAATTTTCCTAGTTTGTTGTTTCTTAAAAATTTTATCGTTAACGGAAATTTTTTGCACATGTGTACATACATATATGTATGCTTTTATTTCGATTTTGTTGAATTTCTAGGTTCTAACAAAAGAAAGAAAGAAAAATCATAAGTACATTAGAAGCACCAAATAAGTTGTTAACAACAAAAAAGTTAGCTCTTTCCCGATGATTAATGCAAACATAAACACACATACCACATACATACATATGTGTTTACTCAGTTACTTAGGGCTCATTTAAATAAGTATGTACATTTTTCACATCGATGATTCCTCTTAAGTGTTAAGTACTTGTATAAATTGCCTTTCATCTTTGTTTTAACCAAAGTGTACGCTATATATAAACGATGAAAGACGTTTTCTCTCTTCAAACATTTTGATGAAAGCATCGTTTTCACTGTTTTGGCTAGTCGTCGAACTAATGGGAAATTTTGTTTTGTTTTGGGTAAAATTTAATTTTTTCGGCGCCCCTTTTCAAGTGGCATGACAAGCATATAAATACTTAGTACGCTTTTGGTAATATTTTCTTAAAAACGCAGACTGATTCGCTAGGTGATTCACTTGTTTAGGGTTTACACCGGACAATACTGTCATGACAATAGCAATAGATGCCCACTTTTTCACTAATACATACACGCATAATTTTCCAATTGTCTTAATCACTGTCTTGATTATTTTCAAGACAGTAAATCGGAAATTGATTTGACATATGCAGACAATAATTTTGACGTATTGTGCAAGAAAGATGAGAAATTTATAAGAGAAATTCGTAACTTTGCCTCTTCTTCATTATTTTTTAGTTTTTAGCTTAAATAGCTCGCCCGATATGCGTATTATAATAAAGCGTTCTCGTCCGACATTTGGTTCAAAATGAATTGTCATAGCTATTGTCAGGACGCCTACGCCACGGAGACACGTAACCACGTTTTTGACAACTAACACGTATTTCTTTATTGTCTTGACAGCATTGTCTAATGTAAAAGCACCGTTAGGATGATCATCGGCATCAGTTAGCGTCGTCGGCATGCAAATGCATAGTCTTTGCACTGAAATTTAAACACAACGCACGATATAAATAGGAGTATTATTTAAATACGTATTTGCTTTTGGTTTTTTGTTTGAAAGACTCATAGATAGGAACTAGGAACGTATGTGTACTTTTTTCTAATTTCATTTTATTCACTGGTGTAAGTAGACATGCAAGTTAAATAAATAATTAGCTCAATTTACCATTCATGACATAAATTTCATAATAACTAAAATTTGTCTGTCAATTATTTCATTAATCACACACAACTTGGCAATGTCGGCTATCTTAAATTTGATTATATTTGCAACATCACCCTATAGGGAAATAGATACTAAATATACATTGCAACCTGTTTTGATTGTAATCAAAAATGATTGCTTTTATATTGATTATAAAAATTATAGTTTATACAAGATTTTGATTGAAATCAATTGCATTACAGGCAATATCCGAAATATAAAGAATTCTTTAGACTCCGAAAAGATTCGAAAATATTCGAAAGCCTTTCTAAAAAAAAACTCGTAAGGTCCTGACAAAATCCAATAAGTGTCCCGAACACTACCAAAAAGTCCTGGAAAATAAAATTCTCCAAAAATAAAACACTCTCTAAAATTCCGAAATGTCCCGAGAAAGTTGCGAAAGATCCCAAATAAATTTCGAATAGTCCCGAAAATTCAGAAATTATGGTGAAAAGTTCTAACAATATCACAAAAGATCCGAAGGGTCCCGAAAAATAAAATGTTCTATAGAGTTCCGAAAGGCAGAAAAAAGGCGAAAAGTGCCTAAAAAGCACCGAAAGCTTTCCAAAAAATATCAAAAATGTTCGAAAATTGCAATCTTAATGTCATAAGAGTCCCGAAAAGTTCAACACGAAGAATCCCGAAAAGCCTCGAAAAATGCTAAAATGGATTGAAAAAAATTTCGAGAGAATCCCAAAGCAGCTTATTTTACTACCAATGCCTTAAAAATATAATTTTCGGCTAAATAAAGGTTTCAGACGAATATAGCATTGTATATTTGCCTTAAAAATAAGTAAGTTCTCGTAAGAGCACAACGGGTTGTGATAGTAATGGTGTCTTCCAAGAACCGGTATGAAAACTGTTTGCTATTTCTTTTTGATTTCGAATTCTAAAAATGTTTTCCATTTACAATCTACGGTGCTAAAGTCACTAGAGTCGCTCCAGTTCAGCGTTAGTGAATTTCCCTACATGGCATATGCATTGAACAACAATTACTTGTACCACGAGGCTTTACAAACTCGCTCATTACAAATTTTTATTTGCCGCGCTGCTGTTCTGTTGTTGTCATTGTTGTTGTCGTATTCGTTGTCGTTACCGATGTCGATGTTTTTCTCTTGTGGCATGAAGATCGTGTTCAGTGGCCCTAATTGCTTTCAAAAGTGCGCCTATTATTACAAATTTTTGGCAACAAAAGCTGCAATTGTTCTGCCGTTGTGGCAGCAATCATTTGCATTGTTGTTGTTGATGAAGCTGTTGCTACTGCTGGTGTTACTACATACATAGTATCGTTGTCTGCAATTGTGAGCTGGCGTTGCGGCATTAATATATGCAAGCATACATACATATTTATGTATGTATGAATATGTAAATCATTATATTATACACACTCATCAACACGCACATAATTTTCTGCTTTTTGCTTAGACAGAGGTCTTTGCTTCATTTTCAAATGCTTGGCTCTACGTTCGTAATTATGCCAATACCTACCTACATAAATATGTGCGTTACTCATACGCTGTGTGGTACGCGCGAGTCGCCGATTGTTGGGTGGTATCCGTTTGCCAATTGATGTACTTATGAAATTCTTTACGAAGGCAACACTTGTTCTTCCATTTTCAGACTGCCACAGTATTAATTGATTTTTTTTTACAATTAAATGTTCGTTTCATATTAAAATGTAAGGCTTTAAGGTAGACAATTACTTGCTTACATAGATATGTATGTACATATATGTATGTGTACAGATGGGTTATTCCATATCAAATCGACCAATGGTTGGAATTGTCCGTTTGTGATTTGGATGAATTTTTTTCAGAACTTTTCTTTTATCATTTGTGTCAAAGGGAACACTAGTTTTTCGAAAGTTTTACAATTTCGGGGATTTTTCAAGTAAATTTGTTGAATATATTAAACAAATTTTTACTACAAAAAATGGTTCAGGTCTCACTTTAAATGTTACAAATATTTAGGGCTATGTGAAAAAATGTATTAAAAAAGTTGGGAAAAAACTAAAAACTTTGAAACATGTTTGGCAATTTTTTTTTTTTAAAGACCTCAAACTGAACTTTAAAGATACTGAAATTTTAAAAAAAGTGTGTGTGTTTTTTAAGGTTTTAATTTTTGAACTCAATAAACTTTTTTTGCAAGCACTAAGGGTCAATTTCCGATGAATACTTAAACGGCAGTTAAGTTTATTTAATTAATAGTTATGTAAACAATTTTTACTTAATTTTAATGCAGTTTAAACTTAGACTTTTTACTTTGTACTTACCTCCAACTGATCCTTAAATTTTATGAAGTTTTCAAGAAGATGTGTTTTTTTTAATTTAGGATTTTGGAACTTAATAATTTGTTTTTGTTATGCAAACATTAACCGCCGGCTTTACCAATTTTCATATTAAATTCAAATTAAAAAAAAAAAAAAACATTATAATAATTAAAAACAACTATTAATAAAACTATGTTAAAATAATTAATTTAGTTTAAATTCATAGTTGATAGTATTTTTTTTTTTAATTCAAAAATTCATACTAAAAAAAATATATATTCATGTATATCTTCTTGAAAATTTTAGGGTTTTTTAAGATTAGTTATAGGTATTGTATAAAATAATTTAGCCTAAAATGTAAGAGTTTTTGACTTAACGATTTTTTGAAATTCAAAATTCTGTTTGTTTTATTTATCGATTTCCTGTTGTATAGTATTTGTATAAATATTTTATAAAGGCCCAAAAACCACTTTCAAAACGAGAACAGAACCATTTTTGGAAACATAATAATTTTTATGTTCTTCAAGTAAACAAAAAAAAAAAATTACCAAAATCCGGGACTTCGTAAAAATTTGAACTTTCAAAACTTTTTATAATTTTTTTTCTTTGAAGAAAAGTTCTGTCAAAAATTCATCCAAATCGAAAATGGTCGATTTTATATGGATTCACCCATATGTATGTATTTGGAATTGTGAATTCACTCACGAATAAATAACCTTTGCGGATTGTATGCACTTACAAGAGAACTATAAATAAAAAATATAAATAAAACAATCAAATATACATACATTGCCCGCTTGCGATTGTTTTGCCACTGCTTGGCATCTGTTTTAGCATTTGCACTCACTCGTATGTATGTATGTGCATAGATACTCGTCTGCGTATGTACATAGTTCAGTGGTTGTCTGCTTCAATGTGGCAGGCTTTACTTTTAAAAATTATTTATTTCAAATATATTTGTACGCATTTCTGTGTGTCGCTGAGTGCCTTCATGTTTACCAATGCAGTGGCTAAAAAAATATATTAATGATAAAATGAAAAAAATAATAATAAAAAATAAATGCATCCATCCATTTGCAGTGGATGTGGATGTGGATAATTTAATTTTTTTTGTTTGAATCGCCATTGTTATTTCAACGTTGCCGGTGCTCTTGCTGTTATTGTTGTTGCGGCATATAATTAATGATATGTTTTGTTCAACAGAATGACAGCTTTTGTATTGTTTTCAAAGCACTCTTGGCAACCAATAAAATGCCCGATTTTTGAAACCAATCCGTAACAGGATTTGTAATGACTAAATAGCGAATCAAATTGCGATTGCGGTGACACAAACAAATGAGATGAGCGTGAGCGCTGCGCTTATTTTTGCATGGATGTACATATGTGTGCATGCACATACATATATAAGTAAATATTTTGCACAAAGCAAAAAAAAAGTATTTACATATGTATGTCTAAGAAATGCCTAAAAATATCTAGTCTAGTGTCAGTATGATTGTTGAGTTTTTATTTGTTATTTTGTTTTTTTGCATTTGCATTTATTTATAAAAATTCGTTACCAATGTAGTGGGTGCATTAATGAAAAATTCTTTTTTTTAATTTTGTAAGTGCAGTTTTTATATTGGAAAAACCTTGAAAGTTAAATATTTGCCAATTGCCAAAAAACAAAGTTTACATAAGGATTTAAGTATTTAATAACCTTTCACATCCTTGCAGCAAATCAAGCTGGTTAACAATTCGCGGCGAGTTAGCTTGAAAATGGATGGCACTGGTTCGTCATCTATTCCAAATCAAAGGTTTTAACTGCGGCGTTGAAACACGGCGATGTCGTACGGAGTGGAAATTGCCCTCCTCTGCAGAACTTTTGACTTCGTTCTAAAATATCGAGATTAATTTTTTGCATCGTTTTTCTTTATTAAACACTTGAGCCGATTTCGAAAATTCTTTTTTGTTTTTGTTTTTTTTTTTTTATCGGAAAGGATTGGAACACGAAGAAATTAAAAAACCAACCTCATAGGTGAGGTGTAAACCGGCAATTACTCTTTATATTTGCCAGATAACTAGATGGTTTCTTTTCTGTGTAATTATATTTTGTACTTTCGAGGAAAGTTTTTGAATCATATATCGAATTAAAGAAGTACATAATTTCGAAATTTTCCTCTCGCATCTCATCATCATGTAGTTGCAACAGATGGTATTTTTTAAACTCCCATTAGCTGTGCAAATATTGAAACTTATTGGCAAAAAATTAAAGAAAAAAAATTATAATGAAATAAGAAAATTTCCTCTTTGCCAATTGTCCGTCTCTTAGCTTTGGCCTATTTGTCCTTTCGTGCGCTTTATTACCTTACTTCGTTTAAGAAAAAAAGGCAGACTCACAGGACTCAATCGATTAAATATTTGCCTCTCCGTCGACAATTCAACTTTTATTGCCTTCAATACAGCGCGTACTATGTTGTTTCGTTATTACTTCTTGCCGACTTTTTTTTTATTGCACACACATTCCCGGTGTAGATGACTTTCGGGGTATATTTGTTTGTTTGTACGTTTGTATTTAGAATCGAGTTCAATTTGTTTTTCCCATCTGATTTTATGTTGTTGCTGCGTCCACTTAAGTTTTACGATTATGTTCGGACATTCGAAAGAAGTAAAAAAAGGAAAAGAAGCCCGAAAGTATTTGAAGACAAAAATCATTAAATTCGTATACATTCGTCCATATCACCAACATACATATACACAGACAAACATCCGTATATACATAGTATATTCAAAGATACCTACGCATTAGGAATTTTAATCCCGGGATTCTTGTTTAATAATCCCGAAATTTTCGGGATTTGTAATTTTCGCTTGTGACAATAATAGAAACTACTCTTCTTGACCTGTATTTTGCTTTTTTTTCTTATTTAATAAATAATACTTTTTTTTATAAATGTCAAGCTCATTATACATATAACACCGTGCGATAGTAAATATTACACACAAAAATCAATATATTCGCGAAACCATTGGCCAAATATAGTAAAATTGGGTTTTTGGTTTTCCCTTTTACGTCAGGAACTCAAAAATGATTTAAAAAATTCAAGGAAATATGCTTAGATAAGACGTAGGGGTATCAAATTAAAGAGGAAATTCTTAAGAATATACAATAAATAGAATAAACATATTAAACTTTTTGGTGACCAAGGACTGGTAAGTATTGAAAATGTGCTTTTAAAATGGTGTCCTTGAAATTTCGCAATATTTGTTTTTGCGCGCTTCCACTCCGCATAGCCTGGGTTCAAGCCCTGTTCAAAGCAACATCGCAAAAAAATATAGAAAAAGGTTTTTTCTTAACAGCGAGCGTCCCTCGGCAGCCAATGGAAAACCTCCGAGGGGGTTTCTGCCATGAAAAACAGCTTCTCATAAAAATACAATCGCCGTTCGGAGGCGTCGTAAAACTGTAGGTCCCTCCGCTTTGTGTGACAACATCAAGGCGCACGCCAAAAATCGGACCAGAAGCTCGGCCAAACACATACTATACATATGTATGTGTAAGCGCCAATATATTATTATTATTATATGTTAAGGACTTATATAAACTCGACAACATCCTCGAATTTCGGCCTTCTAACTTTATCAGCCTAAAAAATTACCTATTCGTCCTTGTGAATCCAAAAAATTTTAATTATTTTAGATTCTAAAGAAATTTACTCTTTGATTTGGTACCCATATTTTTATTCTACATTGCATTGAATTTGTTAAATAATTTTTGGAATTAATGGTATCTTTAAAATTACAAAGTCATTTAAAATAAATCGTGATGTCAGAGAGAAAAAATAAAACGCCTCTTTAAATAAAAAAGTAGGTTTCAAACCCATTTATTTATTATTGATTTTATGGTAGATGAGCTTCTGAAACAATATAGAAGCAATTATTTGGTTTAAGTTAATGAATATCTAAATCCCGGGACTAATCCCGAGATTCCGGAATTGTGATAACGACATCCCGAAAATCTGCGGATCGTAAAATGCGAAAAAATTAACGTCCCTACTACGCATACATTCATTTTTAGGAGGAGCAGCAATGAAATTAATAGCTAGTTGATAAGCGAGGCAAAATACATACAAATGAAAACAAATGGTTTATTTATTTTGGACAGTGAGTTTAAAATACAGGCGTGCTCTGGTTGTTATTTGACATTTCATGTTCTTCTTAACGAATTTTTTTTTTTTCTTTAAAATGGTTTCCAAATTGTGGTTGTTCATGTTGCTGGTGAGCAATTTGTTATACCGTATTAGTTGAAACTATTAATTTAAATTCTATCACAATATATCATTATACTCGATTTGAAACTATTGTTGCGAAAGAGCTACATATGAATGTATGTATACTTGACGTCACGTTGAAGAGATCAAGTTCATTTAAGTTATGGGAACACCAATAGAAAAGTATTAGGAATTGTAATTTTAAATGTTTTTCTTAGAATTTGAAAAGGTTTCCGTGGCACCACAAATAAGTATGAAGTAATAGCATGAGCCCATGATTTTTTTCGAGCGATCCGTTTGCTCTTATAACTAGCTGAGTAAATGCATACCTACACCCGTTTAGTAATATAGAGAAGTCATTCAAAATTTATGTTTTTAGAGATTTTATCATACGACTAATAAGTTCGATAAGGACTAATGAATTTAAAATTTCCTTAATACTTGCCCATTTTGTTGTATTTGTGCATTGTGCATTCGAAGTATAGTAAAGGGCTTTGCAAAAATCCAATTATTTTGTAAGATATTGTTAATCAAACTTTTAGTAAACTTAAATTCACTGGTTTTTTAAGAATTCTTATCTCGTAAACTGTTAGTTCTAAAAAAAATTGTTACAGACAAAAATGTAAAAAAATATATTGAGATTTAACAATATTTAAACAAAAACCTTTTTCTTAACTTTTTAAGAAATTTTTTATTGTTGTTTTTTTATCCAAGGCAATAACCAAATTTTATAAAAACATATTTTTAGTTAAGCTTGAAGTGTCTTTAAAAATTTGTGATAATTGCAGAATTTTGATTTTAATTTTTTCTTGAATGGCAGCGCCAGAAAGCAGTGCAATCTTGCTTTTACAAAACACTGCCACACGTAAACAATTGATTGTCTCCTGATATTTCATTATTTATATGTATAATTTATAAAAACTAAACACAAATTTCATTACACAGTTCCGCAGCACCATCGAGGGAGGATAGATTCATTAATGCATTTAATACTATAAATATTCTCGTATCCTATGGGCTACAACAAAACAGAATTCCTATATGAGAATGCGTGTATATTTTTTGTCTTTACTTTTGTATCACTGCGTTATTATTTTATACCATAACTTTTTAGGCCTACTAGGGTTACCACGTGAACAAATGAATATCTTGCAAAATAATAAGATTTTTGCAAAGCTTTTTTCTATACTTTAAATGCATCTTAAATACAATACAATGACCTAGTATAAGGAAAATGTGAAATTCACTAGTTCTCCTTGAAATGTAATACCCCTGCATGATTTGAAACTTTAGTTGCGTTCCCTAATTCGCAAGAAGTTGCAAGAATTTACCAGAAAGCGTTCTTGTATAGAGACGAAAAAAAAAATATTATGTATAGATTTTAGAGAAACTTGAATGGAAATATATGTACGTACTTAAAACTATTAGCTATCGATCATTTACGTTGGAAATTCTGTCAATTGGCAGACGACTGCCTTCAGTGTCGACTTTATTTTTACTATAAATACGCCCTATCATATTCTCAACAGTTTGTAATGAAATTCTATATCTCTTTTTATATTGGATCAATTTTAAATCTGAAAATATACGCCCTGCAGCTGTAGTGGTATTTATGAGGCAGGTAAATTAAATTAGAAATTAATGAAGTCAGCTCCTTATAAATACATAGTTCATTTAAAGCATTTTAAGCTTATTTGACCCCAAAACGTTTCAATATTTTCTCTTTAACATGTATCAAAATTTGTACTACGCGAAAAATTTAAGTACCCCGCGAAATGAGCGAAAAAAGAAAGTATCTAATATTCGGTTTCGGCTTCGGCCAAAATTCCCGCTTCGGTTTCGGTCGGACACTACTGTATAGGTATATTACCTCTTGCTGATGGTACCTTCTTCCTATTACCCGTATGATTATGCTAAATGGTATTTTTCAACACAATTATAAATTGTCTTATTCTTAATCTTCATCGCAATCTTAATTTAATTTTATTTTATTTTTTTTCTTAATCTCAATTTTAATTATAATCTTGATCATAGTATTAATCTTAATCTTCATTTTATCTGAATCTAACTCTTAATCCTAATCTTATTCTTATTCTTAATGATAATCTCAATATTTCTTAATCTTAATCTTAATTTTATTTTTATTCCTAGTCTCAATATTGATCCTAATCTTAATCGCAATCTCAATATTAATGTTAATGTTAATCAAAATTTGAGTCATAATCTTAATTTCAATCTAAATCTTAATCTTAGCCTTAATTTTATTTTTAATCTTAGCCTTAATCTTAATTTTAACCTTAATCTTAATCTCAATCCTTATCTTAGACTTAATCTTAATCCTTATCGAAAAACCTAACTTTTAGCTTTATGTTAATGTTAATGTTAATTGTAATCATAATCTCAATCTAAATAAGAACGTAAAAAATGCGCCCAGCTCTTTATATCTGCGGGACGCGCCGCGACGTATACTATAGCAGTATAGTTTTAGGCACTAGTATGATTACCATACCAAACCAATAAGTTTCATAATCTTATATGTAAGCATAAAATGTTGCCTAGTTTTAGGCATCTCTGTTAAGAATTATTTCATTTCATTATTTCATTTTCTGTCACAGGGACTTACTAAAACAGAAATACGATAAGCGGCACCCTCTTCGGCATTTTTTAAAGACTAAACAAATCAATACAAATTGTTGATAACTTTCATTAAAGCTTGAGTAATAAAATGGTGAAATTACTTGAACGAAAGCCTAAACTCAATATACATATATGTTATTCTTTTTTGAGTAGTTTTGAAAACCGTATTTCTAAAAAATCTGTCGTTACGCCATTTTAGTTCATTCTATTCATTTGAGTGCTCATGTTAAATAAAAGCTTGTAAAAAAAAAATTTGTTTACATTATTTTATTTTGTATTATTCACTTCTAATCTATTTCTTCAAACCCACTCTATAAAATCATTTGACTCAGCTTGAAGAATTAAAACATGCGATTTTTAAATCATAGGCAAGTTTTGAAATTATAGGGGGTTTCGAGACTGGACGATAGTTGGAGAGTCGTATATTGTTATCAGTGATCAGTGTGATTTTCCTATAATCAAAAAGTGTCTGTATTTAACGATGAATTGAATAAAAGGAACAAGTTTTTGATATTTAAAAAAAAAACCCATGACAGTGTTTTCTTCGATAATGGCGAAATATTCGAAATCCACAGATATTAAAATATTGTCTAAGAGTGTTTTATCAACATCTAGATTTTCCGCGATAAAGTTGGATTTAAAAAATTTCGCTAAGAGATTAGCAAAATCATTGGGAGATGAAAAATATTTACCCCGTAATGACATTGACTTTGGAATAGTGGAAGAAGTTCGTTTCACGTGGATGTAACTCAAAAAAGATTTGTGTTTAGAATTTATGCTATCCTAAAATCATAGAAGATATTTCTTATATAGTAAATATTCTATCAAGAGTATTGAATTCGCGGTAGAACCAAATTCCATATATCACACTCATTCATAGGACTTAGCTACAATTAGTGCAAATATTTTTTTCTTAATGATTAAATATATACACTAACTGAAAAACTACTGTTTTGTATAAATTGCGTTGAATCTGTATGACCCACAAGCAGTTATATACATACATTTCTGGGTCTGAACTTTGAGTTAGCTGGCTTCTGGCCTAGGTGTGCGACATACAGAGGTTATGTATCAAATTTATTGCGTAAAATTTTCAACTTTTTATATGTCCCATGGTAATTTGGAAACCTTTTTAGGAACTCGTGCAATGTTACTGTTACATACGATTATGAAATAGTGAATGCCAATCCAAATTGAAAATTATATTATTAACCAAAGCGAAATTTAAAAAACTATAATTGAAATGGCGGTCGCTGTGGTGTAGTGTTTGGTACTGCGCACAATGGCAAACCTTCGAGTGAATTCTTGAATGAAAACCAGTTTCTCATTAAAGGCCTATATAAAGCTCTCAACAAAACAGCGAAGAAAAAAATTGCTATTATTTGGTGTGTGGGTCCAAGGAATTTTGACATCTGATAATTCACAAGCCTGTTGCCTCACTCTTTCCTCAAGAAATAATTGGACGGGCATATATGTATTTCTGTTGCAAGCATGGGTTGCCTTGTGCTCATTTTTCACAAAAAACTTTAGAAAACCGTAGTAGAAAGCATAGCAAATTTCTTAAGAGCTGCGTACTGCCTCAAGAAAATTGTACACAAGAAGATTTCTTAGCCATTTCTTGTACGTCATTTTGTGTGGAGTTTTTGCATTTCTTGAGAGCTGCATACTGGCCTTAAAATACAATCGCCGTTCGGAGTCGGCGTACAACTGACGGTCTCTCCCCTTTGTCTGACAGCATCAAAGCGCACGCCACAAATCGGAGGAGAAGTTCGGCCAAACAATAAAGCAGGGTTCACCCGATTTACACATTTGCACACTTGGCAGTCTAGACAACACCAGAAATTTGTAACTGTAAATTTATTTCATGCATACCATCGACATTACTTGGAATAATCATATTATCACCAGGAATATAGCGTGGGGTGAGAGGTGAAATTCATTAAGTACAGTTTTTAGAAAAACCAAGCTAATAGGGCCACAAATTGGCGCCGGCGATAAAAATACCGGCAGGTAAAATTTATTACTGTAGTTAATGAGTTTTTGTTGGCATCGTAATTGGATGTGTTGGATGGAAGTGTTTGAATTTTTTCGCCGATGCCAAGAAAAATATCTGTGAAATTTTTCGGCGAATCATTTTCTGAAGCATTTTAATCATCTAGCGAACTCTGAAATGACATTTTCTTCAAACTTTTCAAAACGGGGTCAAAATGATCCTTTTTCGTGAACGCTAGTTAGTTAAAATGTTTTACAAAATTATTCATCGTGAAAGTTTACTATATGTACCCAAAGAACATATTTCGCTCCTAAATATATGAGTTTTAACCCTCAAGCAAAAAATTGCAAACATAATATGGGCATAAAAAATAAATTTGACCAGATTTGAAAGTAAAACAGAGTTGAAAAGGGCAATATTAGATGCGTGGAAAAAAATGAAATGAAGGTTGAACACTGCCAAACTCTTTTTAATTCGAGGCGGACAAGGATAACAGCTAAGAAAAGGGCCTTTGGGGTGCACATGAAATAATAATTAAAATTTCAAGTGTCTTCTATTATGTGACCATTTTCTATACTTAACCTAACGTTTAAGAATGAATAAAAAATGTGTTACTCATACGCCATGATGTACGAATATGTATAATTTCTTGAGATTTTTTAGTAATTCAAAACATTTTAATAGAAACGATCGTACATGGCAGGGCCGTAGCTGGGATTTTTTTTTTCATTTTTATTTTAACATATTTTGGTTAAAAGAGAAATACTGAAAAAAATAAAATATTTCACACAATATTTCGCATGAGGCTATTGCCTGAAAATTTTCAAATGCACTTAGTGGCATTGTGCTACTATGATAGCACGGCCAAGTAATCATAGTCAACTAATGTACAGTATATATACTGCATCGCCCCCCATACAAAAAAAAATCGGTACTGTTTTTCCACTGTAATTATAAAGTCTATTACATTTTAAGGCTTTCACGAAAATATCTCGCAAAAATATTGAGATTTACGTGAGATGGACCGATTTGAAAATACCTCCAAAAACTGAGATTTTTATTTAATAAAAACAGTTTTTTTTAATATTTAAAAAAAAAATTACCTCAGATGACTAAACAGCTTAAACTTAAAAAGTTTGCATAAAAATATTAAAAAAAAAATGTTTACGGAATCATAATAATAAGATTTTTGATGCTGTTTTTGCATTTTTTTCAAAGACCTTACCAACTTACACTTATGAGTTAAGGTATTTTCTCACCCTTTTAATTTATTAGCGAATAAGCTCATTGAAAGTACGAAAGAGGAAGGTAAGATAAACGAGTGTCATTCCATGTTGAAGTAAGATGTTTGGTATTGAATAAAGAAAAAATTGGGACGTGAAAGAAATAAGAAGGGTAAAAAAATACCTTTCTATTGATACCTCTCATAAGTCTATATCGGTAAAGTTTTGGAGCAGTCATGGAAGTTTTTCTTACACAAATCTTTGTAAAAAGTTAAAAAACAGCATCAAAAATCTCATTACTATGATTCCCTTGATACAATTTTTAAATTATTTTATGTAGTTTTTTTTAAGCTTAAACTGTTTTATCATCTGACGGGATTTTTTCCAAAAATTCCTTTAAGAAACTATTTTTATTCATAAAAAATTAATTTTTAGAGGTATTTTAAAACCGGTCCAGCTCACGTAAATCTTAATACTTTTCCGAAATATTTTGGTAAAAGTCTTACAATATACTAGGTTTGGTAATCCCGATGGAAAAACCGCAACTTTTTTGGTGATGTAGTTTAATGTACAATAGTCGAAAAAATTATAGCCGCACCAAATTTTCTCAAGTTTTCAAATATTATTTTTGTTGTTATTTAATTTTGGTTAGTTTTTTATACTTTATTTTTATACTTCATGATCCGTACAAATACAAGTTTAAAGGCTCTGATTTGTATGAACCATATTTTTATAAAAGCATCACAAAGAAATTTTAGCTAAAAAGAAAATCATTGTAAATATTACAAACAGTGTATAGAGTGGCGAAAATATATATAGGGAAGAGACTTGCTAGCATTCTTTGGATATTTCCATTGCGTTTATTTATATATTTTTTTTATGTGTAGCTCGTTATATAGCAAAAACTATATAAGTCAAAATTTCCAACTTAGTACAAAAATTAGCAAAATTCGACAAAATTTCATAAAAATTTTGAGCTTTTTAATTTGATTTCGAAAGAACATTTTGAGTACGCAGTTTTGTAGCCCATTCAATTTTATTATAACAAAATATAACTGTTGATTTTTTTCTGTGGAAGGTGTTGTTCATTTTCTCCATATAAAAAAATTGCCGAGCAAACTTGTTATGGAAGAAAATGCGCGAACCAAAAATCGACAAAAATCGACTTGCACTTTGTTATACTACGTAAAAGTTAATGGACTACAACACCGCGTACTCAAAAAAATCTTAAGAAAAAAACTGAATAAAAAGTTTAAAATTTTGATGAACATTTGTTAAAATTTGCCGAATTTTTATAAATGCTCTGCAAAGTTTAAAATTTGGTGTCACAAGTTTTCTTTTATATGGTAAACTTTATTTTCTTAAAAAAATAATAAAAAAACTTTAAACAAAGAAAATTAGACGAAACTTGCTAAAATGTCTCTTCCGTATTTACGTTCTCGTACCGTACGTATGTATATATTTTCTTATGCCATAAATCTTGACATCCTTTAAAATCGCAGCCGGACAAGGTTCAAAGTATTTCTGATAGTGACATTTTTACGAAATTAGTAATGATTCAACTTATACATAATATAATAAATACATACATACATAAAAGTCGAATGTCATAGAAAAGCGTATAAATATGAATTGGTAGCGGCATTACATATTACGAGTATTTAGTTGGATGAGGATGAACCGCGCGCTTGTGGTTTGGCTGCGGTAGCTCAAAATTCTTGTACATCTGTCGCCTTTTCTCATCCTTATGATTTGAAGTTGACTATTTTTCTGCCTCTTTGCGTTTTTAAGTGTTGTGGTAAGTTTGGCTTTGTGGTTGCTGCTGCTGCTGCCGCTGTTGTTGCCGTCGTAATTGCAGTGGTCGATAAGTTGCTGTTGTTGTCATGTGTTTAATTTTCATCTTATATTCGCACATTGCTATAGATTGCCAAGTTCTTTGCTGCTATTGTCATAGTTGCTGTTGTTGTTTTTGTTGTGTTTTTCATTGCTGCAGAGTACTTTGAGGCTGTGCTTGTGTCAGTCGTTGGTTCACTGGGCGTGTTGCCAAACATTTCGGAAACAAATTGTCGTCGCGCTCGACAACATTCTTCTTCTATGTGGCGTGTACACACGTTGGGCGACAGCAAAGCCAACAACAACAACAACAACAACAACATAAAATAACCAAATCAAACATACGTACATATGCAAGTACCTACACATGTATTTACATACATACATTTATGGGATCATCTGCAAATGCACTTGTTTGTATGCACATACTTACATACATACATATGTACGTAGGTATGTATGTATTTTTGTCAAAAAATATGTTTGCATACCTACATACATATGCCATCTAAATAGCAATTCACTATCACCAGTCAGCCATCGTCAGTCGTCACAACTACATTCTGCATCACTTCTCAAGGAAGGCACGGAGCGCAAGGCGGGCGGGGCAGTGCCAGATAGAAACCAGCAAGAACCAAGTGGCTGGTGCACTGAGGCGTGACGCCTTCATTACTCAGATCTGTGAATAATTTTAATTAAGAAACATACTTACCTACATAGTTACATATATGTATGTATATGGATGCGGATGTATGTAATTTATATGTACGTATGTAGATATGTATGTTTGAGTTTATATAGTAAAATCAAAGATCCATATTGTAATGAACTAACAGTAAAATCTGGCAGTCGCTTTTGACACCACACATTCACACTTCCTAGACAAGCTTCCTTTCTTACTAAAAGGCACTTAAATAGACGGAAGTATGATTTTATGTACGATTGGAGCACTTTATTAGCATTATATGTGTTTAATTGTCCCACCATGCCGATATATATTTGATATCACATTGTGGTTGTTCACGCTTGCCTGGTTATCTGGTTAAAAATAATTTTTAACCGACTTCCAAAAAAGGAGGAGGTTATCAGTTCGTCGGAATATTTTTATATTTTTTTTGCATTTTTTATTTATTTATTATTTTATTTTTTATGTATGTTACCGCATAACTTTGGACTACGTCAACCGATTTTGATAATTTTGCATCGGAAAGGTAGTGTCTCAGAGGTGGTCCCACACTAATCTGGTTAAGATCCGATCAGTGGATCATGCGATATATATATATATATATTTTTTTATATGAGAGTTGATGTCGGTTTTTTTTGCTAAAAATTACATGTTCTGTAGTATATTTTATGGTTGTACAACAGCGGAAACAACCTTATTGTAAATGACAGCGCAGTTTGGTAAATATATGTATGTACTATAAATATATGCATATAAGTACATGTGTATGAATAATATTTACCGTTGTAGCCGGAGCAACAAGGGGCTGTCCGCAAGGTGCAGTTTTATCTCCACTACTATGGAGCATAGTCGTCGACGGACTGCTCCAAGAGCTAACAGAAATAGGGCTAACTTACCAGGGGTATGTTGACGTAATGATGTAATAATATCCATGGGGAAATTCGAGGACAACCTGTGATAGAATCCTACTAGGACTGAATGGAACCAAGAAATGGTGACCTGAAATTGGACTGAATGTAAATCCGGCAAAGACACTAGAGTAGCATTCTCAAGGAAATATAAACGTGATAATCTGAAGACGATAATGCTAGATAGTACCAACATTATGTATCAAAAAGAGGTCAAATTCCTAGGAGTAATACTAGATCAAAAACTACTCTGGAAAACACACGTGGAAGAAACTGCGAATAACGCTGTAGGACCATTTATGACGTAGATTCTTGAAAGTTCTTTTAGTTCTTACCGCTCTCCATATTCACATAAAGACGGGTACCATGAAATGGCAATACCGAGGGGTACCAAGCATCCGAGTTTCAACTTTGCAAAGCGGTTCCAAACTGATCTGAGTAATAAGAAAAGCTGGACACTGATGGCTCATTGACTAAAAAGGGTACGAAGGTAGGTGTAATAGGACCATGGTTAAGATACTAGGAACCCATGGGAAAGCATATGACCATTTTCCAGGCTGGAATATGCGCCATAGAAAGATGCGCGGACTTTAATATAAAGAGAAACTATCTGTGATATTGACTGACAGCCAAGCGGCTATCAAGGCCCTCAGATCTCATAAGGTAACATCGAAACTGGTGATAGAGTGACTTGACAAGCTGAATAATCTTGCTCTGATCAATCGGGTTTAGGTTTTCTGGATTTCGAGACATATTGGTAATGAAGGTAACGGGATTGGTGATAAAATTGCGAAGAAAGGAGCATCAACCCCTTCCATCGGTGCAGAGCCGTTATGGGGGATAGGAAAAGCGACACTCTCTGCTCTGGCCAGGTTAGAGGAAGAGGCTCATAGAAATCGCTACTGGGGTAATCTACTACTTAGGTTTAGAGCTGTCAATTAAGTTAAATTCAATTTAAAACACAAAAGCTCTGAATTTCCTAGTCTGTCTGCTGAAAAGTTTAAAGGATCAGTCTTTGCAGCAACGAAATTGTAAGTAGCCTTTTGCTTCCGCTTTTTATTAAGTTCTCCCCTCAATTGGTAAATAATTCACTACTGACAGTTAGGGCTCAATCTATACCACTAAAGTATCACTCTAATGAGTACTTGTACTCAAAAGACTGAAATTATCGATACCTACTCAGATCGGCAAAGTATCGAGTACTTATTTGAATCGTTTTCATTTTCTCTTTCGAAAGATGCTTCCCTTTTTTGTATCGTGATTTAAAAAATTGCGTGCTAAAATCAAATAAAAAGCCAATAAAGTTGCAGGCATAGAAAACGTTTATATTTAAGTTTTTTAGTAAGAATACAAATTATTAATATTTGTGGTCGATTACCAAGAAACAGTATTGGTTATAATTTTATCAGATATATGAGTGTATAGGTCACCCAATACGGATAAGTCTCGGATTTTTATTTTTGTTTTTTCTTTTTTAAATTAGTTTTATTTACTTTTTTAATAAATAATATAGTTCTTTCTATAACAAAAACCTTGTTAATCTAAGTTTAAAACTTTGTACAAAAATTAGAAAGAAATCAACAAAGTTTAATCAAAGAACGTAGATAATAAGAGGTTAAATAACAAAAAAAATTATGATAAATGTGAAAATACTGAGTGATAACAGTGCAAAATTTCATGTTCCTATATCTGTTCTTATATCTGAACAATCACTTGTATGAGAGTTATAGGTTATAGTGACCCGATCTTTGTATTTTTCACTAAGTTTTCTGTTGATAATGGGTGGAAGTATAGCAAAATTGTATGCCCCCAGCTGCATAAAGGGAGAAGTTATAACGAAAAATTTTATAAGCATCTGAACAATTAGTTGTATGGGAGCTATATGTTACAGTGGTCCGATTCCTCCGGTTCCGACAAAGGTTTAATACATTATTAAAATACACCCACCTGCTAAATTTCATCCGGATATCTCGAGAACTGAGATACTAGTTTGCATACAAACAGACGGACAGACAGACAGACGGACAGACAGAGAGACGGGTATGGCTAAATCGACCCAGCTCGACGGCTGATCATTTACTGCTACTTACAAACACCGAACCAAAATTATATTACCACTTCATGCTCATGAAAGATATAATAAAATAAACAGGAAGACCAGGAATATATCAAAACACATACATTTTTTTTTGTTTTGCAAATAAGCAGATATCTATGGGTAGGGAAATTTACGAAATTTCCGACAAAATTGGGAAATTTCATTGTCGAAATCGGGGAATTATCAAAATCGAGTTGGCTACCCGGGTATGTATGTACATTTGAAGCACCCATAAAAAAGTACTATATATTTGTAGTAATTTTCTTATACAAAATATATTTATGTACAAGTTTTGCAATATTTTTGAATGCGGACAGCAGCACTTTGAGGCAAAGATCGCAACTGTTGGCATACATAAATTTCTTGTATCAGTGTTCTAAAGTTGACAATCGCGCGCGAATTTTTCAAATCTACATTTTCTACATACATACCAGCACATATACATGCATGTGCTCACCGAACGAGCAGCGCAATGACAAAACGCGCAGTATGTAAAAATAAAACCTAAAACAACAATAACCGAAACCAAAAATAAAACAGATTGAAATTAAAGCAAATCGAATTTAGAAACTAAAATGAAATGAACTAAGTGCAGTAGCAGCATCAACGCTAACAATAAGTAGCAGCCGTAACGGCGCATAGGGAGCGTTGAAATATTCGAAGCGTTTCATGCTTGTCAAAAACAATAAAAATACACATATTTCTACATTTGCAAATTTTTGTACCAGCAACAGCAACTTGCGCCGCTTCGCCGTCCATCATTTCGCGATTTCGTTGACCGTCCCTTCACGTTGCGGCCGGTGCGTTGGCTACACCTTGAGTAAGCCGCCAACGCCATTTTGTTGTTGGCCTGCCATGGACGGCATCATTTGAAAAACCTCTTACGTATTTGCTTAGGAATTTCGTCGCAAATGTCAATTCTTCACTTACCAGTCATTTTACGATTAGGCTTGGGCATAAACGGGTACCTGAGTGCGGTGTACTCTGCTCGAAGGTGTGGGTGCAAACAAAAAAGAAGGAAGAAAAAATATAATAACTACATACATACATACATACATATGAAATGTGTGCACAGCTAAATTACGGCAAAAGTACTTCAATGTCAACACCTTTTCTTTGAATGAGGCCTCGACGCCATCAGTTTCGTAAGCTACCTAAATATGTAGTACATATGTACATACATACTTATATACTAAATATGTATGTACATCGGTTTTCGTATTCATTCTCATATTTTTCAATATCATCGACATCATTCATCATCTTCACGCAAAAAGAAATAAAGTGTAATTGGGAAAATGTAGATATGTATGTGTGTATGTATAAGTATGTAGGAAAATGGATAAAGCTAAATTTAATAAGACTGGCAGTTTATGGTATTTTTGGCAACAATTAGCGTCGACATCTATTAATTTTTTTCTGGTAGATTTCATATTTTTATACCCAAGGCTTAAACTAGTAAGGAAAAACTAACTGATGTGTACGAATGTACATAAGAAGACGATATATGTATGTAGAAACGATATGGGATCAATTGGTGTCCAGCTAAACCATACAACATCCCTTTTTGTCTGGTTCAACCTTGTCGAAACAGTCTGTTTTCTGTTTTCAATAAGCTGCTGCAGCAACAATAACTAAACAAAAGATAAGTTGCGTTCGTTGTATTTAATGCTAATATTAATTAAGGTTTACAATACTGAGTTTTAGAAGGTTTTACACATAGTGGGTGTTTACCTTTACCCAGGTAGATCAATGGGGTTCAGAAATTCCTTTCTTTCTTTTCTATTATCAGGAATAAAGACTTTGACCGCTATAACTACTTTTTTAAAGGTACAATAGGCAAAACAAGGCAAATAGCTTAAAAAAGGCAACATTAAATGTGTATATATGGAATCAGCGAAAGTTAAATTGTGGAAATCTTAATTGAATATACCCTAACTCTCTTTAGCAGAAAAAAGGCAATTTCCATAAAATCCATTCCCTGTTTATAACTAAAAGTTAACTGTTTATAATGTTACGGAATGGTGGCTACAATTTTAAGTTTTCATTAAGGAAACAGCTTTCATGTGATATTTTAATCTTTTCATTAGATTTTTTATTAATTTTTTTCATTGCGTAATTTGTATATGTTTGATAAGATGTTATAATGTTTTTCTTTATGTAAACTGTTAGGCTTTTAGATAGGGGAAACCCTTTAAAAAAAATTGTCTAGTAAAGCTTACTTTTAAATACGTATGTATATGTAGGATCTACATTGTAGTTGATAGGATTCAAAATATTTCCAAATCACGATTTCTCAAATACCATTCGTTTGGTACTCATATTGTAAAAATTTTCGAGTAAGTATTCTTAAAAGTTGAATGAGTCAAAATTTTCAAATATTTAGGTGACAAAAATATTTCCAACAGTAACCTTTCTTAAACCTTGTAATATTTCATTTATTTAGTTTATCAATTTGATTGAGTTAAAAATTTTCACACAGGTGTCAATCCTCCTGTAAGCTAGGTTCGACTTTAAGCCTACTTAAACTTCTTTGGCTTGATGCCCTTATGGTAATATTTCGTATATTTTATCAATTTAATTAATCGAAATTTTTAAACAGGTGGCTATCCTTCAATAGTTTTTTTTTCTTCAAATGATCTTGGTACTATACCGAACAATAAAAAAAAATATTTTTACTTATAAATACACATAGACAACCTGATAACCTGATAATCAGGCACCGGTGTGAACAACCACATTGTTGTTGTTCTGCTGTGCTCTTGTGTTTATTGCTTGGTTTTTTTTTTTTTTTTTGATTATGGCAGTCCAAAATCATCTTCCTGTTCAACGACGTATACCTCAACGTCACCAATTTGCCTGTGTGAATATTGTATTCGCTTATGAAATTTAAATGAAAATACATATGAATATGTTAATTTGTGTACACACATATAAACCCTACAGGAAAATTGACAGCTGCACATTAAGAGTGAAGCTCAATCGCAGCAGACAAAAAAGAAAAAATGAATTTATCTCTATATTCTAGGTGTCTCTTTATCTCTACATTTCGTTGTCGAGTTTGAATTGCTGAAGTGCCAGTCAAATATTTTTTTCTCATTGCGTCATCGGCCACCTAATAAATGGGTGAAGGAAATAGAACGTAAGGTGTTTAATAGTTTTTTTTTTTCGCTTCGAATATATAGGCAGGTTCTGCAATTCACTTCCGAGCTAATTTCAACCCCATTCAGCTTGAATTCAATGTGATTTTGATTGAAATTCGCTCAAAAGTGATTATGTCCATTACTTATGTCGGTGAATTCCTACGGCTATTGCCGAAAACTAGAACCTAAGATAATGTAGTGGTTACGCTATCTCAGTTGATTTTCAGCAAAGAAGGGCAAAACACTGTACAAATATTGAAGTGGATTGATTCAGCTACATATCGTCGGCTGAGTGGAAGATCGACCTATCTCGGCAGCCGATTCGAAAACGCCCTTTCTCAGAAAACTTTTCAAGAAGCCCTAATTCAAAATTTGATTGAAAACGCCTTATCTCAGAATTTTGTTAAAGAACGCCCTTTTCAACTGAAAATATGTCAAGATAAGGCGTGCTTGCATCGGTAGCTGGAATAGGATGTCTTTGAACCGAGTTCTGAAATAGGGCATTCTTCAGTCAAAAATTTGGCATACTTCATATATGAAATAAAGCCTATAATTATGGAAAAAAGCGGAATTACTGGAAAAAAGAGAAATTTACACGCAGCGTATATTAGAAAGTATTTAAGGGTATTTGCATTTTTTTATTGAGATTTAACGAAATTCGAATTTAATGGAATCAGCCCCTTTCACTGCAATATGATCTAAAATCGGCTAAACTACTGAGATGTGGTAGTTTATCAATGAGAACAGAAATAAAATAGTATCTCAACATTTTTAATTTAATTTGCATATAAGTTCGTATGTGTGTATGAAAACGTGGTGTGAAACCCGCGGGTTTAAGCTAGTTTATAAAAAAATAAATGAAAATTTGTACGTGAAAACAATAAGAAATCTTTCTGCGTGATACATTTTTATTTGAAAACTATTCTTATAGAAAATCTTTGAAGTTTTATGGGTCACATTATTCTCAGTGTGTACATAGCGCATGGCGCTCCAAGTTTTGCTAAACATTTGACCGAGCATCTTCTCCATTTCCCCTGCATCCGAATTTTTTTTATAAATAATTTCTCTAGAATTTACCTTTCCGAGGGGTAGCGACTGCTAGCAGGAAAAACTTGCTTGTTTTTGTTAGCTGTCAAAGGGGTAAGAAAAGGAAAGGAGCAAAAAAAGAATGCGGAAAATTTTATTTTTTATTAAATTATTTAGACCACACTTTAGATTAAGGCATAGTTGCACACTTCCATATTTTTGTATTGTGCTTATATGAATACATACATATTTTGTTATGTGTACTTTGGGGTGCATCACTCTTCATACAAAAACAATAAATAAAAAGCGGTATTAATTTTCCATTGGAATTAAAAGAATGTATTCTTTATTTTACTTTAAGAATTTTGCGAAAAATTACGGAAAATATAAAGATTTACGCTAGCAGTACTTTCAAAAATCTTAATATTTTCATTCCGTTGACAAAATGTTTCAACATTTTTATGCAGACCATTTAAGCGTAAACTCTGAGGTGATTTTTCGGAAAAGTTTTTTTTTAAATCTAATTTCATATAAAAGAACTTAATTTTTGTAGATCTTTTCAAATCGGTCCGGCTCACGTAAATGTTAATATTTTTTCGAAATATTGTGGCAGAATACTTTAAATATAATACATTTTTTAATTTCTGAGGAAAAAAGCGCAATTGTTTTTTTTTTTCTGGTGAGGCACCCTAATATACATACATATGTACACGGTGGGCAGGAAGCAAAGATAGGTTGCATAAAAATGTCGACGAAAACTGAAAGCAGGGTTGTATTTGTTGATATTTTTAGGTTAAGAATCCCTTTGAATTGAAATCCTAGCTGCTCCTGTTTTAAAGATATCCACATTTTACATAGTTATGATAGGACCGACTTTTGCGAAAGAGAAAAACATCCTTGTGAATTAAATATTCAACAATGTATGTGTGAGTAAATGTGTGTATATATATTATGTGAAAATATAAGTTTATGTAAGTTTTTAGCCGGTTTCAATCGTTTCCAAGGCGCACCACGTAGAGGCAACTTACTTTGCACCTCTTTGTTCTTTTTTTGGTTTTTTTGGTTTTATTTTTTTATATTTTTTTCTTGCTTTATTTTTTTATATTTGTTTTTTGTTTCCTTTTATTTTTTTTGTTGGCTTACCATATAATACAGTCATGCATTTTAGTATTTAAATATTTTATTATTTAGTTAAGTTTTTATATATGCTGGAATGAAAATGTCATTACAGTTTTCTTCAGACGACTCACAAAAGTTGGTGTATCAATCATATTTATTTTGAATCTATTCCAGAATTTAATGAATTCCCTATGAACTGACTTCCCGGCCTGCTCGGACCATAATCCCAAACCATCGTTATTCAAGAATGAAATAGATTGCTTTAAATGTTTAAGGATAAAATGGATTTTGACAGTTTGAGAAATTCCAGTACTTTTCAAAGCTGTGCGGAGTTCGTTAAGATTTTTATCAAAATTACTAAGATCCGCTTGTTTTGCGGAAAACCATGTATTCACGATTTTGCTCATGGCTTTGAACGAGGCAATATATTTGGTATTGTTTTTACTGAGAGTTTCTTCCATACAAACTATGTTCGACATTTTTTTGTATGTGGAAGACACTGTCAGCAAAAAATAAATAATTGCAAAAAATCAACGAAATTTTCTGGTAACTTCAGACTTGCTTTTTACTAATTGGCTCAAAAGCTACATTTTAAACATTTTTCTAAAAGATCTGATTAGAAATTGTGATCAGATGAAAGTGTCTCCGAGCCAATAATTTTGTACGGCACGGTACTTATAAGTAATCTAGGTTTCACGAAAAAAAAAAACAAATACAAGGTAACATTAAAATATCAGTCATTTGTTTCGTTGCTGTGAGCTTGTTTCAAAACTTCTGGATTTTGCTATAATTGTAAAACTCTGTGCATGTCATTTTAACGTATTTAGGTACATACTTATATTAATCATCAACTATTGCTTATGCAAAACGTGCTACATTTAAAAAAAAAATCGCATATGAAAGAGCACCAACCCAACTCGTAATAATTTAAGTATACAAATTTTAGTATTTAGTATAGAAATATTCAATTGAAATACGCCAATATTAAAATGAAGCGCTTTGCACTTAACGGATGCTTTTTCATAATTAAGTTAAAAAAAATTTATTTAAATTCCATGCTGTCTGCAATGGGATTTGAACCCTGACGCTCTGGAAATTAGCAAATTGTGGCAAGCATCTTCGTGCACTCAGCTACAGCCAGACATGTAAATGTGCACTCAAATGTTCAGTTTGATTCAACACCACGTGTGCGTGGTATGAAAGTATTGTTTTTAAGTACGAACATTTCAAAACGATAATCAAATAAAAAATATTCATGTTTACTATGCGTTATTTCCCCCAGTAAATTCATAAAATTTTTCTTAATATTACAACGCGTTTTTTCTCTCAGCGTAGTCATTTTTAAGCAAAATTTGTGCAATCAAATCGAAAACCGGGACACTTAAATGAAACCCGGGACATTTTAAGGTTGGACCGGGACACCGGGACAAATAGTCTAAAACCGGGACATGTCCGGGAAAACCGGGACGTCTGGCAGCCCTACACACAAAGCGCATACTTTCATGCGATTTTCTTTATGATCGCATTTGTGTTCTGGATGTACAATAGTCATTATTTCCTGACAGAAGAGTACATAAATACCAAAATAAATCTCATACAAGCTTTGAATTTATTTACTTATTATGAGGAGTACCGTTGGCCTAAGTTAGAGCATTTTTATTTCTTGCACAAGCGCAGTGCGACTGGCCTGCGCTACTTGCTTATAGCAACAAACCTTTAATAAAAAATTACTACCGTATTATATAGCATACAATATTGTATACATACATACATATATTGCGATATTGAAAGTGTTTGTAATGAGAAAGTTCACGCTACAGAAAAAGGTAATTGTGGTGTTTTATCTAGGTTGTATACCGGTAGCGCCCAATAAATCTCGATCAATTATTCTTTCGGTAGGAAAAAATGAAAATGTTTCACATTGATTTGATCCGTTTTAGTTAAAAAAGGGGAACAGATTTGTATGAGATTTCTTTTCGTATAAATATGCTCTAATTATCGAGAAGTACGCCTTCCAAATATATCCTATCAGAAGTATATAAAATGTGGATATCTTTAAAACAGGAGCAGCTAGGATTTCAATTTAAGCGGATTCTTAACCTTAAGATATCAACAAATACAACCCTGCTTTCAGATTTTGTCGACATTTTTATGCAACCTATCTTCGCTTCCTGCCCACCGTGTGTAGTTATTATATTTTGCATCATTTAGCGTCATCAATGAATTTTACACATCTTTCTGTTTCTTGTTTCTTTTTTGCAGATTTTTGATTTTGTTCCTCTCCACCATCACCACAACCACAACCAATACCACCAATACCATTACAACCATAAATACCACCAACAAAATAACCATCGCCAACACCACCACCACTATTCACCACGATGGCTACCATAAATTCGGTAAGTAGACATATGAATCATTTTTATCACTCATTCGTAGAAAAAAAAAAACAAAAGCTAAATGCGAGAAAATCGCATAAATCTTGACTAATATATATTAAGATACAAATGTACAAGAAAACTAAGTAAATATGTACATACATACTACATACACATATGTATTTTAAAATATATTTAGTGCGGGTGTCTTCATGTATGTATGTTTGTATAGGCTCATAAAATATATATATCTACATATGTACATACATACATATGTGTAGTTTGAGTACTTCATTATTTTTGGCAAACAAATATCCATTTATTTGAAAAAAAAAATGTGCCAAACTTTGTCAGGAAGAAAATAACAAGCGCATAGTTAATTTTTTAATAAGACTTTCAACGCATAATTAAGTAGAATGGAAATGTTAACAACATATCCTAATGAGCAAGAGCTCTTCTAAAAGTTTCGTGATTTTGAAAAAACCTTAAAAGAAACTAAGGCGAAGGAGTGTTAACGCATATACATTATATAAACACATTACATTCTTCTGGTTATGCAGTTACAGATACTCGGCGATACTCAGTCCTGACTCTGGCATCCTCGTTTCCGCGTTTTGATCGCTGTGCTTAGAACATGCCATTTAAAAGAACTTAAACGTTCAGACGTTGATGATCCCTGCATACGAAACAAGCACTTAGATATGAGCCACTCTTTTTTAAGTCGGACGGATTTCGTAAAAAAATGTATGTATGTCTTGGCCCCGATTCGCTTAAAATTTTTGTATGGGTTCTATACATGAAATAAGCTAACACGTTTTCGAGGGAATTTTTTTTTTATTTTTTTTCTTCGGAGATATGATCTGTCAAAGTTTGCATTTTTTCGTGATTCTGACTAATCATGTACTTCTTCAAATCGTTGGTTGTATCTCGGGTTTTGCTCATCGTAGAGACTTCATCTTAACGTCTTTTTAAAGCCAAAGAAACGGGCTTAACATTTCTATATATAATATGGTCAAGATTGTCCTAAAGCTAACTTAGCTATTAACAGCTGAACTTTTTGAAGTTGGTGTGCATAGTGAAGACCAGTAAATTAGGCATCCAAAATTATACCATCGTTGTCCTTGTTTAATTCTCTATTAAAAACGTGGTTAAAAAATGGGGGGTTCTCAAGAACTACTTTCAAAATATTTTTCTTTATGACGAGATGGTTTATTTTGTGAGAATCTAAAATTTTTTGTAATTTATTTTCGAAAACTTATGATGAGATATATTTAGTAAGGTGTTAAACATCGGATTTTTGCAAACCGTAAAATTTTATTGCGGATTCCTATAGAATACGGCAAGATTTTTCTAACTAAAGTTAGCGAAACGCGGATTTTATTGCGGATTTCCGCAGAATATCGCTTCGTTGACAACCTTTTTCAATCCAAGAATATTCTAGAAATCTAATTGATGAATTAAGTGGAATTTTAATTTTCAAACAACCCCGCTAAATACAGCTCAGAAATTAGAAATTTTGAAACTCCCTTCGATTGATGCCCATATTTTAATAATTCATTTAACTTATAAAATATTTTAAATTTAAAATTTTAAGTAGGTGGTGACCCTCCACCAACACCTCAAAAATATTATTAGAGTTCCAACTAAAGATTTCTTAACACTCCTTCGTTTGACATCAATATTTTGATATTTTGTGTAACTTGGGTATAAGTAAACTAAATTCGACATATCAAGCAGGTGGCAACCCTCTTCAAAATATTTTGTAACTACTACTTTCAGAAGCCCCTTTCGTTTGGCACCCATATGGTGATACAGGTTTCTCTTACTTAATGTGATTTTTTAAACAGGTGGCAACCCTTCTTTACTCCAGCAAAGAAACATTTCGATTGATACCCAGAATTTATGCCGCTTTTAAGATTTACATCAAAAATTTCGCAGGCCCTATATTCTCGTAGGACAATTAATGTTTCAAGTTAAATTTCATAGGGTTGTTGGTCGGCTCATCACAATCTGATACAGGTATTAGTTTCTCAAAATACAAAATAATGAATCCAATATGGCGGAAGAATGTATTAAAAAAAAAATATATTAAATTTTTATAATATGTATGGGAGTTTTTAACGAATCTGCATTTTTGCTCTAACGCCTGCAGTTGGCCTACGACAAATGTAGTATCCAGGGCCCACCGCTTGGAGGTTTCAGGGCGATATTTAGAACTCTTTTTTTTTTTAGTTTTTAGTTGCTTATTTTTTAATTTTGAAATTTTGTTTGTGTGTATTTATTTTAAAGTATTTCGTATTTATTTTTCCTTCTTTGTAAGTCCTACACCGAGGAATTCATTTTCTGATACCCCTTCATTTTCAAATCCGTTCGCCATATAGGATACCCCAAAAACCCCTCTATAGAAAGTTTTATAAAAATGTAATAATTTTTTTTAAGTAGTTTTTTTTTAAAGATTCGTAATCATCTACCCCCAAAACGCCCTTATGGAAACTACCATAAAAATGTACCTAATAATTTTTTTAAAAGTCATCCGCCATTTAGGTTCCGCTATTTTTAATTTTCAAAATCTGACTTCAGATACGTAATCAACTACCACAAAAAACGCTATGGAAAGTTTCATAAAAATTTAATAATTTTTTTTAAAATCATCTATCTTATTGGATCTGACTTCAAATTTGGAATTAACTACACGAAAACCTCTTATATAAAGTTTCATAAACGTTTCGTATTTTTTTAAATCATTCGCCATACTGGATCTCTCATTTTGAATGCTTGGATGTTATTGAAGCCTGAATTAGCAAGTTTCCCAGAGTCCTGATTCCCTGAGTCTGACTGCAGATTTCATGCCCGAATATTATACATAGAATCCATAAGAAAAGAGATCCTGCTATTTGCTCCAATTATCATGGAAACAGCCTTTTCAACAGCGCGCCAAAAGGCCCGGAAAGGCCCGTGGATAAGAAAATCTACACCTTTGGGGGATTCAAATAGTCGCATAAAATTATAAGTCCGAAGGAAAAGCCTTAAAAAATTCACAAGTTGTGAGCAACCCTTTCAAATCACGTATGTTATGCCTTTGTATTTCTTTAATTCCTTTTTCTAGCTAGCTCTACGGCATCATAACTTAATTTGGTCCCTCTGAGATACCAATACGGCTATGTGGGGTGACCATGAGGTCGGTAATGATTGTTTCTGGTTTTCAACTTAATTTCCAACTCAGCCTTTTAATACTTTTTTTATTTTTCTTTTAGGTGACTATTTGTATAAAATTTTAATTTTAATTTTACACACATTTTTTCACTTAAAGTAACTAATTATTACACGAATGCATAGTAGTAGACCCACTGCCAACAAAATCAGAATTGAACGATGCGCCCACTTAAAGCTTAAAAGAGAAGAGAATAAGTAGACATTTCTTATCATAGGTTTATTATCTGTTGCACTTACATCTGCAAGCGCTTCAAAGCTTTCGGTAGAGTCGCGTCTTCCTCAGCAACCAAATACTGACGCAAGCCGAATATCATATCTCGAAAATAATGTTGCCAATTTACCGCAGACATATTGAATGCAAAATTCACTTGATCCTCCGTTGAGAGACGATTCCACAAATGCTGAGTATTCGCCAAATCAAAAGTCCATACGTTCGCTTTAAAATAGTTCAATACACTAAGAAATTGCTCCTGCTTTTTAAACATGCGAACCGTTCTGGAAGAGTGAAGCAAGCTTACTAAAGTAAATACTTATTAATATGTTTATTTGGAAAAGAAGCTTACCTCGTCTTTTTGCCTTGAAATCGCAACCAAATGTCGTGAATAAATGCTGGTAAAAGGTGCAATAAAATTCCCAGAAACTTTTCCAGCCTCACCGAACCAACCGCCATTACAAATGGGTACCACAGTAAGTTTGAAAAAGGACGTTCTTTTGCATAGCGAGCGGTATATCTTAATAATTCACCTTGGGTAATCTGATTACCATCAGTCGGTACAAAGTTGTAAACTGTGGGCTCGCGGACCGTTTTCTTATCAACATCTTCCACGTGTCCAGCGCTGTAGCCGCATGCCAAAATCAAATTCGCACAAAAGTCAACTGGCACCAGAAATGTGGGATGATGGTTATGAGCAAATAGTACTCGTAGTGAACCTCGCGCTACGGCCATTAAGGTGCCCACTGCCCCGTAAAAATTATCAATCCATCCCGGCAAAGGTTCGGCGTATGTAGAAGTAACTGTGAAATATAAAAAAGTACTACGGGTAACACAAATATAAAGCAGATCAGATATGAACATAGTTACTAATGCCGGGCCGCATAATGCAAATTGGCAAATTGCCGCGTTCACTCAGAATCAGCTCTTCAGCCAGCGCCTTTGTAAAAGTGTAAGTATTGGGAAAGCTGCGCACCAAATTCACAGTCAAACTGTTTGTAAGCTCTGGGCCCAGCAGCGTGGCAATTTCAAGTGTTTTGCGTGCGCTGATACCAAGAATTTCCGGATGGACATGCTCCTCTATGTGCGGCAGAACACAGTTTGAGAAAGCGGTTGATATGTGTACAAAAGACTGTGAGCGCAAGCGAATATTTAGTATGGGGATATGTATGAATAAAAGAGCATATTAATTACTTAGTAAGGACTCACTTTTAGTTGCCGCATCTCCTTTGCCATTTCTAATAAATCTCTCATTGCAACTACATTGATGAGCAACGCATCATAGAGTGGCTCATTGAAACGTATTGTAGCTGCACAATGGATCACCACATCCACATTTGCAATCAATATTTTTCGATCTTCATTGGAGATACCCAAGTTCGGTTGTGCACAATCGCCATGTATGGGTGTGATGAGTTGGTGTGCATTGGGCTTCAACTTTCTTACTTTTGTGAAGAGCTGTTGAAGGTAAATTAAAAAGTGTTTTTTTTTTTTTTAACAATGTTTATATAACAAGAGATTATTACTTATTACCTGACCGGCGAGAATTTTCTTTATTCGCTCCTCAGCAGTGATATTGCGTTTGGCACGAATCAGCATGTAAATGTATTTCACTTCAGTCTTACGCATCAAGCTCTCGAGTAACACTGTGAAAGTTAGAAATCTTGTCATTGAACCTCATACATATATGGAACAGGAAAAGTTAAAAATCGAAAAATTTATTGTTTGCAACGTGAACGGAATTGTAATTTTTGTAAAGGTAATTTAAAACTAAAACCATTTATAACGACATTTCACTATAATATAAGTAATCCGCCTACAGAAAGTACTAAAGTTAACAAACTGAATAAAGGCCTATTTCAGATGAGCCATTTAAGTAGAGGTTGTTGATTAACTGAAAGTTAATTTTCAGATTATATAGTATATTAAACTGCAGGGCCGTAGCCAGGATTTTTTTTCGGGAGGGGTTCTGGCAAAATTTTTTTTAGTTTCACTTTTATTTCTACATATTTTGATTAAAAGAAAAATACTGATAAAAATAAAATTTTTCATAAAAACAGGGTTGAAATCTTAAAATTCCTGCCCGTATTTTGTTTGTAAGTCAAATATGAGTGGCATTGTGCTACTATGATAGCACGGCCGAGTAATCATAGCCAACTTATGTACAGTAGTCGAAAAAATTATAGCCGCACCAAATTTTGACAAGTTTTAAAATACTATTTTTGTTGTTATTTAATTTCGGTTAGTTTTTTATAGTTCGTTCTTTACCAACATCCGTATAAATACAAGTTTAATACAATACAATACAATACAATACACGATTGGGTATTTGCTAAAATTTGGTGTAAATCGTATCCCAATTGTTTGAAATTGAAAATTGATTTATTGAAATTTTTCAATAGAACATCGCTGTATTGTACCAATCTTTTGAATGCAAAAAAAATTGTCCCACTTTTTTTACCAATAGCCCAATATAAAAATTTACAAATCTGTACAAATGTACCAATCGAGTGACACTGTCTTAACAATTTATGCAATTTAAAAAAAAATCTACAAATTTTCGTTAAAATTTCGAGTTTTTTAATTAAGTTCTGAGTATGCAGTTTTGTAGCCTATTGAATTCTAGTAGAATAAAGTACACGTTTCAAATAGCTAAAAATGTCGATTGATTTTTAGAATTTTTAAAAGTTCGAAATTTGTACGAAAGTTTGTTGAATTTTTTTTAATATTGCACAAATGAGTAGTCCACTTGCAAACAGCGTTATGTGATTTTATAATAGTGAGCCATAATTTAAAAAAACGTCTACAACAACAAGTAACATCCAAATTGTATATTTTTTTTTTATCATCTGAAAATTTGGATAAATAAGAGCCTAATAACATTAATAATCAAAATCGCAGTGTGTAGGTTTTTGCAAATTTTATATATAAAAATTGAATATAGTGAGTTTTGAAACAGTAACTTTTACATAGCTATCTTCTTTTTTGCTTTCGCGTTCGCTCTTCCATGAAGATTGGTCTGCTTCGTTTTTACGACGCATTCCACTAGGCACCGAAACTAACACGTTTTCTTACAGTTTTCTGAGTTCATCAGAAAATGGAGACTTTTAAAAATGTATAAATACATACATAAGTATTATAGCGATTTTGCAATTTTTTGGGGGAGCGGGGCGGTCAGAACCCCCACATTCATTCATTGCAAAAATATACAGTAAGTCCAAGCTACTGCAAACTTGCACTTTGCAAAACAATTCTAAAAAATCAGATTAAAATATTTAAAATTTTGATCACGATTTGTTAAAAATTCATCGAATTTTTATAAATCTTCTACAAAGTTTGAAATTTTGATTTACTGTTTTTTTAATAATAAGCTATACTTTCAAAAAAAGCAATACACAAAGAAAAGTAGCCAGAGCTTGCTAAAATGTTAGGGACGGGCACCGTTTCCGAAAAACCTTTTTTTTTATTAATCACGTTTTTTATTCAGGTTTTAAATCGTAAAAAAAAACTATATTACAAAAAAACCGAATTATAAAGAAACGCCGCAAAAAAAAAACAAAAAAAAAAAACGATATCAAATTAAATCTTCACTTACACTTATTACTTACTGCTGTGCAAGGCAAATTAATTACAGCAATAATTTCTCTTAATTTTATATAACAACTTCCTTTCCAAATATACGAAATGCAATTAAACGTTGGACCTATTTATACAAAAACAAATTTCTTTTCACAAAAAGATTTTTAATTTATAAATCAATACATATCGCTGATTTACTCCAAAAGAATATTTTTTGTGTATTTTTTATTAAAATATGGGTTATGTTTTCACAAGCGACATATAAATCCAAGTTTCAAACTTTGCACGAAATTTCAATATTCGCAATCGACCTCACAAGCGGTTATGCTTAGCTACTAGATCAGCAAACAAAAATTGAGTATGTAGTTAATTTGAAGTTTGTGGTACGCCGTAAAATTTCATTCTTATCACGAGGAATTGCAAAATAACTATCCAATGCTGGGGAATGTAAAATCCGAATTTTCGGTTTTCGGTTTAAAAGCAAAAAAAACGATAAACACCAAAAAAGACATTCTTGCCACCGTATATTCTGTGTGTAGGTATACATTTTTGCGATAATTTTTAAAGTTTTTTCTCTTTGTTTTGTCTTAAATAAAACTTTGCTAAAAGATATTATGTCTAAAAAAAAAATCGTAAGTTCGGATTCGATGCTGTAGAAATGTCTCGATTTTTGTTCACATAGATCTGGTCACCGTAGAGATAGCGAATGTTGGTAGCCGGCTGTTGCTCTATACATCAAAATAGAAATTACTGCGCATTAATGCACAGTAGGGTGGCCCAAAAATGCATCTGAAAATTTAAAGTCGGAATTTTTATGCTCTCACACCCTAGGGTTGCCCAGTATAGAAAAAAACATACCCCTATTTTTTATTTTGAAACCGAAAAATATTTAGAGGTCGCTCAAAACGCCCAAAGTTTTCCATGTATTTTATATGGGCGTTCTCCCCGTAGAAATGGTATGGAATTCTTGAAAATCAATATTCTCCGATCGAAAAACCCTGTTTCTCTGCAGGAGATTCCCAATAATAATACTCAATTATTTATTAGCCATTTTTTCATAGTAACTATATTTTATAGGTCCGCCGAAATCCTCAGAAAATGGAATCGGGGTATAAATAAAAAAATTGTATCATTAAAAAGTGGTTAAATAAACAATGGGGTATTGTTATTGGAATCTCCTGAAAAGAAGCAGACTTTTTTACGAAAAGTGCTTTTTTCCCCACATAAAATACATACAAAACTTTGAGCGTTTTGAGTTACCACTAAATATTTTTTGATTTCAAAATAAAAAAAGTTTGATGTACATTTTTTTCGATTCAAGCAATCCTAGGGGTGAGAGCATTAAAATTCCGACTTCCCTTATTTAGGACCACCCTAATGCACATCCATCCAACACAAGCAGGGCTGTCGTCTTGGCTCCACCCGTGCCGTGGCAGCTTTTTTGGCACTTTTATTTTTCTATTTGCACATTCTGGCACTTTTTTATCCACGATATGGCACTTCATAGCTAAGTATAGTTGGCAGCCCTGATCACAAGCCAGCCATTTCAAGCGCTCTATATGTACATATGTATTTGTCGCCCTTGTATTTTAATATCATTTCTCTAATTATTGCAACTTTGGTACAATGCCATTCATATTTAGTTGTTGTCGATGCCGTTACAACTTTGATTTGAATTTTAGTTTTTTTTTTGTGGTTTTCACTTTTGTTGTTCGGCTGTCTTAGATCACATACTGCTGGAATTATTTTTTCGAGGAGGTTTATGGCTCTAACCCACACTTGAACAGCTACCGTCCAAGTACGGATAGGTATGTAGTTCCACAAGGAACGGTTAGTACTGCAATTTAGCTACATTTCTTCGAAAAGGTACAAATATACATCACTAGTAAATACAATTTGGTATTCCTGCTAATTTACCTTTTCCAAGGAGACCACTGCCACCAGTTAGGAATATACTCTTATTTTCATAAAAACTCTGCATTTTGCTTAGGTGGTCACACAAAAATTCTTTCCTTTTATTTCAACTTTATACGAGTATGTAGTTATATAAATTCCTAAGTAGCACTGGCTATCTTTCGAAGCCAATACTGCTTATATAGTGAGAAAAGTCTTAAATTTTAATACAGCGAAATCTAATCTATTGATGCTTTTCTCTAGTTTACCGGTTGAAACTATGGATCGATAATTGCGACCTTTACACTAAGCATAACAACAATTTGCGAAAAAAAAAATTTAGTAATTGCGTTGCCTAGATATGTAGATGGCCTTATAACTACTTTAAGCAATCGATGTTCCTACGCACGTATGTACATATAACACCGTGCGACAAAAATAAAAAAATTTCGAAACACACGAAGTAATCATTATAGTCGCGAATCAAAATATGTGTACCAAATGAAGAGAAAATGCTGCAGAAAATATTAAAATTTTTTGGAATGGGTATTGAAAATGCCCTTTTAATTATTTTAATATTCTTAAACTAATAAAATTAGAAGGATGAATCGAAGATGTGGTCGAGTGTATATTAGTTCTTAACTTATAATTTTTTCAAAAACAATTATCGCAAAATTTTAAGGATATTGAAGGATACAATTTCATAAGGACATTCTCAATACCTAATCGTCCTTATGCACCAAAAAATTTAACGGGCTGTAATTCTATAGAATTTTTTATTTAATCTGATACCCGTACCGTTTTCCTACATTGCACTACCTTTTTTTTAATTTTTTTGAAAAAAAATCATAATTATGAAATTTCAAAGTCAATTAAAAAACCTGACGTCGGAGAGAAAACCTAGAAATGCAGTTCTTTTTTATTTGGTGAACAGTTTTGCGAATACATTGATTTTTTTGTATTTAAAATTTACGGTCGCACCGTGTAACTATTAAATACAGTCGAAACCGGTTAGTTGAGACACCGTTTTTACGGCCAGTCAACTGTAATTAACCGAATTAGATTTTGGTTGAATGCAATATTTACCAATTAATAATAAAATTAATAATAGATTGGCGCTTACACATATGTTAGTGTTGGGCCGAGCTTCCCCTCCGATTTGTAGCGTGCGCCTTGATGTTGTCACACAAACGGTAGGGTCTCCGAACGGCGATTGTATTTTTATGAGAAGCTGTTTTTCACGGCAGAAATACACTCGGAGGTTTGTCATGCCGGCCGAGGGACAACCGCTGATAAGAGAAAACCCCTTTTCTATATTTTTTTGCGATGTTGCTTTGACCAGGGCTTGAACGCAGGCCCTGCGGTGTAGAAGCGGCCGCACATTCGCCAATTAAGTGACCTTTTATTAAACCGCCATATTTTAGCTATCCAAATTTTGTTCACTCAATTTTACAATTCGAACTAACAGCCAATTTCACGAAAGCAAATATGATTTTAATTTTTTGAATTTCATATGGAAATTGACAGAAAATAAGAAATCATTTTCCATTTAAATTGCTGGTGAAACCGGCGGTAAGTCAGCTTGCTCGACAATTCGATTTAAACAGCTGATCACTAATTTATTTGCGTGTAGCGGGTTGTTTTTTACAGGGACGTGAACCGGATGGAAAACTTGGTCAGTTCGGCTCAGCGGTTCAAACCATTTCACCACTTTTGGATTGGTTCTTCATAGCGGCTTTTTTGGTCTTTGAACCGGGGTTTCGGTTCGGTTCAACGGTTCGGAAAAAAAATAACGCGCAAGTTTAAGTGTCAACTGTCTGTCAAATGAGTTGGGTTGCAATTAAATTTGATATTGTCAAATAGTATGTATTACCATATATAACAAAAAGAAAAAAATGGGTAAATTTTTTCTATTCACAATTGGTTGAAACGTACCTTTAAACCTTTTAAACGGTTTGCGGTTCTGATCAAACATTTGTGGAAAATAGCCGAAGTTTCAAATAACCGATGGAATTGCATGAAAAAACTAAAATAAAATTGGGGCCAGAGTTTCCGTGGCAATTAAGCAGACTTTTCAGTTAACCGGATTGCAACTAACCAGTTTCGACTACATTTGTACCAGCTGTAGCGGCGTTTGGGGCAGATATTCAGTAAAAAAATAGACTAGACCAGTGGTTCTTATCCTTTTACTGACGTTGGCGAATCTGAAAAATATTTGGTTTTTCCACGGACTATCAATTGTTCAGAGGTATGTAATAATAATAATAATAGATTGGCGCGTACACAAGATGTGCGAGGGACCTACTCCGAACAGCCTACAGTAAGAAATAAGAAGTAGTATCGAAATAAAGTATCGATACCTGAAGAATATCGGCCCTAAAGTATCGATTTCTACACATATCGATACTTTTGGCTACCCTTATAAAATAAATAAGTTCAATTTTGTTTTTTATGTCATACGTTAACTATTATCTGGGAATCCTAAACTCCAAACTATATGTTTAATGATGGTAATGGTGTTTAATACAGACAATTCATTGGAAAAGATTACAAGAAAGTTAATCTCGTTTAAGACAAAATTTGCTCATAAAATATTTCTGAGAAAAAGTCTTCTTTTGCTATTCCTACGCTGATGACAAAACCCAATGGCTGACTATTGTGTTTCATACCTCCCCTAATACTATGTCGCAAATTTATTTTAATTACTGAGTTCGCGAAAACGACGAAACAATGTTTATATTGTGTCAAAGGCGCATCCATTATGACAATAGTAATTCGATGAATTCCGTCAATGATGTGGGAATAGGGTTGTTAGTATCGAGTTTCGATACGAGTATTTATTTTTCGATACCTACTCAATACTTGGTTCAACAGTATCGATACCAAAATGACCTGGATCGATGTGTTGAATGACATTAAAAGTTAAGATAAGAAAATTTGATTTGCATGAAAACGTTGTAAATTAAATCTAGTTATTGCACAATTTACAATTATATGGATTACCGTAATTCATAAGCATTATGACTCAGTATAGATCAGACCTCTTTTAAAACTTTACTGGTTTCGGTGGACCTCTGCTGCTGCATTTCTAGCATATTCCCAAAGCTCCTAAAAAAAATTTGAAGATTAGATCTAACGAGGTAAATTTGCATCTCGGGTGAGTTCTAAAACAGAATTCGGAGGGGCACAAGTACTAATAAGATGTTTTCTTGTGTTCTATTTATTAAAATAATGTGAATACACACTTGCAAGTTTTAAAAAACTGAGCTCGTAAAGTCGCCAAAATACTCTCTTGCTCCGAGGAGTTATGAACTCCTTGAAAATCAATGGGCACCGGATGCTTCTCTTAAATTTCCGCCTTTGACCAAACGTGATTTCAAATTTTAATTATCATGTCTTAAAATGTGTCAAAGGTAATTTTCTACATTTCAAATTTAAATTTCATGCTAATATTTTAAATAATATCTAAACTGATAACTTTATCAAACAGATATTCGTATAAATATAAGAGGTCTGTTATATTAACGTTAACTTCGATTGTTGGAAGTTTCTGCCGCGTAAAATTAAAAAAAAGAAACCCTTATTCTCTTTATTTTTTTTCAACTTTAACCATCGTTTTAAACATTATACTGTTACTCGGTAGGGTCGACAACCTACCTGTTCATAAACTAACTTGATTTTCCACCCACCACTTTTTGTCTGTGTACGGATTTTAGACTCTAAACATCTGGCAGCCCTGAGGAGCAAAACTCCCTGTGACACTTGCTTTCAGTGAACGCTCCTTCTTATTTATAAATCATAATTACGAATTACGAAGTAAAACTGTGATCAGTTTTGGCTATTTGTCTTTTGTTTATTTAATGTTTGATATTTTTGTATAAAAGTCTCAGAGTCTAAACTCAAATTTGAATCTTTGTACAAAAATTATAAAAATTCTGTAAATTATTTGTTTTTGTTATTTTATGGCCTTATAACAATTATATTCAAGAATTTTTATTGCGCTCGATGCCGTTTTTTAATGAAAAGTTATTCAACAATTTTTATTGAGCTCGAAGCGAACTTAGCACAGTGCGTAGGCAACTGGCTGAGTCAGTGGGATCGTCGGTTCGAATCCTACTGAAAGAAATCTGATGAGGAAATGTGGTGATTTCCGAAATAGCTATCACTTCTACAATTTTTTTTCAAATTATTGTTGCTTTTCCTCAATAAGTTTTCATCAAAAAACGGCCTCGAGCTCAACAAAAATTGTTGAATATAATTCTGTAAATTTTCACCAAAACTAAAAACTTTTTAATCAGAATTTTTAGAAAAATGTTGGTATTCAGTTTTGTAGCCCACTTAATTTTAGTCTAATGAAGTGCAAGTTTTAAGCTGCTAAAAATTTCTTTGATTTTTGGCAAGTTTTTTTTTTTTGCTGGCAGTATCCTCTATGTGCAAAAAATCGAACATATGTACATACTTTGTATGGAAAAAACGAGAAAGAGCTTCAACCAAAAAAGTTATCAGAAATCAACGGTATTCTTTGTCAACTTAAAACCTGCTGTTCGCTATAAATACTAGAATTAAATGGGCTACAAAGCTGCATACCAAATTTTTTGTCTAAAATTCTAATTAAAACATTCGGAATTTTGGTGAAAACTTGCAGAATTTTTATAATTTTTAAGCAAAGTTTGAAATATAAATATATATGGTGTTTGTCCAGCTAGACTTTAAAAAAAATAAAAATTAAATAAACAAAAGATAAATACCCCAAACTGGTCAAAATATTGCACTCCTATTATTTTGTGGACAGCTGTATGTAAGCACCCGAATTTATTAAAAAAAAAATAAAACATAGGCATATTTGGTGGAATTGATTTTATGGGGAATTTTTTTTTTTTAAACCACGACAACCCCAGCGCAACCGCAGGGCCTGGTCAAAGCAACCTCGCAAAAAATTTAGAAAAAGGGTTTTTCTCAACAGCGGTTGCTCCTCGGCAGGCAATGGCAAACCTCCGAGTGTATTTCTGCCATGAAAAAACAGCTTCTCAAAAAATCCAATCGCCGTTTGGAGTCGGCGTAAAACTGTTGGTCCCTCGCCCTTGTGTGACAACATCAAGGCGCACGCCACAAATCGGAGTAGAAGCTCGGCCAAACACATACATATGTGTAAGCGGCAATCTAAATATTATTATTATTATTATGTGCTATGTGTGAACTCGTTTTTGGTCAGGGCATTCATTGCGTGGTACTCTTTAGAATTTTTTTTTTTGTTTCTTTTCGTCGGAGCTAGGATAAAATAACGCGTGCAGAAAACTATTTATAACTTTTATAGTTGGTGTGATTAGCTGGCGCAGTTTCTCAGAGAACAGTGGAATATTGCGAAGTATTTTGATAAAAGGGGCAAAACAGCACCCATGCCAGAAAACGGTTTACGAGCATAAATATGCGTGAAAGCAAAATTGAGTTACTCACCGACCTTACCTTAACCGCACTTAAGTCGGGCGTGATCACTTTCACGTAAATCCGCTTCCACGATCGCCTCAAATTAGGGTACAGTTTTTGATGTAAAAGACAGGGCATTCCTAATTAGCACTTATGTGATCGGGTACTTTAACCTTACGTAAGTGGCCGGCATAGGTACAAACTTTCCAGGATAAATTTAAATGCATTTTTCATCTTTTTTACTAATTTATATATATAAACTAGCGGTACGCCGGTATGCTTCTCTACACCAAATATTGAAAAATATTGAAAAATTAATGGAAAATTAATGAAAAATCCTGTACGCCGTACTTCCTTTTGTTGGAAGTGCTCCTCAACATTTTGCGATCTTCTTTGCGTTAACATCATGTTCGCATGACGCGCACGTCGACCTAAATTTTAACGACGGGATCGTGTCATTTTATTCAATAGCGATCGAAAAACTCAATGCATAGGAACGAATTCGATAAATCGTATGGTAAACGCACTTTTTTAAAATAATCAAATGAAATTCACAATCGTCAGTAAAAGAGCACTTGAAAAAACTTCATTCGTAGCCAAAGAACACAACACAGCCACAATTTTCCACAATGGTTTTGTTCACTATAAATCAATGAGGAGAAATACCTGCATGGAAAATTTCCAGTGTACTCAAACTTTTCGTACGAAACGCTGCAACAAATTTGTGCAAAAATATTGAAATTGACGAAAAAAAATAAAATGAAATATGAATTAAGAACTATATTAAACACACGTGTTGATTCTCCAAAGTCCAAAATAGAAAGACCGAATATTAATGTACACCACCTTTTCGATAATACGATGAAATGACAGATATGTTGTGTTGTGGTAACTTTCATTCCATTGGCTCTACAAAATCCCTATTGAAAAACTTGCAGCCATGTTTATACTTGACTTAATTTATCCGAAGAAAAAATAAACATAGCACATTATAGCAACAATTTTTCACTATCTTTTCGATTTTTCATGTATGTGCTGTTGTACCATATACGTGGTTCATGTGACAGACATAAACTGTCATACATCATGAACCGCTAGACCGACTTCGGGCCCCCTTCACATAACCCATCTGCATGATAGTCCGAATATACCGTTTAAATTTGGTAGAATTCGTGCACTCATTTTTTTATTTAAGATGGGAGGTGCCACGTCCCCCTTTCCCAATACCGCACATTTTCCTCCATGAGTATGGAATTATTTCATATGTCTCTATACCAATTTCCAGTAATCTACTACAAATATTTCAAGAGATATACCAGATGAAAATTTTTGTTAGTATGGGTGGTGCCACGCCCCCTTTTCCGAATTCGGGGAAACTTAACACAAACCATCTGCATAATAGCCCGACTATGCCGTATAAATTTGGTTTAAATCTTGTACATATTTTTTATATATAAGATGGGAGGTGCCACGCCCTCTTTTCGAATACCGCCCATTTTTCGCCATGAGTATGGAATTATTTGATATACCTCTATACCAACTTCCAGTACTCTACCACAAATATTTCAAGAGATATACAACATACAAATTTTAGTTAGTATGGGAGGTGCCACACCCCCTTTTACGAATTCGGGCAAACTTCATATAAACCATCTGCATGATAACCTGAATATGCCGTAAAAATTTGGTTGAATTCGGTGAAGCCGTTCTCAAGTTATATGATCACACCAAAAACGTCACTTATTTTTATATTTTGGTTAGTATGGGTGGTGCCACGCCCCCTTTTCCGAATTCGAGCAAACTTCGCATAAACCGTCTCCATGATAAATCGAATATGCCACATAAATTTGGTTGAATTCGGTGAAGCCGTTCTCAAGTTATGAGGTCACACCAAAAACGTGCACTTATTTTTATATATAAGATGTGAATGTCTGTTTCTTTATTACCTTATAACTTTTGAACCACGGCACGGAATCGCACGAAACTTTACACACTTATTTGTTTTTACCCCGGAAGGTTATCGGCAGTATTGGAAAAGGGGGCGTGGCACCTCCCGTACGAACTAAAATTTTCTTGAAATATTTGTGGTAGAGGACTGGAAATTGGTAGAGAGGTAAATTTAATAAAATTTATACTTATGGACAAAAATGGGCGGTATTGGAAAAGAGGCGTGGCACCTCCCATACTTACAATACCACTCTCTCTCTCTTTCACTCTAACTTCATTTGACAGTTCAAAGTTGTAAGTGATTTTTAATAATAAATGAGCAAACTGGTATTTTTACGTATAAAAATATAATCGAGCAAATTATCATTAATTATTCAAAGAACTATTCGTAAAATATGCCGAGAAAAAGAAAAACTTCATTATCAAGGCAAACACCCCGATCCAAAAGAATGGGGGGATTAAGAAACGCTGAGACTGACCAACAGCGCGAAGAGAGACTTTCAGACATGTAGAATGGAATGTTGGCATTGAGAAGAAATGAAACGGGCGAACAGCATGAGAATAGGCTAAATCTTCAATGAGAGAGATCACGTTACCTCTGAAGCAATGAAACTACCCGGCATAAAAATATCAGAATGGGACGCGACCGTTCGGCACGTCTCGCATTGCGCAGAGGTTTGAATTTTGGTTTGCAAAATGAAGCTTTCAACTACGATCATGCAGCAGAATACAATTTACGTTCAAACATTAACATTGGTAACATCATATATGTAATACTCCTATATTGGCAGTAAGAGCTAGTACCGTCCGGAAACACTACAGTACAGATATATCAATAAACACGTACGAAAGAAAAGGAACACATACGTTTATAAATAAACATGTACACAACACATATACAAAAACGGCACTCAAGTACACGATACATTGACAAAAACGGTACTAGACTGTCGCGCTTTGATTTCGGAATGCTTACACATTGAGAAGTTAGCTTACTGCCAATAAGTCATTTGCTCTCTCTGTCATGCGCAAAAATTTCGCAATGAAGCAGCAGGAATGTTTTGCTGCAGCGGGCAGGTGTCTCTTCTATCACCTCGCAAACCACCTGAGCCGCTTTTCAGTTTAACATCAAGAACGACCGAGGAGTCTTAACTTTTCCTACAAAACATACGCAGGTACAACCGTTGCTTTCAGATGACGTCTTTTGGGGCCACCAAAGTAGTAACAGAAGAAGGATTTATGCCCACATTCAAAATTCAGGGACAGGTTTATCATCAAGCACGATCATTGTTGCCTGAGCCTGATCAAGATGCGAAATTTTTGCAAATATATTTTACAGGAAACAACGAACTTCAGACTGATCAACGTTTGTAAACATTCCAGGTGTCGATCACGAAATTATTGAGGAATTACAAAAGATGCTACACGATAAAAACATTTAGTGCAAATGTTCAAAAACGCTCTTCATAGGATGCCAACCGATGAAAATAAAATTGTCATTAGAGCAAACAAAACGCCGGCGGCAGAGCACGAAAGTCGTTCCAATGCTCCTACATCAAACGAAGTTGCAATAATTATCATTGGTAATGAATTTGACAAAAGAGATATTGTTGTTCGCAAAAGTAGTAACGTTTTGCGGCGCAAATCAGAAACATACCGATCATATGACGCTCTGCAGTACCCATTGCTTTTTTGGGAACGGGAGGACGGATATAATTTCAATGTACGTCAAATCGACTCTGTGATACATGCACCCACTAATAAAAAAGTTTTGGGAATAAATTTTTATGCTTACCGTATAATGATCGGAGAGGGGCAAGATCATCTCTTACGTTGCGGACGACTATTTTAACAGTTTTTAGTTGACATGTATGCCAAAATTTCAAGGCAGGATGGACAAATGGACTTGTCATTATGTTCACCATCATAGTCGAGACTTGCATTGCCGAACTAGTTTGTAATGCGAATGCCTTAAACGCAGCTTAGATGTGGCGTGCGCTTAAATCTCGGCTGCCAGCAATTTCCGCCGCGCCCCACTCAGTGTTATACTAACATCCGTTTCGTTTTCTTTTTAGTCTGCAGGTGGCCTTTAAGGCTTTCCCTCGTATGAAAACACAAAGTGACGGTAAGTGCAGCAGTGCGTCAAGAGCACTATACCAAAAAAAAAAAAATTAAAGTTAAATACAGAGGCTATCAAGCAACCATTTTGGTTCTTTACTATCGAAACCAGATACATTTTCGTGGACCTCCACTTACAACACATCGACCACCATATATTTTTATTAAACTGTCGAAGTCAAATAAAACCGGGCATGAATAAATCGTATTGTACTTGATACAAGTCTGATAATTTTCGAACTAGTTCGGTTTCAGTCAGCAAATTCTAGTTGTAAACTAGTATGTTTTTTGACTAGTTTGGGGTTTCACTGCAGGGGCATATATGGATTTATGTGTGTGTATTCTAGATACAAAATTTGGTCAACATTAAATTTTGACCAATAAGTAAGAGACATTTTTAAAAGAAAAAATACTAATATTTCTTTTGACAATTTTGAATTTAGTTTGACATGCGAACCAAAAGTTTTTCTGGATACCATTCCGTTTTCTTTATTTTACTCAAACTTCAAAAAGGGTTAAAAATGCATCATTAAAGGATAACATGAACAGGGAAGCTCTTGATTGGTCCCTTGCGATAGCAGGCGGGGTTTCAAAAGCGGCATAGGTAGATTTTTACCTATTCGATCACATAAGTGTTAAACCAACTATAAAAATGGGATAAGGAATAACGGCTGCGTAATTTACCAAACAAGGCACAATAATATAATTTCTTTTAACAAGTACGTTGTAAACTTTTCTAGAAAAAGCTTAAACTGGGTAGCAAAAGTGGCAACGATAATAATAAGTGAATAGTCCACTTGTAAAGAGCGCTATGTAAAATTTTTTCGGTTTTTAGCTAACTCTTTAGTTTTTTACCAGTATATAAAGTAGTTTCATGTCCACTAACAACCCAGTGCAAAATCTTTCTATATTCTGAAAAAGAGCATCAAATATTAACAACTCTTGCAAAACTCGCTTTCATACTTATTTATAAACTTTCAAGTCTCCGTCTTCTGATGAACTTAGAAAAAGCTTCTTTAGATTGTATAGACTGTTAATGTTGTGCTATGTTATGTTATAATATTATTAGGCTCTTATTTATCCAAATTTTCAGGTAATAAAAGAGTTTAAATTTAGATGTTACTTGTTATCGTAGTCGTTTTTTTTTTAATTTATGGCTTACTATCATAAAATTACATAACGCTGTTTGAAAGTGGACTACTCAATTGTGATATAATAATAAGCAATTGCTTATTAATTAGTCAAAGCCATAGCTTTTTAAGCAACTTCATTGCTTAATTTTTATTCATCAGGCTCAATGTGCGTGGCTAGGGAGACCTTGTTGGAAACGTTAAAGGGAAACTTGTTTGCCCAGTGCCGAGTTTTGTGCTTACAGGTCTACGCTCCAAAGATTTGGTCCACCGGGTCTACGCCGAACTTACCTACATATATTTGTTTTATAGCAATTAAAAGCGGCCGACATTTTTTTTTTTTGAGCGCTTGAAGTAGCCATTCTCTGTGGAAAGTAGTAAGACGCACGTATTTCTTCTGGTGACATATCGGTCTTTTTGAAATTATGTGCAAAACATGTGCACCGAGCTTTTCTTTACCTTTCTGCAAAAGCTGGAGCAAATCTATATATTATTCTAAAACAGGGAGCTTATTCCCATCGGTCTACAAGTCGTACAGGGACAAATTATACATCAAATTAAAGTGGTCGATCTGAAACTTTGCACAAACTTTTCAGATTTAAGATTCATTGAACCATTTTCGGAATATTTGCGTCGAAAGATTTTATAATTTTTACACTGAGCAAAGCATTACTACGGAAAATTAAAATTTTTTCCATTTATTCGCTCTCGTTTCTGTTTTTGTTTCATATCGTTCAAAGCATTAGGTCCATTCAATTGTTACTAATCCTTGCAAGTTTATACTGGAAATGCATCCAATAACCCAAAATATTTGCAACAGAGAGCGAATTCGAGAGCGCAACAACCCGAGAGGGCTGCAAATTCTTGTAAGTAAAAATTTTACTAGCAGGAATTTGCAGGAGTCAAAAAGTAAGGTTATGTTTCAAATTCAAATGTAAACAAACTGTTTAAGAAGAAGATCAGAGCTTCACAATGGCTTAAGTTGCAAGTTTTTACTAGTTTTGCGTTCAATAACTTTTTCTAAAAATGTTCTCTTGTTCCCAATTTTACTCTCTTTTTTTATTTTACGGTCTCGCTGCAAGTACTTACTGGAAAAGTTATTGAATGGACCTATTGCTACGTTCGTGTGCATGTAGGCAGCGATGTAGCGGAAGATCTGCAAAGAAAATGTTGCCTTTGGCTTGAGCCATATATACCCTGCAGTGAAATCCCAAACTAGTCAGCAAAAATACTAGTTTACAACTAGAATTTCCAGACAGAAACCCCATTAGTTCGAAATGTACCAAGTACAAAACGATTTATTCATGCCCTGTTTTATTTGACTTCGAGTTTAATACATTAAAGTAAACAAAATATTATAACTTTTATTTGGGTATATTGTAAACCATTAAATCGAGTACGTACTCAATTATACTAGGGGTCTGCCTCGTAAAAGAACATTCAAAATTTGTATGCAGCTCTATTTACGTAAAATTATGAGGCAAATTTGTTGCCCAAATGACCTCGTAAACTTCAATATTGCCGAGGAGCGGAAAATTATATACTAAAATGTATTTTATAATATTGAAAACAAATGAAAAATAATAATATGTGAATAAAAGGAATGAATTTCATCCACTAACAGTACTAACATGAGTTTTCTGCAAATTTTCGACATTTTTAATTTTAGTTTAGCCAATAGTGATAGAGACAAGATGGCGAGATATTATGGAAAATACTACGAAACAAAAATTGCTTCACAAAATCTTGGTTTGTCTGTCAAACTGTCAGTTTATGCCCCACAAAGGGGGCATTCCCATTAAAGCCTCCTAAACATACGAGTTTTACCCAATATAAGATTTTACGAGTTTAAGGGAATCCCCTGTGTGATTATAATTCATAATGATTATTAATTAAAGCATGTTTTTGGATAACCGTTTTATGATTAATTACCGATATTACCACCTGATTAATAATTAATTTCTTTAAAAAATTTGAATTAACTCATCAATTCAATTATTTTTGACTATATTTCATTTTTGATTTTATATTATTATTATTATTATTGACTTTATTTTATTTTTGATTTTATATTATTCATGAATTCATTTATTTTTTCACTCCCAAAGTAGTGGTTTTGGTCCATAATTGGACTAGTATTTTTCAGTCTATTTTCAACTAGTATGAAACTGGTATATATCTGAGCGAAATCTGACAATTGCCATCTCGTAGGACATCCCCATGTTAAAAATACCAGTTGATTGCATGGAAAAAAGATAGTTGGCTGACTTGTTGTGAGGTAGTTTACAACTAGTTCATTTGACTACAGGGTACATACACAACGTTGTTGCATATTCACACAATCATACACAGTATCAAAAACAACATCGCTGCAGCGTTGTGTGCTTTATTTTGGTTTGAGCCATGATTCAATAATACAAGGTTGGATAATTATTGACAGCTGCGGTTTGACACTCCCTTACAAAAGGTTGCATTTACGAAGGACGGAGAAAGGGGAAGAATGAAATCTCTTGGTGTGAAAATAGTAGCAGAAAAGTACGCAAAGTAGGCAATTAGTAGTGAAATTCCTTTTGTAAATTCTAATGTATTTGCAGGAAATCTGGTATTTTAAACGAAATGTTGAACGTAATTTTTATATATCTACGTGAATTACGTAATTTATGTGCTATTTAGCTGTATAAAAACTGCAAAATGACTCAAAATTAAAATAAGACTACTATGAGATTGATGCAAACATCCAATGCTTACGTTTTCATCAGTTAAATATGCTTCATATGCATATACAAATAAACATATTGCACAAAAGCTTATACTTTTATTTCACACCAAAGCTACACAGTTTCCATGTAAATTTGCAAAGAAGCAACACGGTGCCACTGCTAAGGGAGCCGTGCGAGAGAGACAACTGTCAGTTTATCGAACCTTGTATTATTGAATCATGGGTTTGAGCATTGTTATGTTCCCCCTATATAAATATGACATGGTTTATTTCGATGTTTTTTTCTGGGGCAAATATGGTTCTATTTGTGGTATTAATCTATATATGTATATATATAATCGCATAGAGACAATTTACTTTCAAATCACGGTTCTGGATCTGAAACTTTGCATATTTGCACGGAAAGATTTTTCAAATCTAACATTGAGCAATTTTAAAATGTAAAACTGAATCTCACACACGCATTCTCATTTTCACCAATTTAGAAGAAATTTATTTTCAATTTTGTATGGTTTTAAAATGCTGGAAAACTTAAAAAATTCCTGGCGGGCAAACTGAGGGAACGGTAAATATGCGTTTCAAAGAATCTGGTTATTTCAGTTTTCTCCTGCGGGTTGCAGAACGGGAACGCGAACTCTCCCCAGACTCTAAAATTAAGATTAGTGTCACAAGTGATTATTTTGCGAGATTTAGCCGATAGGGTATTTGAAGCTCAGCCTGGTGTAATTAATCAAAATCACTTGAAGGATCGATAAATTTACGATAGTTAATAAAGAAATGGTTAATATGTTGTCCGCAGTAGAAATGGCGTCGATATCTACTGTCGTATCTGAATATCCACATGAGCAAGTAGAAGTAGGGGAGTGACACCTCATGACTTGATACTAAAAGTTACAGCAGTTGTGATGCTAATCCACAACCTAAATATGTACATATGAAGGATTAGTTAATGGTCTCGCCTAATGGTTAGAGAATTACAATGTAATTGTTTGGATGCCGCAATACAAATACATACATATGTATGTACATATAAAGTGTTAGTTAATGGACTTTAAACATGTGATTCGAATTATACTATCCTACATAAATTAACAGCCAAGCGAATCAACACTTGCTTTTGTATTTAAACGTCGCCAATTCAAAATTATTGTAGCGTTCGCAATAACAATAAATAAGTCTCAAAGTCTGACCCTAGCAAAAGGATTGCTTAACGCATAGTGTATTGAGTAGAATACGATCTTGCCCAAATACCAAGTTAAAGTTAACTACCAAACGCAATGCATGTTGTCTTTAGAATAAAGATATATACAGATTTTTTAGACCACGGAGCACCCCGATTTTCGGGGATTAGTACTAGTTTTTGTAATAATGTACATTTACTAAGAAATAGATTTTCGTATTTTCTGAAAAACACGTAATTGTGAGTTGTGCCACCTTTGAAGATCGTGTGCGATATGTAGTTAGCTTCTTATAGAAGTATAAGTCTTGTTATTCCTTAAAGGTCACACATACATACTTACACTATGTTTTTTAGCGTACGAAATTTTCAATGAAGAATTATTATAAATAATAACTGTGAAATAAAAGTTGCATAATACTTTCTTAAATATATTTTTGTTGCTGAGCTCCTGGAAGTTTGCCCGGTATAAGGTTTGACTTGTAATGGAAATTTAGTAGTCACATCGTAGACCCGTAATGCTTTTGTTCGGCTTTTGAGCATCGCATTTATTTCGGATCTTACATATTTAGTAATCCAGACAATTTATCATTTCGCATACTTTGCGGTTTTATTTATCTGGGTTATCGAGAGTATACTAATTTTAGCTGTTCTTCAATTAAATACAAGAAAACAACAAAAAAACAAGTGTTGTAAAATATCTGTCGGACTATAAAAAAAATACATAGTTCCCGCTTGATAGCGCTTTTCTGCTGATAATGTACTGAACAGAATCATAAAGTGCTTGATACACTATTTCGTCGGCCGACTGTCTGTGTGGGATGATAAGCATACAAATGTTTTTATAAATAGCAACCAATTACACTATACAGCAAAATCAACTTTTTTTCTGGGTTTTGGACTAAACCAATTTTTTTCAAAAGATTATGTTATAAGTGACAAAGCAATTTCTCCGTTTTTCGAAGTTAGCCTCCGAAATATAACTTTTTTGTGCAAACCTGTATTACAGGTCCCCTAAAACACTTAAAAATCAGTTCAAATTTTTTTAAATTATTTTTTTTTTCGAAAATCTGATCATTGACCCCTCATAGCAACTGTAATATAAGTTTGCACAAAAAAAAGTTATATACCGTTTAAATAAGAAAAAAAGACGGGCCTCGCCCATATTTTTACCTTTTCAGTTGTTTACATACAAAAGTGCAATCTCAAAACTTCGCAGGCCCATATCTCGATTTCGGAGGCTAACTTCGAAAAAACGGAGAAATTATTTATTTATTTAGTTATGACTCAATCTCTTAAAAACAGTTGGCCTGGGCGAAGTGCTCTACAGTGTTATCGTATCACGGTCCTACCAAGTGTTAATACAACTTTAGATATAAATTACCACTTGGCCAATACATTTGTAAATTTGTACCTACATACATATATTTAAGCCATAAATTTATCAAAATCTAAATTTGTGCCTTCATTTAACTTACCTTACAAAAGTAGGAGGGGTAATACTAATGATAGAACCATTAATCGAATAACCAATTATAATCGGTTATTTTCATTTGGTTAATGATTGTATCGAAATTGTCCTTTCGATAAGTCGATCGATTAACCGATTAATTTTCAAAATAATCGAAAATAAACCATGAAAAAATTGACTAATTTGCTCACACAATAATATACCACTCAAATAATTTTACATATGCACATTAGACTGCATCACCAAAAAAAGTTGCAGTTGCAGTTGCAGACCAAAATATTTCGAATAAATATTAATATTTAAGTGAGCTGGACCGATTTGAAAATACCTTCAAAGATTGATTTACGAAAAACTTGAATAACTGGGCCAAAACTATCCTGATTTAGATTCATGGGATCTCAGTAGAAAGGTATTTTCACACTGTTTTATTTATGCCAAAAAAAAGTCATTCGCGTCCCAATTTTTTTTTTTTTCAAATACCAACACATCTTAATTCAACTTTGAATGCCGCTCGTTCTATCTTTCTCTTTCATCCTTTGAATGAGTTTATTAGCAAAGAAATAAAGAGGGTCAGAAAATACATTTCCAATGACACATCTTAAGTCTAAATCGGAAGAGTTAAGGTTCAGTTATTCAAGTTTTTCTTATACCAATCTTTGAAGAATGTTAAAAAAACAGCATAAAAAATCTCATCATCTCGATTCCGTTAAACATTTTTTTTAATTTTTAAAAAATATTATTATGCAAATTTTTTAAGCTTAAACCGTTTTGTCATTTGAGGAGCTTTTTTCAAAAAAAAATCTTTAAGAAACTATTTTTATTCATAAAAAACTCCATTTTTGGAGGTATTTTCAAATCGGTCCAGCTTACTTTAATCTTAATATTTTTCCGAAATATTTTGGTGGGCGTCTTAAAATATATTAGATTTTATAATTCTAATGAAAAAATAGTACCATTTTTTTGTATGGGGAGTGATGCAGTCTAATGCACATATGTATAATTTTACTAGTTGGGAGATTTTTTACATTCTCGTATTCTGCAATTTTTTTAAACGATATTTTTGCAAAAAAAAAGTATGTGTGCCTGGGCCACACTGGAGAAGTGAAACTTACATTACTTATCTATTTTGTCTCATAACCAATGTATACATACACACATCTGCTTTAGCTTAAGGTTATATTTTTTCTCTTTTTTCTATCTACATCCCTCTACCCCTGTTCGTTTTAATTACATTTATGTTATTCTGTTTTTCCATTATCTTCATTTTTCTTTTTATACTCTATCGATAACAAAATCGATAATAACGTCCAACAAAATATCGATAAGAAAACCGATAGAAATATCGATAACAAAATGTATGACATATTCGACAAAAATTTCAATAGAAACCTCGATAATACCATTGGTAGAAAAATCGATAAATATCGATAACAAAATCGATAAATATCGATAACAAAAACAAAATCGATAAATATTGATCACATCGATCGACAAAGTCGATAAATATCGATAACAAAGCCGATAACTATCAATAACAAAATCGAAAAATATCGATAATATAATCGACAAATATCGATAACAAAATCGGTAAATATCGATAATAAAATCGATACAAAAAATATCGCTAACAAAATAGTTAAAAACGATACACGATATGTACACTATATAAGTGTGAGTGTTTGGTAAAAAAAGGGTGAGAGTATGCAAATTGAAACAAGATTTGGAATTTTGTTTTATTGAAATGCATAAAAAGTCTGATTTTGTTTTTTTAAACATTAAAAATGTTTGATATTAATTGAATTAACCTCAAAGGTAATCACATTTTTACAAAAGTTTTTTTTTACGCAATACGTTAATTCTTTTGTTTATAGGCCCGAATTTGTTTTGATTAAGCTTAGCGATTGGCATGAATGGTTAACCAAAACTAAAAACCTTGTACATCCAAGAAATCTCGTTTTAATAATGAACAAAAATTTGGTAGTTTGGAAACTGATTTGGTAGGCGTTTTGGTACCTATAAAATAAACTCAAGTGGCAACATTGTTTGCCATTGCTTCCGAGAGCCGACCGGATTGGAAAATATTTTTTAATTTTTTCTTTTTGGTGTAAATTGGAAACTGGGCTTGATCCCTGCAGAATAGTAGTGCGCACCTTTAACCACTACTCCACAGCAACCTAAATACTCTTAATAGTTCCATTACGATTATCTCGACGGTTTTCAATAGTACAATGATTCCCATTACCATAACACTTACCAATGCCATTACCAGTACTTTGACCATAGCCGTTACCATTAGCATTAAAACGACCATTACCAATTCCGTTACCGTTATCATAACGATTACTATTATTTTTAGCGTTACCATTACGGTTACCATTATAATTACAATTCTCGTCACTCTTAGGATTACCGTTACTATCAAAATTATCATTACCCTTACCATTAAGATTATATTAGCATTACCATTATCATTACAATTGCCATTATGCATACGGTGACCAACCGTCCTTTATTTTAAAGGACAGTCCTTTATTTTTACGCCCTGTCCTTTATAATTTTTTTCAAAATAAAGGACGCCTTTTGTCCTTTATTTCTTAAACTGTCCTTTAAACCAACTCTGCATGTGTCAGAGGTAAATTTTTAATCTCAGAATATGAAAAATAAAAATGTCCCTTATAAATATAATGACAATTTTCGCCAGTTTGTTTCGCACCCCACTTGAGGGTTTCCATTTAATCGATAATCTTTGTACAATCTATAAAGCATAGAGAAAATTGTGCCCAGGGTCGTGTTGCACGCTGAGCTTCCAGTTCCACTGAAAGAGAACAATAAACCCCCCTGCTGCACAGTGGTTCAAAACTGGCATTCATTCACTCCATTTTGCACTTAATTTGATTAATTTTAATCTTTTTTATGAAAGCTTACAATATTTGATTTGATTTCTGAATTTTATTTTGATTATATTAAATTTTTTAGTGCAAAAGCAATTTTGAAGAAAATGTATTCTCCTGTTCCAGTTAATAAATGTTACATAACAAAAACTTGTTGAAAACAATAGTATGGTCTCCCAAAACAACAAAATACACAACAAAAATTAAAAAAATTGGCATCAAAAAGATGTTCACCAAAAAAAATTTTTTAGTAAAAATTGGTGGAAAAATGAAGACGGTGGTGGATTATGAACATTTAATTCCAATTTTTAACCACTATGTGTTGGTTTCGTCGTGCAGTATGAATAATGGTAAACGCATTTTGGTAACAAAGGATGGCGAAGTCCTTGAAAAGGATTTGTACTGTAACTTGTAAATATTTGATTTAAATTACGATATGGGCAAGGTACTTTTATCATACAAGTTGTATGTACGTATTCCCAAATCAGTTTGAAAAAAATTCCTTTATTTTACGTTGGTTAATATGGCAACCATAATTATGCACCACATGTTTATACTCTCTTCCGCGCTCAAATAAGAAGACAAAAATTAAATCAATGAATTTTTAAAACACATATCTTTGCAAAACCGCCTAAATTGCCGTTGTAGTAAAAATGATATTTGTTAACCCTGAGCTCCAGGCATCGAGAATTATGCATAAAAATCTTTAAATCGTTATTTTAACAACAGATTTGTAAAATAATAGCTAGACAAAATACCACCTAACAAGGCAATGCCTTCAAAGAATAAACCGTTTTTTCGCTCTCCTGTAAAATGTGAGTGCCGCAAGATCAGCGGTTTTGCAATTGGTCGATGGGCGGTTTTGCAAATACATCGACGATATGTTTGTGTGTATGTAAATATTTCTGGCTGCTGTTGTTGCTACTAAAAATTTAAATTAGCATTTAGCAATTCCAATGATTTATCATTATTTTACTACTCGTTGACTCTCGTTTGGCGGCGTGACAGCATTTGTTATTTCGCGGCATATTGTATAGTATACGCTTACATATTTATGTACATATACATAAACGCTCGCCTGCTTGTGGTAGGCAGTGTTGCCAGAACTTTTTGGTCCGCTAAAATATAACAACTAAAATTCACATCTTTTATTTAAATAAATCACAAGTGGAAAGACTAGTAAAATCATTAAATAAATTTCAAAAACAGAGGCTGGTAAATTCATTACAAATTATTTTTGTTTAACAAAGGAAACTATCGTTATATGTACGTAGCTAACTATACAAGACATCTGCCGGTCATATACTGGTCATCTGACTGGGAGATTTGCAGCCTTTTGGCATCATATTTTACGTCAGAATTTAAGGGATTTCTGAAAAATCTGACCAGTTCTTTTGTGTACATGTGATTTTGCATCCCTTTTCATCATATGGCCTCGATGGATGTCAACTTAAGGTCTCTTAAAATTTGAGGGGAATTTTTACAGCATTTTTTACGTGTACTGGTTTTTATTTGAGTGTACTGAGCATCGGTCAGTCTAAAATGTCCTTTTCTTGTAGGGAAGCTTAACATCAGAAGTCATGTTTGTATTACTTAAACATAAAAAAGAGGTCAATTACAAACTTATGACGTTTTCTTTTCTATTGAAAAAGTTCGTCTTCTTATATTGTAACATTTTGTTATTTTTTAAGTGTTGCGTATAAAACTTGTCACTTAATACATTAGTAACAAAAATTTTATGAAATACATCCTCGCTACGTTCTTCTTTGGAAAAAAATACCGAGCTTTGGCTATTTTTCCCTTAGTTTGTTTAATGTCAATTATTTTCTTATGAAAATAGAGCTGATTACCTAAGAAACACCATATAAATCCAAACATTATGAAAATTCTAACAATTTTCACCGGAATTTGTAACCTTTAATCCGCGTCGTTAGAAACATTATGGTATGCATATGCATATGGTGCAAATTTGATGTAGCTAGGGCCTATCGTTGATTTTTGGCATTTTTATTAATGACGGTGTTACGAATTTTTTCTCATACAAAGTATGTGATACCATTTTTTTATATGGAAAATAAAGAATGCAGAACATCCTCAACAAAAAAATTGCCAAAAATTATTGGCATGTGCTAGTTACTTAAATTTGCACTTTGTAATATAATCAAATGTAAATTTTTTAAAGTAGCTGATTAAAAAAATAAATATTGTGGTGAAAATTTACAGAATTTTCACAATTTTCGCATAAAGTATAAAATTTGAATTTAAATGGTGTTTTTAAGTAATCAGCTACAATTTCATTAAAAAAAATAACAAGCATTAAATAAACTAAAGAAAAATAGCCAAAACTTGCTAAAATGCTCCAGTTTATATGCATATTCGCTTAAAATAAAAATCATTGAAATTGGCCCAGTATTTTAGGACTTTTCGGATTACAAAAAGTGGTCTTTCAATTTTATATAACCCAGTCCGACATGAAAATTTTCTCCGAGATAAAGCTAGCCATTTCTAATAGATTTTGAGTGGCCAAATTTCTTGAAAAGGAAACTTATGTATTTTAACTTTAAGAAAATATGTAAGGCTAGAGCAATTTTGGCTAAAATCGGCTAAAACGGCTATATTTTGTTTTCTTGCAAAACGTCTAACAAATCGGATGCCGGATAAATCAAATTTTCTCCGGCTGTTTGCTATCGCAACTGGCTAAATCTAGCCGGAAAACGTCTAAACTGGCAACACTTGTGGTAGGGCAAGTGCACACTTTACTCTTTGAAAATAATATTTTTACTTCCGTCATTACTGTGTTGCCCCCAAAAACTGATGGCAATAGGCAATTGCCCATTGCTTTAGTTTAGCTCCTATGGCTGCCACGTCGGCACACATTGGTCCTCAAGACTGAATACATAAGTACATTCATATTTAATTAATTAGATTGTAGTCAGGCGCATTAGCAGTCTCGACGGCCTCGATACGAACATGCCAAATGGCGATTGTTGATCGTGCAATCCCCTTAGGCTCTGTTGAAGTGCAAGCAAGCAAGCCTAATCGGCTTGCCAAAGCGTCGACAGAGAATTTCAATAATTCAAAGTAAGTGACTCGTTCTGTCGGCGATATTATAGTTAAATAATTTTATTCACTTACCGAGCATTTATGTACTTGTGTGTCTTAGTGAATTTTCAAAAGTAAATATACAAAAATATTTATTTCTGCATTGTGTTTGCATTTGAAAATGTAACTCTTGCATTATAATACTAATGAAATTTTTCGATTTCTTTGTTTTTCGGCTCTTTTAGGTTCAGAAGAGTATACACTTGCCATTAACGAGTTTGTCGTCGCCGCGTGTTTTGATGTGTAGCGCCTCAGTTGGCACCGAAGGTTCCGTTACGCTACAACTGAGAGACTCTTCCGATTCCAATCAGTCGCCGGCCCCGAGTTCTTTAGAAAATGCCTTGACCATTGGCTATCCCGATCCGGAGATGTTGGCCGACGTATTCGGCACACTGCAGACAGCCTGTAAGTATGCAACACAACATGTGTTTTCTCAGTTGAGAGTGCGCATTTCGCTAACTAACAGTGCATACTATTTATTGTTAAAAACAAATTTTAATTATTTGCAGCTTTCAAGAACCATAGCAGTGCATTAGCGTCAACGTCGCCAACAGCAACAACAACAAACCATAGCAATAATCAAATAAATATTTGTAGCAGCAGCAGCAACAGCAATAGCTGCAACAATAAAATTAAAACCACCAGTAGCGCGAGTAGCAATAGCAACAGCACCACCTCCACTTCAGCGTCCACACCTGCTAATAAAATTACAATAGGTCGGCGTAATCAAAGTGTATCAGCAAACACAACAACAACCGCATCAGCATCTTCCACCGCCACCAGCACAGCGTCAACAACCGCAACAACAACAACGTGCAAGACATCTGCTGTACAAACTGTGTCCACAGCAACGAATACCACCAATAAAACAACCAGCAGCTACGTAAAAAATTGCCTAATACGGAGCAGTAGCTGCAGCAACACGAACAACGTTACATCGCTGGCGCAGATAATGAGCAATAGCAGCACCAGCAGCTCATCATCGCTATTGAATCACAGCAATACGAATAGCAACAGTAACTGCAGCAGCAATAGCAATTTCAGTTCGTCAAGCAGCAGCAACGACAGCATTGTCAGCATAAATAGCAACAATAGTGGCGGTGGTGTTTTGAAGAGTGGTGGTAGTAGTAAGAGTACCGGCGCAGGCGGTGCAACAAGTGCAACGCTAAAGAAGAGTCGGCCGAAATTGTCTTCACCAACACGACATGGGCCACAGCAGTGTCAGGTGAGTTGGAAAAGAAGATAGGAAGAGGGTGGATGAATGACCACTATGGTCGTGTAAATTCCTAGAGCCTCGTAATAAGCGAGATACATACCGATTGAAAAATTCCCCGGTTATAACTTTATTACATTTTTGTTTGTAGTAGGACATACTCACCCGACCAAGAAACGTAGGTTAGCAGATTTTACGAGTCGCACGATAGTGTCTCTTATGCTCAAGCACCGCTTCACCGAAGAGTTTCGTATTTCAAACGGAAGTTCGTATGTTTGCTTTTATGTCCATCGAATGTATCGAGAATGTGTTCGTTTTATAGTTTTTCTCTAACTTTTCTCGGACAAAATATTCGAAAAAGTATATAGAAGGAGAAAGAAGAAATTTTCAAACATTAAAAAGTTAAACGTTTTGTTTCGCGTACGTGTTAATACAATAGTTAAGGAACCATATAATAAATCAGAGTAAGTATTGAAATTCCTTTGCAGGATAAACAATTTAGACTAATAAACTAATTATCCTTATCACACAAGTAGCACAACTCACACAGCTGGAGGAAATCGCAATCACACAAACTTTTTAAGGAAGCATATAAAACATCAGAGTAAGTATAAATAAATAAATATATTTAGCTAAATAACTGACTATTTTCTTACAATGCCTTGGTCACGCATGCAAGTGAAAATGTGTCGCACTTAAATGTTATTCGGATGCCATGGCGTATGAGTGACAAAAGGTGGTATTATCACTTGCGAAGCGAAATATTATAGCGTTTTCTTTTCTCAAAAAAAGTTCTGCCCTTTTATATGGGAACTCTTGCTTTGCGTTGCCCTGAAACCTGAGAAAATGTTGCGTTCTTTATATGAGAATGAAACAGAAAATATACTACTCCATCACATTTTATTTATAGAACTTAATAAAGCTGAATTATTCACTTGGCCTGTAATTCTTTAACAATTTTAAAGCAAAACACTTATTTCTGATAGGGAAAATAATTGCATTTTTACAAGAACAAATTAAAAATCAACCATGCAACTCTCACCCTCATGTTTATTTGAGGGCAGAAAAGGCAGTACTTTCGCCGGATCAGAGCGCAACCTGCTGAGAAAAGAACACGACGCCTTGTGAAAGGGGTGAGAAAAGAACATGAAAATGTGACAGCGCTAACACAAGGCAGAATAAGTGCAGCCTTTTTTCGAGAAAAGAAAACGCTATTAGTTGTGTTTAATGAAACCGAAAAAAGTGCAGAGCAGCTCAAGTTAGAGCAGAATAGAGCAGCTGTCAAAAAAAAAACGATAGAGCCAGTTAGAGCAACTCAGATCATAAATACCATGAAACACTTTTCAGGCAGCATTTCTCAAAACAGTCGATTGCTCGCAGGTTTATTCGTCTATTGTAAAGAGTGTGCGTGTGTTTTCTAGCTCTAAGTTACTCCTCATGAAACCCAATTTTGTGAGATAACTTAACCTGGCGTAACCTAGAGCAGCTCATTAAACACAACTATTATTGAGTGTTTGCGATGTAAAGAACTTATTTATCGCTTCCATGTAGTTATATAATTTATTAAAGCTACTCAAGTTTTCTTTTCTTAGAAAATGCCGCCTAAATGTAAACGACGCCAATACATTGCCATTTTTACTCAGATGCGGTTACAAAAAAGGTTGCATTGGAGGACAGCGCATTTGACAAAATAAGTCAAACATTTTTCCAGTACGCATATGGCCGAGTCTGCAAAATTTACAAGTATTAACAACTTTTAATTACATTTTCATGTTATAATTTTTAACTAATGAATATCTGTTATTTTAATTTAAAAAAATTTTTTAAAACTTGAGAAAACTGAACTCTTGTATTTTTACATTCTGTTAGATATAAAACAACTGTTACAATTTTAAAAGCACTCTTTTTAAATGGGAATTAACTGGAATGGAACAGCTCTAATTATATTAAACTAGTAAACTAGCTAAAATTCTCATTTTTATACCCGAGCGCACTTGTGCACAAGGGTATATTAACTTTGTTCGCATAATGGTTGTTTGTAACAGCCAAAACGCATCGAGATAGATATAGGCAAATGTATGCATAAATGATCAGAATGAAAAGAGAAGTCGATTAAGCCATGTCTGTCTGGCCGTCTGTCCGTGTATACGATAACTCGAGCAAAAATTGAGATATCTCAACGAAATTTTGTATGTAGATTGCCCTTTCTCCAAGGTAGGTTGGTATTGAAAATGGGCGAAATCGGTCTGTAACCACTCCCACTTCCCATATAACGGTATTTTCGAAAAATGCAAAAATTGCGATATTTCAGTAAATATTAGATGCAAATTGTTTAAAATAAGTTGTGCATTAGTTGTGTATCTGTATCTCAGTAGCCGCTTCACCAATCGCTACCAAACTCAGTAAGAGGCTTGGGTAGGGTCTAGCTAAGAAATCTGGTGAAAATCTTGGAAATCGGGTTATAACCACGCCCATCTGCCATATAACGGTAATTTACAGAAACACGAAAATTGAGATAAATCAGTAACTACTGTAACAAATTTACTTAAAATCGATGATTGCAATAACCACTTAGCAGAAAATTAGAATATTATAGATGTTTGGATAATGGGCGTGGCGCCGCCCACTTATGAGCGCAAATGTGTATCTCGGTAAGCGATTTATCACTTTCCACCAAACTCGGTGCACTTAATAACCTTGGTATGAAAAAGCAAGTTCTTGAAAATTATTCAAATCGGACTAAAATTACACCCGCTTCCCGTATAGCTGCAAATTTCAAAAATACGAAAACTCCGATATTTCAATGAGGACGCTAATTTACTCCAAGTTAATAGTTACAACAATCTCCTAACAATAAATAAGACTTATATAGACTTTTAGGAATTGGGCGTAGCAACGCCCACTTTATAACTACAAAGGTGTACCTCGGTAACCACTTAATCGATTTGTACATAACTAGGTTCAATTATATTATTAAGTATAACTCTGCATATTATCGGAAACGTTTGAAATCGGGTAAATATCCCTACTTATCATGCAAAGGTAGCTCATGCGCCGGGTAAATAAAGTTCGGTTTCGCCCGAACTTATACTTCTTTTATTTTGTGTTTCTATAAGTAGACAGAATTTTGCAATATTCCGATTAGTTTTGGCTGTTACGAACAACTGTTCTGCGAATAAAGTTAATATACCCTAGTGCACAAGTACGCTAGGATATAAAAAGTACAAAAATTCGTCACCAAAAAAAAATTCTCAAAAATCAACGGTCTTTTCTAGCAATTTGAAACTTGCACTTCATTAGACTAAAATTTTATGGGCCATAAAACTGCGTACCCAAAAATTATCTTAAGATTCAGATTAAAAAATGAAGAAATTTATGTTTTGTATGTCAGAGAAGACTCCAGCCGAACTCCGTTGCGTGTCAAGAAAAAGAGGTTTGAAACATGCCCAATATTTAAAAATATGTTAATAGCTTTTAGAAAAAGTGTATTTTTTGTTTCCCATTGTGAATTAGAAAAATTTAATTCAAAAAAATTTTTTGTCCACTACAGAAGTTTTGATCAATATGTTACAGCAAAAAGTCTTACCTACTAGGGCATTCAATCCCCAAGCATTATAACAATCCCGGGATTTCGTGATGCAAAAATTTCATATCCCGGGATTTTGACTTTACAACAATTTTTTTTTTCATTTTGCAGGAGGCTTGCCGTTCTCAGCAAACAAAAAATTAAACGGCAACTTAGTAAAAGAGTCCGTTGTTTAATGTTAGAATATTTTCATAGTATAAATATCTATATTAATTGTAAAAAAAACACTTACTCATGTTTGCAGAAATTCTATTTGCAGATTTTGGGTCCTGTCACAGTTCTTGAGGAAAATGTACAGTTATTCAGGCAGGTTCTGAAATTCACTTCCGATAGCAAATGACTCAAGTCCGTTTTCATGCCAAATTTATGTGAATTAATTATCTCGTTTTCAACTACACTTGGCCTCTAGAACTTGCCTCCGGGATTTCAGGGCAGGAAAAAGTGTCCAGGATCCCGAAATTCTGTATCCTAGGATTGAATGCCCTGAAGCTAATCAACAGAAGCGTAGGGAATTTGAAAATCAGTGTCAAATCGGGGCTCTTTTCAAAAAAAAGTCCCGTTATTAAATTACTCTCATCACATTTACATACACGATTTTTTTCAGATGGCGAGACGCTCATTTAATACTTCCATAGATTCGCTTCAATCTGATCTGTATTTCAACATAAATACACAAAAATGGCTACGAGCACTAATTGAACATTATTTAAATAAATTGTTGTTATATCATAACATGAAATTCTAAAATTTGTTTAGCCATTTCGACATAGTTTGACTCATTGGCTGCGCCTTGACTAGCGAACACAGCTACAGAAACATTTAAAAGCCAGCGTCGAAAAAAAGCACGCGAGTTTAGCGTGATTTTCGCAATTGATGTGTTTTTTTTTTTTTTTTTAAATAACCCGTGTAGTTTTTAGCGCGTATATAGTTACGTATATTACCAGCACGTGTAGCTTGTTTTCAGGCACTCAAATTTCCCATTCATATCTAGCAGAGAGCTGCAAAGTTCCCGACCCAAGCACTTACCTGAACGATGTTACTCGACGGCGCTCTCTTTCACGTTTTCCGCTATGCTCACATACTTAAGCAGTGTTGCCACAAAAAAATTACCAAATTCCTCGAAAACAAAGGAAAAATCCTGAAAATACGAACTAGTTACTCAAAATTTTCTAATTACAGATATTTAAAGGTACTTAACATAAAAATTAAGTACATACTCCAACTCAATTGGTACATTTGTTTTTGCGACTCAAACAAAGTATCGCCGTTATTTTGTATACCTTGCTTTGTATATAATATTGCTGCAACTATATCAGTTGTCAATCTGGTCCTCGAGTCAGTCCTATACATTTTTAAACTACTAAATATATGTTCTACTGAAGCATTAGAAAAGGGCTGTATTAGTAATGCAGATATAATTTTATTTATTTTCTTAAATTGGGAAACCTATCCCAACCTGAAGAATATTTTAATTCAAAAACTGTTTTCCTATAAATTTTTAGATCTAATTAAGAATTAATATGAATATTCTTACGATCGAACAATGCGTGTTCTCCCCATTCGTTATCGAGATTTTGCAAATTCAAACAATTTGAAAATATAACGATGGAATGAAAAAAATTATCGATAACATTTTAAATTTTGAGCACCAAATGCAGATAAGCTTAAAAGCGAAAAACACCACACGAGCGGGTTGACAAACTAAGCGAAATATCTCTTTGCTTAAAGCTATTTATGTTGTGCACGGGGGTGTTTGAAGGATGGACAAGCTGTTTGAGGGAATTTCTAAGATCCCGAACTGATAGATAAAAAATTTGTCTTTACTAAAGCATTCTCAATTACCTTTCGATTGAATCCCATATTGTAAAAATTTAGTTAAATTGGTTATGTATTTAAATCATTTTCATTTGAAGAAATTTGGCAACCCTGTTGATAAATTTGAGTAGGTCACACCTTACACCAGATGCTTCCATTTTACTCATAATAGGATAATTAAATTATATGTATATTTAAATTTACTTTTTAGATAGGTAGCAACGCTTTTCAAAAATATCCACACACACCCTTTAATGGAATGATTTACAGAAATTACAAATGCATATATATATATAATTTAATCCTTAGATAGTTAGCAAACCTATTGATAAATTTGACCGGATTGAAGCTTAGAGAAATAGTCCTCATATTATACTCCTCATAAAATGATTCACTGAAACTACATATATATTTAAATTAACTCTTAAGATACATAGGTGGCAACCCTATTAACAAATTTTATTATTTGATATTCATAAAGGAATAATTTACGCAAATTACATACATATGCATAATATATAAAATTTACCTTTTTAGGTAGGTGGCAACCCTATTTAAAATTATTACCTCTTGATAAAAGTGCATTGAGATGGCTTTCGTTAGATAAAAGCGTTGCAAAATTTTACGCCACTGAAATATTTAAATCACTTTATTTTCAGACAGATGGCGACCCTGTTTAAAAATTTGTATTTTTTGCCGAGAGCGGTAAAGCTGACCTTCAAAATTGTGTTTAAATATTTAAATTTCATGTAGTATGAGGGGAGATATGGAGCGATGACATGATACATATGGTTGTATGTATATAGATATTTACATATATATGTACTACATTCATGCATGTATACACATATTTAATGTATGCATTTACACCTGTGTAAATATGTATATATTTACATAAAACAACTTAAAGAAATACACCTAAATATATTTTGTGTGCATGAGACATATTACACTTCTTATATCTCAATTATCCTCTCAAACGAAAACTTCCTAAATTATAGCTGAAATACAATGCCGGCGAACGGCGAACGGCGAACTCACCACAGCGAAATTCGCGCTGTCAAAATTAGAACACCCGCACGCATATGAAATTGAACACAGCCAAAGCGAAATGCGAAGTTCGCTTGGCGGCGTTTCATGGCGATAGATTTATTTCTATCGCCCTGCTAGGCGATGACAGCTGTGCGTGCCAAAGGTGGCCGTATTTCTTTTTTGCTTTCAAAGTTTTAAAAGAAAACAGCCTAAACACGATTTTTTTTTGTTGTTTGAAAAATATAGTTGTGGATTCGTTACATCTGGCTTGGAACAAATTATTTATAATAATCTTTCTTTGTTTTACATTTATATTTGTTATCATTTCCTCATTTCTAAATATGGTTTAGTTTTTTCTAAATATGGTCACCCAAATTATAAAGGCGACCAAATGGGATCAGCTGTTTTCGCTACCGCTCTAATTCTGTTTAAGTAGGCGAAATAGCTGGGCGAACGGTGAATAACAGCATCGCCCAATTCGGCGAAGTTTGCCGTTCGCCGGTATTGTATTTCAAGCATTACTTGAAAGCCTCAATGCTTCCTTACCTTTTATTTTCGGAAGTTCCCCAACGTAGTACTCCTCTTTTACGGTCCTCTCTTTTTCGGAACGTATTTTTGTCGAGTATATTACTTAAATATTCGACACTTAGCGACTATACTTCTCTTCACTATCCGTGCTCTCAGTGAGAGGAAGAGTAGGAAGCGTATTCGCTAGAAAACTTCACTGTGAAGCGAAATGTCTTCCGATGCTGACCTCTAATACCTACATACCATAAATACATAGGAACAAACATTTATGCAATACTAAATGTACACCCAGTCGGCAAAATGAGGAGCGTTTGTAAATAAACGCCTTTCGGAAGGAATTTTTCAATAAGACCTTCTCTTTTGAAGCTTTATTAGAAAATCTTCCAATAGCACCGCCATTCGAAGGCAATGGTGAAGTGAAGTGGGAAGAGAAGATGTGTTTCCAAGGTAACCAAGGCAATAAATTCATACTGTTTCGTTCTTATTTCATGTAAACTTTTGCCCTTCTAAGCGAAGCTGAATCAGAAAGCCCGGAGACTCTGACCATTACCACATTGCCACATTTACCACACAAGGTCTGAAATCTGCCACATATTCACGTTTTTGAGTAGGTTAATTTTTGTTCGACTTAATTTTCTTTATTTTTTAATTCTAAGAGCGAAGAAAAGCGAAAGAAAAGCTGACAGTACTCTGCAAAGTTGCAAAAATCTTTCATAATATTTATAGTGTTTAATAGATAAAAGGCTTTAATTTTATAAAAAAAAAAATATAACCATTAAACAAACAAAGGAAAAACTGTCCAAACTTACCAAAATATTGCGACCTGGTTAATTTGTGCGGCAATAAAAGTACTACTTATTATATTTTTTGTTTCGTAATAAATAAACAAAGAAAAACAATAAATAATAAATCAGCTTAAAATTAAGATCTCCCACATTTTTTTGGAATCTACCACATTTTTTTCAGATTCCACACAGAATTGTTTATTCCGATCATTGCCTCTTATTATCTAGTTTTGTCGACCGGGTACATATGTATACCGAATATTTACGTTTATAAATATAAAACTATAGTTTTGTTGCTGTTTTTACTTGTTATTTGCAGATTTGTAGTAAAATCTTTGGAAATGCGTCAGCGTTGGCCAAGCACAAACTGACGCACAGCGACGAGCGGAAATACGTTTGTGCGATGTGCTCGAAGGCATTCAAACGACAAGATCACTTGTAAGTTAATTGCAGTCATTTCCAAAACTTTGATCGATGTATCTAATATTTATACACATACACCCCCATTCACTTGAATAGGCACATTTTTTTCTTCAATATCCGAGCTCATTTGCGGATTTGTGGGAAATGGAGAAGCTTTATTTAAATCTCATTTTCCAGAATAATTCATTTCGAAGAAAAGTAGTTAATAAAAAGGACATACGAGTACCTTGATTCCTTTGGATTTTATTATTCTAATTTTTTATCAAACTTCATGAAAAACCTACTTATTTTTTAATTCACTTGTATCTTTAACACATTGAAAGTATTCAACTCGGAACCAGCTGGTGGTAGCAGAGGAAGAGGGAGGCCCCCACTGCGATGGGAAGACCAGGTGGAGTAGGACTTGGCTTCACTTGGCATTTCCAATTGGCGTCAGTTGGCACAGAAGAGAAACAACTGGCGTGCTTTGTTGACCTCGGCCAAAATCGCTTAGGCGGTTACAGTGCCAAATAAGAGGGAGAAGTACACCTTTAGATGGGATACCTACTACATCCTAGGTGCCAATGTATAGAAATGACCCTGTCCGAAAGAGTGTTCTAGAGAAGGAGCAACTGTCTTTTTTAAGTTTAAGTCGGGTTAATAGGGTGGACGCTGAAAAATTAAACCTTTCATCATTTTTACAGCTGCTGTTTCAGGGATCGGTGCGTAATTTAAAAAAGTCTTTATAATTTTCTGTAATACCGAAGTACTGCACAATAAAACTGGTATATCTCTAGAAAGAAAAAGCGAATCACAACAAACGAAAAAGAATTTTAAAGTAGAAGAGAAATATTAAATGATGTCCTAAGTAGAAATTAGCAAAACATTTTTGTTTTGTTTTCATCATATAATCTCAAATATCGCCATAAACTGTGTTTTTGTCACTCTGAGGTTAGGATATCTCAAAATTCTAGCGTGATAGACCAATTCTGCGGCAAAATTTTCAGCACCGAAAAATCTACAAGAAACGATGTGTTTTATTCAGGTGGTAAAACAAAAAGTCAAATTTTATCTACACCGTTCGATCAATCAAAATATGTACAAATAATTTGAAAAGAAAAAAAGAAATACTTGACTTACCTGCGTAACACGCAAACATACTCTGAGCGTTCAGAATATATGAGTTCGAAAGTAATTCTAGGTGGGCAAGAAATATGAGCTTCAAAAACGAAAAATGTGTGACTCTTATATGAATCTTTTAGGAGTCATATACGTAAGAACGTAAGTACGTAGGTATGTACTATGTATGTACATATGCTATTTTGTATGCCTTTGCAAATATAGTGCGTTCAATCAGATTCAAAGAACAACCTAAAATAAAAACCCTAATGTGGTCTTTTAAGTGGACGATAAGAGCCTCGAAAAGAGTTTGAAATGATTGTTTTAAAGAGTCCAAAATGAGCCGTATATGAGGCTATTAAGGGAAACACCCTCATATCGGACTGTAAAATGAGCTCATTATGTGCGTAAAAGCTCCGAAATAGGACACCTTAAAGACTCATTTATGACTCCAAATCAGAGTTGGGCAGCGAGAGCTTTGTAAATATATATGGAGAAATATGTGGAGTTATCAAAATTGATCGAGTTGTAGAAATTTTTAGAGCTATCGAAAGTTTATCTAGCTATCTAGACAATAAATAAGACTGTTGTACACTTATAGACAGTTTAGAGAAAGTTGAAACGACGATATTTGATACCTGCGCCGGGTATATAAAATTCGATTTCGGCTGAACTTATACTACTTTACTTGTTCCAATTTTACTTCCTGCAAAGACCTGGATCCGCGAAGCACTAAAATTATGCGGTTTTTGGCCGTTGAAAGTGTGCCATCTCCGCCGATTCTTGCGCTGTTATAGTTCGAATTCCTTTAAATTCTTACAAAGTTTTAAGCACAAATTTAATAACTTTGCTATACGCGATTACTTGTACGTATTCAAGTGAATTAAAAATATTTGCATCTTTTTCGCGTAGCTTGATAGAAACGCTTCCCTGCGAAATTGTTAAGTATTCAAATACCCGCAATTTCAGATAAAATCTCGGATCATCGAGAAAAAAATGTGCCTATTCAAGTGGATCAGAGTGTACTTACGTACAAGAATAATAAAATAAGTAAAACACATACATGCATGCATATTTGTTATTTTATTCCATATTTCGCTTAATATTTGTTCACAGGAATGGCCATATGATGACACATCGCAATAAGAAGCCATACGAATGCAAAGCCGAAGGCTGTGGTAAATCATACTGTGACGCACGTTCATTGCGACGTCACACTGAGAATCATCATTCGGGTATTATAACTCCACAAAATCAAACACTCTCACCGAATTCTGGTACACCGACCGGACTGAGCCTTTCGCCGGCAACAGCAAGCGGTGAGCAGCTCGTTGTTTCTCTCAAAGAACACAATTGATTGCGCTGATCCTTTATTTGTGTGTGTGTGTGTGTTTGTGTTGTTTCGTTTCATTTTACAGGAGACGCCAGCTCCCCTGACGGTGCCACTTGCATACGCACTTACATCTCTTCAGGTGGTACTATTGTTGATGCTGCGACTGGTGTGGCGCTTACCGAAGAGCAAATAAAATCCATCAATTTACCCATTAAAACTGGTGTAACGCTACTCTCGCCAACTTCCACGTCGTCTGCGTCGTCCATGGGCGGCGTATCTTTACCCGCCTCATCGCCAACAATTGCCCTCACTGAGACAAGTCTTGTAGATGCTGGCGAAGGTCTCACTCGTGAACAATTGGATTTGATAAGTAAGATCATGCAACAGACGAAGCAGACCAGCGCACAGGTGACGGTCTCATCGCCAACCAGTGTCAATTCGTACAAAGTAGATACGAATCTGTCTTCGACTGCACTAGATGCGGCGAGTCCACAACATGCGGCTGCTGGAGCATCAAATCGTCCGCGTACATGGAATATGCAATTGGTAAGATGGATAGGGGGATGAAATACAGTAATTATAATATTATAACACATGCGTTAGACAAATGGGGAATGGAAACTAAAGAATATACATACGTACTAGGGATGGGTAAATTTTTCTGGAAAAAATCGAATTTTGCTGGAAAAAATCAACTTATTAAATAATTTGATTTTGATTTTCTTATATACAGCCCTTTTCATAGAACTAAAACTATGTTGCAGACTCAGAGGACAAGCCTTTAATTTGGCACCTCATTTTTTTAAATTGAACGAACGATACAGACTTTATGACTTGGTGTTAAATATTTAACTCAAACATCTCCGAACTCGATTAAGAAGTTTCACTTCAAACATTTTTTGGAAAATTCGAAAAAGTTCGAATTAAATCGAATTTGCACCACCAAATTTCGAATCTAATAATCGAATGTTTGGGCAATGTTCGAAGTTCGGAAAAAATCGAATTGCAACTCCGCACTACCCATCCCTAATACGTACAGAAGGAGGTGGCATAGATTTTAAATCCACCTATAACCATATGTAACCTATAGCTAAAAACTTAGGATGGGCAACGGAGATAATTCAATCTAAGTCGATTCCCTTTTTATTTGTCACAAATTTTGTTGGGATTCGGGGCACATATCTATGTATGTAAGTTTCATAATTATACGATCCTTCAAGCCTGCCAGCTAAGCTACTACTCACGTAGAGCTGCGAGGAGCTTATAAGGTCTATGCATAAGAAGAATGTGGTCGAATCTAAATGTGCTCTGCACAATCTACAAGAAAGGCAATATAAGTCAACTGAAGCGAGATGCTCCGAATAAGTATTGATTACAAGGTCTCTGTCGTGAGAACTGCGATAAAGTCTAAAGTCAACTGCTGATGCCACGAAGTAGTTGAGCCTTATCAGGGCAGCCTTAGGTCTGGTAAATTCACCATAGACCATATCTTCTTCTTCATAATCTTTGAAAAGATACTGTTGTGCGAGGGGAAAGTCACCCTCCCCTAAAAGTATTCGTAACTAGCGAACAAATTGGAACCACTCCCTTTATTTCTTATAGGCAGTGTGCAAACCACATATGTGGTAGATCTATCACATATTTTTTATAATTGGATGTCTACCACATTTACCACATTTGTTTACAATTTTCACATAACTCTAAAATTTCAACTCAATTCTTATACGAAATATAAAAATTAGTCAGTAAAAATTTTTAAAAAGGTACATCATAAATTTTGCTTTGAATATTTGTAGATATCTATCATTAACCTAATGTATAAGAATTTAAGGAATGTATCGTCCACAATGCCACCTTTCGTGTAAATTTTTAGTCCCAATATTTATTTTCAATTGGCTTATATATGTTCTAAGTACGAGCCAAAACGGCAAGCAAATGCAATTTTTAGGAATATTCTGACCCCAGCGCCACCTAGCGCGTAAATGTTTGGTAGAAATATTTATTTTCAAGGATAGTCGGCACCATCGACAGTTTTTTACGCCCCCAACGATAGACTATTGATAGTTTTTTTTTCGAATTATAAGTGTATTTATTTGAATTTTCCCGTTTACATAATCTCTGAATGTATATTTTACGATATTGTTAAGTCTAATTTCATATTATGCAAAGTGAAATGATATTTAAATTATAAATTTGAATCTTTATTATTTATTAAGTATTTTTTAATTAGTAGTAGACACCCGGCGTGCTCCACTGTGCCTTAAAAGTATTTTTGTGTTGTTACTCCCTCCCAAAACTGTTATAGCCCCATTCATAAAACAATATAAGAGATTTAAAGAGCTGTATGAAGTGAGATTTCCAAATAAATATGGGAGTTAGTTAATATATTTTCGAAGCTACTTAGAAAATACGTAAAGTATTCCCTTTTCTCATGGGAATTTAATTTGTCCAGTCTATATATCGCGCACTTTCTTCAACGTAGAACTTATTCAAAATATATATACCTTGCATTACCTTTTACTGAATTTAATTTTTCAAATAGGTCGCAATCCTTTTCAAACATATTTTCAACAGTAAACTTTCTTAAACCTCTTTAGTTTAATACCGGTATTTTTATATTTCATTTATTTTATTAATTTAATGGAATACAAATTTTCAAACAAGTGACAAATCTACTCGAAAACATGGTCGGTCGTAAACTTTCCTAAACCTCCTTGATTTGATACCTATATTGAAATATTTTACTTATCTTGCCAACTAAATTAATTAAGCCATGTTTGTCTGTCTGTTTGCGTGAAGGTAATCTGATATTTGGTAAGCGGATGTAGTTTTATAATGCTAGGAATATGAAATTTCGAACTATTTTCACTTATTGGGTGTGGAAAATTCGACCGTTTATCTAATTTTTTAAGAGCCTTGGAGAGGGTTTCTGGCTTTAGCAGGTCCTTTAACATATAAAGTACAAAATTACTTACCGGAAAATCTCCTGCTTTGGAACTAAGACGTCATTAAAAGTTTTTGTGTCCTTGAAGGTCTTTGGAGGATTTTAGCAGGACTTGGAATTTACCCGATATATTTCAGTTTGTCGATAAGTTTAGATAATTTGATACAAATCGATAATTTTATGAATTAAAAAAAACACTAAAATTCAATAACTGAACAAAATTCTATAACTCGAGTAATTTCGATAACTGCGTTTCGAGGGCTCGATAAATTTCGATAACTCAAAAACGTATATATCTTGATATAAATCGATGACTCAATAAACGTTGGATACCTCTAGAAACTTCGATAACTCGGCTGATTTTAATAGCCCAATAAAATTCGATAGACAGTGACAACTCGATAAACTTATATAACCTTGAAATCTCGATAACTTGATATATTCTGTAAATTACAAAAATTTCTTTCGATTCTAACCATCCGTTAATTTCGGCAACTAATTTTCCGTGTCTGTCAATTTAAATAATTCAATACTTTGCGATAATTCAATAAATATGAATAACTCGATAAATTTCGATAACTATAAACTTCGGGTCACTATAAACTATAGTTCCAATACAACGGATTGTTCAGATATTTGAATTTTGTTACACTTATGTATATTTATTTTTAATAAATGAAATATCAATCGGTTCCTGTTATAATCACACATTTATTATTTTAATCGGAGTAGTGATTTTAGTTAGATGCACACAACCGAAGATTTCAATACAAGCAAGATTTTCATCCAGCACTTCTCGTTTTTTAGCACCGCATCTGATGCATTTTCGATGGTGCATATATCCGGGAAATACTGTATTATTTTTTCTTGTTAAGAGATTGTTACAAAAGTGTGCTAAAGTAATGCTCGCCTACTCGTATTTCGCATGAATGTTTCACTATTCAGGCCTATTTTAATTTCCCCTGAGATATCCAGTTTCGTTCGGAAGTGGGTTAAAGTGACGGGAATTCGATTCTTTTAACCCGAAGTCTATTCCACAAAAAAGTTTACGACAAACGTTATATACTTTTGTGCGCAGAATCCGCATCTGTGATAAAAACATGTACATGCAGAAAATCCCAACTTGGTAGTTCATATTCTTGCGTTTCCCAATAAAAAATTGTTCCCCATTTTATAAGGGGATGACGCGTGGTCTAGGACAACCTGTATAGATAAAGTTCTTAAGTTGGGAATTTATTCAAAATTCTGGTTTTTAATAAAGGCCTAAACTAATTTTTTGGTGTAGTAGCTGGTTTTGAATTCCATTAGGCCTTTAGTGAGTGATCCATCGATCTTTGTACAAAGCTAAATTTCGAAAAAAATGTGTGCCTTTCTATATTAAGGTAATGGTTTTTATGCACTTCCACTTGTATCTATCTCGATTCTTTAAGGCTTTAAAAAATAACCGTTATGTAAAACAAGGCTATCTTCTTATTATTGAAAGTGTTGTAGTTAAGATCTTCGTAGTTCGGACAGAAAATTTAGTAGTGTTTCATTTACCTAAGAGGGACCTCCTCAATTTTGAATCCTTAAAACCGAAAATTTTTGAATTATAACTTACTATAGATTTCTCTCCCGTTGGCATTTAATACGCGATTCTATTTGTAGTTAAATACCACCCAAAATGTATCCATCACGGTTGATGAAACCAACTCCGACGCAACGTCCAGCACAGCAACTTCACCCATCGAAGCCAAGGAGGAGGAAATTAATCAACAATTTGTAGCCGCCATCAATCCGCACCTTTTAAACATCGTCAAAATGGACCAAAAGCCTGTTGAGTGCAATTTGTGCCATCGTAAATTTAAGAACATACCAGCACTTAACGGACACATGCGGCTACATGGCGGCTATTTTAAAAAAGATCCCGAAACTAAAAAGGCCGAGAAGAAAGAACACAGCGGTCCACCGCTACAAACGGCCAGTATTGGCGTGCGGGCGCTGATTGAAGAGAAAATCATAAGCAAACGCAAAGATATGAACAAGGTACGTTTAATTAATGACAGAAAATACTAAATTAGCAATTATGGTTTTACTCTTTTTTTTTGCGCAGGGTGCCTTCGTAGTTCCTGCACCACCCAGTAGTGTATCCAGCACATCCACAATCCGACGATCGATTAGCGATCTAGAAAGTTTCCTTAGTCCAAAATCACACAACAATAATGGTGGTGGTAATATTGCCAACAGTAGCAGTGCCAATTCTCCCAACCAGACCTCGACCACCGCCACCACCACCACCACAGCCACCATGCTACCTGCTGCATCAACAATCAAGAATTATAATGGTGGCTTGCAGCAAATCGGTATGACGCAGGGCATAGAGATTTTCAGTACAAAACAACAAAAGGCAAGCGGTAACGTTAGCCTTGGCTTGGGCGTAGGCTTTAGTGCGGCTCTGCAAACAACTAATTCAACGATGAATCCGTCAACGACCAAATCAACAGCAACGACAAATACAACGACTACAAAAGGCACTTCGACCGATCCAAAAGATTCAACGCTTATTGAGTTATTAAAGCGCGGCACCCGTATAGCCGTCACTGCCAAGAAGCCACTAAATAGTACAAACGCAATTACAAATATTGGAAGCAACAACAATGGCAGCGGCGGACCACGGCAGATAATCACAAATAATAATCGCACCCTGATTATCCCGTCCGATGTGCAGGTCCTGCCCACCCGCATAGCTAAGTCCAGTGCTAATGCGTCACGAACTTCTACTCCCGGCTCTATAGCTCTGGCCGACACGACGCCACTTTCGCTCACTATTTCCCAAAGTGGAGACAGTAGTATGGGAGGCGACGTATACACAGTTACCTATAGCAGCGATACATCTGGCTTTTTCGATGATGCCGAAGTCTACAACGTCGCTGATACGGATATGCTGCTGCAGACTGTAGATACAATGCAGTTGCTCAACGATGACTCACAACAGCTGAAAAGCGAACATTCCGAACACTTTGGCACTGTGACCGGTGTAAGCATCGCCGGAGGCGATCAAATTGATAACGGCGGCAATTGCGTTCAGACCGAATACTTAAAGTTAGAAGTCGACGGTGTTAATGTAAATGCCATGTCCAACACTTTACCCACTTTCCAACAATTCCATTCCAAAGAGCTCATCATGCAGAATAGTGCCCAGATACAGGCTGTGACTAGTATGCGATCCAATTCGCATCAATTGGGTACGATGTCCTCACCGATAAACTCTCCACTTGCATATCCCACGCCGCCCTCTAGTCACGAAAATATGACACAATCTTCGCCATACGTAGAGGATGGACACCAGTATTCGGAAGTGGCGAACGCTTTTTTTAATGAAAAATGTAGCGCAGACTTTCTCGCACAGTCAGCCACTGAAGTGACCTTCTTCAAAGGCAGCGACAATCAGCATGAGCTGACCGATGCCGAGAAGATACTAAAGCTAAAGACGGTGCTAGAAGAGAGTGCCTTTGATGGATCCATTAAGGTCGAAGATTTATTAAATGGTGCGCAAGATGACGACGCCGAATGTGATTTACGCGATTTTGCTGATACAAATCTGGCCTTCTTGGATGAGGATCAAGAGTTTCTGAATGATTCGCGAAATGCAACTTCGCCGCTTCCAGAATCTTTCTTTACAGGCAGCATTGGAACGGCGGACGAAGTCAAAGAAGTATTACGCGATGTGCTGCCTGACGAAAACATAAATCTCAATTGTGAAGAGCAGTCCGGCGAAAACATTATTGATCTGTATTATCTGCCCGGTTTGGGTTTGCAATCGCAGATGATGCCCAACTCAGACGATCCATTGTTGTCCTCCTCTCCAAGAGACTTTGGCCAACAAAGGGGCCAAGTTATACAGCCGACACAGCACGTGCAAGTCCAACAGCAGCAGCAACTGCCACAACAACAACAGCAGCAGCAACAACAACATCCACATCAGCAATCGCTAACACAATCACAGTCAATGCAACAGACCACGCAGCAATTACTGTACGCGCAGCAAATAGAGCAGCAGATGCAGCAGCAGCAGCAGCAACAGCAGCAGCAGCAGCAAATGTCTGCTGGTGAAAGCTACGTTGGCAATCACTATACAGTCGGCGAAGGTAACGCTTCGAATACGACGCTTCAGTACAATCTACAGAATCTACCGCAAGTACAAAACCAACAACAGTTTGTTGAAGCCAACACGCCGATCCAGCATGTGTCCACGCTCGATGGCAGCATTTTGCACCAACAACTGGTATTCACAGGCTCAACGGATAAGCAGGAAATACACATAACAGGACAACATGGCGACATCGGGCTTCTGTCAACCAACTGCACTCTCAATACCGACACTAATATTTACTTCGCCAGCAACTCCAATAATTCCAGCAATTCTATGTCAGTATTGCAACAGGCTGGAAATCATGCAAACGTCAGCAATATAGCATCCTCCTCATCGGCTTGTCTGCCGCCTGTGGCATCCACAGTTATTTCTACGCTACAACCCCTCTCCAACCAAACCAATTCCATACTAAAGCGACGCCTGCGACCGCATAATTCCAATGATTCCAGTAGCTCTCAAAGTTTTGCTAAATACCATCCGTTGTCGCCGTATCGCTCTAAACTGCGCAAACCTTCACGCACGCACTACACACCTGCGCCCATACTCAACCCCGATCGAAAAGGTGTCGGTCTTTATTGCAGCGTGCGAAAGCAGCTCAATACAGGAATGCTCGGTTTTGATAGTTTTGACGATGATTTTGACGATCCGGTCGGACTAGTGGACTTTTCCGACGAATCCAAAGTTAATCTAGGCTCAGCTTATCAAGCGCAAATACCACCCTGCCGCGAGCGGATACAAAGTGCGAGTAGCGATGCCGCAACCGACGGTAAAATGTGCAAAGACACCTCCTGCTTTGCGGTCGAGGAGCCTGTGGGTGCAGAGCAATTATGGGATCCCACCGTACAAATGGACGAGAAGATATTGATGCGCTACATTGACCTGAGTAAGTCGTCAGCGGTGCCGTTGGGCAGCCACTCCGAAGAGGTTGCGCTACAAACATTGCTCAAAGCACGCGGTAACCTGGCAGCAGCGGTACTAACCCTCTTGCAAACACAATCGAATGCATTCCAAATGAAGTGGACCGCTACGGAATTGGAGGTGTTCTTGAAGGGCTTGGAACGGCATGGCAAAGACTTTGGGCGCATCGCGCAAGAGGTAAGAAGCCGCCGCTGTGAGGAAAACACTTTGATAATAAATTTCAATTTACATATCATTTTGTTACATTTGTACAGCTGGGTTCGAAGTCAACTGGTGAATGTGTGCAAATGTACTACTTTTGGAAAAAGCTATGCGTCGACTATAAAGTGACGCACCTGAAAACTGAAACGCCACCGCCGCCACCGGCAAATGATCCCAAGCCGTATGTGTGTGAAGTGCCTGATTGTTCGGCCGTAAGTAAAATTTCGAAATTTCATTTATAATATGATTAAATTAAACTAACAAAGCACAAATAAAAAAGAAACTTTAATTTTGCCTCCTACATAGAACTGTGCAGATTTACATTTAATAAAAATCGTTTGTTAAAGTTATTTTATTTAAGACACCCTCCACTTTGTACAAAGATACCAATATATAATTCAAAATCTACATTTGTAATATATTTCCCACAACTTTTCTCCTGCGAAAATGCTTTCTCTACACTCTGCGTTGTGCTGCTGATTCCGCAGAGCTTTACCTCAAAAGCTGCCCTGCATGGCCATACACGCATACATACGTACGGCAGAAACGCCAACAGCCATAATAACAACAACAATAATAACAACCATCATAATCATAACAGCAACAATGCCACAGGCAACACAACTAATACAAACGGTGCCACAATAGGCGGCTCGACAACAACCCTCGCTCAACAGAGCAACATCTCAGCATCACAATCGCAAACTCAAAATGCCAATGCGATCGGAGCGTCGGTTAAAGACGGTAGTCAAAGCAGTGCGGGCAATACCGCGATTAGCGCCAACAAGGACACCGATTTTCCCTGCAAGGTGTGCGGCAAGTAAGACTCCCCCACTCTCTCTCTCTCTCACACTATCTCTGTCAACTACGTAATGTCATTTCTGTATTCGTAAACGTAAATGTAACCGCTACTGTTACCGTTACTGTAAAATTATGCTACAAATGTTTCTCATACATACAATATTTGCATATACACCTACATACAAATCTGTATTTATTTTATTTTTTTATTCATTCATTGAAATATCTGTTTAACTTTGAGTAAATGGAGGTACGCGATGGCCGATAACATGTTTAGGCGCCGAAAAACATGCAGAGGCTTGGCAATCGATTGTTCTCCTCGTGGTAGATTGGTAGGCCAGACGAGTTTTGGTAGGCTTTTGTAACATTTATAAATAAAAATACTGAGTTAAAACCTACACAGTTTTTAGTATTTTCTTCTTGAAGAAGTTTTTAACTGGCTTAAAAATGGGAGGAGGTTAACAAATCTTTGGGCCACCGGAACCAATTTTTATAAATTTTTTTTTTTTTTTTTTTAAGGAAAGATTGTACATCGGAGGTGGTCCCATACTGATTTGGTTTAGATTCGATCATTGGATCATGAAGAAATTAACGGTATATATGAAATAAAATTTTTATATGAGAATTGAATTCGGCTTTGTTTTTTGCTTAAAAAATAATTCTTTGCAGGTTCATCGGCTCGTTTTTAACAGCTTATTGTTTTGTTGACATTAGGTTAGTATTTGTCAGATATTTTTATATAGTTCTATGGATTTTTTAATGGCAGAACTGGCGATCAACCTGAGTAAATCTGTTAGGTTTCACCAGCATATCGTGATCTGGCATCTGGCTCTCATGCCAAATTATATAAAATGCCATTCCAAAAATTATATAAAATCCCAACGTAGGCGTTAAGCCAGCGTTCAGAAGGGCTTTGAAACTTTTTATGTTGGAGTTATGGCCCAGTGCATCCTGCGCCGACTGTAAGCTAACCCGATGAGAAGTAGTCTACAAGTTACCGCAAGAACTCGAATACCCTCCCTGTCCGGAGAGATAACTTGAAGGTTACCTAGCATATGTAGTTCAACAGCCATACAATTTTATGAAATGCCCTTGTGTCCTGGGACTCAAATTTGATATGGAAGTAATCAGAAACGATCGCGAGAGAACTCAAGCATTTCGCGACCAGTTTCGATAGTATAATGACCAAGCCTAGCGCCCTGACTGCCGCTGGACTATCTGAGTTGATATTTATTTACGCCTTTTTATCGGTAATACACTTGTGAGTTGCCAGTTGGCTGTCTCTTTCTAGCAACCAATTCTGGCAGAAAAGGGCTACAGCAATTAGACAGACTAAACATAATATTTACAGAATACACCTCCACTGACTATGCCGTCCATCTATTAAACTATAACAGCTGCATTTTTTGTCCCGTATAGTGAAAAAGGCACGATCTCTTATACAAACCATTTTTGCAGCAATACGGGTTTTTTAAGAATCACACGCAGAAGCTTAACTTTGTCAGATAGCACATATGACATCAGTAGTATGTATGAGAAAAGATGGTCAAATGGAACTCCAATTTTACAGTATTAATAGCACGTCCGAAGCTTACACATTGTCTAAACACTTTCCTCTGTCTATGAGTGGCATGCTATCCTTTCCAGCTCCTCCAGGACGTCGTTTGCCATGGCGATCCAGAGAAAGGGTGAGAGAACGTCTGCCTGGACGATACCTCTAATCACCCTAAAATGGCCAGAGCGGAGGGATAAATCTAACCTCTGAGTTTAGTAATGGCAATAGCCATTTTAGCAAATAATAATTACTGGGAAGCACTACTGTACCTGTTGTATATTTTTATAATCTCTAAAAGTAAACAAATGTTTGAGTATTTATGTTATCTTTAGACTTTCTTTTAATTATTAAATATAGTTTCATTTACATCTAGTCTATATCTACATACATTTCAACACATTTCAATCCTCATACAAACATAATTATATTAAACTGATTTTTTAAAAAGTCATATGGGATAATAATAATTGTTGTTATTGTTGTTGTATTGTATTGTTCCATGTTTTAAAATGAAAAAAAGCGAAAAAAAACTAAACAAAAATACGAAATGACTGAATAATTATAATTTAAATCGAAAAATAAACAAAAATAACTCGCATCAAACAATAATGAATCAGCGATCACATCAATAAAAAAATCAATTACAATATTCATATATACATACATATGTACATCAAATAACCCAAATATATTAACTAATCTAAAAATAAAAAATGAAAATCGAAAACTCAATAATGAAACAAAAATTGAATTACTAATTTTTACATGTATGAATCGCGCAGAATCAAAAATCACAAATTGAATTGCGAGTTGACACTCCTTCCCACCACGCTGTTGTATAACGACGCGCACGCGCAAGCGCGCCCATGTTGAAAGTGCTAGCTCGCTCACTGAAGCAGCAGCCGCCACTGCAACCGGCATGTGTCTTTCAGCGCCACACTCGACCAAAACGTAAAATTGTAAGTGGTGTTCGTTTCTTTGCTAAATATAAATTTACTCTTTCATTTCCATTTGAATTTTCAATTACAATTATCGAATTATATATAATTCATTTCAAATTCCTCTTCTCTCTCTCTCTCTATGTCTGTATCTCTCTCACACATGCCGATAATAAATAATAATACGTATTACTCTTAATTACTCCATTTTAAAATCCGCCATTATTTTTAACACTACCTCTCCCAAAAAAAAAAACAAAGAAAAAACACACTCGTGTAGTAACGTTGTGAACACTTGTAAAGAAATTACCCCACCCCGCCTTTTTTAGACTTACATAGTTTTAAATTATATTCACACGCCGTGCTAATCTCGCCACCAGCATTATAGATACACATTTACCCCTTAAAAAAATCATTAACTCTTTTACCTAAAACACCCAAACGCAACGATATGCAAATGTAAATATGCTCGTAAATCATACAAATGAATTTAAACTCACCTGCAAATATAAAAATAATTTACTAACAGAACCTTACTAACAATTATTAACAAACACGGCCTTAAATTCTGACTTTGACAAAAGTGTACTCAAATATTAGATTTCTTTAATGGGAACCCAAAGATTGATCCATCGCTCATTGGTCTCTGTATGGCTCCGAATATCTTGTGCACCACCAAGATATTCTTTCTTCATAAATATGTATTTGGCTTTCATCTACTTTGTATATTGTGTAAATATTAGCGATCAGCGTACCATGTGTTGGTATGTCTTCATCGAATTGCAGAGTATCTACGCTGCTTCTACAAGAATGTCTTATAATTATTACACTTATAGTTCCGACTTTATCATTTTAGCTCGCTCGTATGCACAAGAATCACTTCTGGTCACTCCCAGATGAATGGCAATCAAAAGCTTTTCCCATTTACGTGGACTTTTGCGCAATGGACCAGCCTTCACGGCGCGGACACTTAGGCAAAGAAAACATCTGATGAAGCGGATCTGGGAGTTTTCGAGAGAAATATTTTGTGAAAGATTTACGAGCCTTTGAGTTTTGGCGTTGTCGAATACCGCAGGCGACGCTGTATGTACAAGCAGTAGCCTAGCGTGCTCTCTCTTTATCTTTATGACATACGCTCTGCACATAATCCTGGACACTTTTTGCTTCTGTTTTTGTCCACTGCGCTTTTCGGAACATGGGCAGATCGGGCACTCGTTTGATCTGTTGGAGGGAAGTCAGCAATTGCTCTATCAGCATAGTTTCCGAAAGATCGCTTTCTTTGAAAAACTTGTCGATCTCCTCGTTGTCGGTTACACTCGTGTGCCTCGAAACCCTGTACATATGTACGTCTGTGCCATATCTCAGGCTGCTGTACCGTATAAACTCCACCATACTTCTTGAACAAATCCTTTGCGTGCGATAAATAATATCGCCTTTCATGCAGCCTGACTGACAAAATAGCGGTTCACTCCTTTACTTGCATCGCCGCGCTCTTTATTGTAAATACTTCTGCTTGGAAAATGCTGCAGTGGTCCGACAGCTTATTAGATTTATTGACATCGCCGCCCCTACGCCTTCATGCCAGCCTTCAACCTCTAAAGGGGCTTCGAAGTTCCTCCCAAAGTGCAGATATAGGATCATTTCTTCAATCCCTTCGGGTAAAGTATACGTTATTGTACTTTGCCCGTAGGAGGAGCAGGCAAACTGCCCCAGTAGTATTGAGATTGGCGGCAATTTTTGCGCCATATAATTCGTTCAAATGTCTGCCATGGCTTTTCAATGTGACTCGGGTTTGAATTTCCATAAATTTGTCGCTATGCTACGTGAACGCCATTGCTTCTTGAGGCGCTTCGATTGTATAATTGACCATCGTCACAGAAAGTGGTCAACTGACTCTACTTCAACCTCAACACGACAAGTTCTGCAGAGAGTACTTGTTGTTATTCACCATCGTTAAAGCATTAGTACTATAGCAAAGTGTCGTATGACGACGCTGGTAACGACTCTAACTGCAGAACTATTGAGTTTCAGTACGTCCCTCGTCTTTTTCCTGATAAGCCGCGGCCATAATAATCTTGTGATCTCACAATATTTGCGTTTATTCCACAAGTCATATATTCATAAATTACCCTAACGTAATCACTAAATGGTGGTAGTACGGATTTATCCGATTCTTTAATTGGCATCTCTGAGCCGAATCTGGCCATCTCAGCAGACGACTCTTTCGCTTCAATATTGCTACTTATGTCCGGGGACTCCGCATAGAGTGACGTTGATATGGCTCACTGACGCCAACGTGTTGCGACATTTCCATACAATTCACGATTTCACTATTTTTTAGCATTATATAGCTTTGAGTGTTGAGTTAACAATTCTATTTAAATATTTAACCGGATTTACTCCTGATAAAAGCTAAGGCCAGAATGTCTCCAATCCGGTTTCCCTTTAAGACTATAAATTATGTAAATGAATCTCTGCTCACTCGTAGCAATCTTCCATTAAGCAAACTGAAACTAAAATAAAAGACTAACGAAACAATTTAATTTTTCAACTGCCAAGTGATTTTAGATTATGTTTAGTGCATGCAAAATTAATATTTAGACTTGTAATATTTTTTACCTAATACCGCCTGATTAATGTATATTACACACATACACGCATACATAGATATGTAAACTAGTTTTGAAGAAATATTGCATCCTGCAGTTTTCCATGCTTTTATAAGGCTTGGTGCTTACGTTTTTTAATGCTTTGCTTTGAGTTCTACACATGCATTTACGTAGTTGCCGAACAATAATCACACATACTCATTTGTATGTAAATTAGCGTTGCCGAGGAGTAGGGATATGGAATAATGTTAAGTGTATAATTGTTTGGGTGCACCGCCCAGTAATTTAAAAGTTTAGCTTGAGAAGATTTTGGGGTCATACAAATTCTCATCCTTGACAAGTCCTAAAAACAGTCAAAGTCACAATTTTTCTTAACTTTTCTATTTATGACTCGATTTTAAATTGTGTATTATCGTTGAGAAAATTTTTTTCGAGTATCTTTAAAAGACCCTTTCGACCTAGAGTAGCATCTAAGCCTACAAATTTCTAAAAATAAATTAGTAAACAGAAAACAGAAAACTTACAGCGACTTGAAGTTTCTATTTCAGGCGGACCAAATGTTTATGTGCATAAATAACTCATACGCCATGGCATTCTCAGTAATTGAAGCTGGTAGTAATCAAGCAGACTTGCGTTCGGTGTGGAATTTTGTTAGTTAATTTGAGTTCATTATTGCAAAACCCAAAACTTTCAAGTCGCTGTAACTTTTCTGATCATTAATTTATTCATCGCTTGCTAAAATAGTTAATTTTATGAAGAGGGTAGGGAAGAGAAAGAGACACTTGTATTTAGTAGGCTAAGGAGCTATTCCATAATCCATAGTACTCACAAACATATGCATATCTTTTCTTGAATAAAAACGGTTTTTAGGTCCCACCGATGATGAAAATTTGCATTCCCCGAAACTCCTCTCAACGTATGCTTTCAAATTTTGGGGCCGGAGGACGGGGGGATAATTGCGAATTTCTTATTGCACCTTTTATATTTGTTAAAAAATTTGTATTTGATTTCAAAATTCAAATGTTTTACAAAACGTATAGATTGTTATGAAGCTTGGTATCCAGAGATGTTCATCGTCACTGGTTTCAAATTTTCAAAAATCAAAATGGCGGATCCAATATGGCGGATACCTTTTTTTAAATTATAGTTAGTTATGAAACTTGGTATTCAGAGAGCATCGTTATCTTTTCTTACGAAATTTAAATTAAATTTTTAAAAATTAAAATGGGATCAAATCGTGCTAAAGGTAATGCATTGCGTTAAAAGTAAAACGCCTTAAAATTCGGGACGCCATATTTGATCTGCCATTTTGAATTTTTGAAAATATAACATCAATTTCGACATCAGTGATGACAAAAATTTCTGGATACCAAGCTTCATAACAATCTATACATTTTTGAATAAATCGAATTCAGTGACGACGAAAATCATTAATTACAAAATTTCATTGAAATTTGTCAAATACATATGGGGTAAATACCAAGCTTCATAAAAATTTACACATTTTTGCAGAAATCGTCCGCCATATTGGATCCGCAATTGTGAATTTTGGAAATTTAATTTAATATTCGAGATCAGTGATGATGAAAATCCCTAAATACTAAATTTCATTAAAATCTGTCAAATACATATGGAGTAAACATTCGTCCTATATTGTCGATTCGTCCCTATGTGCATCGTGGACCCCAGCAGCACCTAAAGATTTCACAGGGCATACAAAGAACTAATTATATGTATATTTTATATCCGTTTAAAAACATTTTGGTGCAGTTAGAAATCCCCAGAAAATCCTTTAACTGTTTTTTCACATAGAAAATTTGTTGGACTTTAAGTCTTTACGACGCTTAAGACGGCTTATAAATTCTCTAATTACTCTTTAGTGGAGTTAAAATTACACAAAAAAATACCCGAGGCACGTAAACTTCATTTCGAGTCGATGATTACGGATCTGTAAACCGTTTATCAAGATAAGGTCATTTTTCCGAGATATTTTCATTTTAAGTTTGCATTGCGAATGAATAAAAATTCAAATCTTAATATGAAAAATGTTACTCATACGCCATGTACGTTTATGTACAAGTTCGGCCGCAACATTATATCTCGCTTCCTTTTCATACTAAAAATTATTACAAATTTTCATTTGACCATTAAGAAGTAGTTTATTTTTCTGCCGATTTTCCTCGTTAGGAGCTTAATTTTTTTGGCAACAGGCTTTAACAAAAATAAGAAAAAATTACAAAAAAAAAATGTTAGTTTTTAATCATTTACTTGCTAAAGTTTGATTTTTTTTCATAAAAATGAGAATATCTTTGGAAAATTACCTGAACTGGAAAAACGTTATACAGATCTACAAGCTATGACCCAAAATAAAGGTTACATGTCTCGGCATTTTTTATGTAATTTCAAAACTTTACATTTCCCCTACAGAGTATGTGAGAATTATGTTTGAACTCGTTTTTTAAATACAAGCGGCGTGTAATAAAGTTTGATATATTAATAAAAGGGTAATTTGGTAGCCCACAGAAATTTTTAAGAATTACAACCCAATTATTTGTGTGGTACGCGCCTAGGCGCGCCTGTTTATACGGGGCTCGCACGAATATGAGTTTTATAAATTTTGATTTTCACCACTTTTGTAGGTAAAAGTTTTTGCTGTAGCTAAGGTATAATTTTTGCGTCTCCCCATGTCCATAGAATGATATTTGGTAAAATTCAAATACTCCGGGTATAGATTTAGTTAATATTCAGGGACTGTTAACACTTAATTATTTGTTATTGTTGTTGTAAAGAATATATATAATTAATTTAACTGGATTGAAAGATCGAGTTTTACGGGTATGCTAAATTATATACATATTTTAAATACATTTCCGCTGAAAGAACTTTATATTCCAAATTGATTTCCGCGGAAAATTGGTCCGGAAAAGCCGTTTTTCTGGCTCTAAAAAAATTTTTTTTTCGTGGAATGTGGGACGAGCTCTGAAAGTACATTTTTATTGCAGTACCAGCTCGCTGTATTAAAGTTAAAGGGCTGCCATATATTTGTAATTAAAATGTCTTCAAATTGAAAGTTAAAGGGTTGCCATATATTTGTAATTATAATGTCTTCAAATTAAAATTCAGTTAATGTTAATTAATAACGAAATTTCTCGGAAAATCTACGTGATAGAATTTTTTCATAATTTTGTATTCCTGGGTTAGTACCTATACCTACCCAAATAGTTAAATAAACAATACGGTCTTAATTTAAGCGGCTTGAGCGACCTCTAAATAATCTTTTGATTTCAATATAAAAAATAGGGGGTAAGAGCATGAAAATTCCCACTTTACTTTTTCACATGGATCACCCTAGTGTGTATGAAAATATTAATAAAAATGATTTAGCGGTGTATACATTTCTATTGTAGATACTTTCCAGTCAACTTTATTATTTAATCGTTAACTATAGGGCAACACTGATGCACATTCGTACATTTCACATGCATATACCTTATTAGTGTTGTTATGTTCGCTTTTGTGCTGGCCAGACTCCTATGCATATTCATGTTGATTTGCCATTACATATATATGAGCATAAACATACATACATATATGTAAAATACCAATGCTTATAATTATGGCTTTTTTATCTTTGTATATGTATATTAGTAGGTGATTTGAAATGCATGCGTGTAATTATTTAATTAAATAATATTTTTAATTTTTCTCCCTTTAATTTCGACTTTTCGCCGCGCATGCGCAGAGTTTTTAATAAAGTGAAGAGCAGAAGCGCCCATATGAAAACACATCGTGTGCAAGAACAGCAACAGCAACAACTGCAACAACAGCAACAGCAACAGCAGCAGCAGCAGCAGCAACAACAACAACATCAACAGCAGCAGCAATCAGTTGTGGATTTAACATCCGCTGCATCTAACAATGCAGTTGTTCTCAATGCTCACAGCCAAAATCTAACTACAAATCAAAGTCAGCAGCATCAGCAGCAGCCGCCGATTGAGCAAATATCCTGAACTTAGACACCCTTTCCCAGTAGTGACCACCACCCTGATTGATTACCTTCAAAGACCACCAAAACCTAACGCAACACCCAGTTATGTACAGACCTATTCAGTCACCAAGTGACAAAAACAATGAAATTCTCCACAGATCCAAAAGTAATCACTAGGAACAAATCGTGAGATTGCAACCATGCAATATGTTGTATGTAAGTAAAATGTAAGCAAATTGTTAGTAAATGCATGTACATACATACATACATAAGTAGATGACAAGTAAAAATCCATTTGAAATTTGAAACTGACAATCGAAGTGTTATTGAAATGTAACCTTAAAGTTAATTACAATTAAAATTAAGTTCAACGCTTAATAATATTCAAAATTATTAAAACAGTCTGCTAATATAAATGTGAAATATACATACATACGTACATATATGCATGCATATATACATACATGCGTACATACAAAATCGTTTTGTATGCAACGAAATGCAATGTTTGTTAGAAAATCTAAGGAATCAAAAAAATTGAACCAACTAAAAAATCGAAATATTCTTCTAATACAAAGGCCAATCTTCTATTGTAGTTGTTCTTGTGTGGCATAGATTGTAATTGAATTTTATTTGCGTTAGAACAGGGGATTTTAATGTAGATTTACAATTTAACTAGTGTCTACAATTAAGTGAATTCGTAGTGAATGTGAATTTAGTAGTCATTAAATAACCGAAATTTATTGTAAAATACGCTGGGGATGCAAAAAACAAAAACACACAAACCTTTTAGGAAATATTTGTGGTAGCATAAAATTATAAAATGGGCCTTGCGAGACAAGTGAGTTGGTTGGTGGAGGGTTCTGCGGCAGGAAGTTACCTAACCGCTGGCAATTGAAAATATTTCCTAAACAACAAAACCAAACCGCCGATGAAAGTAAGTTAGCATTAAAATAAATAAAGATAAATATGTACATATGTACATGTAACACAAAATATCTCAAATATTTAAGTTTGTTGCCGTAACTACACATATGTACATACATATGTATGAATGAGTATATAAAAGTTTTGGAAAATATGTGCGCAGAGTAAATGGAGTGAAAGCTAACGATTTCCGCCGTTCTTTAGATATTTTTGTTCATTTTTTAAATTTTCAACCAAATTCAAAAAACAAGGAGAATTTTTTATTTATGCTACCGGATAACTTTGGAGGAGTGCAATGGGGTATCGTAGTTGTGCTCGGTATGCAGTTACAGTTGCACGGCTATACTCAATCCCGACTGTTGCGTCCTCGTTTGCGCACTCTGGGCAATATATATATATATATTTTTTTTTTGTAATTTTCGTTGGTTCAGTTCCGGTCATTGGAGCAATGAAGACGTGTTTTTTTCTTAAAAATTACTTGTTATGAATATCTACATACCTAAAAATTTAACACTCTTAGGGCTGTTTTCTCAAGTAGGTTTTTAAAATGTATCTGCCCTTCAAACACGTTTTTTTTCCTCCGGGCCAAAATTTATATTTAAAGGGCGGATAAATTTTAATACCTTCATACTTGAGAAAACGGTACTTAAAGGGTTTGATAGCTTGGCGGTTATTGCGCTGACACGGTCCCATAGAACCGAAACCGTGTTGCTTCTTGGCAAATTTATTTTAAAAATAGTAGCTTACGTGCAAAATAGTAGTATACGTTTTAGTACAATATATTCACTTATATTTGTATATAAAACAAATTTAATAGTTCATTTCAACAAGCCTTAACAGCAGTTTATGCTCATTGGAAAAATGAGATCACAGCTCGAAGGGAGTAATTGCTCATATAAGTACCAGCGAACTAAGTTAAAAAAGTAAAAAGGAAGAAATAAACCTTGCCATCATCACGCCATATTAAATTTCTTGGAACTTAACTTAGCCCCTAACTGTAGTTAAGCTGTTGGTGGAAATGGGCTATAACTGATTAAATAAATAATTCGCAAATAATATATTTAAATAAAACTCGTAATAGTTTTATTTAAATTTTGAGATCCTTCACAGTATTTTATATCGCTAACTAACTAGCACATATCAGCTCATAAAATGTCTCTGCAGATTTTTGTCACTATGTGGTGTTAATTGCGTCAAACTGACAGTGGCTTGAAAGGCTACACTTCTAGTTCTATAATTCTGAGTTCTGGCGAAAAGTTATACTTATTTGAAAATGAGTGAAATATCTAACGCTACGTGCTGCTCTTTTACTATGGAAAGGGTGAAAGCACTGCAAAAATATGCGCACGAATTTCTGAATTGTACGATAAAAATGCCGCGAGTGAATAATGCACCTCGCTCTGGTCGGCCAGTCACTGGAAAAGTTGATGAAGTAATGCAAATGGTTGTGCAAGATCGGCATACAAACTGTCAAGAGATAGCGAAGACACTAAATATCAACGTGAGAGTTGGGTATCATCTAAAAAGAGCTGTCTACTCGAAGAAGGTCAATGTTTGGGTTCCACATGAATTAAAGCAAAGAAATTATTACTTAAACGCAACGATCTCAAACCGTTTTTGACTAACGATGAAAAATGGATTAAACACGAGAATATGCAGTGCAAGAGATCAAACAAGTTTATGTTGAGTGTTTGGTGGAATTGGAAGAGAAATGTCAATTATGAACTGCTACAACGTGGCGCAACAATCAATTCGGCCCTCCACGGTGCGCAACTCGACCGTTTGAAGGAAGCAATCCAGAAAAAGTGGCCAGAATTATTCAGTGGAAATAGAGTTTTTCCATCATGACAATGCCAGGCCACACATATTTTTGATGACTCCGAACAAATTAAGGAAACTTGGTTGGGAAGTTTAAATACATTCAGCCTGGGCCTTGCACCGTGTGACTTTCATTTGTAACGGTATGTGCAAAACTCTCTTGATGGTAAAGAATTGACCGACCGAAGAGCTACTAAAAATCACTTGGTTAACTTTTTTCGCCGATAAACCACAGATGTTCTACACCGACCGATAATAATATCTACTTGATTAAAAATGATTTTCTATAACGAAAGTATATTTTTTTAATTTACCCAAAAATCGGCGCAGACATTTTATCCCCAATAAACTACGTAATTCTCGTATATTTCTTAATATTTCATTTAAAATTCCAAATTCCTTGCAAATATATTGGAATTCCCTACTAATTGCCCTTCCTCCCTCCTTCGTGCAACATTTTATAAGGGAGTGTCAAAACGCGGCTAACAATAATTATCTAACTTCTTTTTAGTTATTTGTGTTTCCGACAGGGTAGGAGTATGACGTATTGTGGAACGATTTTCCGTCATCCCTTGTCAAATTTGGTTAGCAGGCAAACCGGTTTCGGCGTTGTGCCATCTTCGTTCGAACGAAAGCGCCGAAACCGGTTTATCTCCAAACCAAATTTGACAAGGGATGACGGAAAATCGTTCCACAATACATCAATTATCTAAGCTTTTATTATTGAATCATGGCTCTCTAAAGCTAAGCGTACACGGTAGAGAAATCTCTCGAGAGTTTCACTGAAATAAAAATCTCCTCTCTCAATTAAGTTTACACGGTAGAGCAACTCTAGGAGATATTCACTCTAGCTAGAGACAAAATAGAGAAATCTCAACTTTTATCTATCACGTACTCTACAAGTAGACAATAGTTACCTCTCGCCTAGAGTTACTTTCTTTGCAAAGGACGGAGGCTATTGGAAAAGCCATTGAAATACCAATGAAACTAAGAGGATGATTCCCGGAACATTATTTGGCTACAATCTAATTGCACTTAAAATTGTGTGCTTGTATCGAATATACGATTTAATGTCGTAGCCATTTCAAAATTTAACACTTTGTTATGAAGTTCATTGTCAAGATTTTTCTATACGTCTCCGTAGAGCAAAAAGTCTATTTAGCTTGTTAAATAGAGCGTAGAGTTGTCGTAGAGTTTTCGATCTAGCTACGTTGGACTGTGTACACGGCGAAAAAGTCTCGCTAATAACTCTCACATAGTCTTTGTTGGTGGGTATTTCGTAGAGCTCTATTGAGTGTTTACACGTCTCTAGCGGGATTTTTGTCTAAATCTCGCATGTTTTCTTTACCGTGTACACTTAGCTTAACGGAGGAAGTAAATTATAAAAAAAGGAACTAAAGAATAACACCGGGTGATCCATATCCATTAATTTTAAATAAAACAGTTAAAACAGAACTGAATGTCGGAATCTTTACTATTACACACAATTACATTTCCTGACACTTACTTTTTTAAATAACAGATATTCGAATATCTGAATTATTCTTAAAATCAAAAAATCCATATCAAACATCCAGTTTAAGTCCGCTTCATAGATTAGTTGCTTATGGCAACACTGATTTTTCTTAATTCAGATAACAAAACTAAATTATGAGAATTTACAGAGACAATTTAAATAATCCTTTCTTGGCCAAAAAAATCAGGTTGCGATTGTTAGTTTTCTTGTGCACTATTTTCATCATTGCTATAAACATTTCGCTTATTTAAATGGCGCTATACCACTTTTCCGCAGTTGCATCTATGGTCGAGTATTTCACAAACAATTGAGATTTGTTCCTCAATTTTAGCGTGCCTACAGTGTAGTCGGGTAAAATAAAAAACTTAATCTTTTTTTGTTTTAAATACTCTGTCAAACACAATCAAATTACATACATAATAACATATATAAAAACACTACTTCTTTAAATTTCTAGCATAACGAAATTTAACCAATATTGTAGATATACTTTGCCAACAATACCTAAGTACTTCCATTGCATTTTCCTACTGATTACCTTTCTACATACTTATGTATGTACATACATATGTATATTGTACAGAGACGAATAGTAATTCTTAAAAATCTGTACAACATAATGCAACATAATCGCATAAAAACGAGTCATTATTGTGTTTTTAAAAAAGCACTTCAAAATTTTAACAGAGACTCGTATAAAAAAAAAAATATATATATTAAAAAGAGACACTACCTAGTTACATACATAGGTACATACGAGTACATATGTAGTTATTGTATAATTACAAATATGATTGTTGTTATAGTTGTTTAGATTATAAATTTAAAAACAAAAAAAAAAACTATTCATACGCGCATAAATATATCGTTTATACACCTGTCTTTCGAGTTCCACTAAAAATGAAGCCATTCATGTATACATATAAACACGAAAATTCGTACATAAATACTGCATATGTTTGTTTATTTGTTCACTGGTTTAAAACTAAAAGTACCTACTTACATATGTGCATACATTCATAAATAAAAGTATGTATTAAAAATATATACAAAAATAAGAACTAGGAATGTTTTAAAAAAAATCAAGTGATATTGAGTGAGATTAAATACTTTTTTGGTCCACACTCCTCCATTTTTAGTTAGTTAGTATATGTGTGTGTATGCAATGATACTCACACATATATACATACATACATACATGTATATGTTTGCATTTTGTGAAATAAAATTTCTAACCAGAAATATGAATAACTGTAGAATGATATGTATGTACGATACCCCATTAAAAGTACTGTAAATAAATACTTTTAAGATATTTCTAGTTGTATTATTTATTTTCTATGCAATTAATTCATGCATACATAGCATAGACGTAGTCAATTTTGTTAGTTTGACTGCAAGTCAAAAAAGTAAAAAAAAAAAAATCCTATATGCCTGCATGACTTTGAATAGTGTGTATAAAGTGAATACCCTTACTCCACACATACGGCCATAACATTGTGAATGTGTTATTTTACTTTAGACTAAAATGAAAATGAAAATCCAAAAAGTTAAAATTAAAAATCAATTCAAATATGATCGATACGTATAAGTTGTATGCAATATTTTTCTTTCCAATAAGACATAAAAGACACTATGCTAACGGATTAACTGAATTAATTTAAAAATACATACATACCGATGTATGTACGTCCGCCTGTGTACCGAAAACAGGAAATACTAATCATATAATCCTCGCGGCTAAGTTTGATCCACAGTGAGCATAGCGCTGTTGCTGTTGGCTATGTATTTTCTTTTTATATATATATATTTTGTTTTGCAATACTCAGATTTACAATTACAATGAATTAAATGACAATGAGGCACAGTTACTACTTACAAAAGCTATATAGCTGCATACATATACGTAAATCTACATAGTATGTTATTTAACTTAATACATATGCATATATACATACATACTCGTACAAACATGTGTATTATATTTGTAAATTCTGCACCAAAAAATTTTAGCAAATACAACTTTTTTTGTTTGCGAGAAGTGAAAAATATACAATACTTGTTGAAAAAAATAGATCATTAACCAAATTCGAGTTTTGTTGTTGTGTGTTTTTATGTATTATTAGATATACCATATTTTTTTGCGTTTTATATTTAGAATCAAACTGAGTGAGCACAAATTACTATACTATATCTGCCAGAAAAAAATAAAAATTAATTTGAATTAAATAGATGCTAAATTATTGCTATGCTGCAATGTGTCAAGACAAGTCATAAATTAAATAAATTAAAAACTAAACTCAAAAGACAAAAGCATTGTCAATATCAATGGAAAATCATGTTAAATTCACATATATGATATTAAAAATAAAAAATAAAAAATAAAATGGAAAACACACCTAGCGCATATATGCATGCGATTAAGTACATAAATATGTATATAAATAAATACATGAAAAGTGAAAAATACACGTACATACATACATACATACACGCATACATATATTAAATAAAGTAGAAGAAATAAATTAAAAATGAGTATAAATTTACTTACGCATTACAAGATAAATACGTATTTAGTAACATCTAATTACTGATAAGTTTACTTCTCATCTGAATACAAATTGAAAACTATTAGCAATTTATATGGTTGTATTGTAGACATACATATATATTTATTATTCTACTATTATTATGTATACACACTTAAAATGCATATTCAACTAAATATAATTAGATAAAACTACGAACCCAAAAACTAGTAATATTTGCACGTACATATTATGTATGTAACTGTACATACAGTATATTTTTCTTTGCTGCCTTTATGCTTAAGGGCACATTTAAGATACCTACCCCAAAATGCGAATCAGCGTCATTATTTTTAACATTTATAAGGAAACTGCTCCGATAGATGCATTCAATATACCTGCAATAAATGCTGTAAAAATTTGCAACTATGCGTTATCAATTATGAAATAAAGAATTACGTTTATCTGCGCTCGCTCTATGTACACTTACTCTAATTCTACAAGCTTTTATTAATTTTGCCCATATCGCAGAACAACGAATACGGAAAATATTTCGCTTGCAGTAATTTTTACGTGGTAAGTGCTCCTCCATTATTTGGCTTCATTGGGATGCGGGTACCTGACTCATTAAAGTTGTAAAGAAAATTCGCTTAAGTGCTTTTTTCGATTAAGCGCACAAGTTTTTCATGCAAAGAAGGGTGAGCAGCTAAGCAAAATATACTGTACCTACTACGTACTCTACAAGACACAATAAGGCTATTTACTATTTTACTAGTAAAGGTTATTTTAAATCCTTAATATTTGACTGTTTTATTAATTTTATATTATTTTTTTTCCATTTAACGCTTCAATTGATCCTCTTTTCTTTTAATAACATTGAAAAAGGTAAAATTTATAACAAAAGCTTATGCTGACTACACACGAGGCAACCGTTGAAGCAACCTCAGTAGTGTGTACTATGTTATGAAATGAAGATACGGAAGTGAATTTTGTTTGCTTCCAAAACACTCTTTCACGCTTTCATTAAAGAGGCCTCAAGCTCAATAAAATTGTTGAATATGATCCTTTAAAATTTAATACAGTATGACCATCAAAGTCAGTAGTCTAAACATGTTGCTTGTGTGAAGACTGTCGAGTCTTTATTAGACAAAATCCTACTCGCCGGGGAGTACCCCACAGAAATGTGGTAGCCGGAATAATATTGCGATTAAGTTGCGTAGGGCTCTCTTCTTTGTTAAATTCATACAAATATACATGTCTATGTTTAGGATTTTAAATGTGTAAACTCTTTCCTAAGTTTTGCGTTGATATGAAGCTTTCATGCCCATTTAAGCTTTCGAGTATAAAGATGTGTAAGCTTTCGGTAGATAAATGCGATTTAAGGGATTTCTTAAAAAGGCACTTGTGCCAACTAGGAGTGAGTTACATAGTACTTATGTGCTTAATAAAATATATTAATGAAGCATCGCCTAACAATTGTACGACTAAACATACTTTTGTTCCCTTCGAAACGGTTGCCTTGAATTATTTCTCTATTTTATTTATTATTAATACACAATGCATTTTATTTGACGATAAAACAAAACTACATTTAAATAAAACTTACAAGAATGACAAACACGCAAACAAAAACTACTTTAACTAATCATTAAGTATCTGATATATAAGCATATGCAAGAAACTGCAAAAATTGTATAATATACATACACACGAAAAAGATATGTGCCAAAAACTTTCTTCTTTCTAAAGGCCTTCAAATGTAGTATTTTAGGTATTATATTAATAAATTAAAAAAACTAGTTAAGTGAAATAAAATTGAAGTGTAGATAAAGTTAATATTGATGGTATGACAAAATATTTCATTGTAAGTTTCGAAAAGGTGAGAAATTTTAGAAAACTGAAAACAAAAATGTAAAACGGAAAATGAGCACGTTTTAGAAGCTAAATTACGCAAAGACAGTAGACAGAAGAGGAGTAGCATAATTAATTTTTTTTCTGAAAATTAAAAAAATACAATACAATAAACAAATAGTTACGAATACTTATTGTTTTAAAGCTGTTGAGTGGATGAGTTATGCATACGTGCATTACCTGTTAATTATTTTGTAAAAATTATTGCATATCTAATGTTTTATTATCACTGAAACTTTGTTTGTTTGTTTACATGTTTGTTTTGTATAACTTAAGTTATGTATGTACATATTTAAAAAAAAAATATTGATTGTTTTATTTAAAATACATACATATACATACGTCTGTAGTTCATTTTTATGGCCTTAATGATATTTTTTGTTTTTGTTTGTTGCTGGTATTATTTGTGAAGTTACTATAAAATATAACAAAATAAAATAATATAAATGTATTGGAACAAAAATTTCATATGAAATATTTTTATCTTTTCGCATATGTTGAATTCTTTTGATTTTTTTCAGATTGCATAAACCTCGGTACACTTGAAGGGGCACATTTTTCTCTTTAAGATACGAGTTTATATTGGGACATGTGGGCAACGCAAAATCTGCGTTTTAATCTTATCGGTCAGTAAAAACTGCCAGAGTGTCTCCGCTGAATAGGGTTGCCAATATTTTCTGGGAAATTCATAGTACTTTTTCAAAAAAATATGAAAAAATATAGTACACTTCAAATATATATAGTATTCTTTTTTTAAGAAAAAGTAAAAATGCTTTTTAAGTGTACATATTTTTTCTTTCTTATGCATTTTTTAAAAAAAAATATATTTCTTTGAAAGTATCATATGCTTTATCGCTATGAATATTTAATATAAATAAAAGTTCATTTTTTATAAGTGAGATATTCGCTGTATTTCTCTCTACTCACCATTTCAAAATCTTAATAGAAAAAACTCTTTCTGCGAATGCCGAAGTTGCAGGAATAGAGAGCATAAGCGAAATAATTTTAAGTAAATTTGGTAAATCTTTATATATATTTTTAAAAATTTTGCCATTTTTGATCTGTGGACCCTTTGTTTTAACGTATATTTATTTTAATATTGATATTTACGTATAAATGCCATCCATTTTAAAACATTTCTTTCTTACAAATGACTGAAATATATTTATATATGTAGTTGAAGAAATATAGTATTTTTGCATACTACATTGTTTTCCAACAGTATATACTAAGCATACAGTACTAAATATTATAGTACGGCTGGCAACCCTACCGCTGAAGGCTAATCGGCGGCTAGTGTGAACTCGGTCCAACTGCTAACTTGCTTGTACACGTTTTTTCCCCTGAAAGGGTCTAGAATGCTGTCTACATATGTAGATACTTGTCGGCTCCGAGAAATAGCCGACATAAACCTTCGGTGTTTACACCTCGGTTACATGGGCTATCCTTATTGAAGACCCCATCCAGATTTGCTGAGTTGGTGCGATTTCGCCATGGGCATCTTTGCGTCATAGCCTTTAGGAGAAAATTCCAAGTTGGCCATCTCAATGTCTAGATTTCCCATATTGGCTCTCGGACCGTTTGCTCTGAAGAAGCTTTTGTCCATTTCAATGCTATCAAAATTTGGTTCATACTATGGCCGTTTTGATGTGTGTCCATTTCCTTCGCTGCGATCGTCATTCATTCAACGAGCTCGTTCGGCATCGAGTGTGCTTTTAGTCTGCCCAAAGCTGCCCACTAGTAGAAGGGACATCGGTTTTTTAAGATATAAGAATCCCACGATTAATGGGGGAAGAAAGAGGCCGTCGGTCCGAGGTACGGTCCGATCCGACGCCTGCTTGGTTGGTATTAGCTTTGCCTGATAACTGCCCCGGGCCCAAAAAGCACTGCAAGCAACATTTTTATATGCTATAACAGGATCCTCAGATGTTAGATACTATTAAGATTCGTTGAAATATTCAAACCAGTTAGATTTGTCGATGAATGTGCTAATGTCAGTAACGGAAGCGTTCTTTAGAGTTTGCATAGAGAATTTGATTACTGTATTTGCTCATTTCAAGGTTACAGCTATGGCACGGCACGGAGTTGTACGGGAGACCCATTCTTTCCGCGTGCTCACCAAAGGACCAGTGACCCATAATCGTGGCCATTTACTTAACGAGCTATTTTCTAACCTTTGTAAGAAGTGCTGTGCCTGAGTGGTTAAACGTTTTTTCTAACAGCGTTGGCCCCTCGGCAGGCAATAGCAAACCTCCGAGTTTATTTCTACCATTAAAAATCGTCTCATAAAATTCATTAGCAATTCGAAGGCGGTGTGCAACATTGGTCCCTCCATCTGTTTAACACCATTAAGACGTACACCGCCAATTGGTGGAAGGGCTCGGCCAAGAATTTAGCAAAAGTGTAAGCCCCAAAATATTTTTATAGAGTTCCTCAGTTTTTTGTTTAGTTTTTTGTTTTTTTTTTCGAAGTGCGACCAGATATTCCTTGCAGTTTGTTCCATCGTGATTCAGCCATTCTTGCGAGCTTAAAATGTACTATGTGTGGTAAATACATATTTTTTACTCCGAGTGGGCGAGTTATCGTCTCGACTTCAAATCCCTCAATAGATGCTCCTGCCTTTCAGAACGAGGGGGAAAGATATTCAGAATTCCATGCATTTTGAGCCCAACAGTTTACTAGCATTCTCCTCGACAACCCTGCTCTTACTCAAGTACCGCCTAGAAGGAACTTCTCGACATTTGTCTTCCAGCTTAATTTTGTGTCTAATACAACGTCCAGGTACTTTGCCTTAGAAACCATTTTTAAGCATTCAATTTTTATTGCCATCTGTATTTGATACAATTAACAATTTATTAATTTATCTTAAGATAATAAAACTTTAACAATATGTATGGAGTGCACCTAGTGGAACAAACATTCCTTTCATGTGATCACCTTAACGTTCAGCCTAGTAGATTTTTGGTTGAGTTACTCTTCAGGCGGGTGAAGACATATGGGCAGGTTATCATTTCATTTATAAAGGGGTTTAGATGAGTTTCCAATCTTTGGTTGTATGATACAACATATTTATATATCTTTTGATTTCATCGGCAACAGTTGGGACTTTGAGATCACGATGAATTTGGTATTTTGTGACGTCATATGGGGTATTTACAATCATTCTGAGAGTTTTTGATTTAAACCTTTGGAGTATTTCAATATAAGAGTTCGCTGCGGTGCACTTAGAATTACGGGTTGGCAGGTGTCGTGGTTAAAGCTGAAATTAGCCAAGAACGTAAACCTACCGGTACGTAGACCCGAGTCAGCTGACACGATCTGTCTTACCAGAGCGCCATGTCAATGAAAACTCAACACCGCAGAATTTGTCTGTAGTTGTAGTCCGTAGCGCAGAAATCTGAGGAATTTAGATTTCTCCGTGTCAGCTGATTTCTTCCTTCTATAGATGTTTGCCACTTCGTCAGTTTGCAGACGGTAAAAAAGTTTTAAGTTCCTATTCAAAATACGTTTAAAATATTTGAAATTTGCTGTTGACTAAGGCTTTTTGTTGAAAACTAAGTAATTTATATTTAGCTACGATCTATTATAGCACGAAAAATTGTAGTTGAAAAGATAAGTTTATGAAAAGGCATTGATGAGTGGCAACACTGTAGTAAGCAACACTGAGGGCTCCAGTAATCGACAAAATTCTGCGTATACAGGCTGCGTTTAAGTATAGTTCTGCATTCTTGACTAATTTCAGCTTAAAGGTGAATGTTGCCTGAACGGATTTTGACTCGTTGCATATTATTCGACACTCTCTTAGCCAGCGAGCGATTTTGTATAAGCTTTCTTGGAGCTTCAGTGAAGCTAAATTTGATATAGTATCGTTAGCAGTATCATCTACCAAAGTGCCAATGGTAACTTACTGTGTACATGGACGATCATGCGTGTAGAGTAAATATAGGCCAACGAAACTGTTCTTTACCTTGATTTACAAAGAAGTAGCAATTTTTTAGGTAAATTCGAATAACTATATAAACGTTTATTGCGAGGGTGGTTTTGATTTTAGAGAGTATTCCATCGTGCCAGACGCAGTCAAAAGCTTGCGAAATATCGAAAATCTGGCAGTGCAATGTTGTTTTTTTTTTTTTTTTGTTTGATAGCCGAGTGAATTTTTCCAACAAGTCTGTTCGCTTGTTCAATTGTACTGTGACCTTTGCTGAGACCAAATTGGTGATTGGGTATGACTTTATATCTTCTATAATTGGAAGCAGCCTTTAAAGGAAAAGCACATCCATGGTATTGGAGACAATGTGTAGTAAACTAATTGGTCTGTATGATTCAACTTTATCTGCGCTTATTGAGTATAATTTTTATTTTTGAAACTTTCAACTGGGACGGTAGAAAGCCTCTTGCGATAACTTAGAAAAGTGAAGCCTTCCTGCGGTAATTGCTGAAGTGAAATGCTTGTAATTAGGTCATATCCATGGGTTTTTTTACGGTTTAATTATAGAATTGCAGTTTTAACTTGCGCCTTAGTGAGTTTATGTATAGGTGGGTTCATTTGAAAGGATTCGCTTCATTTAGGGAAGGCAATCAGAAGTGTGCTTTTTTCGTTTTCTTGTTAGACAACATCAATTATGTACATATATGAAAACTTAGTACCTAAAAATTTAAGAAATATTTGATAAGATTTCACCAGTGTGCAATAAAATCTTGCAATAAATTTTTAACCATGTAATATGAAAGATGAATCAACCCCTGGGAATCGCAGATGTAGAGATGTTCGAAAAACGCCGTATTTATGGTACGATATGGTTCATATTTGGAAGGTAGAGTACATAGAGTTACGAACAAAAGTACTGCCACAGAGAAGTTTTCGCAATAAATGCAACGTTTTATATTCCATTCAATTTGAGTTGCGCAAGTTTGAAGTCACCAAAAAATCGCATGAATTTTTGGCAATTTTTTTCGGGCGATGTTATTTTTTTCTTTCATACTTCCAACTTTACACTTACATTTTGTTATATTAAAATTGAATGGGCTGTAAAAATGCTTGATTAGATTTTTTTTGCAATCTAATTGGCAGTATGAAATATGTATATTTTTATAAAATATTTGCCAAAAGAAGTTAGAATAAAATACTTTGCATGCATTTCAAAAAATTCTCTGTTTCGATACTTTTCCTGGTCACTGTACATGAAAAGAAGTAACTCTACATAAACTTTTACCCGATAAGTGGCGCAGGGATCGAGATATTACTCTTTTCTTATTAACAACTAATAAAAGCTTGCTATTAATTTTTTTTTTTTTAATTACTTGTTTTACAATTATTTTCATCGCTTTTCTTAATTTTCCTTCTCAAAAGTGTAGCACAATATTTTACACACATATGTATATTGGTACGTACTGTACGCATATATGCATATGTACATAGATGATGACAATCGGATTTGTATACTACAATATTTCAATGCATCGATTTAGCAAAGTAAAATTTTTGTCGTTAAAATATTGATTGTTTTTACTTACTCACTTTCAAGAAAACAAATGTGTATTGATTAACAATAGCGGCGTTTGCAACTGATTTTGAATAAAGATACGTACATACATAGACGCATACAGGCATACAAAGTACCAATATACAATTAAAGTATTAAACAATAAAAATAAAATCAAGATAAACTGCTCAATTTTCGCAAACCATGTACTTGCGCGTAAAATGAAACTTTTCGAAAATCTTATCTGAATACTCTGCGTTGTGATTGTGTATTAAGTGTGTAAAAAAAAATTTAAAAAAATAAACAAGTATTATTTAGAAAATAATCATATTAAATATGGGTGTGTAATATAGAACTAACTTAAAAAGGTTATTAAGCAAAGAAATATTTATATATATTTGAAAGTAAAACGTTTTTAATTAGAGATGGAAAATCAATTAAGGAAGTTTAATAATTGATTTGTACGCGGCAATAAAACAAATCTTGTTGATATGGAAGAGAACTACATACTTCTATACATACATATGTAGAGCTGATGGGCATAGATACTTACAATGATACATGACTACCTTTCGTTGGCGTTAATGCAAACTAAACTTGCATGTAATAATCATTTAGACAATGTATTTACTAAGTCAAGGCAAAAGGTTAAAAAAAAAATCCAAGCCACACTAATAAACACGCGTAAACGAAGGATAATAATTCCTTAGACATATCAACACTTTTTATTATTAACTAACTACAGTTGTATTTTGGCTCTGATTTTGAAAATATATTTATTTCTTGTGGTATTATGCATAGCTATTACATACATACACACATACATACATACGTACTTGCATGTGTATGTAAAAATAGATATATACTTTAGTATTTAAGACGATTTTAAAACACTGAAACAAAAGATAAACGAAATGGTGCGAAAAAAGTATTAAAATAATCAGCAAAACAAAAAAAAAAACGCGTACCATGAAGCGTAAACTCAACTGAAATGCTTAAATTCCAATGAAAAAATTAAAGCATAAGTCTGGGGACCAAGAAAGAAAGAACGTATTAGTTTTCTAAACCATAATTCCAATTTCCAAAGAAAGATACCAAATATGATAAAAAAAAATAAATAAAATATTAATATGGCAGACCGGATCTACCACTCTCAAAAACAAAGTAACAGTGCAGAAAAAATAAATACAAGAAAAGAAAAAAAAATATCAATTAAAAAATTCGAAACTTCAAACTGGTGCACTAAAACTACAAACTACATACACACAAAAACACATGCATAACCTTACTTTCACTCTCAAACAACTCTCCAACTCACTCGCTGAGAAGTACGTACATATGTAGCTGTCTTATCTTTAAGTGAAGTGAGTCTGTTTTTAACTCTATAAAGAAAATACAAAAAAAAAAACTAAACTAAATAAGAAATAAGTAAAATTTTTATAGGCAACTGTTGAATAATAATTGTGGCAAAAACGCGTGTTGCGTACAGATACATTTATTAAATAAAAACAAAAACTAAAACTGCATAAGAGATTCTTCATAGACAACTTACAAGTAAGAGAACAAAATAATAATAAGAAGCCTAGACGAAAGCGAAGTACTATGTAAGGCTGCAATATGCAGAAAAAATTTCGATCACTCAAAAAAGCTATATGTACATAAGTAAGTAATTTTCATGGTTGTAAACTGATGATCAAAATAGGCTAGAAACTTTCATCTACTCTTAACTCATCCACATCCATAAATACTCGTATACTCTTAGCTGCATATGTATGTACATTAGGATGGTCCTTAAAAAATCAAATGAACGATTTCTTCAGTCTCACCCCTTCAATCGGTAACACCACTGTCATAGATATCACATATAAATTTTGGCCCCTATTGGAGACGGTAAGGGCGAATCGTACAGGGGGCAAAGTTCGAATTCCTCCATGGAGACTCAAAAAATTAAAATAAATTTTTTTTTTTTTATATCTGATACCCAAAATCAATACTAGCACATTAATTTTGGTCCCAATTGGAGTCGATTAAGGTATGTCGCAAAGTAGTCAAAAGCCAGATGCCTTTAAAGACTCAAAAAATTAAAAATACATATGTTTTGAAGTCGAGAATATCACATATGAATTTTAGTCCCGATTAAAGTCGTTTAAGATGCCGTCATAGGGTAATCTAAACTTTGACTCCTGTTCAAAAAAAAAATAATTTAATTTTTTTGAGTCTCCATAGAAGAATCTTAGGAAGCGTGATGTAAAAATTTGCACCCTACATTTAAGGACCACCCTAATGTAAATTCGCATACTAAAAAAAAAATTGAAACTTTATTACACACTACCTAAATATTTCCAATGCATTTGCGTACATACATACGTTTATTTGCAGCACAAATACCCAAGTAAGGTGGCAGGCAAACAAATAGGGACGTGAAATTTTAACACGTTTTCGCTACTTTTCTTATGTTTATTAAATGCTTATTATTCTTTCATAAAAGCATAGCTCAGTATCTAACAAAAATTATATAAGTCGAACCCTCAAGATTTATAAAAATTCTACGAATTTCAACAAATGTTCTTCAAAATTTTGTATCTTATATTCACAATTTTTAACTGAACTTTTTTCATTTAATTTTTTACTTACAAGGTCTTTGTTAGATAGGGAGCTAAACATTTATCAAAAAAAAAAACATTAAATAAAACGTAGTCCAAACTTTGTAAAATGTAGTGTCCCTACTTATTTTTCCGCCACTGTACGTATGATTTTTTTTTTAAGTTTAACCTTTTATTTAGGGTTTTTTTTACAATTTTTAGTTCAAATATACGTACATACATACATACATACCTGCATATACATTATCAGCATCATTACGAAACTGCTTTTGTTTTGTTTTTAATATTCCTATAGCTGGCGGATACACCCCTACTAATTCAAGCGTTGAGTACAGTTGAGCATAAATTTTGAGTGGCATACTCATTCACGAATACGAAATTGAGGTTAGTTTTGTCGTAACGTGTTGCTGTCAAAAGTTCTGAACAATTTTATTATTTATTAAATACTTATATGTATGTATATAACAGCAAAACTTGAGGACAGCTGAAACGATCTGGCAAATCATGTATTAAATATTAATAAGAAACCCCCGAGACCAAGAAAGTATTAAGTAATAATCTTGGATAGTAGGTTGTTATGAGTGAGGAAGGCCAGTAACGAGCTGTATGCATGCAAAGTACTCACTTGGTGGTACACAGCAATAGGTGGAATGACCCAAAAAAAGTCGAATACCTCAGGTCAATGCATCACGGGAACGTTGAGGTCTACTCCAACGGCTGCTCTAGAAGATACCCTCAGTCTGTCGTACATTGTCCTAATCGAGGAATCCGTGCTGCTAAATTCGCAGGTAGTTTGACGACCAAAGGGACATTTAATTACATAACCTTTGACGGCAGCTCAATTGAGCGAAGAAGGGATGGCGGAAGGGAATGAAACCTAGCCGTAGGTCTCTAAAAACATTTTCGTGCAGGACTCTAAAATCGTAACGGCAATGGGTGCCGGAATATACTGCCGGAAACTGAACTAAACAACACTTTTATGATGAAATAGACAACAGTACTGTCACTTAGGCACTTCAGGATTAAATGGAATGAGTGAAAACGGATGGAATGTGCGAAAAGAACGAAAGTAATTATACACGCTTCTGGTTACGGCTATCAAAGAAAGATTTCAGAGTTGTTACCGGATTGATTGCGGGGCTAACTTGGTGGCTGCCCCTGCACAAACATGTATGTGATGGGTAACACAAAAGTGGGCAGGTGCAGGAGCAGGAGCCCAGAGAAACCTTGGAGCATCTCAATTCGAAAAAGAAGTAGACTTGAAATAACTGCTTAAATTCGCTTGAAAAAGCGTTGACATCTTGTGTGATGCGCTGGAGTCAAGATTAGGAATGTTGGATATGGTATCGATTATTCCGAATATCGATGTTTCCTGATTCGATAATCAATTTTTTAATCAATATTTTCCTAGTCGATATATGAATATATCGATGTTTAATTTGAAATAAATTTTTCATCTATAAAAACTAATATAAAAAAACCCGTTTATATATCATTGTCATTCTAATGCAATTGGAGGTAATACAATTGATCGTAGATGTTATGATTTTTATAATAACAGTCGTATTCTAACAAAGTCACAAACCTTACCTCATCACTACTGTGATTTCTACTGTGCCTCAAAGTTTGCCGCTGCAACAGATATGCCGCTATAACACAAATTTTTAAGTTCTAAGTTTTAAGGCGCACTTGAAATTACAACAGTGATGAGCTAAGTTTTGTGACTCTATTAGAATAGAGGGGTAAAAATCATAACATTATCGTCATTTTGTGATTTTTATTACTTCGATAATTTTTAATCGTTATTATGCGCTTTTATTTTTTCGATCATCTTTAATCGTCATTTTATGGTCACGTTTTTTCGATTATCTCTAATAGTTATTTTGTGATTTAAATTTCTTCGATCAAAAATAGTCGTTATTTTGGATTTTTATTCTTTTCGATCATTTTTAATCGTTATATTAGAGAATGCGTTTTTATAATTGATTTAAATATTTAACGATGTATGAAATTAAATCTGAATATAACGGTTATAATATGATCGAAAAAATAAAAGTCCAATGATAACGACGATTTCTGATTGAAAAAATAAAAATCATGAAATAACCACGAAAAAACGATTTTCCAATAATTTTAAAACAAAAATCCTTCTTAAAACATAATTTAATTTTCCACCGTGTACTTTATAAATTTAATCACTTTTTTTAATGTTTTCAATAAAATATTATTTATTGATTTTTCCGATACGGTTATTGTTTAGCGCGATATTTCAGCATATCGATTTGAAATGGAATAAATTTTATCGATTCATTATATCGATACATCCCTAAATATCGAAAATTGCTAGTCGAGATATTATTAAAAACCGCATTATAATCATGTTTTTTGAAACAAAAAACTGACAGAGTTTGGAACAGCAGTACCGCCAAGCCCCTTAAAATATTTTTTTTAATAAATCGGACGAAGGCCTACAATTAATTCATGCAAAAAATTATAATTAATTTCGTAATAACTTTTGACGGCACCATTCTACGGCAAAATCTAGCCATACTGATTCAGCTCAAAATATATATTCTCATCTGTACTCACTGAATGAACTATTTATAAGGTCCATCGGCATATAAAGAATTGAACATACTGGTTAACTGCAAAAATCGGCACCGGATCCTTTTATACAATTCCTACGAGTTTTATTACCTACCATTTGCTAAATTTCATCCAACTGGTTCGTAAGATTGAATAGCGGCAAACTGCAAGTATCTCGAATACTTGTCCATAGAAAAAAATTAACTCCATTTTTGCAAATCAGTGTCACTAGCACTTTTTACTAGTATAAATATGTATGCAACTTTGCGTCGTGTTTCTGTAGTATTTCTAGACCCTCACTTAGATCATTTCGTAACGATGATAACGATATCAACTTTCTTCAAACCTTTTCATGATATGTACATGCATTTTCCACTATCTAAATTCAACGAATAAATATCAAAATAATAATTTAACATCGAATAACTTCAGAAACGAATAACTGTTACAATGGTACATACTCTAATCCCATTATCATTGCGCAACGATAGAATTTACCAAACGCAATTACTTGTATATTTAAACCAATTTTCAAAAATCAATAACTCTTAGTTTGAATAATTCAAGAGTTTAGGTTCTTGCAGCTGCTAAGAACATTGAAACCGCTGATACCAATTTTCAGCAAATGGGATCTTTGAGAAAGCTGGGACCCTTTATGCGGTACTTTGGCTCAGTATACTGCGATTCCTTTCTTTGTTTTATAGTAGTATTCCCTCGTTAAAGTTGTTTGGCTTATCTGGTTACATACAATATATAGGTAGTAGGTTATTAATTGAATTTTCGTTTTTCACCTCGTCGACGTTCTTTCTGTACATGCTGTAAAATGCCGAAAATCGTAACAGACGGACAGTCAAGACTATAATGCCTGTTAGACGCATGATCTGAGTTACGTGGAGGCAAATTTTTATTAAACTTGCAAAGAAATTTTAGGATTTGAGATTATTTGTTTTAATGTATTAATATTTTCTATTGTTATTCCTTAGAACAATGATGGTAACAACGTGTCTATTTGTCTTAGTACTGAACTCCTGCCATTTATTAGAGAATGGAAAAAACTCTGTAGATATCAAAAGAATCATAAATTAATTCCCTCCAATAATTTTTAGATCTTTATATATTTATTACGTCTAAAATTTTTATCTCAAGTATCGATTAATAGATCTTAATAGGTTATAGTAAATCATATACCAACCTACACTACACATACTTACTAAGTACTTATTAGAGCAAAAGTTAAATAAATAAATGGGAAGTTGCTTAAAAGGTAAAATTTAAGTTGATTAACTGTTGCAGCATTGCGGCTAAATAAATCCCACAAAAAATATGAAACCTCTTACACAATGAAACAGCCGATTTAGGCTTTCAATCAAACTATGCCTGAACAAAAGTATCCATTCATAGAACATTCTAGCCTTTTAAATCCTACCATTTTTCCTGGTGACAAAATATTTAGCAAAATTGGCTTTGAATTGTGTATACATACATATGTATATACCGGTCAATCCATGTCAAATCGAGCAATGGTTGGTATCGACCGTTTTTGATTTGGCTGAATTTTGATCAGAAATGTCAGCCGAAGGCGTTGTAGCTAGTGCTATGCTAGGTATGTAATAGATTTATTTATAAGTATATTTTGTTAAATAAGTAAAACAAATTTGTCGACAGTTAAAAATTTCACAATTTACTTGAGTTGGGAACTTTTGTTTTCTGAATATCTGAAAAACTATTATAGTTACACAAATGGTTCGGGTCTCGAATTAAAAAAGACATACTGAAAACAAATTCAAAAAATACATAATTTTGAAATTTGAAATCGCAAAAGCAAAAACTTACCTATATTTTTAGCTCATTGTTTAATAGCATTTTCTTTAAAAATCCTCACATTTTCATTCATTTGTGTTGTTTCAGATATGGGCGATTCTCAATTAGTTCGAATTGTCGCATGACTCGACAGTTTTTATTCGAACAAATAATTTTCGCTCCTTTATTAACAAAAATCAGGTTACATATGTTGTGTAGATTATGTAAATCCAAAAATGGACCACCGATTTTCGAAAATGGGGGGTCAAATGAAAGAGCTAGGACTGTAGATGCTAGAACTTACCGCTGATTTTTAGCAATTTATGTTTGACAATTTTTTTTATATGAAAAAATGCGGAGCACCGTCAACAAAAAAAAATGCCAAAAATCAGTGGGAAGTTCTAGATACTTAAAATTTGCACTTTGTTATGCTAAACTTTGAGTCAGTGTATGTGTATCTCGGAAACCGATTTATCAATAAATATAATATAAAAAAGCTATATCTTGAAAATTTTCGAAATCGCAATAATATAAAAAAATAAATAAAATAGTTCATATACTAAAAATTTAAAAACCGCTGTTTCGAGTTACTAAACGCTTAAGCTACCACAAAGCTCTTAAAGGAAAATCCCTAAGCTTTGTTTTGAACGAAAAATATCCCATTTTGAAAACAAAGTCAAAAATATTTTTGATTTAAAAAAGTTAAAAAATTGTATTTATATTTAAAAAAAAAAAATTTTTTCTTTAAGATTGAAGAAGACCAATAGCAAAAATTTTTGAAAAAAATTTCTAAATACAATAGGTAATTAGTTACATATCGTTACCTTAATTCACAAAGGCCCTAACCAACAAATTTTTTACTTTACAGAAGAAGCAAAAAACATTACAAAATAAGTATCAAAAACAGGTAGGGATTTTTAAAAAGTGGCATGTAACTCCGTTATTTTTGTTACTAAGACTTCGAAATTTGTATGGAAGATGTATTTTAATCTATCCTACCAGAATCTGTGAAAAGCGAAGTTTCGAAGTGTTGGTTAGGGCCTTTGTGAATTAAGGTAGCGATAGATATATGAATCCGAAAAAGGACTGTTTGACCAAAATGTCAAAACTCAAGACCCTCCAACTCGGAAAATCCTGAACCGATCCCCTGGAAATCTTTTTTCAAAAAAAACTATCCATTATACTTGGTGCAAATTTTATCCGCATCGGAAGACATCGATTTCAAAAGTTGTGTCACTTGAGCTGAAACAACCCATAAAAGTTTTTGAGCTTAGAAAAATCATTTTCTGGCTAATTCTAAATTTAAATTCAATAGAAATTGTTAACCATAATTTTATCTAGATTTTGTTAAAAATTTCCTTAAAGTTCAAAAATTCTTATCTTAAGAAAAAAACTCAAACATTTCCGGATATTTAAACTTTTTTCGATAGCTTTGCAAAATTCCAAATTTGACAGATTCCGGGATTTAGCAAGTTTATTTTTTGAATATCTCAAAAACTTTTATAGTTACAAAAATGCTTCTGGGGTAGAAAGAAAAATTATATAATAATATTTAGTGCTATAAAAAACGATTTTTGTAACAATAATACTCATAGTTTTAGAGATATTAAAAAAAAAATTAAAATTTTGAACTTTGGTTAAAAAGATTTTTTTTCTTGCTATGGCAGATATTCTTGATATGATAAACGAAAAGTTCTGACCAAAATTTATCCAAATGCCAACCATTGCTCGATTTGACAAGAATTAACCCATATGTGTGTATGTACGAATGTATTCCTTTACATTTTTTCGGGTTCGAGATTCTTTTGAACACTGAAAGCTTTAGTATAGCTGGTGGCTTTTTATGAATAAATGTCTATGCCAAGAATTTTCATAAATTTTTTTTTTTTTTTAATTTAGTCTTCTGAGTTAGTGATTGATTTGTATGGCTGTGTGTTTGCATTTCTATGTGTAAATAAAACTATATTCTCTCGGTTGTGCGCTTTTCCTGAAGTTTTACTAAAGGAACTTAAACCCACTTTACACTTTATACACGTAGGCACACACAACGCAACGAAGCATTATTATAAGGATACATCACACATACAGTGGTAGTGTTCGACTTTCACATACTACATATTACATCCAAACACTTAGAGATGTCTACATAAACATACACACATACACATGTATTTTAATGTATATTTAAATATCTGCATGCATTTATACTCTTCTGTAGTAGTGGTGCGTAGATACATTTTAATTAAATAACTACCTACATACACACATATGTATGTATATTAAATACCTTTAAGCATACAACAATCATACACACACATGCAAACATACTTACATGATGAACAATTGTTAAAATCTGCGTTAATTACCTTTAGCGTCAACTCAATGACGGCATATACCTATATGCATACATACATATGTATAAGCATATAAAATATACATACATATGTATACTTACGAGTATAATTATTATTATTGAGAAAAACTACAAAAAAAAAACATAAAAAAAATTAACAAACGGCGGAAGTGTGAAATTATTTTGAAATTCAAGACTTGGAAAATTGTGCTAAATACTTTATATATGTATATACATACATACAAACAAAATCAAGAACCAAACGAGCCGAATACATACACTCCCATAGACGTTTGTACATATGTGACAATGTTACTTCGTTACTTGTTAGCAAATTAAGTCCGATACGTAAATGCAATTACGCTCATACATACACATATAAATCACTTTGTCCCTTTGACTTAATGTTTTTCATAGCGGAAATGTTTTAAACAGCCACCTGATTATCAAATAACAAACAAAAAATATGAGAACTCTTTAAATTATGTTTAAAGTCTAATAAATAGATCCAAGCATAAATGAATTATAAAAAAGAATAAATATTTTGGATTATTTAATACTTTTAATAACTATTTTTTTCTACAACAACAATATATGAAAACCTATACATATTGTCACAAGCCGTTTTAAAAATACATACAAACATATGTACATATGAAATATTTGAATTTTTCTCACAAAAATTTTTGTAATTAAAGTATTTAATTTTAAAAGACACACATACTTTCTTACATACAATATTTAAAGAAATCCACATACAAAAATTTATCAAATATATATACACTGTATGTGTAAAACAGACAATTATTACCATATTTAAGATGAAGAAACAATTAAAATTATTCCATCATGTAAATTCTTTTCAAATAATACATACATATATGAAAATAAAAGTGAAATGAGAAACAAAACAAAAAATAAACGGATTGGCTTTATATCTAACAACAATGCATGGATCGTTCAAGTTTCTCGATACGCTTCTAAGAGGCTGAATCAATTTGTGCAACCAATTTTTCCCTGCTTAAGATAATAATTTGGGATAATAGTTTTGGGTGGTCCAAAAAATGCATGTGAAAAAGTAAAGTCGGAATTTTAATACTCTCACCCCTAGGACTGTTCTATACAAAAAAAAATATATATTATTTCCCTATTTCTTTATTTTGAGATCCAAAAATATTTAGAGGTCGCTCAAAGTTTTCGATGTTTTTTTATCAAAACAAAAAAGAAAACTTTTTATATAAATGGTATAGAATTCTTAAAAACCAATATTTTTCGATCGGAAAACTCTAGTTCTTTTCAGGCGCCTTCCGATAATAATAGCCAGTTGTTTATTTAACCATGTTTAATACTAAAGATTTTATTTTGGCCCTACATTGCATTTTCTGGTGATTTTGGCGGCCCTATAAAATACGATTTTACTATTAATGGTTAAATAAACAATAGGGTATTATTATTTGGAATCTCTTGAAAGTAAGCAGAGTTTTCCAATCGAAAAATAATGATTATAAAGAATTCTATACCACTTCTACGAAAAGTTGCTTTTTCCGATATAAACTACATGGAAAATTTTGAGTGCTTTGAGCGACCCCTAAATAATTTTGTGATTTCAAACTAAAAATAGGGATATATTTTTGAAGTGAAACTTCTTCAGCGGCGGTTAGTTGGTTGGGAGTAAATTGGCAAATTCAGGGGAAATTGCACACGGAAATGGTGCAATGGAAATGATGCAACGGAAGTGATGCAACGGAAACGGTGCAACGGAAATGATGCAACGGAAATGGGCTGAACAAGTGCTTCTTGTGTGTGTGCATGTGGTATTAATTTAACAAAAATTTGCTAATAAAAGGTTAAAGAATAACACTTAGAAAAAGACAAATATAAGAATGAAAGCAAAGGTTAGTACGTACATAGATAAAGAAAAGGATAAAGGCAAGGTAAGAATAAAAACAAAAACAAAGATGCGTAAAGATAAAGTCAAAAATGGAGACCAAGGTAAATTTAAACACTTTACTTATATATGTATATAAGGACAAAAGTGAAGGGGAATATGTAGATGAAGAAAATGATAAACATAAAAGTAAAAACAAAGATGAGGATGAGGATACCGATAAAAGTAAAGGTGAAGATAGGGGAAGAAAGATTAAAATAAAGGTAATTAGAAAGGAAAGGATATAGAGAGACACACAGAGACTCAATCTGGTAACTATTTTGAGATTTTCGGGATTCTCGAAACTTATCGATAAAATAATCGATATTTTTATCGGTTTTGTTATCGGAATTTTTATCGATTTTGTTGTCGACGTTTTTATCGAAATTTTTATCAACTTTGCCATCGATATTTTCAGAACTTATCGATATCATAATCGATATTGTTATCGAATTTGTTATTGATTTGTTATCGGTATTTTTAACTATTTTGTTAGCAATATTTTTTATCGATTTTGCTATCGATGTTTATCGATTTTGTTATCCATATTTATTGATTTTGTGATCGATATTTATCGATTGTGCTAACGATTTTGTTATCGATATTTATCGATTTTGTTATCAAAATTAATTGATTTTGTTATCGATATTTATCGAATTTTTTATCGATATTTATCGATTTGGTTATCGATTTTTATCCATTTTTTATCGATGTTTATCGATTTTGTTATCGATATTTTTATCGATTTTATTATCGATTTTATTGTCGATATTTATCGATATTGCCATTGATATTTATTATTGAAATCCACCTAAGATTTAACTGCCATCGATGATATTGATGCTGGCCATGTATGTATAATTGCATAATTCAAATTAACATTAGTGATGACAGCTAAGCACCGAATGGGTTCAACATCGGAAAGTAGTTTTTCTGAAAATTGCAGATAGATTGTATTGAATATAAGCCCTCGATATATTGATTATGACACAAATTAGATATGTACGTAAGTTTCACTTCTACAGTGGGGCCCAGCCGCACTTACTTTTTTTTCAGTATAGAACAATCCTAGTGGGCGAGAGCGTTAAAATTCCGACTTTACTTTTTTTTGGACCATCGCACATTCCTTTTTTCTTTAATTTTCAAAAGCCCACCACATTATCTCCGAATGGGAGATAACATACCACAGATAACATTCGGGTTCACTTAACATCTACTTTTTATGCATAAAGCCGTAAGTGGGAAGGAGTAACAGCATAAAAATATTTTTAAGGCGCTGTGAAGCACGCCGGGTATTTGCCAGTTTTTCTATAAAAAATATTGTAAAAAAATATAAAAACTTAAAAGCACGTCACCGAAAAAAAACTAAAAATCAACGTGACTTTTTAGCCACTTGCTGTAACTTGCACTTCATTAACTAAAACTGTATCGGCACTAGGCGCGAACATCAGCGAAGAAAGGCTCCTAAATCATGTCGACGGCGAAGAAAGACGCGTTAACTTATTTTTGCGTTCAACTATGATAGTGGGTACGTACATAATGCTTAAGTGGCTGCCCTTGGCTAGGTATACATTTATGTTTACGCGTCTTTTTCGCCGAAGTTTTTTTAAGCGAATTTTTTCGTCAATGCGTCGGTCTATACAAAATGCATATAAAGCTTAAAAGAGCTTCGCCCGCGGGCACGGCGATGTCCATTACCGTTCTAAAGCTAAATTTCTTTAAAAGCAGATTTTCCTCCAAATTTTTGGAAGCTCTAGTTCCTACCAAAACCGCCAAAGTACACTTCTAATATCACGCAAAAGTTTACTTAAATTTGAAAACTTCGCGTGCAAAAATACGTACAAGCTTTTTATAATTCACCACTGCATAAGTATGCTCGGGTACGCTCTCCTAAATAAGCTTTTGCTAGTCAGAATGTGGCAACAGCAGCTGTCAACGTTGCTTGCCCTACAACAACGTACCAAAGGATGCATGAGAAGGACGAATTTGGCGGTGGAAGCTTATGTATTTGTGAGTAAATGTGCACATATACATACATGTGCGCGTATATGCAGTTGAGCTTAGCGCAAATCAGTTTGATTTGGTTCAGCCGGCTACTCAGTTTTTGCATTGTTAGTGTGTTGCAAACCATCAGCACGGAAAGTTTTGTGATATTTTTGTTGCGGCAACTAACCAATTGTGGCATTGTACTTGCCCCAGCATTTGAAGCATTGGGAAAGGACTTGGAGCGGAATTGAAAAAGGCATACGGTGGAAGTGGCAAAGCCTACAAAGTAAAATTTTGGAAAATCAATTGAAGTGAAAATTTAATTTAAAATCTGTACAGCTAAGCGAGTATTTATTTTAATCCAAAAATATATATAGAAATTTACGAACATTGCTGTGCAATTTAGTGTGGCACGAGCAGCTGTACTACAGTGACTCAATTCGATTCGCTCGCTGGCTACGCACGCTCGATGTTTGTGCCCTGGCAGTGTATTCGGGCTATTGAAAGTGAAACTAAAATCCTGTAGCACGTAAAAAGGAACACTTATAGATAAAAACAAGTTGCATTTTGTGAATAGATTCTTAGATTAAAATTGAATCAGCATATCCTTTGGGATATCACACCACGAAAGTAAAGAGAAACTCTAAAGCTGGGAATCGTTACGATAGTTTCCCGTGCGATTCGCTTTTATTAGTGTGTGTTTGTGTGTTATAAACGGCTTCAAAATTAACTATTCAAAGTACCATCACAACGCTATGTCCTTGTCGGCCATAGCAAAGGTAAGTTCCCAACAATTGCCAACATACATACATATGTGTATATTAAAGTTTACATAAAATCCTCCATGGTCGATTTATGAAAAGTACAGCGAGAAAATTTAGCCATCACACCTTCATTTGAATTCACTCACACCAACGCTAGCCAGAAAGAGATTAATGCAACTTTACTAAGCGCATTAGTTCGTTTCTGTGCCATTTCGCGCTGCATTTTAATTGACAATTGGCGTGCATTCTGTATATATATGTATTTACGTATAAGTACAGATATGCAATTTAAAATTTTTTTCAGTTTTCTCTTAAGCGAGTCGATTGGGAAAAATTCACTCATACCACGCTCTTACCTCTCATCCTACAAACGAGTAACTTTGGTTGAGAAGCGTTGCCAGACTTGTTTTTACTTGCAAATCCGTTGTAATTTAGCATGTCTTTTTCGTTTTGACGGTGAAGGCAACGTAAATAAAAAAAATATCTAAATTTCACGGCCTTCGATAGACGAAAGAGTAGTTTTTGCCTCATGGATGTAATTCAAGTGCACAGTATTGTCATTGTTGAGTTTAAGAGCTTGTAAAGCTTGTAAAAGTGTTTAAAAATATGCAACCAATAAACATATTTTTGCAACTATGTAGAATACTGCAAAACTTTGACACTAAAAAGGAACTCAAAACTCGATTTGCTATACCTAGGATAAAAATCCGCCCACAGTTTCGTTAGCGAACACATTTTTTTCTAGGATGACGCCCGGGGAGAGGAAAACTCATAAGTACTACTAAAATATAGTTGGCCTATATGCACGCTACGTTATTGAGCCGGTTTTAAATCATTAGCAATGTGAAAAATGTATGTACGCATATTTAATTCAAGTTCTCTACTGCTTTCAATATGTATGTATGTAGAACAAAATGGTATTACCTGTGCGATGTGCTGGTCAGGCAGTGTTCCGAAATATTTTGAGATACACTCAATTGTAGCCACGTCTTAAAAGAAACTGTGTAAACTATTTGGAGTCTCCCAGAACTCTTTCCAGCTAATTTTAAATGCTTCGAATTAGCTTTTCGAGTCCATTAGGGTGGTCCAAATAAAAGTTTTAAATTTTAAGCTCCCTAGGATTTTTCCAAATGGAAAAATTATCCGTACTCTTTTGTAAAAAAAAATATATATAGAACTGCCTCAAAGCCAATGAAGATTTTCATGTATTTTATATAAGGAAAACCGCCTTTTTGGTAGAAATGTTACAGAATTCTTGAAAATCAATATATTTCGATCGGGAACCCCTCTTTTTCTTCGGAAGACTTCCAATAATAATACCCTACTAATTATTTTGCCTTTTTTAATACTAACGATTTTTTATGTGTCTGAGAATGCATTTTTCGGGGTTTTTGGGGGACCTATAAATAATAGTTAGTATTAAAAAATGGTAAAATAGTTAGTTCGGTAATTTTATTAGAAATCTCCTTAAGAGAAACATAGTTTTTCGATCAAAAATATTGATTTTCAAGAATTCTACACTATTTCTACGAAAAGTTGTTTTCCCCCCATATAAAATACATACATGGAAAGCTTTGAGCGACTTCTAAATATTTTTGGATTTCAAAATAAAAAATAGGGTTATATTTTTTCGGTGTAGAACAATCCTAGTGGGTGGGAGCATAAAAATTGCTGCTTTAATTTTTCGCATGCAATTTCGGACCACCCCAATATCCATTTTTGTGTCCGAGGATGCATCCCCCTACCGCCTATCCCGGCTGTTTTGAAGATAGTACCGTGGGTTGTGACATCCCGCGCCCATCTCTAGTAGATAGGTATGGAGTTTTGCAGCAAGCTCCCAGTAGCTAAGATTTACTGTAGATTTTTGGCATTTTTGTTGAATGTATTGCTCAGTTATTACACTCTCCATGTAAAAAAAAAATCGAGCTTACGTAAGACAGTCAACAAAAAAACACCTTTTCCATATTTAATAGGCTATAAAACTGACATCAGTGAAAAACTTAACATTTTGTCGAATTTTTTCGAATCTCCCAAATTTTTGTATAGAGTTTGAACTTTGGACTTACTTGGTTTTGGTTAGATAATGAGCTATACGTTCATAAAAAATAGTATTCATTAAATAAACAAAGAAAATCAGCCACCGTATATTGTGAAAGTGGGAATTATATAACCATTATCGGCTTTTAATTTTTTACATTAAAAAAATTCATTTTTATTTTGCCCAGTTGGTTTTTAAACTGATTGGTGAAACAGAAGTTGATTTCTAATGTATTTTGCAATGCCCAGCTATGATGATAAAAATGCCAAAATAAGTCTATTATCTGGCATCACTGCTTAGTTACTTTGCATTCGCACCTAATGTATTTTTTTATGTTGAATATCCTTTCAAAATTGCTTCTAGTCTGCGCATGTGCCATTTCACTCAAACCGCTCGCAAAAATTTTGTAAGGCTATTGAATATTCCTGCAAACCTTAACAGTTTTCTCACACTTCTCTGTTCATAACGCCAAGCTTTCGCGAGTAAGAATACATAATTTGAAAGTTTGCAACAAAATTTGTTGTGTCAAAATATGAAATAGTGAACCCCAGCCTTAAGGAAATGAAGGATTACAAAGAATATTCGGAGCTTACTTAATATGGAACGGCTTAATATGGCAGACTTGTTTCTGTCAAATAAATACAAAGTACACATGTAAATATTTGTAAGTATATGTGCATAAGTATGTAAATACTTATACAGTACGGCCTCGCGAAAAGCAACGAGTTGCGTTGATTGAGGCTGTTTCAATAACCGAATCGTAAAAAAATTTAGCCCGAAGGAATGATTTAACCTAAAAAATATCTTAAGTAAAATAATATTGTTAGGGCTGTTTCCAGCTCTCAAGAAAAATGAAAAATGCATGTAAAATGACGCACAAGAAATGAAAAGGAATTTTCTTCTATCAAAATTACTTAAATCAGTTTGCAGCTCTCAAAAAAAATGCTCGTGTATTTAGTTCTTCAAGAAAATTAACAGCAAAAGGAAAGTGCTTTTCCAAGCAACAGAATAATAAAAAATATTTTTTTTTGTGATTTTTCTTGAGAGCTGGATTCTAAGCTTAAGACAAAAGAAATCTATTATTTTAATTCACTTGAAAATCATGTATATGTATGTACCTATACAAAATCTAAATAAGTATATTTCTTGGTTAATTTGTTTTGGAAAATTGAAAATTGTTTATTTTTTTTATTTTTATAAGGTTTCATTCTTATCGACGGTCCACTCCCTCAGCATTTGAATAGTTAAGGTGTCTTCTGCTGAATCGATTAAAGAGAATTATGGATAGAAAGTTGCGTTTACTGAAACATCTTTTTTTTTTTAAGTTCCAATTACTAAGTCAATAATGGTAAACATTTGGATGTTGCTTGAACCGAGGTGTTGCGTTATGGACTTTTGCTCTTACCAAGGGCGTACTGTATATATGTACATATGTTCAAAGTCAAGCTTTCGTTTCGAATAAACGCCGGCTTTGAACTTGTGGCAAATCAACTTGTACATATGTATATGTAGAAGGTTAGCTTTTGTCACTATAGCTTATTAAGGGCTTTCGGCCGCTTTCGGGCGCTTTCAAAACTTTTGTCATTTTATTTTGCTTTAGTAATAACCACATTCCCCCCACACTCTCATTTACTATACACCACAAACACATGACATATACATATATGTACATCGCTCATACTCTCAACAATTTCATTTCCTCAATTTACTCTTTCTCCTAGCTCGTACTCTTCCTACCAAAATTTATTCTCCCCATCATATTGTGTTTTATACTTTGCTCCATGTTGTGAATAAGCAACATAATATGCAACCGGTATTATGGCATAAAACAGCTGGAGGAGCATAAAATGCCTAACAAATCAATGAGTGAGGAGGAATGGGCTAACAATAAAGGACGCGCTATTTTCTTGTAGCATGAGAATTTCACTCAAAAGCAAACTGAGCCTACTGCATACTTATTTACTCTTAAGCGAGGTGAATGTCCTTGTGCGTTAACACGGCAGCCGATGCAAAGTAAAGCGCTCCCTATTTGAATGTACATATGATGGTCGTTGTGTTTTGCTCACATCAAAGAAAGTCAATGACCCGACCTTGGGGTGCGACACAATTCGGCTAAGCGTGGCATCAATTGCTTCATTATTATTATTTAGTTAAGACGTCATTAGCAAGTTTTGGTGTGCGGGTGTTTAAGTGTGTTGTCAAGAATTACGAACATCCAGGAAGTTCATTGAACTCTTTAAAGCAGCCTAATTTCTACTATGCAACTGGCCGGAATTTAATTTTTTTTTTTTGGCATAAATTCTGAAAAGAAAGTTATCATTTTCAAGCTTGGTACATTTGTTCTTCATGCTACTAGCAAGCTATAGTAAAACTATTGGGCCGATCAGATAAACCGTATGCCCCATCTTCCCTTCTCCCCATATATAACATTGCTTTTGAACGATAACGTTTTTCAGAAATTTTTTAAAACTTGCTTAAACACCTATTGTGACACACATTTAAATTACCTAAGTACCACAATTCAAGTTTAAATTGCTTTTTAAACAAGTGGCAACCCTAATAAATAAAGTTCTCAATAAAGCCTTTCAAACGCATTAAGATTGATACCAATCTCCTTCAAATACCTCAAAAATAGCTTAAAATAGCTGTTAGCCACAGTGATGTTATTGTGAGTCAAGTCAGCCAATTGATCTACTGGATGAGTACCCTTGCTTTAAATAAAATGTATGTGTGACAGTGCTGCCTTCGGCTATGCCAAAGGTTTCATACCTTTCTGGAACATCAGAAAATTTTACTTCGTGAGCTAAAATTTTTACCTTCACTACATGCGTGTAGGATGGCTTTTATTAATTTATTTTTATTTATTTGATAGTTTACTTACATTTATTTGGAACAAATTTGCTGAAATGTCTATTTCAAGGTTAAGGCATGTAAGTATACAGGTTAGCCCCTTTTACAAGTAAAGCCTTCACAAGAGCAAAATGATTTCATCGTTTTGATAACACTGTCCTACAGTGGTTACTCAACATGAACAAACGCTAAAAATTATGAAAGAAAATGTCTCCCAAACCAACTTTGCCGTATACAGTACTAACTAGCATGCTGGTACCGGGGTTTTTGTGAAGCTCTAAAAATTATAACTACAACATTTGAGCATAGCCTCCCATCTCGAAACGAACGACGTATTCTACGTCAAAAAAACAACATTATTAGCTCATATACTATTAACCATTAAATATTTACAAAACCAAATAATGTCTAAATCGCTAACCACTGATTCTTCTACTCCTTGCAAACTAAATTACATCATGGAATCGAAGCCAATACTCTATTCGTATTGGCGGAGTTCTTGTTCGTGGCGTGTACGCATCGCTCTCAATTTGAAGGAGATACCATATGACATCAAGCCCATTAGCTTAATCAAGTCAGGTGGCGAGCAGCATTGCAATGAGTATCGTGAGGTGAATCCGATGGAGCAGGTGCCGGCATTGCAGATTGGTAAGCACAGCAGGGTTTTGAAAAATGTTTGGCAACGACTTGAAAACAAAATATATTGAAATTTTTTCTTTCTTCCTATTCAGATGGCCACACACTTATCGAGTCTGTAGCTATTATGCACTACTTGGAAGAGACGCGTCCACAACGTCCACTGTTGCCACAAGATGTGCACAAACGCGCAAAAGTGCGTGAAATTGTAGAGATTATTTGTTCGGGTATACAGCCCCTACAAAACCTCATTGTACTCATTCATGTCGGCGAAGAAAAGAAAAAAGAATGGGCACAACATTGGATTACACGCGGCTTTCGGGCTGTCGAGAAAGCACTTTCCACCTCGGCCGGCAAGTATTGCGTGGGCGATGAGATTTCCATGGCAGATTGTTGCCTGGTGCCACAGGTCTTTAATGCAAGACGGTAAGTTTCAAATAAAGTGAGCAAATCCCAAGAGTTGTTTTCTTCTCTCGGCAAACCAAAAAAAAAAAAAAAAAAAACAAAGCATTCTTCTTGCATTTATTTCAATCAAAGGAGTTTCAGAAATTATTACAATAAAAAATAGAGCAAGTGTTTGTGCAATTTTACCCTTAAAACGAAAAAGTACCGAAATTGCTAATTTTTTCATTGTCAATCGAAAAAATCATAATTGATTTTTTTAATAACTTTGGTAAGTTTTCAAACAGAATGTTCATTAGGCTGGGTCGATTTTGTATGGGGGAAAATAAAAGTAATTTGACCGCATTGTAATAGTAATATTATGATGTCTTAGGTCTCAGCCAATTGTTATTGGCCACGAAAGATTAATTTAAAACTTATCTTTAGCCCGCGCAATTGAATCAAAGTGTATGAATTTTGAAAATGAAACTTTGGCTTGTAATATCTATGGAATGCGTTATTGTTATAAACAGGACGATATATCAAATTAAGGGCTATTAAATTTAGAACCTCACGTTCATTTATCATTTTTCAATAAGTCTACACGTTTTTAAGATATTAAAATAAAAAATAACAAAACTATGATTTTCCCTTATGAATTTTCAGTTCTTCATTACTTCAGCAACCAAGTGAAAAATACAAAAAAGTGAGACGAGATTTATTTGAAACCTTTTAATGTTTATATAATATTAAAATGACCATGGACTTGGTCACGCCGATTTGGTCAGTTTTCAAGATCGTGGTGAATGAATGTATTGTCAAAGATTAGGAATCGTTCGACAAGTTAATAGTAGTGTCAAACATATAAGTATTTACATACATTACAATTAGGGTGAGAAACGCCCATTTTAAGTCCATTTTTGCAGTCTTGAAAACTGGTGCGGAATGGTTTCATTAGTCGCCGCAGAAGCACATTTTTCGCGGTTTTTAAATATGCCGTTATATGAAAGTAGGGGACGTGCAATAAGTGTTTAGATATACATAAATATTTTAGTTAATTCCATTATGTGAAAAAGTGTCTGTAAGTATGCAAATGGGGAATCCTTTTGAGGACTCTCCAATTGGACGATATTGCTTTGCATTCAGCTTGAACGAAAAAAGTCACTCGCTGGCACAGTTTTCTGTAATCCGGTTCTTTTATTTAAAGGTTATTTATACAATTAAAGAGAAATTTTTTTTAGGAAAAAACTGGAAATCCACTTAAGTTTTTCGATATATCTTTGGTAAATTTTACTCGATCGGTGCATAATAATTAACAAATTGAAGGCGAGACTTAATGTTACTGATTTTTGATAATAATATGACTAAAATAGTTCAGATTATAAACAAACTATTTTAAAATAAAAAAAATCCTGAACAAATTTTTTTTATCATTTTCTTATATTTGCAATTTTTATATTGTATGCATAAACATAAGTAAACCAATTAGTGTGTCTAGAAGTTGTGCCTGTTCAGTGTTTCCATACTAATTTGCATAAACAAAATTTTTCCGCGATGATGGAAAATAATGGCTATTCTATTAGAGCTACCGAAATTGTTCCTAAATTTGCAAAAAATCGCAAAATATAGCTGATATTAAAAAAGGATTAGAATATTTGGAACTAGCGATCTAAATGCACGCCAGCAATATTAATGTTGTTCTTTACATCTTTTGACTATAGGCCAGTGCAATTATCAAGAGAACAATTAAAATTTTCTTGAAAATATATGAGTTTGAGATTAAATATAAGATAAAGGGCTACGCGAAATGATACTTGACTTTATCTTTTGCGTTAAAGGATTCATTATCTAATAATATGCACCAAAATTTTTGGCTAAACCCAGAATTTTTAACAAGAATTGGTCTTATTCGACTAGTGTGCTGTGGGTCACTTGGCGGTCGATGCGCGGGCTCTTACAATTAAAATGAAAGACTAATATTTCGCAGGCTTGTTGTTGACTTCATGATACAATATATTTTCACTATTACCAAGGGATTTGAGAAAAATTAGATTTTCGACCCGCCCTAATGTTCATGTTTGAGGCATTGGACGTTGGCATCAAATAAAACATATCTGTAAAGTTTCAAGTTACCTTGAATCAGTAGAAAATGAGTTCGATCTTTGGGCCCCTCATATATCTCTTGTACACAAATGAAGACAAAAAGATGATGATTTAAATTGTCAAGTCCAAGAACTAAAGCGGATTATCATGGACGCTTGGGATTAAATGAAAAGTATTTACCCAAATCTTTACGGACTTTCAAAAAATACTGTCATTTAGTTGGCGCCTCGGTGGCTGCTGAGCGCCTTTTTTCAAAAGCGCTCGAAACGAATTATTGCGCAAAAGGGCTATCTTGTAGTAAAATTTATCATACAAAGAAGGGGTACAGGCATATGAAAACACGATTCGGCTCCATACTTAGGGGGTCCAAGCTAGAGGAGTATATGCCAACCATCTTGGAATGGCAACGTCATTCCATCTCCCCATTAGGCCGAACAACATAGTGGCTAACACGCAACTGTTTATGGTATAAGTCTAGTTGTCATAAAGGCAGTCGATTCCATCACAATCAATTCGGAAACGGTAAGACAGGTTCACTTTTCATCTAGTATGGGTGCTAGGGCAGATTTGTAAGAAAGGCCTCCATGTTTTTTTGTCGTCGCCTCAAAACTATTTAGGAACTTAGGTGGGTACCTGGACATGTAGGGACGGGCTGCAGATTTTGTGGGCTGGTCGAGGTAACCTTAGATCATATTCTATGCCAACCTAACAAAAATAATTGCTGTCAAAGTTCTGCGTCACCCTTTAACCATTGAACAGCTGCCATAAACTTTGACTTTTGGTCTATTCTGTAAACTTCTTACACTATGCATAATCTTTAATTAGTAATTCACGACTACCTCAACAGATCTTTATATTTTTAAACTATGTATGTATTTCTAGAAATTTTACAAAAACAACTATTTAATTTATCTCTTATACACATGTATTCGTTAATAGATTCCATGTCGATCTTCGTCCATATCCGATCATCTTGCGCATCGATCGTGAACTGGAGGCTAATCCTGCTTTCCGTGCAGCTCATCCCTCCAACCAACCAGACTGTCCACCGGAGTTGCCAAACAAATAGAATTTTCCGTCAACAACTGCAAAGCGCCGCAAAACTAAAAAGTGATCACGAGTAGCATAACAACAGAAAGAGCAGCAATAACAAAACAAAAACAAAACTAAACGCCATAACAGGCGAAGGCGAGCGAATAAAATTGAGAATGTAAAAACAAATGTGGCCGTCACAAGCAGTTGAACAAATTGAAAAACCAGTACTTGAAAAGAATTATGCGATCGGAAAAAATTATAACAGAAAAAGCAAAATGCATACAAATCACATTTTAAATGAGAACTTGTAAAAATATAACCAATTGACAAAGAGAAAAAAAGGTAAAAAGGAGGTAAAGAGAAGATATGATAGCTTGAGCCCTCAAAGTGGCCAGCGCTATTGACTTCTTAAACAAAAAAAAAAAAAAAACATAAAAATTGTGAAAGTAAAACTCAAAGAAAAGAATTGTGAAAGCTGTTTAATCATTTGGAAAGTGAAAAAGCATTAAAAGTTTTGAAATATTTGGCAACAATTGTGAAAATTATCTCAAAGATATGAGCACATACGTATTTATATATTACTTACACATACATACATACATACTCACACATTAAATTTAGAACTATGTTTAAGCGCTAAGCATTACTTTAAAAAAAAAGTCTTCACAATTTCAAATTTCAAAATGACAAAAAAAGCAAAATAATGCAAAATTATTTATGCAAAGCAAAATTAAATTCAGGGATTTTACCAACTACAAAGGCAAGTAAGAGTGTAAAAGGAAGAGTTGAAAGGAAAACACACACACACACACACAACCAACACATACATACATACATACTTACAACTAGCCTACCAAATATTACAATACTTGATGTTAGAGTTAGCAAACAAATCTCGTAACAAAATACAAAACACAAATAAAAGAGTACAAAATGCAGTAAAATAATCACTGGAACATAAGAAGTACATACATACATTAAACAAATGAAAAAACGTAAATTTCCTACAATGAAATTAAGAAGTAAGCTAAAATTTGCTGTATAAAAAGAAGCATCACTTCCTGTGTATGACAAAAAATACAATTTTAAATAGTTTTTAATATCCTCAAAAATACTATGTACATATGTATGTATGTATTTACCATATGTATATGAATATATACATTTGTATTGCATAATCCAATTAAAAGATGTTTTAATCATAAAATTGACAGTTTCTTTCAGAATTCAATTTAGAATTGCAAACGGGAATCTAGTTTCAAGAGTATTCCCATTTCTGTTTATTAGAAAGTAATTTTTAAGCAGAAAATAAAACCGACTTCATTTCTCATTTTTATAAGGTTATCGTTAATTTATTCATGATCCAATAATCGGCTTTAAACCAAATTAGTATGGGACCACCTGTGAGGTAGCAGCTTCCCTTCATGCAGTAACATAATAAAAAACAATAAAATAAAATAAAAAGTATTCCGACGAACTGATAACCTTCTTCTTTTAGTTAAGTCGGTTAAAAAAATATTTAAATTTTCTTCATGATAAAACAGAACAAGATACGTCAGATTACTTTTGTAAAGATGTATGCCCATAGGGTTTTACCTTAATACAGAAATATATGCCCTTACTCATTTTCTTTCTATATACTGCTTTGTAAAAAGGTCAGACGATTACTTACAAAGCATGCAATAGAACTTTTGTAACAGTATTTAATTATATAAGGCCTTTAGAAAAATACGCTCTTGGAACAAATTTCCCCACTAAAAACTGTACTATGTATTTGATTCTAGAATTACTATGTGAAAAAAATAAAAGTGTTAAATCAGGCCTTCTATATTCAGGTATCGATATGTACATATGCCTCCACTTTGAAAAAACTAATTTTTTTAAATACATACTTGCAGTAAAAAAATTATTTAAAAAAAGTATGAACAAAATTTATACCAAGTAGGTAGGCACTTCGAAATTTCAATTGAAACTGTAATTAATTTACTCATTTTGACTCAGCTATTCGCTTACCGGGAGTAAGCTATTTAAAAACTTCAAATGGATGGATTTAGAAACTAACTTATTTTAAATTAAATCAACTGGTTTTCATGACATTTCCATGCAAAAAGGTTTTCCAAACTTCCATACTTTGGAAGTTGCCTTAATACCTTTGTACACAGTGCAAAAATTGAGTTTCCGGACTTCGGCCATTTCCCAGCAAAAAGTGGCATCCGTATCATCCGTAAAGAGTTCATTCAAAATGGTAATCAATTACTGGCGCACATTATTTTGTGCGTTTGAAGCGTTTAATGGCAGTAGACGACCCAATTAGGCATCGAGTCGAACTTCAATAATAACACATTCAGTCGAGGTATATAGTATCAAAATGACACTTAGTTGCGACTTTGACGTAGTAGTTCTTCCGCCATAACTAAACTCTTTTATCGTTTTTGGTTCAATAAAAAATTATTTTCAACATTGTTTATTTTGACCTTTACACACTGCGTCCGACGTTTCTCACATCTCTTGATACTCTTCAAAATAATACACTTTCTTCAGTTCCTCAATACAGCCATTCCTAATACCCATTGCTTCGATTGCTAAACGGTGGTGTGTCCACGTATTTCCTCCATGTCCATGTATTTAGTACATCTATCGTTTCTAATAAAAATGTTGTTAATTTTGAATCTCCCATTAGCAAACACTATTTTGAGGTAATTTTTTCAATAAGCATAGAGAGCTTTTAGCATCCAGAAAATATGTAGAGAGTTTAAAAGTTTTCTTTTCGAGGCAAAGCAGTGTCTATCCATGGATTACACTTTCTACCCGTCAATAAAAATCAATATTTGCTTAAATCAGTCACGATCAAAATAAATTCCGTGGGAGAAGCTTTTTAAAGCTTTCCAAAAATTTAGTAAGACTGCGACAGAGTAATGCTCTTTCTGATCACTAACGTGCAGAAAGACATTTTACCACACAGAAAGCTTATAAAGGCGCTGCCCCACCACCTGTGTAGATCCGTCATTACAGAAACATAAATAGCCCGTGAGCGAAGTCCTTTAAAGCTTACCATAGATATTGTATGGGCGCGCACTGAGTAAACACTCCATCAGATCGTCTCTACCGCCTGCTCAATTATTTATATTCTACCGTCAAGGATATGGGCAGGTTCTTTGACTACTATTTATGTTACTTGTCCTACATTTTGGGGTACTAATCTGAAATTTTGGAAACCCTGCCTGAATTATAAATCTACCTTAAATAAATACCTGGGTTAAATGATAGCTGTAGTGGGTTAAGCTTTTAAGCTTTTTTAATTAATTAAGAACGAATCTCAAAAAAAAAACAACTCAAAGAATTCAGAATTCATAAAAACACACAATTTTATGACTTTATGATGATGAAATATGTTTTTCGGTGCAGAGAATTAAACGGGAACTCCCATTTGAATAATAAAATATGTATGTGATGAAGTATTGCACGATCTAATAGTGATGATTAGTATCAAAAAAATTGAATAAAATACCCGTACTTGTAAAATTTAAAATATTTTCCATGCATGTAACTACTTCAACTTAACAAGGAAAATATGTAAATGTTTAAAAATATTTAAAAAACCATGTGCTTAAATAAAATATGTACTTAAATAATTTTAATGCAATTCAATCAGAGATCTGTGCTCATAAATTACATTACCTACATTTCTGCATGTTTGCATATCGTCGTCTAAAGTACAAAACCGTGTATCGTCATTCTGCGTAACGGACATTTGCTGCCAAAAATTGGATTTGCTCACACAAGCTCTTGGGCCAATCCTTATCCAAACGTCCTGAAAAATACTAGCCAAAAATGCGATTCCTTTATAAAAAAGAGAACCGTTATGAAATATGAGTATTTTTTCTGTCTATAAAAAAGTTTATACAAACTCGCATACGCGGTTTTGTTCGTTAAACGACGACATGTTTTTGGTTACTACAACTGTCAAGTACACTACGAATAAAAAAATAAATCATATAAATAATAAGGTATAATAAGAGTCAAACTTAAATACATACTCCATACCTAAAATCTTTGCAATAAAATTTATAACTGTCTTAAAAGATTTTAAATAATAATAAATAAATAAAATCTTGTCTTTACTTTAAAATCGTGTAACTCAAATGTAGCACAGATTCACTCTAAATTTGTGCCGTGTAAAAAATTTTAGGTGGAGACGAACTTTATGATAATTTTCTATTAACGTAATGACAAGGGTACTTTAACCTTCAAATGACAACGGCGGTGTTCCGCTCACCCCACGACTTCATAAAAGCCTTAATATTATCTTGTTCATTTTGTTTCCTCTTTTTATTGCTTTCTATATTCCGTAAATAGCCAGAGAGAAAGTATTGCCACCGCTGGGGTTTCCAGTGACCCCTGTTACTATTTGTGTATTTTTTGTGATATTAAAATAAATGTACATAAATTTTTTAAGACAGAAATGGCTTCGTTGTCAGATATTCAACGGTGATGAATGCTGTTCAGAGGGCAGAGGAATATCTGAATTTAAGTATTATGTATCGGTTCAGTCATAGGAGGAAAATGTTATTTTCAATAATGAAAAAAGTTACTATGTGGCAGTGTTGCCACAAAAAAAATACCAAACTCCTCAAAAACAAATGAAAGATGCTCAAAATCCGAACAAATTACTCAAAATTTCCTTTTTAACTATTTTCAAGTACTTAGCATAAATATTACTTACATTCTCCAATTCAATTGGTACATTTGTTCTTGCGGTTCAAACAAAGTATCACCGTTATTTTGTATGCCTTGGTTTGCATATAATATTTCTGCAACTATTCAGTGCTCAATCTGGTCCTCAACTCAGTCCTACATATTTTTAAACTACTAAATATACGTTTTACTCAAACATTAGAAAAGGGCTGCATTAGTAATGCAAATATAATTTTTTTTTAATTGGGAAACTTTATGAACCTGAAGAATATTTTAATTCCAAACCTTTTTTTCTACTATTTTTCTGTGTCTAATGAAGCATCAATATGAAGATCCTTATGATCGAATGAGGACGCATGAGAGAAAAATCGAAGAAAACCAAGCCCTTTCACATTATGAACCAGAAGAAACCTAAATTTTTTGCTTGAACAAGTCATGTTTGCATGGTGCATGGCGAAATGGGAAAAGTAGGTTTGAGAAATGTTCGGCAAGCCGCTTATGTGGTGTATTTCGCTCTTTATGAAACTTCGGAAAGTTTTTTGTTCAAAAATTTGCAGAGCGATTTAACAACTCTCTTGTGTAAAATATGGTTGCATTTGTTATCTGCAAATATATCGAGAGGTAATTCCTCAAAAATTCCTCAAAATAAAAATCCTCAAGTCCTCCCGAAATTCCTCACGTTTTGAAGAATTGCTCACTGCTATGTGGACACTAATCCAGCTCAATCGGGAGCAATGGAGTTAAGGAGTAAGAATGGAAATGTTTGATCTTCTCCTTCACGAGCTTCGAGGCGCACACCTCGTAGAAACATTTTAACTGTCCGCCGACTGGCTAGCAGTGTTGCCAGAACTCTTTGGACCTTTGGCTAAACTGTTCCAAATAAATTTTATTTAAATAAATCATGAGTATAAAGACTAGTTCTTGGAGAGAAGCTGCAAATTCAAGCCGGAAAAATTTTGCCAACAAAAATTTGCAATTAGGAAAAACATATGATTGTGACCCATGGTTGGATTTTTTACGACAAAGAAAGGAATGTTGAAGAGGATCGGACTAATAAGAAATATACAAAATTCTATACAAATTTATTATGTTTGAAATGCAACCGTGGACACTAGCTGGCGGGGAAACTTGCAAACTTGGAGAGAACTTGGGAGCATTTTTTTTTCAAACTATCTGATATTTTGAGTGATAATTCTCGCTGAATTTTCGACGAACAAACTATTGTCTTCCCAGAAAGTTTTGCTTTAAGCTTAGTATCCAGCTCTTAAGAAAAGCAAAAACTCCATATAAAATGACGTACAAGAAATGGCTAAGAAATTTTCTTGAGTCAAATTTCCTTAAGGCAGTACGCAGTTCTTCAGAAATTTAGTACGCTTTCTACTACGGTTTTCTAAAGTTTTTTGTGAAAAAAGAGCACAAGGCAACCCAGGTTTGCAACAGAAATATATGCCCGTTCCATTATTTCTTGAGGAAAGAGTGAGGCAACAGGCTGTGAGGTATAAAAAATTTCAAAATTCCTTGGACACACACGCGAAATAATGGCAATTTTTTCTTGACCGTTTTCTTAAGAGCTGGATACTTAGAAATTTGTGCTCTCTTATTTAAATTTTGACGCATTCCAGTGTTGTTTCTTTTAATTCAAGTCGGCCATCGGTTTTTGGAATTTAAAGAAGTTCTCAGCAAAAAAGATTGTTTAAAAAAATACATATGTATATGTAGTGTATACATAGTGCTTGAAAATATCCATTTTTCCCTTACCTTAATTAAGGCAGAATGATTATGCGCTTTCTGGGAAGACTATGGGCCGTATGAAAAAATGAGCAATTGCTTTTCCTTAAAATTTCAGACCTCTTACTTGATTTATTCAAACAAAATTGAAGTAAAAGGTATGAAATTTTAAGTAAAACTAATTGCTTAATTTTTATGCATACGGCCCAATACCTGTAATATTTATATACATATATATTCTATGTGTTGGCACTATGTTCAAACACAAACGCGTGTTAAGCAAACAGTGAAACAATTTGTTATTTTCTAAGTTTGCGAATAAAACTTCACACTTAAATTTAAGACATTCATAAGAAACATTTTATGAAGAAAATCACCGCTACGGCCCTCTTAGGAAAAATATATTCGTTTAAAATAAAAATTTTTATAAACCTGCCTGACATGAAAACTTTCGCCGCGATGAGGCCAGCAGCCATTTCTAACAGATTTTGGGTTGCTTAGTCATAAATGGAAACATATATATTTGAATTTTAAGAAAACAAGGCAAAATCGGTTAAAAACGGCATTTTTTTTTTGAAAAACGGCTAACAAATCGGCTGCCGGCTAAACCTAAATTTCTCCTGCTGTTTGCTATCGCAACCGGCTAAATCTAGACGGAAAACGGCTAAAATGGCAACACTGGTTGCTAGTGGTGATGGTCAGAACATTGAAACTTGAAAGGATGCATTCACAACTTAAATTAGAAAGGGCCAATTACACAAACAGGGAACACGTTCACGTCCAAGAAATCGAGATAAAAAAGACAAAACTTGTTGCGAAAAATGTCGTTTGGCAGCATACCTCGAACAACGCAAAAATATTAGCTTAGCTGCATTAAAGTGAAAAAAAGTTGAACTGAAATCATAACTTAAATAAAAGAAATTTGTTTTCAGTCAAGGCGAATTAATATAAGGTGATAGCACGAGTACAAAAACAAAAATTTACATGTATTTTGTTTTTGCTTTGGTGGCATAAACTGTAAAGTGTCAAAATCTGTAAGAGTGTGTGTAGAAATTCAAACAAAATTTTTCAATTTGATATCAGAAGCCGTGCGGCGAAACACATACACAAAATCAGCTGAGCTAGTAACCACCACCTTATATAAATTCGCCTTGTTTTCAGTTTAGTTTGAATCAAATCAAAGATCTCAGAGTGAACAAGATTGAAAATATTTTTTTTGGTATTGTTTCAATAGAATTCAAAAGTGGTGGGGTAACGAATCACACAAGTTGCAATTTACGTAAACACAAAAAATGTTGTTAGACGAGGGTAATGTCCAATATGTGGTTAACAAGTATTAAATTTAAGGGCCAGCGTAAATCTGGCTTAAAAGTTTGGGTTCATGTAAAACTTTCAATTGAATTTCAACAATAGTATCTTATCTTGAGCAAATAAGTTCTCTTCTGTAAAACGATGGCTCTGACCAGTGGCCTAGTCGAGATTTCGGGAAGGGGGGACTTGATGAAAAAAATCTTAGCCATCACACATCGGCTAAAGCACTTATTCCAATACAAGGTACCAGTTTGACTTTTGCATGATGGGGATTGTTTGGTACTATATTTTGGGGCACCCCTCTAAAATGTGCCAATAGTCTAGAAAATGTGATTTACAAGCCTCAATCTGATAATGTTACCACGTGCCTCATTGAAGATAAAGTTGGGAAAAACAGGAATTTAAAAAACTCCAAGTTTTTCGTACATACGTATATAGATTCCTTTAAGCTGTTACAAACAGCAACACAAAATGGGGGTCCCTTGATTCTTCAAGGTCATCTAGAGATCATGCCAAGGTCATCTCAAAGTCAAATTCAGAATAACTGTATTAAATTTTCAGTTTTATTCAATGAATTTTTCCCGACGGAGGCTAACAGACCTCGGATTCGAAGAAGCTTGGCTCAATATGCAGAAACTTTTTTGTTTCTTTGTAAACCTGTGTAATATATCCAAACAGGTTTTTAAATTCTAACTTTTGTCAACAATATGCGTAAGAAGAAAATTGATATGGGGTGAAAAGGTTCCCCGGAAATTTCTGTTAGGAATACGAGTAGAGCGACAATCACAATCGAGAATGGCCAACAACCTGGCTAGTTTTGCAGCTGAGTAAAAGCATGTGAAGTGTGGCACGAAAATTTCGCTAAGTCGCGAATTTTTGGAAAAAAAAACATATCAATGTGACGTACTTACATATGTTTGCTGGCATATAAATATTTTGAAAAAAATGAAATGTTGCACACTTATACATATCTAAATGTTTAAACTTAAGTAGTTACGGGATAAATTTGGACCACCTAAACCGTTCTCGATGATTTTTTTCTTATTGGAAAGGGGTATCTTATAGCAATTCGGTTTGTATGTTTTGCCTTGAAAATTACTTGTTAACAAATACATTTACGCTACTACAAATCAAAAGACAATTACGTAGACATGGGCGCCAATCGATCATATTTAATAAACTGCATCCGCGACAAATGCGTTTTTCCATACAAATAAACCACTTCACCGTCACGCGACAGACAGGAGCAGAGATTTCTTTTCTCGAAGTTTCTAGAGAAAAATTTAAGCATTCACTGCACCCTGTATGAAAGCAACGTTTTCAGTTGCATATTTTCCGGCACACGATCTATGCAGATTGCTACTATTTATTCGTGTATTGTTTACCAAATACTCACCATTCATGTTTATCAGCATATGTGTGTACATAAGGGTGCTCCTTAAATGTGGAAAGCAAACTTTTACATCTGATTTCACAAGCCTCAACCCCTACGTCGATGCTACTACATTCGAAGATATCACATATAAATTGTGGTGCCGATTGGAGACGGTTAAGGCATGTCGCACAGGCGGCAAAGTTCAGATTACTCTATGAAGACGTCTTAACCGACTCCAATCGGGATATCCTCAACTTTGAAAGTATCGATTTTGGGTATTAAATTACCCAATCGACTCCCATCGGCATCAAAATTCATTTGTGATATCTTCGACTATGGTAGCATCGATTTTGGGTATTAGATTATAAAAAAAATTAATTTTAATTTTTTGAGTCTCTGCGCCCTGTGCGACACGCCCTAACCGTCTCCAATCGGGACCATAATTTATGTGTGGTATCTGTGAACATGGTATTACCGATTCAGCGGGTGAGACTGAAAAAATTCGTTCATTTGATTTTTTAAGGACCACTCTAGTACACAAATATATGTACATATGTATGTACACAGATCGACCGCGAAATGAGGTAAGGAAAGTAAACAAAAGTAGTGCAATTGCAATCATAACAAACAAAACTTCAATTGATAATAGCAGCATTGATGCAGTTCATCACAAGGAAAGTTCTATGCGAAAATTTTTAAAAAAAGTATTCGTACCGATTGTTCAGCACAATATAAATATTGCAGAACAGTGCTATTAAATCGTTTTGAAGATTATTTAAAGATCTAAGTACGTATTGCCAAGCAAAATGATTACGTCCCGATGTACTCGACAGCTGTTCCAAAGCGGTTGGCGCTGCAGCGGAATTAAAGTTCGTCCAACTCATGAGTTAAATGATCGTCGTTTAAGAATTTCAGTTAACCAAATAGTGTCTACTGCATCAACTCTCACGCAATCACCACAACCCGATAGAGATGCCCAGCCAATACTTTATTCATATTGGCGCAGTTCCTGTTCGTGGCGAGTACGCATTGCGCTCAACTTGAAAAATATTCCATATCAAACAAAAGCTGTCGATTTGTTTGGCGAACAGCACAGTGATGAATATCGTGCAGTTAATCCTATGCAGCAGGTGCCTACATTGCAAATAGGTGTGTATGTATGTACATATGTTAGTTAGATCGTAGTACTTATTTTCAACTCGCCACATTGCTCCACTTAGATGGTCACAGAATTATTGAATCGGTTGCTATCATGCAGTACTTGGAGGAGACACGACCACAGCCACCACTATTGCCGCCAGATGCCTACGAGCGCGCCAAGGTGCATGAAATTGTTGAACTCATTTGTTCAGGTATACAACCATTACAGAATGTGATTGTGCGCAAGTATGTTGGGAAAGAGAAACAGAAGGAATGGGCGCAACATTGGATAAAGCGTGGATTTAGTGCTCTTGAAAAAATACTCGCCACAACTGCTGGCAAGTACTGTTTTGGCAATAACATTACAATGGCCGATTGTTGTCTACTGCCACAAGTCTTTAATGCCAGAGGGTAAGATATGAGAATAAATAGTTTTCATAACTAAATAATTGTGTTTAATGTAAAATGTGTAATTCTTATATGTATTGATATCTAGATTTCAGATGGATATGAGTGAATATCCGATTATTTCACGCATTGCTAATGAATTGGAGACGATGCCTGCATTTTCCGCTGCACATCCGTATAATCAACCGGATTTTCCGTCTGGCTCAAGAGAAAAATAAAATACTTGCATGCTGGTTGAACTAAGTGATATATTAATATGGTCAATGGTAGCGGCAACACTGTATTATTGTATGTTCCAGCTAATTGACATCCGCTTAATGGTTTCCCCCCCATAATTGCTTTTCCTGGATATTAAAAACAAATATTATGCGCTTTCTCATACTAAATTAAGCGGAGGATGGACAATGTACTATGCTATAAACTTTTAGAATATTTCAAGAGCATAAAATTTGGATGTGTTACGTTTAAAATCTATAAAATTATAATATACTACATACATAAATTCTTATATCTATAAAGGAAAGGATATTATTAAAAGACAGAACTTACGGTAGGTACGTACATATTTAAATGAATTCCTAAGGAAATTCTCTAGAGTACTTCATTCGCAAACCGATCCGTAAGTAACTATCCGTCGGAAAATTCTAAGTTATGCAGCATTTCCCAAATACTGACGAATAAATGCTATGTTGATAAAAGAAAAGTCTTCAATGGAAACACAACCTATCAAATTCCATGCCAAGAGTTCAAACACTTCCAAAGTTAAAAATGTGTAGTATATAAGGATGGCAAAGTACACTCGTATAATTAATGCGCGTTAATTCGATTAAAAACAAATTTCTCAAGGAAGATAGGTCATGGTGGCTTAATATTTGACTGGCTGGTCGACTGCCACCTCGAATACGCCGGCATTTGATCGCTTTGCTTTGTTTGCTGCCAATTCGTTTTTAATTTATATTTATCCAAAACGATGAGGTTATACAACTAAGAGTCATTTTCTCAAGTATATTCTAAATTTTAACTGTCCTTTAAACATAAATTTTGTTCTGAAAAATTGTGCATGAAGAGCAGATAAATTTTACAATCTACTTGAGAAAATGACTTTAACCCATTTCGTACCACTGTTGTGTTTTCGAAACAGCAGAACTCAAAGTTTTTAAAAATAGATTAGCTGTAGCAATTTCATAATGGATTATGCCAAATGGTAGTTTGGCCTTTATATTTTACTAATTTTGTGCAAAAAAAAGCTTTTACTTGAAATTAGCCTTTTCTCCCTGCATGTAAAAAATAGCGCCAAATTAAGACCAGTTTTGAAATGACACGCATATTTTTTTTTTGTCTTCATATGGCCTAAAATATCAAGCCAAAAGGCCAATTTAACTTCCTGTGCCTATGTCCACCAATTGAGTTTTAGCTGCTGCTCTTGGGGCATGTGTAAATATGGGTTTCGCGAAACCGCCACTTTGGGACGATCCACTACTACTACCGTTACTGCAATATAAATAGTACTTCCGTAAATGCGTGGGAGCTGCATTGCCATATTCCTCCTCTTCTGTATTTGCGCTGCAACCGCATAAGCGTTTTTTGCCGAGCTCAACAAAGCCCATTTCTTTTCTGTGCCAACTGAACCAAATTCTTCTCCACTTGGTTTTCCATCGCAGTGGGGCTCTGCCTCTTCCTCTGCTACCACCAGCGGGTTCCGAGTGGAATACTTTCAGAGCTGGAGCTTCGCACAGTCGTTCAGCCCCATAAATTTTTTGGAGAAAATTCGGAGGCGTAGGCGTAGTGCCTTAATTTTTCGTATGTAACCTCTCAGGGTGTAAATCAAGCTAAAAAAAAAACACGAAAAATGGGTGCGATCGATTTCTTTTAAAGCATACCTTCCATACAAACATAACCTCATAAACCCCTTAAATATGCCATTCAAGGGGCATCGATTAATGTAAGACTCCGTCTATATATTTACAATTATAGGGTAAGTAAACATAGAAAAAATTTTCAAACTCGATTTACTTTAACGCATAGCTTAAAAGTGTCATTAAAATTTTGTCCATATATTTACAACACTGTGCGACAAAATCTAATAAATTTCAAAACACATTAAAGAATCGATATACTCACGAAACTATGGGCCAAATATAGTAAAACTGTGTTTTTAGTTTTTCACCCTAACATCAGGATTTTTTTGAAAGGACTTTGAAATTTTAAAGATGTGATTAATAAAAAATAATAATTAAAAAAATTTGAGCTATGTAGAATAACGATATGGGTACCGAATGAGAGAGAAAATTCTGTGGAATTTAAAAGCAATAAAGTTGTTTCGCTTACAAGGACGACTAGGTATTGAAAATGTTCTTTTAATAATAGTTAACTTTTTAAGTTAATAAAGATTGCAGGACGAAATTCGATATTAGTCCTCAAACAATGTTTAAAAAAGAAAAATATTGCAAATTTTCAAGGATATTTAAGGACAAGATTTGTACAGCACATTTTCCATACCCATTAGTCCTTATGCACCAAAAAATTTATTCTATTATAATTCTACAGAAGCTTTTCTTTAATATGACACCCTTACTGTTATTTAGGATAACTGTTATATATATAGGATATAGGATTGCGCTGCATTTTTTAAATAATAATTTTTGAAGTAATCATATTTTTCAAATTTCAAAGCAAACTAAGTACGCAGTTTTTCTATAATTTACCAATAGTTTCGCGAACATATTATATTATATCGTACTATACAAACTGCATACTTGTGCAAGCTGAGTTATTCCATATATGCATACATTTTTATAAAAATGGTGCCTCACGGTGGGTAAAACTGTTTAGCCTTCAAGGATAAAATAAAACAAAGATTGTTTTTGACTTTCGATGCAGCATGCCACGTTTCCGTAAAAGTAGGCAAAAAAAATTTACTTAGTCCATTATAAATTTTCTCATGAACTCTTTCTGTAAGGTTTGGATATTTATTTTTAAGGTTTTCGATACACATATGCACTTCATGAATGCTTGCAGTTGTAATTTCAGCTAATTCTGGATTATGAATGTCAAAATTTGACACAATCGCTGAATTCGGTGTTACTTTCTGAAACAGGTAATAAAAGGTGAAGCATTACCATATAACGCTTAAAAGTTAATTACCTTCATTATTTATGATTTCTAATACTTTCACTATTTTCGAAGAAAAGTTGGTTTCCTTGTTAATTGTTAGTTAGTTTGTTAGTATTAGTAATAAATATAAAAACCGAAAAATTCTGACAATTCGAGGATGTAATCGTCTAATTTTTTGTTTTAAATAAATATTGAAAATTTTCTAGGACGTCCAAGAATAAAATTTCGAAAGTACTTTTTCAATATTTATTTGTACTTGTGCACTAAAAAATATATATATTTTTTTCAATTCTACAGAACAGTTTGTTATCGAGTTGGACACTCACTTCCCTCCACTTCTTTAGCAACCTTAGATATCTTACGTTTACTTACCTTTTAAATATACGTATGTTCTAAACAATGGCTCGTCGACGTAAAATATATCAAAATCAAGCACAAAACTAAATTTTTTATTTTTTTATTCTTTATTTTTTTTTTTTTTGTAATGTTAAATTTTCTTTTATTGATTTCATGCCCATTATGTAATTAATGTATGTATGTATGTCTCATTTATGTATGTATGTATATCACGCTAAGAACTAGTTTTCTTTAAAATTGATAACAATGAATGCATTCATGGGCAATACGCATAATGCGATCTATATAATCTGTAATTTGCTGCTGACAAAGTTCACCTTACTGCCATTCCTAATCCTACGTACGTACATATGTATGTATGTAGCGCCACTGTTGATGACCCAGCATGATGATGATTTCGTCTACTCCTCATACAAGTTTAATTTATTTATTTATTGACTGATTATGTTGATTTATTTATTTTCTTTTGAGGGGATGATTTCATCGCAATCACAGTTACTCTCAATGGCATTTCGGCTATCTGGTTTTTTTATATTTATTTCCTTTTACTAAGTAGTTACAATACTTCTTCAATTGTTTGTTTTGTTTTTTTTTTCGTGTTTCTCCTTTGTAAATATTGAAGTTTTGGTTTTGGTACTGGGATTAAAGAATTTAAATAATTTCTTTTATTTTTCTCCTTGCTTCTTTCTCTTTTGTATTTTGAAGGTTTCAGTTGGTTTTTTGTTTTAAATATATACTCGTATATATGTATGTATGTAGTTTTAACAGCTGAGCTTAAAATGTTTTTGTTTTCTTTTTTTTTTTGTTTGAAGGAGTGTTGTAGTATTGCAATTTGACTTTACTACAAATATCTAGGTATATATGTATGTATTTTGTATATAGATATATATTTATATATGCATGTATTTGTGTATTAAATAGTGGTCTTATGCATTTTGTCGGTTTTTCTTCGGAATTATTCAAAGTTGGTAATTGTAGTTGTTGTTAATTAATTATCTAATTTTTTACATTTTCTTTTTGGATTGGGAATATGTAGCAAATCAATAATTTGTAATTACGTTTTGCAAATTGTAATAACAGTGAGTTTTGCAACAAATGAAATTTGGTATAGTGTTTTTTTATCATTCAATATTACAAGTTGTTTGTTCTCTTTGCTTCCCATTTCATTTGCAGCGTACTTGTGTTTCAACTATGTTTTTTGTTGCTGTTTACATTTACTATTACATTTTCATATACACATATATATGTATATATACAATAGCCTACTGAAGCAGATCCCGACAATTCAAAATACTTACTTATTCTATATTTATTTTGCTTACATACCGAACGTTTTCAGCTGTGGTCAATGCCACAACCATCTGCCTTTTTTTTTCTTTTGACGGGTCATATCTCGTAGTTAACTCACTTTCTAACTCCTTATGTATACAAGTATTGACATTTGCTGCTACTATTTTTACACTTTAAAGTTTCGTTCGGCTTTCTCGTTTGCTTTGTTACTTGCATTCGAACGGAAGGCGTAAATATTTCCTTACAGTTTTATGCAACTTCAGCTTTTGCTTTTCCTTCTGGAGGTTTCCGTTTGGTTCAAATATAGTATGTAATTACATACATATCTATGTATGTTTTCATGCCAATACTATACAGGTATGTAGTTTGTTTTGCACTTAATGTACATGCATACATAAAGTTATTCCAGTGTTCTTAAATTTTATTTTATCTTTATAATATTAACCACTTCCTTGTTCGGCGCCTATACTTATGCTGCCTTAGATCATACTCAATCAATTGAATGAATCAATGTACAATATAACTTTTAATTTTCAAAATTGTGCTAGGAAGTGTAAATAAATCTGTGGAGGAAAAAAAATCTTTCATATACATACGTAGTGTGGCGGAAATATAAATAGGGGCGCGAAATTTTAACAAGTTTTGGCTATTTTTGTTAGGTTTATTCAATGTTTATATTTTTTATGTAAAAGCTAAAAAAAAATTCATAGTAGTATTCCAAAAATTTTCATTAAAATTCGAGCTTTTTAATCAGATTGCTTAGAGCTTATCGTCGATTTTTAGATTTGTTTTGTTTTTTTGAAGGTGTTGCTACTTACTCTATTCACCATATAAAAAATGGTGGAACATACTTTTCATGAAAAAAACGCGTTACATCGTCAACCAATATAAAAAACAAAATGCCAAAAATCAAAATTTTTTGGAGCCACTTCAAAATAGCGCTTAATAGTACTAAAAAAAGGCTACAAACTTTTAAAAAATTCTGATTAAATTTTGTATGCAATTTTGTTGAAATTTGTCGTATTTTCCAAACTTTTGTACAACGTTTAAAATTCCGACTTACATGGTTTTTGTTAGTCATGCTTTAAGAAAAAAGAGTAAATATAAATAACATAAAAAAGAAAAATAGCCAAAGCTTGCTTTTAAAATATCGTGTCCCTATTTATATTTTCACCACCGTACATATATAGGTATGTGTGTAAATATGTACTTCGCTTCACAATATGTTGGTATGTATGTACATATGTTCAAGTAATATTATGCTTTATGCCGCTAACATTGAATAAATTTGAAACATTATTTATGTATGTATGTATGTATTTGCATCCTCTTTTTGGAGTATCATTTTTGCTTCTACCTTTTTGTTAAGAGTAAGTAAAAATCACTGAATTATTATAAATAACAAGTAATAATAAATTCTATATATGTATGTAGCTCTAGTTGTTTTCAAATGTCGGTTGCGCGCTAATTAGTGTGAGGAAAAATGGAAAAAAATGCGTGCAACTACATACATATTTGGACTATTCATTGTATTTGATTCAAATTTGTGGATTTTTACCGCCATGCCTACCATTTGTTTGTATGTATGTATGTGTCTTCGTAAATATTTATGTATGTGTAACCTAATTTGAACTGTGTGTTTGTGTGGATAATATTGTTTGTGTATTGTATATTTGTATATGGTGCAATCAATACCCGTCATATCAATAACATTTTTGATGAATATTTCGATAGCGATACCAACACATATCGATAATAGCAAGAAAATCATTAATTTATCGATATCTACTGCTAAATTAATTGATATAGATGAGACCGCTAACAATCTCGATAGAAACATTGATTGCGTTATCGACGATAATTTCGATGAAAACATATATCATTAAATAGGAGTAAGAATAATCGAAATATATTACTACTTAGTGGCTGTTAATCATGTGCCGCCCAAGGTTATTATAAGAGCTTTAAGTAAGCTCAGAGTTAAAATCAACTTAATATCCGTGCAGCGTATGGTAATATAGGTATGGCACGAAAGGGCCTTCCCTCCCCCCATTCTTTGGATCGTCCTCGCCAGCGACGTACTGGAGGTGTTTGAAAGGGGATGCACTTAAGTTAGTGGTCATGTCGTTCGAATGGACACCGACGCTCCAGCTCTGAAAGTATTCAACTCGGAACCCGCTGGTGGTAGCAGAGGAAGAGGGAGGCCCCCACTGCGATGGAAAGATCAGGTGGAGAAGGACTTGGCTTCACTTGGCGTTTCCAATTGGCGTCAGTTGGCACAGAGGAGAAACGACTGGCGTGCTTTGCTGAACTCGGCCAAAATCGCTTAGGCGGTTACAGCGCCAAAAAAGAAGAAGAAGAAGAAGAAGTTCCTGGACACTCAGTATGAGCTTATGCAGGACTTTCTATTAACCCTACTAATATCGTGCGGACAGGATTAAATATTTGGGTTTGTGGCTCGGCAGAAAGCTATCCTCGAAGCGAAATATTGAGGATCGAGTAAAAATAGTATACGTTGCTCTATAATGCCGTGTTAAAACTCTATTAGAAAATAATAGCTTGGCTCAGAAGTTAAAGCGCATGTAAAGAGTGAACCCTTCTATAAACAGTGGAAAAATCAAAGTCTCTAGGACAGAGATCCAGTGAACCAATTTACGGATGAGGTAGTGTATTCTGTTAGAAACTCTTAAGGTTCACGAATTTCACGCAGAGGTAGTCGCGATGAAAAAGAAAGGCGAATACTAGAGTAATAAGGAATACCCAGTTGCAATCAGGGCGTTAACAATGCCTATGCCGGACATCTCTCTCAGTTGCTAGATAATCTTCAAAATTAGGCTGTTACGGTCCTAAGGTAACTGCAACTATATCCCCTGACAATAAAGATGTAGGCGTTCCTGTGATAACTTAATTAGCGCGTTTTTGCGCGAATTCTATCTCGGGGGATACATATATATCAATGTACATGCTATGTTGCTTGGTCGAACCCTTTTGATTCTCTAATGAATCTACCGATTTCTCAAATGGTACCTCCTGATAGATCCGTTAGCTGTGCTACTAGATGACTACCTAATATTTTATGTCTAATATTCGAAAGGCCTCACCATCCACAAGGAAAAGCACTAGACACTTTCTCCGCTATCTTCTAGCAGGCAGCTGCGACATATCGTATTATGGGGTAGTCCTATATTTGCCGCATATTTGCCTAGGAGCCAAAGCCCCCTGATGGTTTCTACAATTCTGAACCCCTCTGACCTTGATCTTCTAAGTAGTTCTAAGACCTTCGTCTAACAACCTGTGTCTAGCCAGTTCAAGGAAGTGCAATGCAATATCTTTTTGAACTATTCCAAGAGGGCAACCCAGTTCCAGCGCTTTGTATTCGTCCAAACCAGCTCCTGCCTTCGCCAATTCATCAGCCTTCTATGTTCCTTTGTCCGAAAACTCAGACAAGAGAGGCGGTATTTGACTGAGATTCTGAGCCCAGTACCATTTTGCATTCCCAAATAAACCTCGGCGATGGGTTGCAGAACTTTTTGTTGAGCATGCGGCGTTTTTGCTAATAATCTTTTGTAGATTACTTGCAGCTTCTGATTCAGTAAAAATCTTTCTATTCAGCGGTTTCAAAGAGCAAAAAAAAAAACAATGTTTTTTAAGAATGTCCCTCGTCGCCTACCATAACCTAATCTTAACCTAAATGTCTTGAATATACATAAAATCTGAAGTTCTGTTTATAGGTAGCCTCCTTAATTTTATGAAACTTTTTGCACTGGTGGTTAGGGATGGCAATTACAATACAAAATATTTATCGATTAATCAGAACTTACTGTTAAAATGAAAAATAGGGAAAAATTCGTGCTATTTTTTTTTTTGTGTTTAACAGAGTTTTTTATAACAAGCAATTTGGACAGCTTTTTGGCGGCTGATCTGATTCGGCTTTCAAAAATTATTGCCCGGTCTTTAAAAAAAAATTCTCACGTTCCGCGGGTAAAGCTTTAAATAAATCGCCTTTAACTGTTTCCATGCTTCAACAGTATCCCGTTTCATGTCTAAAACTTGACAATTCAAATAGAAACTCAGTTCGCCTTGAGCAAATTGATCAGCATTGCACCTGCGTCTTTCGGAACGCAGTCTACGAGTATGTATGTACGTAGTTGTTTACTGAACGAATGATTTGGTTTTACATATATATAATCAGTGGTGTGAATTTAAGAAATTACAGAGTTGTTTCACTCACAAGAAGAGTTACCAGTTTAACAAATTTAGAACTGAGATTTAGTCCGGAAAAGCGAGTATTGGACGCATTATCTGTAAAAAAAACTTTTCAACAAGAAAAAAAGACAGTTCGTTTTCTGGTGCATTAATTTGACAGTCCATAATGACCAAGTGATTTCAAGCAGGTCAAGCAATGTAACCATTTCTTGTAAGTATTTGGTGTTAAGTATCAGCTAAATTATTTATATCCTTCTTTTCATTTATTTGTGTTTCTTTTCTTAGTCGGCACTAGTAGTATGCAACGAACGAGATAAAATAGAACTCGCCTTCCACATATGTATGTAGAATTTTTTTTTTTTTTTTTTGGTGTTAGTCGTGAAATTTTGCGCCGCCGAAACGAGTTTACCACGAAAAACACTAAGGTACATTAAGTATTACGAGATGTAGTTTGTATTTTCTATATTGTAGTTGTTGTTGTTCAAATGTTATAGAATTGATAATGCAAAGCAGACATTCTTCCTGCTCACTCAAGCACACACAAAACACAACAGCACAAGACATTAATAGCTCAGATCCAATACTTTTCGTGTAAAATCCTGTAAAAATGTCAAACAGCAAAATTACTCTCTGAAGTGAGAATAAAAAGTGAGTAAGAACCGAAAATGACGGTAACACAAAAAGGCAGTTTTCCTGTAAAAACGTCGAACAGTATTCTTTCAAATTAAAAAAAAAAATAAACCGAACAAATGGAAGGCGTTAAATTAAAAGTTGATTGCTATCCAGGGACATTATATCGCATACGAAACTGTACATACATAGGTAATACTTTAAAATTTTTCGCTATCAACTTTTGTTTGCTTTTGTGTGACAGATAATCACTTGACACTTTACATGATTTCACCAGAAGAAAAAGTTCGGGTAAAGTTTTGCAACTTCATTCTCTACAAAGCACCCCAAAGATCGCTCTCAATTTCAGAATTTTAGAGTACGGGAACATTTTCCCGGTAACTTCCTGCAAGTTGGTGTGAAAACCTGCATGTTTATGGAGTACTGGATCAGAGCTACTATGTGCAAGAATATGTAGAATGAAATATCGATCTTCTTCACAGCATTAAAAGTTCGTATTTGTTGTTTTGTAATTTTTGTTTTTATATAATGTTTTGTTTCAAATATACATATTTCTATTTTGCTTCCATTCAAATACATATGTACGTATGTATGTACATATGCATGTTGTCTGTACGTATATATGTGTAAATAAGTTTACTACTTAGTGTAATTTTAAATATGTATGCTTTTGTAAGATTTATTAAAGATGCTTTTATTTTTATTTTTTCTTAATTCATATTTTATTAATTAAATATGCACACAATTTATCGAATCATGCGCAATCTTAGTTAAGTATACAATTGCGTACGTAATTATGCACAAAAATTTTATAATTTAGTTTTGTTGCATTTTTTTTAAATAATATCGCATTTCGACTGCATTTGATGCATTTTAATATAAATCGCATACTCATTCGCATACTCATTTTCACCTTTAACAACTCCAGCCCTTCTTTTGCTTTCATCCTCTGCACTGAGCTCATTGGCGCCCTAACCATAACCTTGCACGTTTATTCGATTTCAAGTGGCCATTTGCATACTTATGCCCCATTTTTTATCACGTTACTTGCTTCGTTTAGATCGTCGTCTTTGACTTTGCTTCATTAGCTTAAATAAGTTTCATATACAATATATATATATATATATATATTTTTTTTATATATTAATTACATATCACAGATCCAGTACATTAACTTTGTATTTTTTCGCTTTTTCGCTAATTTGGTTTTTTGTTTGCATTTAGCTTAGTTTAGCTTTGTTTCGCTTCGTTTTGTCTAATTCTTCAATTTCAATGAAGTTTCAATTTTTTTTCCTCGCTCAATTGAAATGGTTCGGATGTGATTTTCAATTTTGATGTTCACCTGTATATGTATGTATGTACATACATAGATGCAATTAATGTTGCTGATGAAGATTCTTGTAAGGGTGGTGGTGGTGATATTGGTGGCGCTGGTGGTAGATGGTTGTGATGATAACTTTGATCTAATTTAGTTGGCGATAGGGATTTTGTGATTTACGACTGTTATAGTAGTTCAGTGTTGTTGATATTTTAATGTTGTTGTTTTCGTTTTTGTTGTTGTTGTCTTAAGGCATTGAAACTGCGTTGCCGTACGTTGTCTGTATTTAGCGATTTGTATGTTTTTTTAGTATTTTGATGAGCGAATGTGACATGACTCTCGATAAACTCTTGTACTTGTCTGATTCATTCTGGTCCAATCTGTTTTGACATTTAAAAGATTTTTGTTTAAGATGCGAATGAGAATGCGAAGAATTTTTTTTTTTTGTATTTTGTAGTAACTGTAGATTTTTTAATTGTTCAAATGATTACCGTTATGGCAATTCTATGTACATTGTATGTGTGAAGATGCTCTGCGAACTTACGCAAATGTTGCCATGAATATGTGCGCGTGTGTGTTGAGTGTGTTGAGTGGATGCGCGTTAGAAGAATGCATTGTAACAACTTAAATTGGAAATAAAAACACCTTTACAGCAAAAGTAACAACAAATTTAGTTGAATACCTTCAATAGACTAGTAACACTTCAATAAGGGAATTTTTCAATATAAAGAGACATATTTAAATTTTGGTCTGCATCTGTGAATTAAAAACCTCTGAGAATTCGCAAAATACCAAAGTTTTTTGTTTTAAATTTTCTACTATCGGAACTCGGCTCTAGAACTCCCCTAAAATACTTCACAAGTCATTTAGATGATCAGCCCTAAGGACAGCTATCGCTTAGTTAATGTGCACTTACGGTATATTGTAAACTATTTTTCCGACGGTTACTTACACTTATTAGACAGATTAAACCTGGGCCGAATCGTTCAGGATTTTATGGTAAGAAGCTCTGTGCGCAGGCGTTGTCTAATACAGCTTAACTCGCCTGAAATAACGAATCATCTTTGTATGACAATGCGCATATGGTTATTTTTTCACCCGAGTCACCGCCTATTTTTCAATACTCCCCAAATAAACCGATTTTGCTGGATGCCATCTTACTTACTTACTAATTGAAAGATATGCTTACGAGAAGGGCTTAGCGTTATGATGTTCACCTTTTACCAATAATTTTTTTTTTTTCAATTAAATTAAAATAAAAAAAACAAATTTTTCTTTTTAAACAATAAAACGGAATAAATAAAAGAAAATTTAATCAATAGAAGAAAAAAATATGAAAAAAAGCAAAAAATAATATTTTTTAAAAATTAAATGAAATTAAATTTTTTTTTTCTTACAACAATAAAATCTAAAAACTAAATAAGAAAAATAAAAAAATAATAATCAACAGAGTAGAAAATACTACTTAAAAATTGTATAAAACTACAAAAAGATATATTTTTTTAACATTAAAACAAAATCCAAATTTTGAAAATCAAAATAAGATCATGAAATTAAATGAACCATAAAATATTTTTTGAAACAACAAAATCGAAAAATTCAAACAAAATGATTGTAACAAAAGGAAATCGAGTTAATTAAAAAATGGAAAATAAATAAAATAAGTTCCTAAAAATCAAATGCAATAAAAAACATTTTTTTCTTTTTTTAAGTAATTAATTCTAAAAATTAAAAGAAAATTAAACTAAAAAAGAAAAAATTATTTAAAAAAGGAAAAAGTGTCTAAAAATGAAGTTAAATTAAAATATGCTTCTTTTCAAAAGACTAACACCTAAAACTTAAAACAAAATTAAATTAAGAAAGAAATTAAGAAAAAAAAAAATTAAAAAATATATATAATTTTCTTTTTAAAACAATAAAATCAAGAGTTTACGGGGTGTGCAGGACACAGTGGTTAGCGCCGATGACTTTTGCACATCGATAATGCGGGATCGATTCCTAATCAAGTCTAAAAAAAGAAGACTGATGAGGAAATGTGGTGATCTCCGAAAAAGTAGCTATAACTTCTACCACTTACACTGTGTTGCTTGTTTCCATTTTTCTAAACAAATAAATCGTGGCACTAAACTCAAAAACATTACAAAAAAAAATTATTAAAATCTAATAATTAAAAGAAAATTGGATCAAAAGAGAAAAAAATTAAAATAAAAAAGTAAAAAAAATCCACTGCCCGAGGACTCGAACTCGGATCTCTCGATTAGCACGCCTGTACTTTGCTCACTCGGCCATTATCAAAATACTTTTTCACCACGAGTGGTGAATGAGAGAGCATTTTTTCTGAGGCTTTTGTACTACAATAACAAAAATGTTTCGAACCACTTATCTTGGCTTCTGTCTTTCATTTGTCTTACGAAAACGACAGTTAATATACTAAGTCTAAGTGCATCTATATCCACTTCCCAACCTAACCTGCCTGAAGCAGCACTGCCGGTTTATTTTGTTAGGCGGCACTGTATGGAGCACTTGCGCACCACTGATTTTTATATTCGCTCTCACTGAAATTTTGTTCGAAATCGATAACAAGACGACTGATGTTTCAGGCCGCCAAACGAAGTTGAATAGTTAAAAGAACCAATGAGCAATCTGACCTATCATTTGTAAATAAGTAGATATATGTTTTCTATGTTTACATTCCAATTTCGGATGAATCGATCAAATGATTGATTTGCAGTTTTTGCTATACATATGTACCTATGTATGTATTCAGTGTCTATAGTGTGTATTTAGTATGCAAATATATATATGTATATATTAAATGAGCGCTTAATGGCACATGAAACTATCCCAATATAGAAATACATATATATATACATGTATGTCCCATCGCTAGCTTGGAGTGAAAAGTTGAATAAACTAGTTTTAAAATTTTACAGGAGAGAATAAAAACTTTTCAAACTCATTTTCTCCAAGCACTTACTTTGCAAACATTTTTATACAAGATTGCGCATAAACTAAAAGAACTCCAAACGAATCATATTCCATAAATGTGATGAAAACTATTTGTATTCCTTGGGGCACAACTTTGGTGACTATTTGCTTGAGTTTATCTTGTCTATTTTGCGACTTCAGTTTGAAGTCATCATCATCACTGTAAAGAACATTATTTAGTATATCAACCCGGCATTGCGCTGAATAAAGCTAAATATATTATATTACAATTGACGACCAAATACAAACAAAATATAAAGGGGTCCTCATATCCATTACGGTAGTTTTGGTAAACTGCCAGTTGGTACTCGGTAATTTTATCAACTATGAAAGTCTTTTTCAGCTTACTAGTGTTATGCTGACTTTGCTAGACATTGAATGACAAAATGTTTAATGAGAATGTTGCGCATTAGAAATACCAGTGCTATTACGTTCATAAAAAATAGAGTAATTATTTCTGTTTCCACATGGCATTTTTTAAATGGCATAAAATTTTTGTAATTTCAATGCCTAGTGAAAATTCGGTATTAGTTTGTTAAACTATTTTTATAAACAGTTGATTCCTAATTTTTCTCTCGTAATAAGAATTATTTGCAACAGAAACTTGAATGAATTTTACTTACTCATATGCGTTATGCCTCTCGACAGTGGGCGGATTTAAAATTGAATAAATATCGAACCGCTGATTTTAGTTTATCAACTACCAGAAAAATTATCAAGTTTGCCACCACGATTGATTTAAGTTTATCAACTACCAGAAAAATGATCAAGTTTGCCACCACGTTAATTCAGTTATCAAAATACATGGGGAAAAATTACCGAACGCCGAGTTACCAAGTAACAAGCTCACTTTAAGCTAGCAATATGGGAATATACCTGTACATGTAAATGTATGTAAGCATGTTTTTTACGCTTTATATCAGAGCTTCGGGGCAAAGGTTTTTTGTTTTCATCGCTCCGCTCCGGTAGTTTATTTCGCTCCGAGCTCCGCTTCCGCACCTATTTTTATTTATTTAATTTTTTTACGAACCCTTAGCGCCAAAAAATATTAACCGAAATAATTTTTTAAATTTTCCTTTTGATGCAGATATGCATTTACCTGCTCTACATATAAGCACTTCTGTATCCAAAGGGGGGAAATAAATTCGCGGTTAGAGCTCGGTATACATATGTATGTATGTATGCATGTACTTTAATGGGTTCACATACATACATACATACTAGATACACTTCGATGTACAGCTATTTATATGATCCCAATACATTTTGTCTTTAAATAAAATGGCAGATATTGACGCAGTCAGCAAAAAACCGATCCGAAAATGGAAGAGAAGTGAAGAAAATGCGGATTTTTGTCCGTTTCATTTTCGAATACTTTGACGATCCGTTTTTCCAATAAAGTGTGCGACAGAAACATATGTACAGATAGACGGACTGTTTTTCTGGAAATTTTTTATTGAATTTTTCGTTCAACACGCTTTTCTTTTGCAATTCACAGACACTTTTTCATGGCTCGAAAAAAAATTAATAAAGTAAGGAAGCGCCCAACGGCATTCGAACCCGGCTCCGTCTGAAAGCTAACAAATACTAGCACGCTCCTCTACGCGCACTGCCAAATGAATGGAAATGTGAGTCGTATTCTGTTCGTTTTCGTTTTCGGATACGTAAAATTGTACGAGACCACACTGTCGGCAAAATTTACGTTTCTCTACAGGCTGAGAAGTCATTAGGGCTCTTCACGATCTTGTGCATATGTGCTTGCATTTGCATATTTCGGTCAATTTGTTAATTCACAGCAATAAAATGCAAATGGTTGTCATGGTAGCAAGGTAGCCGACTGCTAGGCATTGCGCAATGAACAGTATTGCTAATAAAAACATAATACAAATTTATTCAACACGGTTGTTTTCAGTGGAAAAAAAAACAAAAAGAAAAATTAAGTACATTTAATTTTCTTTAAGGAGCTAAGAAGCAAATGATTTTTTTTTTAGCTCTTTACTCCAGTCGGCTCCAGTCAAAATCCTTTGCTGTGCTCCGCTCCGAAGCCCTGCTTTATATGACTTCCTTTGCCAATGTACATAAATATGTATGTATACACAATGTTTATATGTCTGCATAGTAGGAGTGTCGCATGATAATATTTGTGTGCATAAATGAATGTCAATTTTAGGGACTATTGGAAGGGTTTGCTGATATATGTATGTATGTATGTGCATATGTATGCACGTTTTCGTAGTACATGACTATGCCAAAATGTGGATGCTTGGAGATGCGGGACTTTTGTTTTATTTTATTTCTATTTTTTAAAATTGTAACTTTATTCATTTATTAATTTTATTATATCTCTTTAACTACCATTTTATTCAATTTGCCTACTAAAGTTAGTACTCTCATATATATTTATGTATATATAACTATTTATGTATGCTTGTATATATATTTTCGCTTTTACAATTTATTACTTATACATATATGTATTCATTACATTACATTATTATTGAGTTAATTGAATCGAATTTTAAGTTGAATTGAATCTGCATAACATTTTATATATGTATTATTTTTCGTAAATCACTATTATTATTATTATTTTTTATTTTAAAATGGGAAAAATGTATTTTTTAGTTATTTTCAACTGCACTGCTACTGGTTTTTTTTTATTTTTGTTTTTTGTTTTTGTTTTGTTCCTATACCATAATGCAAGGACACACACATTTCTATATGCATTTAACGAGTGTATGTTTGTATGATTATGGCTATATGTGAATGTATGTACATGTAGCTTGTGTACTAAAGTTTCGAACATTTAATAAAAGTCATTGTTTTATTCCTTCAATTAGCATATTTTCATTATTTTTTTTTACTTTCATAACATTCAATGTTATTAATGTAATACATTAAGGTCCTAAAAAGCAATGTATGTATGTATGTAGCGTTAATTAAGACAAAAAATTAATAATTATAATTTAATCACAATCGCGTGATGTTTTAAATAGTACTTTGAATTTAATATATTTCCCTTTCCAATTGCGTAGCCTACTTCAGAGCGTGCTAGTCGCTTATCAACGAACACATATGTATGTATGTAGGTATGTAGTGTACTCAAATAATTTTTTGCTGCTGCTTAATCATAAATAGTATTTTAAATTTAGTTTTTTTTTTTTTGTTTTATATGCACAATGTATATGAGGAAAAATACATACATATTTTTATATATTAACTTAAAACAATATGCGCATATTTTACTATTTATACATACATATATTAAATAATAAGCATGTATGTGTTTGTATGTATGATTTTATATTGCACAAATTCATAAATGACAACAAGTTTTTTAAAGTATAAAGTTTATAGTGACAGTTTTTATATAATTCTGCTTGTGGGTTGTAGTTAGTTTCTTAGAATCATAAGTACATATATGTACACATATGTATAAGTGTTAGCCGGAAATGTCCTCATCTTAATTGCAATTTACCTACATATGTATGTATGTATGTACTTACGTGTACTTGCTGTGTAACATGGGACTGTGTCTCTGTTTATTGTAGTTTGCTGTGTACGTTTTAATGAACTAAGCAGAGTTTCTGATAAATTCTCTCACAAAAAGGCGCTATGCTGCTGGTGAATTGTGAATTGTGAGTTGTGAATTGGTAACTAAATATGTTGACGCATTTGGCTATAAAAAAAAACTATACATATAACACGCGAAGGGATTTTTCGTCCAGGACATAAGATCTGCACTGTTCGCTCGATTTTCAAAACTGAGGTGTCAAATTTAAGCATTTGGCCTGTAGTCGTGCAAACTGGTTTTATTTTTTCGAAAATTGTTGCCACTGGTTGAACAACTAAATTAAACTTATTTAAGAATCATATCCTCACCGTTCGTTCGATTTTCCCAAAATGAGGCGTCCAATTAAAAGGCTTGAAATGCAGACGGGCAATAAGGTTATATCTTTTTTTTTTAAGTTGCCACCTATTAAAAATTATATTCAAATTACTTAAAAAGATTAATCAATTATTACAAAATGGGTATCAATCGAAATGGTTTTAGAAAGCTGCATTTCTTAACTTAATTATAGGATAGTTTTAGTCAAAATAAATCCAACTAAAAAAAAAATTGCAGCATTCAATAATTTTAATGCAAAGTCTGTCAAAAAGGCTGCTTCTTACTTAAGAGTCGGTTTTTTACTATAATGAATGCTTTAGCAAATATCAAAAGTTTGTAAAGTTGAAGTTTATCCATGCCATGTTGCATATTTTGAGGCGTTAGTACTTTACTAAACCTCCAATGGGATTTTACAAATCGCCCTTTATTTATTCCTCCGAATTTTTCTAATAAAAAGCAGCGATGGCTAAATATGTCAACACCAAATGGAAATAGCAAGACATATACTGCGAAATCAATCAATTCTGGCAGTATTGGGGACAGGTTTTATGACATCGCATATATTTAGGCACCGCTGTCTAAACTTTCACCAAGCCTACAATTTTGAAAATCGCTGCCCTTTATGCGATTCTCCGAATTTCTCGAATGAAAACAGGGAATGACTAAATATGTGAATGCTGAATGCAGAACGCAACAGACACAATGTGAAATCGTCCGATTTTGGCAGTGTTATGACATTGCGTATCTTTAGGCACACTTGTCTTTTATTTAGATATTTCTGGAGATAAAAATTTAACAGCGAATAGTAGCTCTGCTTAAGAAATTGCAGCGTCTCCAAAGTAACCCAACCTGCTGCTCATTCACCCTAGTTTATGTTGCTTCTTATGGGTTTTCACGTTGCATATTTTTAGGCGCAACTTGTGTTAATTAAAAGACTTTTGGTGAATAGAATTTAGCGTCATGTGCATATTTTTGGTATGCTTTCTGGGTATGGAATGCGTAAATGAGCAAAAAGATTTACGTTTAAGAAGTATATAGAAAGGATGGAGTGAATTTATCATTCGTGCCTGTATCGATTTTCTACCACGTCTCGACATTCCATTGGCTAATTGCTAAGTGAACATTTTTTTAATATACCCGTTGTACCGGTAGCGTATATTATATCATATACTTGCCCCATAACCTTTTAATTTCAAATCCTAGCAAAAAGTTCCAAACAAAGGTTACGTATTTTTACTCGCATTATACGCATCTCTCAGTATGAATATCCTATTTAAATAAATATACTTCCGGTCAATTTAAACCGCTTCTGCACCCCCGACTTCGTAGTACACATTTTTGCGTTTCCGATCCAATAAAAAACAGTTTCCTCTATTTTAGAAGGGTTTGATGGGTGGTCTAGGACACCTATGTGTCTGTAAACTGTTTCATCAAAAAAACTTAATTTTTTTTTTAAATTTAGTTTTGACTATGTTTTGATTTAGGGTGCAGCATGTAAAGCCTTCTGAACACCACGCAGCATATCTTAGACCAGGGCTGGGCACTTCTAGGTTAACCAAACACAGGTAATTGGACTACCAAAACAGTTTCCTATATCCGACATCAAAAGCCTTCTGAACACCACTCAGCATCTCTTAGACCAGGGGTGGGCACTTCTAGGTTAACCAAACACAGGTAACTGGGCTACAAAAAGCTTCACTTGTATATTATTAGCTTCTTTGTTTTACGCATGACATTTGACGAATGCCGGTTACGTTTTTGATACTCCGGCAAAGCGGTTGCTCTTCAGCAATGGATGTACACTCGGCGTCAAAAGGTAGAACATCAAAATTGTACCTGTTGTTAGTACTTTGCTTTTGCTTTTTTAAGGTTCAATACTTTTATTAAATTCTAGTTTAATAAAGTGCAAGTTTGAAGTTGCCAAAAAATCGCATAGATTTTTGATATTTTTTTTTTTGCTGATGGTATCACACATTTTCTTCCATAGAAACTAATTTTTTTATGGAAAAGAGTGCATAACACCGTCAGGAAGAAAAATATCAAAAATCGAGACAAGTTTTTAGCAACTTTAAACTTGCACTTTATTATACCAGAATAAACTATAAAACTGCATACCAAAAATTATTTTAAAAATTAAAATTAAAATGCTTGCAATTGGGATGAAACTTTGTGGAATTTTTATAATTTTTGTACAAAGTCGGAAATTTAGATTTATATGGTAATTGTTAGATAAAGAGCTATACTTTTATATAAAAAATGGGCCTTAAAAAAAGCAAAAGAAAAATAGTCAAAATAAAAAAAAAATAGTAAAAATATTGATGTGCTATCTTTTGTCGCGGGATGTATGTACATATGTAGGTGTGACGTGTGACCACCACTGCCCTGCCGTGCGCTGTCAAAGAAGGTGTCGACGCACAATTTATGCGAATTCATATACATATCTTAGTTTTGAAAAAAATTATTAAAATTGGTAAATTCTAGCATTACTTACTTATACACACTTCTTATGTTTTAAATTGTAGCATCCCCGCAAACTATCGAACTATATGGAATTTTTTCGATACTAAGTAAACTGCGCTGAAATATTAAATCTTTTGAGGTAGTTCTCAATTTTATGCAAGGTGTTTTAGACACATAAATTCACAACTTTTAGCCCACAAAACGAATGCCAAGCATATATTCGTATTTCACGGTTTTGCAGCTCAACTTTTCTTTTTTAGGGAAATTTTGTTTTGATTATTCCCGATTGTAGACTGTAATCCACGGATGTAATGTCACACACCCACTTGTGATGTATCTTTATTGCAATTAAATATCATTTAATCTAAACATACATTTGGGATCACTTATTTGCTTTTGTTGTTGTTGTTTTTGTTGTTATTTTTTCCAATTGCAGAATTGTATCTTTTTAAGCTAATATTTATTTTTTTTATAACAACTTATTCCCTGACTCACATGCAAAACAAAAAAATCTTATTTAAAATTATACGATTAAAATCATGTTTAAAATACATGAAATATTTCAACAGCAAAAATAACATAAGTATGTATAGAATATTTAACTTTAACATAGATAAAACAAACCACGCTACCTTTTCGTACTTAAAATGTGTACTTACGAGTGTATTCGTTTATTTACTTACTTACTTACATATGTAATGAAAATATGTATTAAATTTTATGCATATCGCTGAGTTTTTGTTTTCTCCTTCTTTTACATCGAAAATATACTCGCATAAATATGATTGTTTGAGATGACAAATGTTTGCATAGATATATGTATGTACGAGTATGCGTGTACTAACCTTAATGGCTAAGCCGAAGCCATTCTATTAAAAATTGCAAAAATACCTGCGAATGAGCATTTTCAGTGACATGGCGATTTTGAGGTAACCAAACTTGAAACGAAATGTAATTTTTACAATTATGAATGGTAAAAAATAGAGGTATTCATTTATTTTTTATTTTTTTGTTTTGTGGACATGGTGGTGCTTTTGATTTGGTGCGCATGAAAATGGCATTCGATTTTGTTACTATCGGAGGAAAGTTTTCTATTGAATTAGATTTGTATGCATTATTCTACAAATAAGTACTTTTTGAGCCTCATAGCTGATTTTGAGGAGTTATTGGTGATGGTGTTATACGTAGGTGTCGGTGGTGGTGGATGGTGAGTTGGTGGTTGTGGTTGTGGTGGTATGTTGTATGTTGGAAAGTGGTATTGCGCATGGTGACTTTTAGTGGTAGAAATGTGATGGCGCATAATTGATACTCGATTGATAAACGATGTATACACTCTCTGTTAAACGAGTACATAGAAAATGTTGTTCTTTTTTTAGTTTGGTCGATGATATTTTTAATGCTTTTCGTTCAAAATAAACCCCAAAAAAAAATAAAGCACACAAAACAACGTTTTCTCTTTTTTCATAATTTTTAAAAATTATTTATGTATATATTTATTTCATTTATTTAATATTTATTTAATTTGACATGAATTAGGAAAAAAGGCATTTCAAGTAATAATATACACTTACAAATTTCGTTAATGTTTTTTGTGGTATTGTATGTACTTATAGAATTACGATTTAAAAAAAATGAAATATGCTTAAAGAAGTACATATGTATGTAGGTTTATTAACAGACACTAAGGAAACTGAAATTATACTAGAAACATGGTGAATTTCTATGGCGAAGTACAATTTTTATGAGCTGCATGAAGTACAAGCGAGTTCGAATGTGGTAGTGAAAGTACATAATTAAGTAGTGTCTACCAAGGTAGGGAAATATAAAATTTTAAACATCGAAGTGGTATGAAACAAATTTAAACATGCGTAAAATACAAAAAAAAAATATAACAAAAAACGCCAAATGCGCTTTGAAATATTTTGCTTATTTTTTATGAAAGCACCAATAAGTGTAAGGAAATAAAAATTTTAATATTATAAATGGTTGTCTTTTTGCGCATATATTCCCTTCATTGGAAATTGGCATTTTTATAGAAATTGCGAAAAGAAAATCAAAAACGGTACTTAGTTTATATTAACATTATGCACAGATATATAAACGTATCGGTAATATAACGAATTGCACATATTTAAAATGTTTCAAATTTTAACCAATTATTATTAAAGTATAAATAAAACAATAAAATAATTGAATGACACGTTTTTTCCTCTTATTTTAAATATAACTAAGAACGCCCAATGCATGTTGATGAAAACAATGCAATTTTTACTTTAAAATTTATGTGTCAAAATTAAAAACGTGAAAATTTAAAATTAATTAAAATGTGCTATTAGCAACTTGTGATGTATACTACATACATAATTAACACTTTTACCTACTTTAACCTCTTTTTTATCAATTAAAAATTACCATAACTTAAACAAGTAAATCATAAAGTATAAATATTTTCAATGTTATTTGTAATATGTAACTTATGTTTGTGTGTACAAGGGTAATGTTTCAAAAAAGGAATATTTTTCTGGCATAGAACTAAACCATAAATCAACGAAACACTTTTATTGAAATCGAATTAAACCAATAAGTATAGAAAAATAAGTGGAAAAAATTAAATGTTTGCAAAAATATATACAAAGTGGTTCGATTAAAAAAAAAAATCAATTTTAAGGAGACTCAGAATGCGCGCAACATATTTTTACCACTTTCCAACAACTACGAGTGTGTATTAAGTATGTCTGTAGATAGGCAACGCCAATCATATGCGACAGTAACAAATTATTGTTAGTTATTCCCAGCAATTTTAGTATCTTCATTGCTCCATCCACATTCAATGTAACCGTTAACATCCACAGTGGGAAATTTGTTGTGCATGTGTATTGTATTTATCCATAAGCTCCTTTTTTTTTGTTATTGTATACTTCAGAAGCCGCACGTTTCAAGCCCACAAAACAAACATTGATTCACCAAATATGTATGTGCGGCAATCCAAACTGAAATTGTTTCCATACACAAAATATCCTACCAGCAACAAAAATCATAGGGGGAAATGCACAAAAAATAAAACAAAACAAGGTAGGCATAGGCAGGGATTTTTGTCGATAAAGCGGGCTCTTAAGTAAGCAACAAACTCAGATCTGAGGACGTGGTGTGTGCTGCCGCGTATTAATGTACATACATACATATATGTGGTATATATACTCGTACAACAACTGCAAGCAATTTTAACTCTTTAAACTTTAAGCTTCACGCTATTTTGCCTAAGTGATGGATTTTTCTTCTTTTTTTTTTGTTATGATCATTAAATAGTCCACTATAGAGTAATATACATAAATAAATTATTTTTGTTTGCTTCTTTGTTTGTTTTACCAGCAAAATAGGGAGATCAGTAACAGTAAATAAAACATGAAATTAACTAGAAAGAAACGTCGTAAATTACTAAGTAATTTTAAAAGCTAAATATTTACCTTCTAGTATGGGTGGTTGAATGAGAGGTCGCGCGCACGTTTTATTCGCTATTTATCGCTTTTATTTTTAGGTTTTGTTTAACTTTTGTTGTCTTTTTTTAAATTTATTTTCTACAAAAGTCATACCGCAAGCTCTTGGGCGCTGATGCGTACCACATTTGCCTGTGAAGTATATTTTTGTGTATATGTTTTTCTAATGGCTATGTAGTAAGGTGGTCGACGAAAATCACTGAAAATGCTCATAGGTATGTATGTAAGTATTTTTGGAAGCGTCTCGAAAGCAACAAAATATGATTTTTTTATACAAGCAGTTTTATATAAATATTTGTATGTAATAAAACAATTGCAAAAACAAAGAAAAACAAACAGAACGCAAGACATACATGTGCATGTACAAATGTATGTATATAAAATAAAAATTTTCCAAAAAACTATTTTCAAATTATTTAAATCTGGAAAATGAAATTTCAACGGTGTTAACTTAAATTTTCTGTTCAGCAAATGTTAATTTCTGCAACTTAAGCCACTGATGAATAGCAAATAACAATAAAAAGAACAAAATAACAACTGAAGTGTTAAAGTAGGAAAATTAGTTCGGCTTTTGTTTTCTATAGCTCTTGAGTTATACGTCAATGTCTCGAATTAAAGAAAAACCAATAGAATTTATGTATTTCAAATGAAAATTAATTTTCGTTTTGAATTATTCACCATTAAGCACACATATTTACATATAAGCATGTATATTAGGGTGCCTCACCAAAACAAGGGGGCAGTTTTTCCAACGAGTTTCTAAAAAGATTTCCGCTAAAATATTTCAGAAAAATATTACAATTTACGTGTGCTGGACTGATTTGAAAATAGCATCAAAAATCTCATTATTTTAATATAATTGATACAATTTAAATTTTTTTTTATGTACACAAAAATTGATTTTTCCCCATTTTCCATTTTTTTTTTTTGTATGGAGGGTGTTGCACCCTAATGCGCTTATGCATACAGCTCGAATACATATGCAAGTTACTATATGTATTCGACAACCATTGCTGAGGCTCCGGAGCAGGATGGAAACCTGCTTTATGGTCCGGAGGCCCTGTAATGTGTAAGAAAAATATTAAGTTGCTTAAGTATACGAGCTCTATCTCTATTATCCACTCTCTCAAAATAAACATTGGCCTTTTTTTGGAAATCTTTTCGTCTGCTATTTTTCATTATAATAATAAATTGTTTAATAAATGACGGTGCGTGCGTATGTGTCTGTTCACGTAGGCATGTATGTATGTGTGAATGTGCTTGTCATTGTTTGTTTGTCTCACTTTTTTCTTCTTATGAAAAGTGCTTTTCTTTCTCTTCGCCTTTCAACTAACTTTTCAAGACTTTGTAAATTCCTAATTTGTTTTTTTTTTTTTTAACATCATTTTGAATTTGCTAAAATACTCTACCGCAATTTATTACTGAAAATGTCCGCTTTTAACTACAATAGTTTTTTTGTTTTTGGTTTCTTCTTTAAAATCTAAATTTATTTTCATAGAAACAGTAAATAGTTATTCAATAAAGTTTTGTATTTATTATTATTATTATTATTATTTTTTTGTAGTTATTTGCTTTTACAATTTAGTTACTTAAGTGAAAAATGTATCTATGTATGTATGTATGTATGTGTCTGTTCAGGTGTTGCTTGTTTGCCCCATGTTCTATCTTATCGGCTTTTAGCTAAGTAATCTTGCGCAAATTTTCCCACTACATTTAACGCGATTTTGTAGTAAAACATTATTAACATTATTTTGCTTTTATTTTGTTTTGTTTTTTGTATTCTTCACTGCATTTTTTGCTATTAAAAATAATAGTAATAATAAAATTCTCCTAATTAAATATGTATTTATATGTAAGTAATTACTTCAGTTGTTTTGCTTTTTTTTGTTATTGTTCTTTTTCCGCTTCTTTTTGCAGCTGTATAAATTTTGACTGACATACAATTTCTGCTGCTTATGGTTTTTCCTCGTTTGCAATGTCTCTCTATTATTTTTTTCGCTTATTTTTCTAACTCAGCGATTTTAAAATTTCCTTTTTCATTTTGTTGCTCTCTACTATACATATGCGCTTCATTTACACGTACTCGTATTTTTGAAGGCAAAAATTTTGCATTTCTTTTGCTCTCAATTTGTCGTGTGAAATTTTAATTATTTTTAAGATTTAACTACTTTTGCGTTTAAGTTGATGACTTTTGCATTTAAATTGGTTGCTTCTACATATTTACATACATTTGTTTTTTTTTTTTGTTTTGTTTTGCTTGTCGTTTAGTTTTTTTTTGTGGTTATGCTTGTTGTTGTTTTTTCTTAGCTGAATGCATTGTTTTTGTTATTGAATTTCTTAGTTTACTTTTTCGGTTATATTGTTTGTTGTTGTTGCAATGTTTTTTTTTTTTTAATGGTACTTTCGCTTTAATTCACAACAGTGGTTAATGGAATTTGTCGCGCTCTCTTCGTCTCCTCGTCGGTGATTTTCTGTTCAATTAAATATTGCGCTTTGGCAATGGCACTCGGTTGACCAGTTATTGTTACAATTCGATTTCTAGTGCCAGGTGCGAATATGCCCTTTTTTGAAATTTGCACATTTGCGCCAGATACATGCTGAATTTCAACTAAACTACGACCATTTGGACCTGTAATTTTAATTTTTGCATTATTTGATTGATTTTTAAACACATATTTTTATGTATGTAGAAGAGTAAATGTACATAAAAAAGGTGGAAATTATATATAGTTACGTAAGGTACAATTGCTCAAAACACAAAATCATAACTAAGTATGTTAGCGTGAATTAATATTTCTCTATGCAATTAAATTAAAATTCGTATCTAATTATGTATGATACGAATAAAGTAGGAATGTAATTTTTTTTAAAATGTGTAGTTCTGGAGTTAGGACAATGTTAAGACACAAAAAAAGTGGTGGTACTAAAGACAAAAATAAAATAATGCATTAGTATATTTTATATTTAATATCCATAGTGGATTTATGTGTTAGCGGGAATGCTTAAAAATAATAATTAACTGCTAATAAAAGCCAGCCGCTAAACCTAACCGTTTGAAAGAAATTACTTACGCATACTAAAGCAAATCGAACAGGCAGTAGCAGGAGAATAGCTGATTTGAATTTTTTCGTGCCTTCGATCTCTAAACTTTAAAATTTTATTTAAGGTTTTAAACATTCTGGAGTCGGCGTTTATTATTTTTGCACCAGCGTTATTGCCTGTTCGACGCACCTCGACGCATACATAAAAGTATTTACTCAAAATATATGTAAACAAATGAGTGTGCAGCGTGAATTGCTTTAAATATTTAGAAAAAAAAAACAAGTCACTACTTTGCACCTATAAAGATTAAATACATGCTCGCTAAAACTCCACCTATTCTAATGCTAAATATTTGCTGCTGTTGTGAACAATAGTGGGTTTTCTATTTTGGTTATATTATTATGTATGTATGTATCTACTAAAAATTAAAAAATAGATATTTCATGAGGTATTTTAGCTACTACTTATAGTCAATCCAAAAGGAACTACTCTGTTTTTGAAATGTTTGCGGAAATATTAAAGGACGCTATGCGTAAGCGACTGTGAATGGTTTTTGCTTAAGTTCGAAAGCTTTTTTTGTTGACTGAAAGCTTAAAATGAACATTTTCAGCAGTTCAAGGGATATTTATATCATATGTCGGAGAAAAAGATAAGACTCAAAAGACAACTTCAGTATATTGGAAATCATCAACCAACAAACCACTTCTGTATATGAAAGCTTTAAAAAGCTTCCATCGCGATATATGCATGTACGTACACATGTTTTTGTCGTGACTGATCTTCATAAAATGTATATAACGCGGTAATGGGCATCGCCTTGCCCACGAGAAAACGCAGAGTAAAAGCTCTCTCTGCCCATCGCTGATATAAAGCTTAAAAAAAGCTGAATACGCAACGTCGTCAGCGCAAAGGGGTGATAGACATCGCGAACATAGCTTTTTTAAGCTTTTATACACGCGGAAGGTAAAAGCATCGCTGGCCACCGCTGGCAGTCTACTATACAAATTCAAATTTGAACCAAATCGGAATCCATTAGCCTATTAGAAACTTACAAGTTCTGTTAAAATACATTCAAGACCTTCAAAACTAAGTTTAATTTAAGTTGCAGCGCTGAAGCGAGGGTTTAAAAATCATCTAGGAGTTCAAGAGCAGAAAAAGCTTTTTAAACTTAATTCGAAGCATGTTCATGCTACATATTTAACAGAACTCGAACGCGGAAATAAAACCGAAATTTAATAGTTTTGAAAGGCAAATAATATTTTACCTTGTTTTTATATAATTCAGTTTATAAGAACTATGAAAAATTGCTAGTTAAAAAAGTTCTCAAAGAATGGAAGTATGTATTTATGTAGCTCAGACATATGTAACTAAAATGTTAAAGCAGGATTAGTACAGTCACGTTTAAAACAAACACCGCGAAAGACGCTTTAATAAGTCTTCTATTCACTTTTTATCGGCAATAGACAGCGCATTATTCACTTGTGGAGCTTTCTTAGGCTTTCCAAGTGATTCCTTAGGACATGCGCAATGTAAAGCGCATCCCGCGAAACCGAATTTCTTAAGCTTTCACAGATTTTATATCGACGCGCACCGAGTAAAAGCTGTCTTTGTGTGGTTTTCGCTGATATAAATGGTTTTGGTATACTTTTAGCTATAACTTTATACATGCGGCACGCATGGCAAAGCTTTCAAAAGCTCTCTGCAAAATTTATATACAACTAGTAAGAAAAAAAGTCTATCGGTCGACAACACTTTTATATGCACATCTTCACAAAGAATAGCTCGCTTAAGGAGCTTTTTAGGGAAAGCTTTTTTTAATCTTCAGACTTTTTCGGTCCTGCAGAAGTGGAAAAAATTATATGAATTGAAGTGTTTCGTACAAAAATTTGTCTACTCGCAAGGGCATGATAACTTTCCGCAAACAAAAATTATTCAAAATCGACTATCGATCACTTTAAATTACAAATCAATTATATATCTATACCTAAAATCCAATTAATTTAACCTTACCAATATGTATTTATCTGAAAACCGATTACTTCTTTAAAAAAAAGTTAACCTATAAATATACAAAAAAATATAGCACGAGTAACCACGGCGCGTAAGAAAACTAGTAAAGTGGAAAAGCAAAAACCGAATATGTACAAATATATGTATGTAAGTATTCATGTATATTCGCTTTGTATTTAAATATTTGTGTGAACATGCAAAAACTGCGCAGCGTGGTTACTGCATTTATAAGGCACTTTTCTAAAAGTAAATATCCGGGTGAGTAAATGTATGTATGTATGTATGTATATATTTTGTATGTATTTTATATAAATACAGTAAATATAACCAAAAGCCAATCCCTTTATAACTAAAACTAATAAAACTATTACATTAGGGCGGATCATATTTTTTTTTTACTATGCGCGTACAGCATAAGAGGATTTACGTGTAATTCTAAGCAAATTTGCAAAAGAAACAATGGAAGGTGGAAGTTTTAAGAAAAAGAAATGCATTTCTCATTTTTATACAAAATTTAAGCACTTCTTTAATACACTACAAACAAATTAAAAGAAAAAAACTATGTATTCGGCAAACCCGAATCTTATTTTAGACCCATGTTTTCACGCCAAATTTGCTTAGAATTGCATGTAAAATCCTTCTAGGCTATACGCGCAAATTCGAAAAATAGCCCTATTGTACATATTAGTTGCAATTTATTTATATTTAGATATAAATTTATCTCAGTATTTTAAAAATTTCAAATTGTAAGATTCATTTTATAAGACTAAATATTAACGTGTGTGCGCACATGTCGTGACACTAATCTCTACACTGAGAAAAAAGTTTAGTTACGTCAACTAAGTAAGGGGATACGTATATTTCTCTCAACATACCGTATGTAGCTACGAAGTCTTGGTTATATGTATGTCAAATCTTGTGTTGATAAAAAACTATTTAGTCGAAATAACAAACCCTTTTCTCAGTGTATGTATGCACGTACAAATAAAGGTAATTAATCTACATATTTGCTTTTCGTGCTGGGAATGTTCCAACCTTTACAGCGTGCATATGTCTTTTTACAAGGAATGATTTCAAATGTTAGCATGTATGGGTATAAATGCATATACATATATGTATGTATATTTGTATTTATGTAACAAAGGTATTTCTCGTTGTTTAAAGCAAAGAATTTTCCGCCTGAGGCCTGCACTATGCGTGGCAGATCTCTTGATAGCCATCGAAGCAAAGTGCGTCACAATGTCAATCTCAGAAAATTTCCGAGCTTTGCTTAGAGCTGAGGAGCGAAAAGTGAGTGAAGTGTTACTCGCTGTATTCTAAGATCTAGATATTTATTTTATTACTCTGTGTATTGAGTACTGATGCTCAGTGAGTATCAGTGGAAGTAGTGGTCCTCTAATAAGGAATACTACCAAATTGACCTCCTAACAGGGGGGCTAGTTGGAAATGCCCGACTTGCAATTGCAGTTTCAAAAATTAAGTGTGCGAGCGAAATTTCGCAAATCATTGCATATATACCGTTATCACAAATATCTAGGCAAATATAGTATATGTAGTATGTATTCGTTGTGATCTTTGCATGTGCACGTATGTACATATATGAATGCGTTCATGTGGGTAGTGAAAAAGAATCGTATGTACATATGTTATGCATTTGTGCCACCGTATATGTGTGTATGTATGTATGAGCATACATATCGCACCCTAAACAAAGCCAGTGACAACCAGACACCGAAAACGCGTTTCGAGTTTGGTTCAGTTCTGCCAAAACCAAACGGGAACAATAGTATTGAGAGCAGTTTCAACGGGAACAAAATGAGAATGAAAATAACATTCCCAAAAAGAACAGAATAATAACGAAACTTTCGGGAATGTTTCCAATGAGAACAAAGTGAGAACGAAAGTATCAAGAACGTTTTCAAGGAGGATCAAATGAGAGTAAAAGTTTGGGGGAACGGTCTTCAAGGGGGAAAAATTACAAAAAAGATCAGTGCAGCGCCGTCGTCTTAACCTGGAGGCTGTGTCGGAGTTACAGCCGCTAAACTTAAACGTAGAACACTTGATATTATTAGTTCGGCACATTTAATTTTGTTCTGAAGCAAACAGCGGATGATATTTTTGCCTCCATACGAAACTATGATTTTGGAAGCAAAATAACGCGTGGAATTCATTGCAAAACGCATAAAAAAGATAACGCGGGTTGGGATGAAAAATCGTTTCAGTGAGAGCGATGACTGTTAATTCTAAACCAGAGGAAAGCTGGATTATTTAAACTTCCAGATCGTTTATGATTAGGGTGAACAGTCCATTTATGGAACAACTTTTAATTTTCTGTGCAAGAACAGTTCGTTATTAAGTCTTTCGTTGACTTTATTTTCATAATTATCTTTCAGTTCGTTTTGGATTAATTTTAATATTCAAACATTTCTAACTAATGGAACGCTATGTGAAAAATTATGTTCTCGCTTCCATCCCTCGCGAATATTTCAGAGAAAATTTGTTCCCGTTTCGTTCTCTGTCAGAAAGTTCCTTAGGCATTTGAGCCCGTGTCAGAGAGTTACGAAGACTTTTGTTTCGATTTCGTTTTCTCAGAAACGTTCCCGAAAGCACTGCTCGCGTTTTGTTCTCATTGCGAACGCTCTACAGGGGTTTCTTCTTATATAATTCCCGTTCACTTTCGTTCTTGTGAAAACGCTCCTTAAGGTTTTTTTCTCATTTCGGCTTGGGTTTTAAGCTAGCAGAACTACGAAAACGATATTTAGTTTCGATTAATTAAATTTTTCAAATTTAATTTTTTCCCCATAAAATAATTTCACGGACCATATTTCTATCGTTCGCCAAAATTTCTTCACATCAGCTTTTTCTTTAACTGGAAAAACACTACTAAGACTATTTTGGTTATCTTGCGTTGCTTGCGTAACATCAACATCCTGAAGACTTGGAGGTTTTTTGAGTTGTCACTGTTTCTGATTTCGGGTGCGATATGTATGTAGCTGTTTCTTATAGGCAGCATACACGCGGTGAGTCTGACTCGCGAGTCATTTGTGTGCGTGTTGACTCGCCTTCGACTACACACAGTAGAATAATTCGGAGTCATTCCAGGAGTCATGTCGGTGTAACTAACACATATGTATTTATTTTCACAAATACATCCAAACCGACTCACGATTCAGACGCACGATGTATGCCGCCTATTACAAACATCGCCCCTTTTCTGGTATTTTTTAATAGTATTATTTTTAATGAAAAGTTTTCAGTGTATTTCTAGGTATGCTATCAATGTGCATACAAATTGAGATTTTTTCCTTTTATTTTGTTTTTGAGAGTTTCAATTTGTGAAAAAAATGTTTGCGGCAAGAACTTGACTAGACTTTACAAACAAAAAACGGAGTATCTCAACATATATGCATACATATATGTAGATGTATGTCTAAGTATATAGGTATGCAAAAATATGTATTTTCTTCATACAGATGTATCCAACAAATAACGAAAATTATTAACTACCAATGGAAGTTCTTAGTGCGTTTTCCCAACCTACATATCTTATTGGCATCAAAAAAAGATGAAATTAGGAAAGCAGAAATGGCATTGCACTTGAGGTCATTTATGTATGTCGGGATTAAGCACTTTAGAAAATTAATTTAAAATTTCACAGTAACCAGTATGGAAGATGCAAAAGTCTTATCTTGCTTAAATGCTAAACTATAGAACCAATAAAATATGCATTTGTAATCACTGGACATAAGTTGCTTACTATAGTGCTGCTTAAACTGTCGCGACCTTATCATATATGCATCTCTTATTCGTAATATGTAGCATACTTTAGCGCCACAACGCATGTCCTTTCCATTGAGCCCTAAGCTATGCTACATAATTAGAGGGGTAAGCATATGATCACACTACTGCATTGCATGAAAGCTCATAATTAGTCGCTTAACGTATGCAAACAAAGCATCTTAAAGCTCAAACAGACGGCAGCGTCAATCCGGATTTACTAAGTCCGAGTTAATCCGGATTAACGCTGCCGTCTGTTTGAGCTTTTACTGTCATAGCTACTCTGCAATATTTCAAAGTATGCAATATGTACGTGAACAAATCCTATGCAAGTGAACATACCGCGCGCTCAGGATTTCGCAACTTTTCACTATAAATTTTTTTAGCTTTAAAAGTAGTTTTATGAAGCTAACTAATAACAAAAAAATTCAAATTTTTTTTTTAAGAAATGTGTTTTACAGATGTAAACATACACGCTGAACTTTTTCCCGAGACAAACAATAACTAAGAAATACAAGTAAACAGAAAGCATCTGTAAACGGTGGATAATGAAAAAATTGCGAAATTACTTTATGCAAAGCTAAGGATCTATAAACAAATTAAAATGTTAGCAAATAGGTTAGGCCATTTTTTTTTTTTTAATTTCTAAATACAATCCGATTACTGTTTTTTTTTTTGTGTGGCAATATGGCTTAAGGCGTAGCGGATAATTTTGGTTTGAAACATTAAAAACATTTAACTGTGTGTCTGTGCATAGTAGGCTTCGGATTGGCTTGTGTACGTAAATTAATTTGACCAACTTTGGTTTACTTGATTTTTAGTAGGGATAATAAAAGTGTGGCCTACCTAAGATAGCGCCAACAATCACTTCTGGAATTTCAACATTTTTGGTATCCTTTGCACCCAAATCACCCGGGGTGGGACTCTTGCTCAAGCCACTCAGCGCATGTTGTGCGGCAGTTAAGCTTTGCGCTGTTGTACCCGTGGTACCAGTTGCAGCAGTCAAACCGAAACTATTATTATTCAGTGAGACCGGTGTTGCAGCTTGTGCCGCTGTGGCGGCTGTAGTGCCCAAATGTCGGAACGGATCGAATTGTGCGGCTGCAGCCGCTTCCAGCTGCGACTGCGTCGAACGGCTGGCAGCTGCTGCAGCAGCAGCGGCCGCTGCCGCTGTATACTGATCCAAATTTACTTGACCCACTGCACCGAAAACGTTGCCGGCAGTAGCTGCTGAGGCGGCGGCAGCTGTCTGCTGATCCAGCGCCGAAACACCCAGATAGCTGCCGAGTGTGGTGGTGCCATTTGCATGTGGTACACCAACGCCCATGCCCAAAACGCCATACTTGGCGAGCACGCCTAGAGCGGCGCACACTTCGTTGGTGGCCGTCTCTGAGTAGCCGGAGCCGCGTAGAGCAATCTAGAGAGGTGAGAGAGATAGAGATGGAAAATGTTAAATAAAACGTCAAGTAATGAGTATAAGTTAAAAGTGCTGTCAGATGGCGGAATATTTCCAACTTTTCCACGCAATTCGCTGTCAAATTGAGAAAGAGAAAATTAATTTTCTCGTGCAAACGGCCAGAAATATATTTTGGTCGCTTTCCGGAAATTAGTTTCAGAAATAAAAATTGCAAGGTGTTACCACATACAACGGAAAGAACGCAAATCGCTTTCGAAAATATTTTACAACTTGCTGGTGCTACCCTAGCATTTTTAATTTTTACTGCAAGTGCTGTCAAACCATTCGAATGCTGCCCTGTGACACTGATCGCGAACTTGTGAGAAATAATAAAGCATAATTTTGAATACATTAAAAAAGCTGCTTGTAATTCATTACGCTGTAAGACAAAATAAAAACAAATGTATGTCTAAGCAAGCTAAAAAATCTGCATACTCTGAATTTTGAATTGACCCTCCAAATCTGGAGATAGCGCCCAAAAACCCAATTCGTTGGAATATTTTTCACAAATTTTTTTTTTTTTAGTATGTTACCGCATAACTTTGGACCACGTTAATCGATTTCTATAATTTTTTTTTTTTTAAAGGAAAGGTGTTACCTGACAGGTGGTCCCATAGTAATTCGGGTTTCAAAGAGCTATAAATTTAAAAAATCCATTAATGTTTGGCTCAGATATACTACTTCTAAAACTACATACCGACGGCTGAGTGTGACATTACTACGTTCTTGAGTCATTTTCTGAGATAGGGCGCTTTCAAACCGGCTGCCGAGATAGATCGATCTGCCACCCAGCCGTTGATATATACTGGAAAATATGCGTACTATGATTGCTGTGACTTATTGCACAATGGCAACAATTTCATGAGTCGTAGAGAGAAGAAAAGAGGCTTATTCATCGTCAAAGTAGCAACATGCGTACTTTTGAATGGCATAGAACTTTTTGATCGAGTAAAAAAAAATTAAGTTGGGAGCCTCAGCCTATCAAAAATCGGGTTTCGGGCGGTCCTAAGTCCAAATTTGGAGGGTTAATTCAACATTCTTAGTATGTAGACTTTTTTCTGTTTGGTAAGGCCTATGTACATACATATGTACAGCTTCAACTATATCGCACAGAAAATATATTTTCACTGTCAGACAATATTATTTTTCGAAATTTATTTGTTGAGTTATTAACAATAAATTAGTCCTCAAATTGAAAGTAAAGTTAATTATAACCAAGAGCAATAAAAAGAACAGCCGGTACCGCGTTTCATGGTTGCATTGTAGTATCGATAAAGATTGCCAAAAATTCGTATGCTGCGCGAGCTACCCAAAAGTGTTTTCAGAAATTTGTCATGCAATTCGCCTTTCGAAAACAAATACAAAACTTTCGAAATACTCTTAATTGCAACTTTTCAATTGACTTCTGAAATTTCTCAATTTGACAGCCTTTTCGAAATATTTTGCATTGCCACGTCTGACAGCACTTTAAGTTGCAAAATTTAGTTACTGCCAAAATACCTTGATGTGTTCAAGTAATTGCGTGGCCACAGCCAAGTTGGGTGCTGGATTTGGTGAACCCAAATTTAAGGATAAATTGATGCCGGTGCCATTTACCAAAAGACCTGCAGCTGAGGCTGCGCCGCCGATAGTTTGTCCCAGTGTGGAGTTCAATGAAGCGGTGCTCGTATTAATGGCGTTCTGATTGGTGGCATACGGCGAACCGGTCGGATTAAAGTTGGCCACAGGACCGCTAATATCGGCATATGAGACATTAAGGCATGTACCGGACTGTGGATCCTCAACAATCTTGGATAGTATCATCTTGCAAGCGGCTTTGTTGTTCTCCTTATCACCAATGATGGTGATACAACGTTCCTGCAGTGAAATGTCCTTGGGTTTCTGTGAAATCTGCACATACGAGCCGCTCTCCTCCTTGATCTGCTTGATGAAAGCACCACCCTTGCCGATGATCATACCGGCTGTGGAATTGGGCACCAAAATTTTCACCTGCTTATCACGGTCCTGATTCTGCTTGGAATCCGTATCTATGATCTTAGTTGTAAGATCGGGCTTCTCGCGTATTTTATCCATAATAAAGTCCATAACCGACATGATGCCATCCACAGAGCCAGTGATGAGGCAAACACGCTCGGTGGTGCCTACACGTGTGCGAGATGGTAAAAAAAACGCAGTACGAGAATCAATTAGAAAAGTGAGCACTCTTCTTATTTCCATTTTCCACTTACCTGGATAGAAATCATGGGACTTGGACATCTTTACTCTAGCACCGGAGTCTTTCTGCAAAGAGGCGATAGTCTCGCCACCTTTGCCAATGATGGCACCGGAGGCCACTGCAGGCACAAGGATCTTCATGTGATACGATGAATCGCCTGCTTATGCGAATATTGAAACGAAACAAGACATTTAAGAGGAAGAGAGAAAGAGAGAGAGGAAAAAACGGAAAGCACCGAGGCGCGTTAATAAAATATTTGATTAGACAGTGTTGCTTTTGTAATTTGCCTTTTACAAAAAAAAAAATAATATTATTATTTTTATTATTTTTTGTGTAACCGCTGCGTAAGGCAAAATGTTACTTTTTTATATTTCGCTCTTGTGCGCATACGTTACGTTACACAAATACGAGTACATACATATGGTATAAGCAATTTACAATACATACATATCAAATTAATAAATCGTTACATACACAGAAGAGGATTTAAAATTAAAAATAATAACAGTTGCGCTCTCTTTCGCTTCAAATGATTATTCAAATGAATCGTTGGCAGTTCGGCCGAGCTAGGCTGAAATGAGGCGAATAAATGAATGCTGCATGGCTGGGCGAAAAGTGGCGAAATGTATGTGCGTGAGCCGAAGTGGCATGAACTTAATGAAGATGTGCGATTTCGCGCGTTCGCGCCGAAGATGGAGTGAGTGCACGGGGAACATGAGATGCATGAAGTATGGAATGATATGAAAAATATCGAATTTCGCCAATTATTTTATTTTTTGTGGTAGTACATATGTATTTATATTCGTGATATTAGTGCCATAGTTAAAATTATGTACTGTCAGTAGCCCGAAGTGTGGCAATACTCTGCAGATTGGACGATTCGATGAGGGCGACGTCTATCAAAAATTTTCAAATAAAGTTTAAATTTTATTTGAAGCACGGCAAACGCATTTGATGCAAAAATCTCCATTCATTTAAAGCAAATAACGATAAATTAAGAATTAAAATGCACAGTTTAAATTAATATTCTTACGCAGGTATTAATTTTAAGTGCAACAAAATTAATAAACCGAGCTCAACATTTTGAAAGCCACTTTTCAAAATCGCGTGATATGGACTAACGCAAAAATATTGCTTCCTGCCAGACTGTAAAGTTCGCTAAGTCCATCATTGGATTAACAAGAACTTTTAATCTATAGCGGTAATGGGCATCGCCTTGCCCGCGGGCAAAGCTCTTTTAAGCTTTCTATGCATTTTTAATAGAGGCACGCAGAGTAAAAGCTCTACCTGACCATCGCTGATCTACAGCCTGTAGCCAAAGCTTCATGTTTTCTTTAGATTTCATATGAGCGCGCACAGTGCAAAATGCTCTTTCATTCCAGCAGTGGTTTTAGGCAATGAAGCGCCCGCGGGCAGAACTTCTTTAAGCTTTCTGCATAGAGTAAAAGTTCTCTCCAAGCGTCACCGGTTTGAAGCGGTAATGGGCGCCGCCTTGCCTGCGTGCAGAGCCTTTTTGAGATAGCGTGTGTGAGGTGTAAAAGCTCTTCCTGATTATAGGTAGCTAGTTAAAAGTCAATATAAAATATTTTTAGCTATATTTTTGTGCGCTCTGAGCAATCTAGAGATAAGGTGAAAGCTTGCACGTTGTTTTTTTTTTATTATTATTTAGAACATACGAGCATTTTAGTAAAAACTAAGTTTATTTACATACATAAAATTTTTGGAAATTTGTTATAGCTTCTGAGAATATTTGATGGATTTTTGAAACGCCGAAAGATCGAGATCATGAAAGAAAATAAATAAACTAAAGAAAAGCAAACATGAAAAGATAATTCATCAGAGGGGAAGTATTAAAAGTGTTCTTACATGATATGTATTTGCATGTGTACATGCCACTTTTTACATATGGAAATGCCAACATATCGTGTAAAGGCAAATTAGATAGAAATGTTTTTATTTTCATCTGACACACAGATAGAATCATCTGAGTTTAGTTTATTTTTGTTTTAAAGAACGTATTTTTAAATAGTTAAATAAAGACTGTGAATTTGATAGACATACGCAATTACATATGTTTTGAAAAAGAAACATTTACAAAAGCAAATACATATCGTGTAAGAACATCTTAAGTAGAAGTAAGCAAATGAAAATTTTATAAATTTTTTTTTTAGAAAAAGGCAAAAAGCTCTTTTAACGGCATATTAGAAACGGTTTTTTTATTAAAATAAATTAAAAGCATTAATTTTGTATCAATTTCAATTTTGTAGGCAGATGAAAGTCGGTTGTAATGATAGTTAATGAATAATGACAAAGCTTACCATGAGAGAAATTGTTATTATTTTCAATTTCAACCTCAATTCCCGAACAAACTGACTCACCTGCAAATAGAGAAAAAGAGAGAGAGAGAAAAGAAAAAACATATTTTTATTAAAATTGTAAAACGTACTTAGTATTTAAATAAACAAGTTTTTCAGACATGCAATGATTTAATGTGTGTAAAAATGATGAATGAAATATTTTTTTTTTTGATATTTGTATTCTTCCATGGTGACGGATCATTATCAACAGAGCGAATTCGATTGCTTAAAGAAATTTAGTTTAAAAAAGTATAGTGTAAGAAGATGTGGTAATTTGCCAAAGGGTAAGGATGCGGTGTTAAAATTTGACAAATCAAAGTAAGAAGTTTCCTGAATTGGTTTGCAAATTGTTTACATTTAATTTAAGATTTTCACTTTTATTTTCTCAAATAATTAGCCAGCCATGTTTACAAATCACACTTGTACCTACGCCAATAAGATGCATTTATAAACCAAAACATTATCTCACAATAAAAATGTAACAAGAAGTTAAGACTATTTTAAATTTACAAAATATAACTCTTTTAATCACCGCAATAGATCCAATGTCACTCTCTTCTCCTTAATTTCCCGCTCACATACATATGTGCCTCTGCATAAATATGCGTACTTAACGAAAAGTAAATAACTTAATTTTTTTCTGACCCAGTCGGTAACATAAGCAGTAAAGGGCTCTTTTAGACGTGCTTTTCGGAAATTTTAAAGCCACAGACGTTATCTACGTGTTAAATTTTTTATGTATGGAATGACCAAAAATTCAGGGTCTTTTTATTGAGGAAGTTGTGTTACTTTTCGTTTTTTTTTTTTGTTATTTGATCCCCGCCCTATCTCTGATCTTTTGAAACGATACGCCTTTCATGCACGCTTCTGTACTCCTTTCTGTTCATATGGAATGTACAGACTTGCAAGGCCATATGATTCAGCTTCCCTTAAAAAGGGAAAATTTACACGAAATAATTATGACACAGTTCAAATTTAACTTTGCACCAGACACGCCTACTATGATTGTTTTCTTATTTGGCTTAAGTTGTTTTGGAAACGCGCCTTCTCGTCTGCTTTCGAATGGCAAGGTCATTGAAAGACTTTCTAATACAGCTTCCAACGAGGAGGTCTCATTGGATAGGTCTGCCTGAAAACGGTTTCTTTTCTTTTATTAGAGCTTCTAAGTAGAAGGAAATATTGAACAAGCCCTACTTAGAAGGTCTCTTAAAATTTCCGCCTTAAATAAACTTTTATTTTGTTTTTTAATAGCCAAAATTCCGCCAAACATTAACTAGACATCTGAAAAATTACACCAATTATTGGAACTTATTCATATAAACTCATAAACTCGCTGAGTTATAGCTGGTTAAATTTTAAACGTTAAAGTCAAAATGTGGTCGAATTTATGCGATTTTAAAAAATCAAACCCTGGTAGCGAGCACTAAATTATTATTTTTCATTGCCTCTCTCGCGTACTATTACTTCCAACTTCGATCGTGACTGCATGAAAGATCAGTGATAGTACTAGTGCCGGAATGCTGGACTTTATGCAGTTCTTATGAATTAGGTGTAAGGGTTTTATTGAGGTTTGAGTTCCATACTTTATTATGAGAAACTATTCAGTGTACTCAAGATAATGATGGCCAAAACGTAATCCATGCTTTTTTCAGCTTACTATAGAATAATTAAATGCGCGCTCACAAAGATGGGCATTTCTATCAATAAATCTGAAAAAAATTATCCCCTTAGCTTTGTATAGAATAAATATTAAGCTCGCGACAAAAGATAGCAGCTCAACATTTTGATCACTTTTGACTACTTTTCTTTTGCCTTTTTTAAAGTTCATTATTTTTTTATTAAAGCATAGCTCTTTATCTAACAAAAACCAAATAAGTCCAAATTTCTAACTCTGTACAAAAATTATAAAAATTTCAAAAAGTTTTCATCTCAATCCAGAGCATTTTAATTAGGATTTCTAAAATAATTTCGATACCCAGTTTTGTAGCTTGTTAAAATTTAGTATAATAAAGTTTCAAGTTGATAAAAAAAAATCCCATTACTTTTGATAATTTTTTCTGACTGTGCTATGCACTTTCTTCCATATGGGCATTTCCCAAAAAAGGTAAACCGAAAATGCAAGTAAATGAAATTAAACGGCTTTATAACTTTATATTTCGTATTCAGATGGCGAAAAGAGGTTTTGAAAACGGGAAACTGTGGAGAGCAGAACTGAAAAAATTAAATTTAGTATGTGTTACTAGTAAAAATATTGTATGGGTGGAAAATTTGTCGCGTCCGATATGTCGCGTCCGTTACCAGATTTTAATTCAAAATGAAATCAACAACAAATTGCTTCTGATTAAAAATGAATTGGTTGTAACGGTCCATAATTAGACTTTATTTAAAGAATGTTTAATAAAGGTAAACCTTACACGATTCGCTGAGTTTTGCTTAGTTTTAACATGTACTCTGAAATCATTTCTGTTTTTGTCGCGTCCGTTATGCCCTACTTTTCATCGATTTTCTCGACTTCCGTGGTACCAAGCGCACCTAGTTTTTTGTCAACCAAAGGACGGTATAAAAGCTACACAACAGCAAATTTTTTTACAAGTGACTTCAGTTTTCGTATGATTTATTTAACTCTAAAGTCGTACGAATGTCGCGTCCGTAACCCAGGAAATACCCATATACAAAATTACTTTGTCATTTCATACACCAAAAACGATAGTAAATACACAATGTCCTGCTGGTTGTATTTTTTAGATCTAAATGCCGCCAGTACACCTACATACTTATATACATACTTACATACTCTTGTTATTTGCCTTCGCACATTATTCTATGTGTACATGTTTCCCCCACCCCCCCTTGCGTCCTTGCGGCATTTTCATTTTTGCCTTCATTTTTTTCACATTGCATCTCTAATTTATGTGTCATCTTGCGCACTTGTGCCCTTCAGGACTTTATATATACACATATCAGTGCAAGTACCCATGTACCTGTATGTACATTGCTTAATTTTTTTGCATTTTTGCAATTTTGTTTTGCTGTCTATTTGTGCTATATCTTTGGTTTCTAATTAGATACAAGTTGTGAACTAAATTCTTTTGAAAGCGTATACAAACTTTGCAAAGCAATGGACGGAGGCCAAAATGTCATTGAACAAATACATATCTAAAGACCTAAATAGCAAAAAGTGTCGAGTGTGATCTAACTAAAAGTAGGGAACTCTCATATGAGCATATCGTCTGCTGAAATGCAAAGAGACGTAACAACGTCGCAAATGAAATGGAAAAAGTCGTGACTAATATTTTAATTTTTTTTCATAAAATCCATCATATAAATCAATAAGTGAATTTCGAATTTTTTATTAGTTATGACTTTTAACATTTCAACGATGATGTTTGTTACGTATTTTTGCATTTCAGGTGACGGTATGTATGTATGTATGTACAAATATTTGGCGTTGAAAATTAAGATAGATTAAGAATTTTAGATATAAAAAAATTTAAAAACTTTCCAAAGCAAATATGAACAAATTTAAGTAAATAGTAAGAGTCGAAAGCCATTGAGTAGGTTGGTGGGAAAGTGTGAATATGTATGTGCTTTAGACTGCATCACTCCCCATACAAAAAACATCGGTACTGTTTTTCCATTGCAATTATAAAATCTATTATATTTTAAGATGTCCACCAAAATATTTCGGAAAAACATTAAGATTTAAGCGAGCTGGACCGATTTGAAAATACCTCCAAAAATGGAGTTGTTTATGAATAAAACTAGTTTCTTAAAGATGTTTTTTGAAAAAATCACCTCAAATTAAAAAAGGGTTTAAGCTTAAAAAATTTACATAAAAACGTTTAAATAAAATAAAATAAAAGAAAAATTTAACGGAATCGTAATAATGAGATTTTTGATGCTATTATTTAACTATTGTTCAAAGATTGGTATAAGAAAAACTGTAATACCTGACCCTAAACTCTTCCGATTTAGGCTTGTGAGATATCATTGAATGTTACACCATGCGACAGTCAATGTTACACACGAAAAAATCAATATTTATGTACATATATTGTAACTATCAATATCTTATAAAGAGAAGTGTAAAATGCTTGTATCTAAAACTAATAAAGTTAAAATGGCGAAATTCGAGGATGTGGTAGTTTACATATTAGTCCTTGACATATATTTTTCAAGAACAAATATTGGAAATTTCCAAGGATATTCAAGGATAAAGTTTTAAAAGGACATTTTCAACACTATTCGTCCTGATGAAGCAAAAAATTATTTTTTTTTCAATTCTACAGAATTTTTTCTTTTTAATTAATACCCATATAGTTACTCTACAGTGCGCCAAATCTTTTAAATAATTTTTTTATTCAAGCATATCGTAGAAATTTCAAAGTACTTTAAAAAATTGCAGACGTCAGAGAGAAAAATTAAAAGCGCATTTATACTATATTTAGCTCCTAGTTTCGTTAATATATTGACTTTTCCGTGTGTTTTAAAAATGTTTGGTTTTGTCGCACGGTGTTATCATTAACATTCCAAACTCATTACAATTAAAACACGAAATAAATTTTTGTTTTTTATTCAGACTACGTTGCATTCTCTTCGATGTTATATTGTTTACTTTGTCGACATCTTATCTGACAGCGCAGCCAACAAGCTATATTGCGTACAGTAATGCATACAAGTTTCTTACCCAAAACAGATCAATGTCAAAACAACGCTTAAAAATTGTGAACTTTAACTCGCAATTTAATATAATTACGCTGCATAGGTTATATCAAGACAACAGATAGGTGATTAAGAGTATTTCCATAATATTTTTACTCACTTTGTGTCTAAGAATTTAAAATATGCCATCTAGGTGTTTTTGTTTCCACATTTTTTTTTTCACAAAAACTCCAGACATCACATCACATCACATCTTACATACATATGTATATAGTATGTATGAGGGATAATTAATGAACTTTTTAATGATCTTGTCAAGTTATGTATTTATGCATATGTAAATATGTATGTTTGTATATGGACTGTCGGGTCGCAGTAACAATGTTGCAATTTAACAAAAATACGGGGTCAAAAGCTCGAAAGTAGACATGCGAACATAACGATAATTTATTTTATTTCGTCGTTCAATAAAAATATACTTAGTGCTTAACTATAAACACTATGTATTGTTAACTTTTCATTGCCACGTGTCTATTGCTTATGTGCTTAATTTTTCGCGTTTTTTATTAATTTAAATCTGTTCAACCCTAAAATACATTTCGAAAAATTTTTATTCATAAATATAAGTATTTTGTGACAAAAATTAAATCTCAGTTCCCATTTGTTTTTTTTTACCATTTAGCTGACGCTGACAGCAAACAAATCAAATACATACTTGAATGAAAAGTAGAAATATGTTCGTATATACATAAGTGCATTAGACCGTACCACCTTACAACAAAACAAAAAAAATAATTCGCCGTACACTCCTGAGTGTGAAGTATTTTTGCGGAGCTTACAACACCTTTTTACATTTTTGAGAGGGCCTTACATTCTGCCATAAAAAAATTTAATTAGAACACTCAAATACTTTCTTAGCAAGAGTTTAATAAAAAAAGGTGATACGTTAGGGTGATAGGAACTGTAATATGGTAGGTTAGTACTAGAATGGGGCACTTGAAAAAATGTCTCCTCGAGACAAGCATATCGATATATCATACTTAAAGAGCCGACCTAAAATGCCAAAGATATGACGAAAAATTACATTCGGCAAAGAGAATGAATGGAGTTATGGTAAAAAATACAAAAAGACGACCCAAAAAAATGTTTAACTGCCTTGCATAAATACTTTAGTTTCGAACTTTTTTTCTGTTGCGGTCTAGTGTACATGTATATATATATATATAAGAACGTATGTATATATACTGATATATTTATACAGAGCAGACATTTTTCAAAGTATACACATTGTCTCAAAATTTATCACTTTGGCGTTAATCTTATGTAGTTGTCGCCCAAAAGAAATCATCTTTATTCTCTTGAAATTAAATGTCAAAACACTTTGGTCTCCCTTTATGAACTTTCGTAATCTTCCAACTGGAAATAATTTTTCGAGCCTGTGATGATTTAGAAATGTTTAGCTAATGCAGTTTTGAAGGTCGTAGGCGTTTGTGTCAATACACTTTTAAAAAACGTGGGCGATATTTATGTATACACGTATATAGGCAGACACGTGCGCGCGCTATGACATAGTTTCTGAAAATTTTGCTTCTTGTATGTTTTGAAAGAAATACATAAACACATTTTTGCTAGCCTATGAATAAAATGAATAATATTTTCTACATCAATGCTGCGAAGCTTTGAGCTAATGAAATTGAAATTACTGAGCAAAATATTCGAAATTTTAGTAAATTTAATCAATTTACTTACTTTCCATTGTTGTCACTCATACGCCATGGCATGCGAGTAAATTAGGTTGAGAAGCAAGTATGTAATTATTTAAGTGCATTATTTTTGGTGTTGAGTTTTTGGAATAGGAAATGCACACAAATTAAATATCAGTGGACATTTGACAAAACAAGTTAAGTCTATCTTTGATGGACAAACTAAATAGCAAAAGCTCTTGTTACCGTCAGAGCAATAAATTTTATTAAAAGAAAGCATGCAGTTGTTGAAAATAGACACATTTAAAAGGATATGATTAGCGATAAAATAATTTAATAGTTCTTTCGAATTGTGACATTCTCTTTGACGATAAAATATGTTTCGTCGATATGTGATATTTGGTTTGTCCGTGAAAGACAGACTTAAGTTGTTCTGTCAAACGTTCACAGATACCAAAAGCCTACACCGATCTCATATATGATAAGTAATTCACCTACCAGCCTAAGTAATTAAGCATGCCAGGGCGTATATGTCTAATATCAACCCTCAACATTTAGTTCAGTCCAAAGAATTTTTGTTTTTTAATTTGTTGTTACGGTTCCAAGGAAAAGATGCATAGCTTACAAAAATGCTTAGTTTTATTGAGAGAAAAGTGGTTTTTATTGGGGCGTAGAAATAAAGTTATTAATTGGAAACATATTTTCGCGATCGACTCTAATGCTCATGCAATGGCACAAATATTTTTAGAAATACAATGTTTGTTTTGTTTTAACTAAGGTTTTTTTCTGTTGTTGTAGTAGGTATGATATCTTGAAACGCTTAACAAGCAACGGATTTAACGCTCTACGTGGTGGACTGAAACGAAGACAACATTGCCTATATGTATGTACATTTCAGACAGCCTTAAAACTGACTGAGAAATTGTGCTCGGAAATTGGTCTATGAATAAACTTACTAAAGTCCATCAACTTCTTCTTCCTTAAAATAAGGAAAGGCAAATGACCGCCACCAGGAATTTCGGAGATGTAGTTATCGCAAGAGTCTAGGGATAATCATAAACAAAAGGCTCAAAATGAATTTAAATTTTATAAGTTGTATAGGGGGATCTCCAACTAACGTTTTGGTCATTCACTTCAGTGATAAAAATTATTATCATATTTGCAGCACTATCCCGGAAGCCGAATTCAATTAAGCTGGTTGTGGGGCTGTAGGCAATGCAGAAGCAAGGCAACCATTGAAATGGATTCCTTGACGCATGACCAGCAAAAATCTGTGGTTAAAACTTTATAAAAAGTTCACTGCATACTATTATCAGGTAAAAAACTGGAAAAAATTAAAAACCCCCTCCATTTGAAAGGTCAAGGAAATTGGTTTATCTGACGAAATAATTTTTCCTGAATTCTCAATCTAAAAACCCATAAAATGCTTTTGAATTTTTTTCACTAGCTGTTCTTGTTCTCGAGATATTAGAACTGGTATCGAAAATGTTAAATTTCCACACTGTGGGCCGTTTACGAATATTGCTTGATTTTATTACAAGCGGCGGCACATATTGTTCAAATAGGGAACTTATATTGGTTAAAATAAAACAAACACCTAATCTAATATCGGCTGCGCATTAAAGGTTGGCAAACGCTTTGGAAAATCGCGGTAAATTACACATACAAGAGTGGACGCTTTTTATATCTTAAGTTTATGTTGGCTTCATTATGACGTGACGGTTATGCAAGTCTAGGTGAACGGTAATTATTATTATTGTTATGTATTTTTCTATTAATGTTGCTTAAAATTGCTTCACTGGATTTTTTTATATGGTTTTTAAGAAATTTTTGTAGAGCATCCGTTATGGTAAGAAAGTAAGGAACCTATTTAAGCAACTGCCGCAAATGCCGCATAAAAAAATACCCAAGTGTATACACAATTTTCATATTTAAGCATTAACGGAAATAAACATCGTAACCTGAAATGCAAAAAGACGTAACATCATCGTAAATGAAATGGAAAAAGTCGTGACTGATATCTTAATTTATTTTTTCATAAAATTATGTGGGGAGCGTTAATTCGATGAAATCCATCATATAAATCAAAAAGTGAATTTTGATAATTTTATTAGTCATGATTTTTTGCATTTCAACGATGATGTTTGTTACGTATTTTTGCATTTCAGGTGTCCATATGTAAGTACAAACATAATTGAGCAGCAAATTAAATTTTCTGACTATTCAATTTCGTCCACATCTACATAAATATATAATGTACATACATATGCATAAATACTTAACTACATGTAAACTCTGCTGTTAGTCAGAATACATATATATGTATATACACAGTTTCATTTTTCAATTAAAATATATGCACCTAGTCAGGCAGATAGAAAACTACTTATATTTAGAAAATCAAAGTTGTTTCACGTTCCATGTATTTAGTTAATTAAAAGTTTCTGTATTCACTATTAGTACATTGTCCTAATGAAATAAAGAATGTTCGCAATGGCCTGCTGCCAAACATAATAAACTGACTAATTTTATGATTTCCACATGCTTATATACATACATACATATCTACATATGTAAGAATATCCATGCCTATGTGCTTTATTGACGTTGCGGCTATATGATTTTGGTGATCCTTAGTCATATGAGTGTACTAAAAATACCAAATGTTTACAATTACATATACTATATACATATGTACGTATATACGCACATATTTAAGTATATTTGAAAATTTTCTTTATTTATACATAACATATTTGTTTGTTTGTTTCTATGCCAGGATTTGTGTATAAACACATTGTCTGCACATCTAAATTTAAACATAGTACATATGTACGTGTCCGTGTTGATTTATGATGTTCTGAAATGTTTTTTTAGTTATGTATTTGCGTGCTTTCAAATTAATATGTATACAAACGAGTATGTACATTAGACCGTATCACGACGTATGGACCAAAAACAAATTGAATTTCTTCAAAGCGATCTTGAACACTCACTATGAGAGAGTACTTCATGAAATTTCGTTTTTTTGGCCCCCGGAAAGAAACAGCTAAAGCGGTATTTTCTATAACTTCTTTAATTGATCTTCAATATCTAAATGTATTAAAAAAGCTTACAGTTGCATATTGACTGCTGAGTGGAAGATCGACCTATCTCGGCAGCCAGTTCTAAAACGGCCTATCTCAAAAAAATTTTCAAGCCCTGTCTCAGACGCCCTATTTTAGAATTCGTTTCGAAAACGCCTTATCTCAGCTGCCGATTCAAAAATGCCCTATATCAGCACATTTTCAATAAATTTTGAAATGAGATAGGGCGTTTTTGAACCGAATTCTAAGACCGGGCGTTCTTCAACCAAATTCTGAGATAGTGTTTTTCAATAAAATTCAGAAATAGAGCGTCTGCTGTCTGCCGAGATAGGTCGATCATCCACTCAGCAGTCGATATACAAGCAATAATGGAACTGTTGTCATACCTCATAATTTTTGGGGGAAGTATGTATGTTTCTTTAATACTTTTACAACGGCAAATCGGAGATAAAAGAAAGAACTTGTAGAAAAAAATATGGATCAAGCTGTTTTGACTGGGTGACAAAAATAAAATAAAATTTACACTCCTGAAATGCTCTCATACATGGTGGGCGCTCGAAACAAATTGAATTCTTTTTTTTTTGTGGTACGGCCTAATGTACATACTTAAAACTGTACCTGAGGAGTACACTAAATTAAAATGAAAAGAGGAAAAAATTAGTACAGAAATGTTAAAGTGACGGAAAAAAGCTATATACATATCGCACACCGTCTTCAAAAGAGTCACAACTCAAAATTTTCCATTTTTGAAATTATGCGCTAAAAATGTACACAGAGCTTTTATTTACCTTTCAGCAAAAGCCGGAGCAAATTTTTGTTATTATTTGTTTAAAAAAAAACCTAAGGTAAAGTCGCCATTCTCCATATGATTAGCACGTGCTACGAAATAGCTTTTCGCATTTTCTGACGAACGTATTATTTTGAGTTGTGACTCTTTTGAAGACGGTGTGCGATATGTATGTGCATACTATATTTCGAGTTTCTTTTTTAGGATTGAGTCAAAATTAAAAAGTCTTATGGCGTTTTTTCGTTAGACAAGATTTTTAGATTATTTTCTTTGGTTTAATATACTGATACATGTTGATCGGTAGAAAATCTTTTGCAGTAGGTATACATAGTACCAACATTGAAAGATAGCCCTTTTTGTTATCAGCAAGCGATAAAAATTAAACAAAAATAGAAAAAAAAAAATGCTCAGCTAACTGACGCATACTAGCAAAGATCATTTTAGAAACGTATAAGAAGTCTGCTAGAGATATGGCCAAGAAAAATAAAACGCACTTTAGTACAAAAATTGTAATCGTTCAGCAAAACAGCCAATTATGACAGAAGTAATGAAAAAATAGCATTTGAAATGTGCAAAAATTTATTGCAAATATGCACTGCTATATTGCAGTAAGTTAAACATAAAAGAGTGTAAACATATTCTGAAATACAACCATTTGAAAATACAGGGTCTGCTAGCGATGTGAAGAGAATACCATAGAAAACACCCTTTAACCACAAAGTGGGGGCTGTTATTAAAACAACAAATTAGTACAAGTAATTAAGTCTTTTCATGTACATACATATACATAAATATTAAGGGAAGATATTCCAAGTAATATTTCCTAAAAATTTTATTTATTTGATATACTATTTATAATTTCCTTTTTTCTAGTGAATTTGCGAGGTGCTGTCCACATTTCTCTAATAAGTGAACTCTAATTAATTGTGTTTTCTCTGGAAACACTGACAACAATATAAAATATTTTAAACATGTATTAGTGCGCAAGCGGATGGTGTGAAAAGTGAAGTTTGAACTCAAGTACAGAGAACATTGTGCGAATTTATCACTGACAAGTTTTAAAATTTATAATTTTTTTTTTTAATCTTAATTATTTTTTATGAAAATATAGTTTCTTCTTTAACAAAAATCATACAAATCTCACTTTCAAACTCTGTGCAATATTACAAAAAAATACGCAGCTAACCCGTTCAATTTGGTATGTTAAAGTGCAAGTTTGAAGTAGATTGGGCTTATCATTGATTTTTGGTAATTTTTTGTTGAAGTTTTCGCTTATTTTATCTATATAAATTGTGGCAAGCACTGCGTTTTCAAAAAATACTATTAGTTAACTCATTGTTAACCTAAATTGCGAAATGATTCAATTTTTACTTTTAACTTGGAAAAAATGTATTTATACCACCAGTAGAATAATTCTGTCTTCACCTAATCTTTTTTACATATTCACGATGTTTTTCAAGTTAAATCGCTTTGTTATTTTTTTTATAAAGATATTGTTTATGCTATAACCAAAGTTATAAATCAAAGTTTCGAACTTTATACAAAACTAAGAAAAAAAGAAACAGTGTCATCAAAATTTCAAACTTAATCATAATTTATGAAAAAAATCAAGTATGCAGTTTTATAGCCCATTAAATTTTGTAGGGACGAAAATTCGCGCCGATTTTTAATATATATTTTTCTTTTTGCGGTGATAGCCATTTTCTACACTCACTCGCGCATACCTAAAAATTGTGCTTAAAAACTTTGAATTTTCGACGATATCACCTGTATGTTAAAGTTTTGAAAATATAATTTATATGATTTCAGTATTTCGTTTATTAAAAATAAAATTTAAAAAAAAAAACTATAAATAGGCGAAATCGGACTTATTCTACTGGCTGATCACTTTTAAAGTTATTAACAGAAAAATTAGGAATTAACTTAAATTAAATTAGAACTTAACCTAGAAATGAGTACCACTGATAAACCAAAATAAATAGAGAAAATATTTCGCACGTTTAATAATAAAGATAATTATTTCAAAATTTTAATTTTTTAAGAAAACACAGTCAAAGTTTGATCGATTCATGACATCCCATTGCCATTTTCGGAGAGTCTAGTTATCTGCTAGACTGAACACCTTATCAAGCTTATTTATTGTATGCCACAATTTCTAAAAACCTATATTCTTAAACGTGCGATATGTCAAAATATTTCCATGCCATAATTCAATAATTTTCATGACTACTGCTCCCATCAATAAATCAAAAGGAAACAACACAAAAAGTCCTTTTCAAAACGTGTTCATCTAATTCCGATCAACTTGAAATAACAGTTTCTATTTTTCAGATCGCACATTGCCAAAATTTAGGTCTCCCTCAGTTTCTCTACAAATTTTGCTAACATTGTATGTACACATGTTGTACATACATAAATATTTGTAACATATATATATTTGTATAGCAACAATTAACCTTAATATTGGCATTTAAAGACGTTTTCTTTTGCAATACTACATGGCGTATACGCAACCTTGAACTGAGCGGTGAAGTAGCGCAATAAAATACATACATACATTCAAATATGGATAATGCTTTTTTTTTACGGCGGGGAAATATTGCATACATACCTACATATGTAATAGGAAGTTCATATGTACATACATATGTATGTTTTGAATGTACATACATGCATATGGGTGTTTCCATGAAAATGTCAACCAGGACTGAAAAAATAAAAACAACTGAAAAGGGTTTTTAAGACGAATTAATAAGAGTAAAATACTCGAATTTTTATATTATAGAAGTATTTCAGCTTATTGGAATTTTAAAACTCAAAAATGGAAGAGTAAAACTGAATGTGTCTTCGACTCAGTTTTCTCTAATGAAATGAACTATTTTCTCTTTCCTATTAACTAAATTAAGAGATTTGAAACATTACAATTACATCTTAAAATCAAATTTGCAATAACAACTAACTATAAAAATGAGAAAAAGGAGAAGTTAGAGCTCGGTTAACGGTAATTTTTTGATTTGCTTCTGATAGTATTCTAATGTCGCGTACGTTATGCAAAAACATTGTTTGTCTATGTCATTTGTATATCGGCAGTCGCAGGTAATGCAGATTACAATTCTTAAGCGAGAATTCTTCTAGTTAAAGATATACAGTAAAATTTTCTTTCCAACCGAAGTAAAAATATATTTTATTACCTTTTAAAGTTTGTCGCATATGTTATTGTAAGCACGAAAATTTCAATCAAATACATCAAAACCAATGTTAATTGCAAATTTTCCATTTAAATTATTTAGAATAGTTGTAAAACAATGAAACGGTGGCGAGAAGAGTTCTCAATAAATACATTTTATTACTTACGAGAAAAATTGTCGCGTACGTTATGTCGCGTACGTTATTGCTTTTTTTTTTAATATAAACCTAGCCAGAGATAATTTCTCCTAAAATATGAAAGGACTGTAAAGGTACATTATTTAGCTTAGTTTAGGAATTTTTAAAGAAAAGAAAAACTCCCATGATTCACAGACTTTCGCATATATGTATATGTGCCTTAAAACCACTTCTTTTTTTGTCGCGTACGTTATCACCTGGTTTTGAACGGGTATTTTCCACACCAAAGTTTCGAGGCTGCTTATTTTTTCTCAAATATAGTACCCTTTGGTTGCAACATAACCGTACTCTTTTTTTTCTGTAACTTCTATTTTTGATAGATTTACGTTACTCTATAAGCGTACGAATGTCGCGTACGGCTGTATGGAAACACCCATATGTATGAAAACGTAAACAACTATGAACATAAAAATTCAATAGCTTTTATTGCATATTTTTGCTAACTTGAATCTGAGTGGCTGACATTTTTGTGAGCTATTATGTTGACTCATTTGTATTTATGTACATATGTATATGTATATGCAAGTGTATTCTATGCACATAAATTTTGATGTGAGCCTTCATGCGATTTGGTTAAAGTAAATTGTCGACTAAATCATAGAGTTTCCTGTACCTTCCGTACATTCCTTCTTCTTCTTCTTGCAATAAATATAAGCATTTATGGATAGATACCATTCCCTTATAGACTACACGAGTATGCATAAATAAAATATTAAAATATAAACGTCATTTAATAAATAGCTAAGTGGGTAATTGCCAAGAATCGCCATTTAAGTTTTTCCATTGTCAACAATTTCGTTCAAATGGCAATTTCGTGGATCGACATGTAAAAAGAAGTGGAAATAGTTTTGCCTTTGCTTTACTATTGTATCTTGTCAAAACTGCTTTTATACAAATACGCTCAAATAAAATAAATTAAAATACAACATTTACTCGGAACTTAGCTACTTCAGTCGGTCAGAAGAAAAGTGGAAGTTGAATGGAATTGAATATATGTTCAGCATTCAGCGTGCTTTTGAATGGCATGGTTGTTAAGTAGAATGAAGCACCACCCAGCTTCTAATGGCTGCGAAATCTTGTCCGTATTGCGTGTGTGTGCGTGCGTACGAAACGTGCTACCTGATGCACGCATGTATGTACATTAGAGTGGTCAAAAACAGTAGTCGAAATTTCAATGCCGCCACCCCCTACGATTGTTCTATACAGAAAAAAAAAATATACCCCTATTTTTATTTTGATGTCAAAATATATTTTGGGAGTGCTCAAAGCGCTCAAAGTTTTCCATGTATTATATATGGGAAAAAAACAAATTTTCATAGAAATGGTATAGAATTCTTGAAAACCAATATTTTTCGATCGGAGTTCTCTTCAGGAGTTCTCCAACATTAAAATCCAACGATTGATTTAACCAACTTTTAATACTAAAGAAATTTTATTGGTCCCCATTGAATTTTCTGTAGGTTTGGCGGACCTATAAAATATAGTTACCATGAAAAAATGGTTCAAGAAATAATTGGGTATTACTCTTGGAAATCTGCTGAAGAGAAGCAGACATCAGAAAATATTAATATCCAAGAATTCTATACCATTTTTTGTGGTTTTTTTCGCCATATAAAATACATGGAAATCTTTGGGCGCATTGAGCACACCCTAAATATTTTTTGATTTCAAAATAAATAAATAGGGGTATATTTTCTTTGGTATATAACAATCCTAGGCGGTGACGGCATTAAAATTCCGACTTCACTTTTCACATGCACTTTTGAACCACCCTAATGTCCACACATATGTACAACATAAATTAGTATATCTACACATATGTAAATGTATATGCTAGTATATACACTTGAGGCTAGGCAAATTTTACCACCAGTTTTTTTTTAAATTCGGACAAATTTAGTAACCTAATAAAAAAATAATAATTTGGTTTTTAAATATATGTACTTATGTTATTCACACTGTAAAAAAAATCATAAAACTTTTATCAAAATTTCAAACTTTTTATCCAAAATTTTTGCGAAAATTTCGGGTATGTAGTTTTATAGCCCATTTAAGTTTGAAGTACCTAGCAAATTCTAGTTAATATTTGACGATTTTCTGCTTTACGATGTTGCGATTTTTTCCATAAAAACAATCTTCGTAAAGCATATTTTCAAAAACACGACAATTTTGGACCACTTCAAAATTACACATTAGAATACTAAAGTTTAATGGGGGTATAGCGTATGTAAATGAATACATGCTGCGCTTGAACTGCGTCAAAAATATACATCTTCATCTTCTACTACCAAAATATTTATAAGTTAGGCATACGACTTTTTTCTAAAATTAAATAAACCTATGAGGAGAGGATGAGAAATGACGAAAAACGAACAAAAATAACGTTTTCGTGAAAGTTTGGTGCAAAAAAATCACGCATGGAGCTCCGAGAAAAAAACAATTTTGTAAGAAAAACATAATACTTTTTTGTTTTTGTCCGTTGGCTTAAAATTTTCCATAAATAATTATGCTTTTTCATTAACAAATATGAAAACATCCCTAAAAAAAGTATATGAAAAATGCCAAGTCATCGGAAAAAAGTCATATGCCTAATGTACAAACAAAGATATATGGCAGCTGAAAAACGCCCAAGACAAAATTTCCGTTGGTTCCTCGTACATACATGTGTATGAAAAAGAAATGGTGAAAAAAAGAATGAGTACATAACATTTTGGAAAGTCTTATATAGAATTCTTAACAATTTTGCATTTAATATTTACATACATACACAAACATCAGCTTTACTTTATTGTATTTCACCTACGTGCTTTGTAGTATTTTTGTAATTTGTATGCTTTTGCCTTCCCTTGCCTCTATGCCTAAGAATGTATGTATGAACGCAAAAGCATAACAACGCGCGTAGATGTGATGATGCGGGTGCAAATGTTGCGAAACATACGAGTAATGCGATGATGTTGCTGCAATACACACACTTGCACACAGCCACGCAACCGCTGTATGCTGCCGAAGCAGCGAGCTGGCGGCGATCGTGGTGCTGATGGTGTTTTCGGTGGATTTATGGTGAAAAATGTTGTTTTCTTTTTTTTTTTTAATAAAACAGAACAGAGATAATCTGAACTCACCATAACACCAACAGGAAGCCGAGCCCGGCGGCTTGAAAGGTGATGTAGCGCTGCCATGCTGATGATGCTGATGCTGCTGATGTTGTGGGAGTGCGTGCGCATGCGCATGGTTGTGCTGCTGTTGCTGGCCGCCTCCATTAGGGCTTACGACGCCGCTTGGTGTGCCAGTGCCCATAGAGGCAGCATTCGACAGCCGTTCGCTGTTTGGGCTGATTGTATTATTGTTATTGGCGTTGCTAATGCCACTGTGAGAATTCTGTGCGACAGACTCACGCTGGAGTTGCTGTTGTTGTTGTTGTTGTGTTTGTAAATCCATCTGGTGATTATTATTATTATTATGATGTAGATTAAAATGGTGTTGTTGTGGATTGAAATTATTTAAAATGGTTGGCGGCGACGATGACGGCGGCGACGTGGTTGTTGTGCTGGTGGCGCTTATCGCACCAGCATCGACACTGCTTGCCGCCGCAGCCACATGTGTGAGAATCGATTTGGTTGGTGATGTGATTGGCGATGATGTCAACGATATGGAATGCTTATTGCCTAAATGCTGTTGCACCGCTGCCGCGGCGGCGGCGGCTGCTGCTGCTGCTGCGTGTTGTTGTTGTTGGTGTTGCTGTTGCTGCTGTTGAAAATGATTATAGTTTGTATGATGTAAATTATTGGTGGTGATGGTTATGTTGCTGTGGCTGCTACTGCTGCTGCTCGCGCCACTGCCAAAATTTGTCGGCGATGAAGACGGTGATTTAGCCATATGTGACTGCGAGTGCAACTGTTGAAGTTGCTGTTGTTGTTGTTGTTGATGTTGCAATTGCTGCTGTTGCTGCAGGTAGTTCAATTGCTGCTGATGCTGTTGACGTTGCTGCTGCGCATACAAATCCATATGATTCAAGAATTGCTGCGCTGCGCTGGCGCCACCAATCAAATCGAAAGCGTTGCTCATTAAACTTTCGGCCGAGTTCGCATTTGCTTGCAATTGCAATTGTTGCTGTAAGGTTGCAGGCGAATTCGGTTGGCTCATATTGTGAGCGCACTGGTGCAGCGGCAGCAACTTGCGGCGACGACTAGAACAGTGGCAATGGTAATGGCGGCGGTGGCGGCGACGGCGACGGCCTCAAATATAGCGTCTTTTGTTTTTAATGCGGATGTTAAGTAGGTAATTATGCCGTGGATTCTTGGAGCTTTCAGTCTTTCAATTAAATTTAAGATAATAAAAATGGGCGTGGCTATTTCTAATGGCCGGAATTATGTTGATGTTTTTTGTTTAACTTATTTGGCTGGCACTTTCTTTTCGGTTGAGATTTGTGCTTCGTTTTTGCGTTGTGCCGCTTGTGACAAAGTTCGTCAAATTTCGTATGGCTTTCGAAAATTCTTGCTTAACGATAATCAATGTTAATGGAACTTTATTTAAAGTTTTCTTGTCTGTGCGCTATTGTCAAATTTCTCAATTAGCTGTTGCGATCGCTGTTACATACGCTGTTGCCGATTTTCACGGAACTGACAACTGTGGTTCTTGTCTTCGATAGACTTTTTGCGCACTACTTTCGATTTTCTACTTTTTTGATGTATAACAATATACGTAGTTGTTGTTGTTGGTTGTTGCACTAAAATCGTTTGCTTAGAAGTAACATTGGCATGCGTAAATCTATTTCATGAAGTTTTTTTTTTGTCTCTCAAACTTTTATCATCAATCGAGCACGCGAGCGAGAGAGAAAGAGAGGGAAAAGAAATAGAAAAACAAAAATAAAAAATTACTTTATTGTTGTTTGTTCATTATTTGTATTGCGAATTTGTTACACGCACAATGAGTTTGACTGATGTACATAGTAAATGTTGTTGGTGCGAAACGAGATTAGTTACTATATATATTTATGTATGTACATAGCTTGCTGATAACGATGGCTTTAATGCATAGAAAGGAGTGAGAGCGCACATTTCGAGAGTGGCGATGAAATGTTGATGACTATAGTGGCGAGTAAGTACATTTAATGAGTTGTATGCAATCGAGAGTAGGCATTTTCATCTTTGATTCGCTGAAAATTCATTAGTTTCATTACTTTCGAAAATTTATGAATCAATTAATATCTGCATGGTGATTAAAATTACTGTTAAAAGTGGTGTAGTTTCGTAGATGAGCTTTTTTGTTTTTGTGATTTTTCAGCCTTTTGAGATTTTTTAGTTCGAGTATAAGCGACAACGACAACAACAACAACAACGATATATAAATATTTTTTTTTACTTTTATATTCATTCTTTGATTTTTTTTTAACACAGCAGCAGCAAAATTGTTTTCCATCGATTTGAGGTGCAACTTTTATGTACGAATATGTAAATATGTAACTATATAGTGAGCAGTTACGATAGATAAACCCGATGTTAATGACGCAAGTGTTCGATAAAGTTGATAATTGCGATTTGTTAGGAAATATTGTGAATGGTGAATTTATTTACACTCATATAAATACATTCATATATACAGTGACTCAACAAAGCGTTCACATGTTGATTTTTTTTTTTTTAATATTTACAATGTTTATCAGGAACATTTTTTTGTTATATTTTTATATAAATATTGTTCATGCTATAGCCAAAATCATATAAATTAAGTATTCAACTTTAAAAAAAATTAGAAAAATTCGAATAAAACATCAACTAAATTTTTAAACTGTTTTTTAGCAAATTCTTGGGTATGCATTTTTATAGCCCATAAAAAAATAAATTTTGTTGCTGACGGCTGTTTGCACATTTTTCCACATAAACATGAATGTCTTCTGGAATAAAATGCGCAAGACCATCTCAAAAATATGTCAAAAAATCAACGTCACTTTTTATACATTGCACTTGTTACATGAAAAAAACGCAAAATAACAAAACATGCACTAAAACCAACATATCTACATACCTAAAAGTTTTCTTCAACTGCGTATGAAAAGTTGGAAGTTTTCATGAAAATTTGCTGAATCTTTCTAAATTTCGCATAAAGTTTGACACTTGGCTTTGCATGGGTTTGGTTATAGCATGAACCAAGCTTTTATAAAAAAAACTACTAACTTGAAAACGCCCGCGAATATTTAAAAAAAATTAACATGTTAAACCTTTTTTGAGTCACTGTATATATATACCATATGTATGTATGTATATGCATGTTAAAGTATATAAATATACGTACATATGTAATTGAAATTCATAGATAGTTCAAAAGGATAGTTACAACATATTTATGTTATGCATAAAATTGATGAATAGAAAAAAATATTGTTTAAAATATATGCGAACATTTTTATCGTTCAGGAACACTGAGTGCATGCCCACACCAAATGTTGTATGATCTGCTGCTCCCCAAATGTTGTGTAATGTCATATATAAAATAAGAACCATGTTAAATATGCCTCTGTTAATATGTTCTGTTTTATTCGTATGACTTCTGCTATTTCTGCATAGATAATTATTTTTCAAAGCGCGGTGCAACAGCTTATAGATACCTTTTAGTCTGTTATGTATGTAAAACACATGTACACATTTATGAGCGATCTTTTGCTGAGTAGTATTTATGTAGGCATGAGGTTTGTGTTTCAATGACTTTTGATTGCAATGGCTATGTCAGTTATATGTAAGTACAATGTGCATACATTTTTCGAGAAGTTTTACTACATATCAAAGGTTTGTGCGGTTTTGGCTGTAAAGTTTTTGCTTAAATTAATATTTCTCAATTGTTGTCTAGCAGTAGGTGTTTAGCAATTGGCAAGCAACTTTGTAAGCTGGTCACCTTAATACACGTATTTGTTACAGTTATATGTAAGTAGCTTTTTTTATGTAAACAAATATTTATCATTTCTGCCCCAGTACAATAATTTGTAGTTTTTTCCTTACATACAAATTTTTATTTGAAAAAAAAATTTGCTTTATAAACAGCGTTCTACTTGTGCATATAGAATCAAACTAAACGTTTTTTTTTTTTTAAGATTAAAATAAAGCTCATGATGGAAAGGATTTTTGCCGAATAGTTTTTTATTTTCTAAGAGCGCAACACATTTTTAGACTTTTCTAGCCAAAAAGGCAGTACCCGAATAGCCAAAATTCGAACTGCTACTAGCTTAGCTAATACCACAATATTGAAGACCTGTTGGCATATTTTCCTTTTAAATTCTAATATAGACGGTACCTTGAGATATTCGTTGCAAATCGAGCTCTCCGGAACACAGAGAACCCATATTTGACAACGAATTTGGAGGTGGGGTACACAGATGAATCAAAACTTAAAAATGAAAAACTTCAAAAAATGTATACCAATCGATGCTCCCACAGCATTTTTCAAGCTGCGATTAATGCAAAAGAAATGTTTCAAAGTGAGTGCATTGGAAGAGGCACGTCTTCGAAATATATCTCTATTATGTCAGACTGTCAGACCGCCTTACTGACACTGAAGTCTCACATAATAACATTAAAGCTGGTGTATGATTGCTCTAGCACCCTGGAGCCATGAACAGAGTGCCACTGAGCTGGGTACCGAGGCATGAAAGAAACGATGGCAACAGGGAGAAGCCATAATATACCATTATTCGAAACACATTTATGGACCAACTGAACTTAAAAGAAAGCTTTCAAAATAGCTTGCGTTTGATTATAAGATTGCGATTGCCTTTTATTTGACGCTAAAATAAAATTTTGTCCAATTAGCTTGGTGGTTAGAAGCAAACCTAATAAATTAAATTTTAAATTCAGATTTATGCAATATTTTTATTACCACATGCAAACATATATTGAGCGTATTATAACCCTACGACACTCAACTGTTGACAAGATTTTGGCTATTTATTTTATAATTTTTTAATTTAACATTTTTTTATAAAAATATAGTTTATTCTTTAAAAAAATGTCTAAATCCAAGATTCAGTATTCAAGAAATAAAAAAATAAGAATAAAAATCTTTTTATTCAAGATTTTTTTTGTAACTGGGACTTAATGTTTTTTTTTGGCAATTTTTATTTTGTTAACATTGTTGCTCCATAAAAAAAAAAAATCATCGAACATACTTCGTAAGAAGAAAACAACTGACATCGTCAACAAAAAAATATGTCAAAAAGCTACGGAAAGTTTCAGCTAATACAAACTTACACCCTGTTATACTAAAATTGAATGGGCACAAAACTACATACTCAAAATCTTTCTAAAAAATCTAATTGATTTTGATTTTTTTAAATATGGCAAAAATATTTAAACTCGGATTTATAAGTTTTTTTTTTTAATAATAAACTACACTTTTATAACGAAATAATTAAAATCAAAAAAAAAAAGGTAAATCTTGTCAATACGTGAGTGTCGTTTATAGTATATATATATATATTTTTTTTTTCCAGTTCCATTTAATCTAAAAGTATCAAATTCAGGGTCCCAGGCGAAACTCTTTCGCATATACATACATATGAGCAAATCTAATGAGTTACATTTTCGTGCTCATATTTATACCCGTAGTGGTGTATGTAACGTATACGCCCCGTAGCACCAAAAACAGTCAACTAACACGTTTACTCGCACGTCACATTATTTAAAAGTGATTAAATATTGGCGCGGGAGATCAGTATCCCTTATGCAAATATATACTACGTTCTTTATGTGTATAACAATTTTAGTATGAATTTCGAGTTTGCCAATAAAAATTGTAAAAACGGATTTTAGTTTCTCAAATCATATTTAGTCCCCTTATACTCAATGTATTTTTGTTTTTTTTTTGCATTTGGTTAGTTTTAGCAAGAAGAACATTTTCACCGCTTAGTTTTAACATTTTGAAGTATCTAAAACTACTAAAATCAAAAATCTTTAAATTCCAAAAATTACAAAGTAGCTGCGACGGATATACTGCATGCTGCAATTTTTTTTTTTAATTTCGAGGTAAACTCTTGAAATTTCAAAGATATGCTGTATTTGATGCCAACGTCCATTGCCTCTAATATGAACATTTTATTTGCAAACTTCCCACAGTAATTAAAAAAAAAAACACAATTATGATGTAAACATTTTAAGGCTAAAATTATTCAAATACTTGATTCACTTTTTAGTATAATTTTTTCTGGAACGCCATTGATTGAAGGAAGTGCAAGATGGTGATTTAGTGTTTTTTTCCGTCGAGAGAAGAGAGTGACACAAAAAAAAACAACTCGTGAGGATAGCGCTGAGAGCACCATTTGGATATGCTATCTCTGGGACCACTGATATTATCTGATTTCATTATTCGCCAGTTTCGGTAAACCACTTGGATTTGTCGATGATTCTATTTATGTTAGTAATGGCGCGTTTACAGAACTCCGTAAGAATTTGGATGGAGGATCTCCGTAGTGTATCATACCCGTGCCAATTATGGGCACTCGCAACGGTAGTGTAGGATCGTTTCCTTACTTCCCGCTAAATTGCAGCTGAAGCACCGCGGATTGTACCGGATTGTATCCTTTCTCGACCTCTTTAGAAGCTCCTCTGCCTTTGGCTTGCCATACTAGCATAATCGCATAAGTAAAGAAATTTTCAGAATCCATTCAGTAGTTCCAGAGATTAACCCCTATCAACAAACAAACAAATCGGCCACTTTATATAACTAATAGTATATGTTTACTGTTAGCAGTCATGATAAATAAAAAAGCTGTCATCTAGCCTACAATCTATGAGGCATACAGTTCGTCTGGAAGATGAGAGCCTGAATAATATTTTAGAAAAAGTAGTGCCAATTTTTCTTAGTCAACAGTAACTGCGTGAGAATTTAGTTAGATTTCTATTTTTGATAATAATAACTAAACTAATAGTTGCCGAGTTTTGGCATAGTTCCAATAAACCGTCATGTAAAATAGCCTGTGCTTCTGTTTGTAAATCAAATTTAATTTTATAGCAAATGCATAGTTCCAAGTATGCCAAATTTCAATTAAAACCAACAATTGAGTATCATCGCATGCATATGTACATTAGACGGCATCACCAAAAAAAGTTGCGGTTTTTCCGCCGGTATTACAAAATCTATTAGATTTGAAGACGTCCACCAAAATCTTTCGGAAAAGTATTATGATTTAAGTGAGCTGGTCCGATTTGAAAATACCTCAAAAAATGGAGTTTTTTATGAATAAAAATGTTTTTATGCAAATTTTTAAGCTTAAGCCGTCTTGTCATTTGACGGGATTTTTTTCAAAAAAAAAACTTTAAGAAACTGCTTTTATTCATAAAAAACTCCATTTTTGGAGGTATTTTCAAATCGGTCTAGCTCACGTAAATCTTAAAATTTTTCCGAAATATGTTAATGGTAGTCTTAAAATTAATAGATTTTATAATTCTAATGGAAACAAAGTACCGATTTTTTTTTTTGTATGGGGAGTGATGCAATCTAATGTACATATGTATATACATTAATATGAACATTCAAACTGTGTATGAATGTATGTATGCATATAATTGTATGTAATGGATTTATTTCAAAAACCCACAGCCTTTGCAATCAAAACATTAACCGCTTGTAGTAAATGTAGTAAAATTTCTTTCACGACTTTCTATGTTCATCACAAAATTTTCCATTTACCGTTCTAAATAAACACTGCAGTCGGAGTTTTTGCTGCTGGCTGTTGTTTATTTTTTTGGTTTTCGCTTTGTGTTCACTTCTTGAATCACCTTCTTTTTCTTTTTCTGTCTTTTAGCTGCACTCCAAAGTAATGTTTCGTTGTTGAATGTGAAACAGTAGCTGCTGCTGCTTCTAATTCGTCGACTCACTAACTTGCTGACTGACTGACACTGACTCACTAATATGACCGACTGGCAATGATGTTGTTCAGCAGCAGCAATTAGAGCTCGATGACAGATGAAATGACGTAATTATTCTTGGACTGTGACTTCGCGGAGATGCATAAATGTAGGTGTAGTTTTTAAGTATTTATATTTACGTGTATGTATCAAGATACACGCACGTACATATGTATGTAATAGCTGCTTTTCAAGAGAGTTGTCACAGCATTACGTGTTGCTAAATGCTGATAGCTAGTTAATGCCTTGCGTCTCTTGCTTGATTCTTGCAATGTTTCTTACTTATTTACTTTTATTCCATTTGCTTTGCTGCTTATAACTTTTTGTATTTATTTATGCATATACATATGCATGTGTGTAAGTGTGTGTGATGTTATTTGCTTGTGGGTGTCAATACATTATACGAGTATTAAGCACATATCACATTTGCAGAGTTGTCAATGTGTAGACTCTAACGCTGACACTGTCGCTGATGCCGATGCTGATACTGATGTTGCCAATGTTGAATGTCTCGAATGCTTCAAATGCCAAATGTCGCATGCGTTTTGTTGGATTTCGGTGAGTATGTTAGAATACTACTCGCTGAATATAATTATACTAAATAAATAGTAGTTAAACTAGTTAAGAGTAGTTTATTGGTTGTGGTTGGTTGCCACGTAAGGGATGTAGATGCTGCACTTTGTACATATGATGTACAAAAAAAACCCGTTTCTGGGATTTTTTTTTTATAAACACATTTGTACGTATGGAATTATAAGGATATACATATGTACATATGTATGTGTATATGCTGAATGTTTATACATATGCACACAGGCGTTGAATTATGAATTTATTCGCAGGTGGCACGAGCAATTCGTACACATAAATAAGTTTTTATAAAAATATCTGATGACTCAACAACGAGATGTAGTTTACTGATGGTTATTTACTTATTTTTGATTGATGAAATTTTTCCACTTTTCCTGCCCCTTTCACTGGCTTTGTTGATTGCACATTCATTCACGATTGCTATGAGTTGTTTCTTTACTTTTAAATATCACATTGTTTTTTCTACTATAGCGTATTTTGCTTTTGTTTGATGTGAATTTGTATGAAGTTTATGGTATTTAATTTATAATGTTCTATAGTATTCTTGATGTCTTTTGTTTCGTTGAATTGAAGGTTTTTATGTACTGATATTTGTTTTCTTACACTGGGAATGTTTTTGTATGAATTGCTGTTTTAAATAAAACACTTGTTTTAATAGAAAATATATGTATATATGCACATATGTGTATGGACAAATTCACTATTAAAATATCGGTGTGTGAGCTTTGAACAGTTGAAAATAGTAAGACGCATTAACTAGATGGTAACACTTTTAAAAGCACCTGCATATGTACACTTTTTATGCAAATTAACCAACTTCCTATGCATTTCCAATTAAAAACAAAATATTATGTTGTTTATTTTTGGTATTTTTAGTTATATAAGCACCTTTACGCTTTTCATCAAATGTTTTATTATTCGATTTGTAATAAAAGGCTTTTATGTTTATTGTTGTTTAACTTTAACTACTTTCCTAGCAAAACAATTTAATGAAAACTATTTTATTTTTAAAGAGTTAGAATTTAAATATAAGCAAAAAGTATATACATATATATAATTTAAAAAAATTCAACATTTTTAATTAAAAGATGGGATTTCATGAAGCAAAATTCACAATTAAGTAAACTTGAAATTTACAAATTTAATTTATTCACAAAAGTTATTTTTTTTTAGCTTGAAAGCATAAAGTAATAAAAGGTTTCTTGAGAATACTCTCACATTATAGAAAAAGATTCACATATGATTCTAAAAATGTTGTCTACTTATGTGTTAAGGCAAATTTGCCTATTTGTTATTTTTGATGAAAAGTCTTTTATTTTCTTGATGAAAAAACAATGAATGATTTTGTTTTTTAATATTTGGCCGAGAAATGGTTGCTTTAAAATTAAAAAGCAAAGAACTTAAGTATGCGTGGTTTTTCAGAATTCCTGACGATTTTTTCAAATTTTTCTTTATTCGAAGCAAATTTTAACAGGCGTTTGAGTAGTAATTTTTTTGTATATCTTTATTTTTTAAACATTATTCAAAAAAAAATACATAGAGCTTTTTTAGAATTTTTTGAAGATTCCACGCTATTCACATAATTCTTAAACTTTCTGGTTTAATATTTTGACCCATAAATTTATGCTTTTTATGTTTTTATGCAAAATTATAATTTTATACATTTTTCCTTAAATATGAATAGACTCGTTTTTCGAAAATTTCCGGGTTTTTCGAAATTAAAAAAAAAAATGTTTTACCTTTAATTTTACTTTGCTTTAATTTTTGTTTTTATATTTTAGGTTACGAAAGCTAAGTAATTTATGAAGAAATATTTATTAACTGTTTTCGCACACATGCATTTTTTGAACTATCTATATATTCATAGAATTATTTCTGTACAAGTTGATTATCATTTTATTTTTTATTTTTTGTATGTATGTATACAGTTTTTAGTATTTGCACACGAGGCCTGATAACGCCGAAAACTACAAACTATATGAACTGAAAGAGAAAAATTCTCTGAAATACTTGCAACGTTGCTAGCTATAATTTCATCCATACTGATCCAAATATATGTACATGCATATGTATGTACATTAGGGTGCATCACTCTCTTTCCATCGGAATATAAAACCTACTATATTTTAAAGCATCAGCCAAAATAATTCGTAAAATATTAAGATTAACGTGAGCTAAACCGCTTTGAAATCTGAGTTTTTTATCACGTCTGATGAAAAGTTTAATCTTAAAAGGTTTGCATAAAAATCTTTAAAATCGTTTATCAACGTAATCAAAATAGTGACATTTTTGGAGATAAATATTTTCAGATCGGTCCAGTTCACGTAAATCTATATATATATTTTTTATTTTTTTTTTTGGTATGTCTTAAGATATAATATGTACATTTTGTAATTCTGTTGGAAAACTCGCAACGTTCACATTTGCTTGTACTTAAGCGCATATATATGTGCATACATATGTACATATATTTAAAAAGTTTTAAATTTATGCTTCGAGTACTGCTTAGTGCCTTGCAAAATGATTTGAAAAAGGATATCAAATACTTTTTTACAATCACCCACCCACGAAAAATTAAAAAAAAAATTTCTTTGATTCTAATACGACGATCCTATGCGGTTATTTACCAAAAGAGGTTATAAAATTATGAGGACTAGTTTTTTGTTTAATATTTTTATCTAATGGAAAATTTATTCTTTGCATAAAAAACCTCTATTCGAAATGCATTGAAACTTTCAAATTACTAAATGTGTTATTCCTCAAATTATTTGCTAAAAAAAATATGCAATTACGCACACTTATTTGAATATCTAGTTTTTTTTTTAATTTACTGTACCGTGAATGCCAGTGATAACAAATAATAACTGAGCTGTATTGACTATCATTATTTTTACATTTATCTGGGAGTTGCAATTAAAAGTAAATCTGTATTATTGCTGTTATTAAATTTGTTTCCGCTCAGTGCGCGCTAATTATAAATTGAATCAAAGCGTAATTATAAATACATGTATGTATGTATGTACGAATATGTAAAAAAGTTGGTAACTGAAAGTCCCGGATGATGCTAATTTTCAAAAAATATGTTATGCGAATTGGTTTACAAAATATCGCTTCATATTTATCCACTAGAATTATACAGTTAACAAATTTTTCTACAGCAAATAAATGCATTCACTCTTTACGACGAGTCTTATGTAAAATCACAACCACAGCCTTAAGGTTAATAGAGCAGCACGCAGATCATTTAATTAAGTTTTTTCTTATTTAATTAAAAACATATAACACAAGGTGTTTTTGTGGCTTTTATACGACATCGCTTATAACTACACTCAAAAGTCAAGGTCACTTTGATTCAATGCCGCGCACACTTACATACGCAAGTGCATTGTATGCATCTACTAAGTACATACATACGTGCATATGTAATTTTTGTATTCGAATGTGTTGCATTCATGGAATTTGTGCACTAATCGCTAACATGAAACTGTCACTTGAGCTCCACTTATTTTCAACCGAAGCAAGCGAAACACAAAAACTCCGCGCCACAACCACTTTAGTATTAACTGACAAACACCGCGATTGCTACAAATGCGCGCAGCTCAAAGCTTTGAGGTGATTAAAATGAGAAAAAATAATCACAAAGAAAAAACACAATAAAGTACTAGCAACGAACAGGCGGAAAGCAGAAATTAAGAAGGTGGCAATTATCAACAGCGATTACGTGCACTCACACACACTTGAGAGAGAGGGAGAGAAAGAGAGAGGAAGAAAGAGATAGAGGAAAAGATATAGAGGGGTAGGAAATACCACAGAAGCCAAAAAATTTTAAAATTTACTAAACAAAAAAAAGTGCGCCAAGTCAAGAATCTGCTTTTTGCTGTGATATGGCACTTTTAACCAAAGCTACCAACTGGATTTACATATATGCATGAAAGTACGGTACATATACATATATACAAATTAAAGCACTATTAGCTATCAATGCTCTACGCGCTCGCACCTGACGATCGAGTCGCTTGCAAAGCTATGATGTATGTATGTATGTAGGTATATCTGTATGTGAGGCTTCAATAGCTGAGCGCGTGTGCCAAATCAAGTTACTCAAATTACCTCACCACCAAACTAGCCAGCAGCAAGTGAGTCTAGCAACAACCAGCTAACAATTTACCTGCCGTCGAGCAGCTAAATGCATACATACATACATGCATACATATGTATGTAAATGTCAAGAGACATTCAAGCGACAAGAAGCAAATAAAGTTATAAAAAAATTTAAAATAAATAAAATAGAAAAATACTCAACAACAAGCGCAAACACAGAATATGCAAAACGCTAAAATAGCAAGCAACAAGAATCAGACAGCAATAAAAAGAGCAGAAACAGAGGTAAGAAGTAGCAGTAAAACGCTTGAAAAACAGCGTACCACCAATCAACCAGCTCACGATCGGCGCGAATACATTGAAACGCGCGTGTCACTCAGTCAGTTATCTAGTAAGTCAGTATGTCTGACGCATTTTACGATGCCAAACATTTTTATTATTTTTTATTTTCATTTTTTTTTTACTTATTTATATAAACCGCAGCGCAGCACAAAAACAAGATATGTACATGTCAAGTATACAAGTACTACATACAAAGCATATGCGAATATGGGGGAAAACCAGTATGTCGAGACAGACACGATACTCTCATACAAAAAAAAAAAAACAACAGAAAAAAAGAAAATCATCAGTTAAAAATAACAAATTAACTTCGCGACATTGTATGCAAATAACAATGAAACAGTTAATTGAAATACCAACACAGCAAAAAATGTAGATACCATAAGCTAAAGTTAAAAATATACATACATATGTACATATGCCGTGTGCGTATGTGTAATAGCATACGAGCCCTCACCAGTCGTCACTTGTGTAGTTAGAACAGATACGCGTGAATGCGCAAAAGTAACGAACGCACAGTGGATCCAAAAAGTGGTGAAGTTGAAGTGGTGGGTGACACTACCATCATGTTACACAGCATTACCTTAATACAGATATATTTAAATTTTTTTACGGAGTGATTGAAAACCTTAGTACAAAATTAAGCCTACTTGGTATAGATGCTGGGACCCGGTAACATGTGAGGCACAGAGAAGGCGGACGAACTTGCAAGAGAGGGCTCATCCGTTCCACTCTCACAGTCCTGTAAGGGTTTAGGAATGCCGCTCGCTACTTGCAAACTCATTCTAAGTAGGTTCTAAGGAACCTAAATACTAGGAATGTTAATCCCAGGTGCGGGATTTATAATTTGCACTGATGGAAATAATAGAAACTCCTTTTCTTGACCAGTATTGGCTATATTTCTTTTTCTTATTTATTAATTAATATTTTTTTATAAATGTCTAGCGAAACCATGGACCAAATATAGTAAAATTGCGTTTTTAGTTTTTCACTCTGAAATTAAAAAAAAAAAATAAAATAATCTTTCAAGTAATTAATTGTTCATTTCCACCAAGCCTTAACTGCCGTTCATGTTTATTGTAAAAAGCAGAATGCAACTCGAAGGATCGATCGCCTTTTGTTAAAATTATTTTAAGTTTAACGTTTGGTGGAAATGGGCTGTAGGGATAAAAAAAAATCAATTTATTTATAACTGATTTCAAAAAAGGAAGAAGAATATATTTTTTTATTTACGTATGCTACCGGATAACTTATATGGCGCACGTGAATCGTTTTCCATTATTCTTTTTTGATCGGAAAGGTGATATCTCAAAGTTGGTCCCATGCTAATTTGGTTTAGATCCTATAATTGGTTAGTGAAGAAAAGGACGGTACACGAAAATTTTTATATGAAAATTAAAATCGGTTGTATTTTTGTTTGTTAGTTATTTAATTTTTTATTTTTTGCTTGTGCTATATGTAAATATAACAGCCACCAAAGAGCACACTCACCGTTTTAGACAAACAAACTCAAATCTTGCGGCATGCCAATTTAAACTCCTACTGTTAACCAACCATAATAAAAAAACATGGTCCTAAAAGTTTGTGTATGTAAATATGTATGTATTAGCAGTTTTATAGTCACGGTCAAGAACACGCTAAATGAGATCATTCAAAGTCATACATACGCGTGTACGAATATGTATCTGCATTTTAAATATATTTATTTTTTATGTATCAGATAATATATTGACAATATTAGAGAATACTCATTTCATTTTGAATTCATTTGTTTGGCGGCCATCAAAACAGCTTCTTTGCCTTGAATGCGAAATTCGTGGTTGAGTTTATTACTGACAACGTCATTGAATTCATAATGATTTTAGTTCATAAAATGAAATTTTTAACAATAAAAAATTTTTTAGAATTCTGTGTAGGTGTACATGTGACACGAAACACATTAATTATTGCATTTTATGACATTTTTTTAAGAAAGGCGATCTCAGCTAATCGCCATAAATCGAAAGAGTAAAAAAATCACTCATACGCAGCGGACGACTGGTGAGCAATGGCATCATGTAATACTTGATAGTCTAACAATACAATATGGAGGGAATCAGTGGCTTAAATATGACTTCAAATACAAATGCGAATACGTATAGAAAAGTAATGATGATCATCTTGATATACCCATAAAAACAAACAACAACACGAACAAAAATAACGATTGCAGAAACGATTTAGTGAAAAATTTGATCGTTACATGTTATCGATAAAAGTTAACTATGCTGACATTTTTGGCACCGATAACGATATTAAAAAAAAAATACAACTCTAGCGTTATCGATATTAACTTTGCTGATAATTTCTATATAGACAACTATATTCTAAAATGTAAAAAAGAATGAGCTTACGGATAGCAATAACGATGACAGTATCGAAACATTTTTTAATTGTCCCCTGAATTTTGAATGCACTCTTATTCTAATGTTTACTCAATGGGTAAGACCACAGAATTTTTTGGAGTTGCCGGATTTGCTGGTTCAAGTCGCAGTGAACTCGATGAGGTATGTGGTCTAATGAGGAGATGTGGTGATATTTTGTCTAAGGTCAACAAAAATGAGTATGCATTATTTTGCTAAACGAAGTCAAAATAAATAATATAAATACAAATACAACTTTTAAAGCGAAAGGCCCTGGTATCAATACCGTCTGATAGCTCTTATGAACATATGTATTTACATACAGCATCGGTCACATCAATAGCACTACCATTTCAAAGTGCTAAGTACTAGTTGCCACTTATGTTTATATAGGTATTTATTTTCAAGAATTTTCAATTAAAATACTCTTCTCTCTCTGTATTAACCGAAGTATAAAACATTATAGAAAACCAAAAAAAAATCTACAAATTCTAGTCCAAGTTTCTAAAAATTTTTCTCAGAATTGGTAGAATTTTTTCGAGTATACAGTTTAGTGTAATATGTAATGTGAAAGTTTAAAATGGCTAAAAATTTCCACTGATTAAACTTGAATGAGCCATAAAACTGTATACTCAAAAAAATTCGGAGAAAAAAGTTGAAAATTTGGATGAAAATTTGTTGCATTATTCTTAGTTTTCTACAAAGCTTTTAACTTAGTTTTATATGGGTTGTAATACTGGAAACTGTGTGTTAACTGAAAGTTGTGGAAAATAAAGACATAAACCTAAGTGGTAAACAATATCACTTTGAAATGGGGGTGCTATTCACATGATCGATGCTGCATATGCCCACTGTTTTTTGCTCGTTTATTTCCCTCTTTTAATTACTACTTTTACACGCATTTCTGCCTATTAAAATTTGTTTCCAACAACTCATCTTTCATTCATTGTAGACATGTTTTGTTTAACTTTCGTCGTTTTTATTAGGGATATTCACAATCCAGTGCATACTGCCTAACATAGATAGCACGATTGGCTAATTTTGTTGTTGTTTGAATACATGAAACAACGGCAATCATGCTATTTATGCTTTCTATGCATCATGCTAGATAGTAAGCACCGGATCGTGAATACCCCTATTAATTTTACGCAGCGAAAAGCCGAATTTTTTAATCCGTTTGCTGTAAACTGTAAACAATATGGTCAGCGAGCATCAAAACGCATACATTTGCTTACTTAGGTCAAATATGCAGTATATAATTATTTACATATCCATACATGCGAGTATTTGCATATCTACATATATCTGTGGTCATAAGCAATAATCGCCTAAGTCGAAAAACGTGAATTCGAGAAAAATCATTTCAAACATTTGGATTGTAATGTTAACCTTATGGGTAAACCAAAATATGTTCGTCTATAACTTTTTAAATAGCCTAGCTGGCGAGATGGGGCTTTCACACACGCATGGCATAATAGTTGCAGTATACGATAGCATATATAACTCAATTCCTTCTTAAGTCGACTTAGGTGGTTATTGCTTATGACCACAGATATATGTATGTACAAGTTGGTACGAAGGCGCAGCAATAGTGTAATTGAAAGTTGGGTACAAATAAATAAAACCTTAGTAATCGCCTTGGTGAACCACTAGGCTAGCGAACAGTAAGCAAAACGTAATAGCAAAAAAAAACAATTTAATTTAGACATACAATTAGAAAACATAAGGGAAAACAGGCATAGCTAGTTGTAGACAAGCATGGCTGGGCAAATTAGTAAGCTATTTGATATGCTCGTAGAAGGGTACACGTTGTGCCAAACGGGGTTAAGAGTAACAAAAAAGCAATAAAACGTCTGAGAAAAAAACAAACAGCTCGATGAAGATCTTTTAACCTCTAAATTGCTAATGGATTACAAAAAAAAAACAAATATGATCATTGTTCTTTGCTTTAATGCACTTAATAAAATGCATTAAATATTAACTCAGTAATACAAAAAAAAAAAACCTAAAAGCACATTTTTACAACCTTAACTATTTACAGTATCGTACACAATTGCCGCATAAATAATTTTGAAATAGCTTTGCAAACAAACTTTTTAGCGCCTTCCTCTTTGAGTAATTTCATTTCATAAATATTTATGTAAGTATTAATTTATAATTAGCCACAACGCTTGTTACTTTTTCCACTTTTTTTATTTTTGCGGTTATGCAATCAGCTAATATCTAGCAACTAATCATGATGATCACAGCTAAAGACAACATCAGCTTCACCAAACAAAAAACAAAAAAAAAAAACTACTAAAGCCCCACACTTCTACACAAACATTTAATAATAATAGCATCATCGAAAACGATCAAATGATGTTGCAAAAAATTTTAATTTTGCATAAATTAATTAAAATTAATAATACAAAATCAAAAAGAAAATTTGCAATATTAAAATGTGTGCAGCACACAAAACTCAAGCGAAACGAGTGCGGCGTCACCGCAAAACCAGGTTAAGGCAGACACACTCTGATTGGCAGAGCAACGAACAGAGGGACAAAGTGTGATGCTGTTGGCTCTGACGTTCGCGGATAAGCAAACATGTGTATGCAAATTTCAACCTGACGGTAGGCATGTGCCAAAGCAAAAATGTCTTTGGTTGGCACAAATTAATTGGAACTATCAGCGGTGTCAACGCGAGTGCCTGTGTGTAACTCTCAGTTGCAATCTTCTTTTCATGATTATTTGTATTATTATTACTATAGTGCAATTGCACTTGTACATCAACAGTCGTGCATGGATGAAGATTTCATAATAAGAATTATAATAAGGAGCTGCGGCGCTTACAATCTTCGCAAATGTAGAGCGTCATTCCTGCTGTGATTGGTGATGCACTAATATGGGTCAGGGTTTTCTTTGATTCTTCACATGAATTTAAATTTAAAAAAAAAAATGTCAGTTGGGTTTGACCGAGGTCAAAGTTTTTGAAACTTTAAAAGCTTTTATGGGCAGAAATTATAATTAAGGGACTCATAAGCTGACAGAACGGAGTTGTTGCCATACACTGGCGATCAAAAGTGGGTGCATGCTGATTTTTGTTAAATATTAGCAATATTTTTCAAGTTGAATTTTTTTCCGGTATTTTTCTATAAAAATATGGTTCATGCTTTAACTAAAACACATAAGTCGAAGTTTCAAACTTTATACGGAATTTATAAAAATTCAACAAAATTTCATCAAAATTTATTTCATTTTTGGTATGCAGCAGAGCTGTGAGAAATGCATTAAAATTAAATCAATGTGCGTGCAACTCAGTGTGCTTTTGTAGATTCTTACGTCCATTGTTGATTCACACCAAATATATCATGGGCCAAAAACGGGTAAATAGCCAATTTAGCAGCACATTTACACGACTGAAGACCTATTTGGATCTAAGTCAATCAATAAACCGTTTTTTAGTTCCATTTGACATAGTGAAAACCAACCTTAACTTCCGCCACTATCTTTTTTGAGCTCGAAATTCTACCCTCAATGACAACAAAGAATTTTCACTGCCAAATAAAATTAGCTGATGGGTTTTTAATGCTTGTTATACTTTTAATGGAAAAAATTATTGCAATAGCATTAATTTAAATTTGTTAATGTTGATGCAAAAAAAAAATCTATTGGCATTATTTCTTCGGAAATTTCAAAACTTAATGCATTGATTTTTTACATTAAGATTAAAATGCTATGCATTAACATATTAAGGCATTTTTCACAACTCTGGTATGCAGTTATAAGGCCTATGAAAACATGTGAAAGTTTTATGTGGCTAAAAAATTGCGTTGATTATATATTGAATACTTTTTTTTTGCTGACGGCTGTTTACACTTTTTCAACAGTAGCTTTTACAAAAAAATATTAAAAAACATACGCGATTTTTTAGCTGTTTAAAACTCAAACACGTTTTTCTAGATTTTCATAAGCTATGTGAAGGCATACCCAAAAAATTTTAAGAAACTAAGATTAAAAAATTCCAAATTTGTATGGAAATTTGTTGAATTTTTCAAAGTTCTTTATAAAGTTTGAAAGTTTTGACTACCGCGGTTTTGGTTAAAGCTGGAACCATATTTTTATAAAAAATAACAAACAAAAAAATTTACCAGAGAAACATTCTAAATATTTTACAAAAATCACCACTTTGTTTCTATCGCCAGTCTAATTTCATAAACAGGATAGATTATGACCTTCGATAACCTTTGATTAAATTGGCAACTTGTACTAAAAATTATTTAAACAAAAGATTTTTTTTCTTACTATAAGCAGTTTTAAAAATTTCTTCTTCTATGCTAATTATTTTGAAATAAATAAAAATACGCGTAACAACCTAACCGGACCCAAAGCACCGAAGCCTTGAGTGCAGTGGCGGATCCAGCGGGGGAGGGGGGGGTTTTGGGTGTTAAACTACGTGTCAGTCAGTGGCGGACGCACGGGGTGTGTTTTAATAAGGCGCATATGTATGTATAATATGGCGTCTATGTATTAGAACACCCCCGTGGGTCCGTCACTGACTGACGCGTAGTTTAACCCCCAAATGTTTCAGGACAGGAGCAAACGGATGCAATAATATCTATAATTTCTCAGGCGGCTCTAACATATCTCAAGTCTGGCACGCGAAAAAGAGCGAAAAATTAAAAAAAAATCCCGAAATTTCTTTAAAATTCCCGAAAAAGTCTGCAAAATTAAACAAAACAAAAATCTGCTTTTTCCTGCTCAAATAGTACCTGACAGATTGGACCTTATATTTATGCCTTAAAAAATTAATCGAAAGATAATCGGTATTTCTTTTTTAACATAATAAAAGCCTTAAGGAAATCATATTGTCTCCTTGTACAATACACAGAGTTCTAATGGTTCCTTCTTTGTACGACAATTTTCGCGGAATATCTTTGGAAAATAACTTGTATTCACAGTATGTTTGGCAATTCGAAAAATTCGGTCGTTTAGTTGTCCAGATATAATCAATAACATCTTTTGTTGCTTTGTCTGAAATATTACAACACTCATTTTCAGAATTATACTCTGATTTTGAGAACAATCGGGACTAACCAACAAATGAAAAACTAAAAAATTTCAAACAAATTTGGTAGATGTATGTATGTATCTACGTTAGGGTGGTCCAAGATAAGTAAAGTCGGAATTTTAATGCTCTCACCCCCTATGATTGTTCCTTATCGAAAAAAATATACCCATTTTTTTATTTTCATGATCGAAAAATATTCATTTTCAAGAATTCTATACCATTTCTATGAAGTGTTTTTTCCCATATGAAATACATGGAAAATTGTAGCGCTTTGAGCGACCTCTAAATATTTTTTTATTTCGAATAGAACAATCCTAGGGGGCGAGAGCATAGAAATTACAACTTTTCCTTTTCACATGCCTTTTTGGACGACCCTAATGTACGTGCACAAGTTTTGCCAGCTGAACACATTTATGCCGAATGCTAAGAAATACCTGAGCGGTCGTGATTTATATTTTTGTTTGCATAGTTTCTTGTGTTGGCTTATGATATTTATACATTACTATTAAACAACACAAGACTTTTATGACATTCTGCACTTCACACATTTTATTGTTATTAACATGTGAATTTCTCATCAGCTGCCCCATACAAATGCAACTCATGCATACATATTTATTTCAATTGTCGCTTTGGGCCGCTGTGCAGGCAGGCGAAAAAATGCCGCCTCGCTGCAACGCTGCTGACATTGAACTAAATTTATTTTGAAAAGCTCACAACAAATCATTTTAAATTATTTCTTATGTTGCAATAACTGGGGTGAAAAAAATACTAAGGGCCGTTTTCTCAAGTAGCCTGTAACTTTAAAGCTCACTTTATATTTAAAGATTGCATTAAAATGTATGATTGTGTCTAATGTCAAGCATTTTATCATCCGTTTTAAATTGGTTTACAACCAAGATACATACATACGACATAAACCGATAATAGAAATGCTTAACTTTAGACATAGCTTTACTTTTAATCCAACCCTTATATGTATATAAAGTGAGCTTTAAAGTTAAAGGTTACTTCAGAAAACGGCCCTAAAAGGCATAGCTAAAATGCATAAAAGCAAGTAAGATTACAAAATATGCAAATAATAAAGCATACAGTACGAGATACAAACATTCATACATACATATGCCCATAAGTACAAGTGAAAAACTAACCACAAAAAAGTGGCGCGCACGTTTTTCTGGTGCCTAATTGACTAGATTGTGCTTTCATGTGTCTGCTCATCAAGCCCATCGCAGCAGTCACATGCAAATGAATGCTTATACTCCTATGTAAATACGTATGTGAGAAAAATACATATCGGGCTCTCTTTTGCCCTACATATGGAGCTAATTAGCTTCATAGCATTTGAGCGATCAGTCTTTGCACATTCCATTAATATTTTAGATTCGTTTGCTTAGCAACGAACAGCAATTTTAAACAAAAAAGAGAGATCCATCTTTCGATCCCGAAAAATGTAAGCAATATAGGAAGTCTAAAAACGTAAATTGAGAAAATATAAAACAATTAGTGAAAATGCAGCGAGAAAAATCGTACTAAGCGCGAATTTACAATTGAAGCAAAGGCGCACACAATTACGGGTAAAATTTTTTAACGTTTCGTAATACGACAGCACCTTCGGCTTGACAACAATACGCGAATAAATAATCAAACATGTGAGAAGTGAATAAGTGCGCTAGCGAACAAGTTATATATTGCGATTACTTCGGTATTTTGCAAGTAATAATCAATGCATCTACTGATTAGAAAATTTTCTTGGGGTTCGAAGTCTACACTTAGGTTAGAGTCAACCTGGTTATAGGTTATAAGATGATTGCTAAATAGTAGATATCAGTTAATAAAATGGAGTAAAGTTGTAAAAGAAATCGTTCGGCTAGGTATGCTGCTTCGGCAACTCAGAATTATTTTTTATTAAATATCATATTTTGCTAGTGTAAGACCTTTGCACCTAACCTATCATTGCATTAGTAGTTTCATTTAGCAATTTTAAAATTTTTGAACTTAAGTTTTTTAGCAGTGTATGCGCACTAGAGTGGTCTAAAAATGCATGTGTCACCCCTTAAAAAACATTTAGAGGTCGCTCAAAGCGCTCAAAGTTTTCACTGTTTTTTTATGAAAAAAAGAAAACTTTTCGTAGAAATGGATAGAATTCTTGAAAAACAACATATTTCGGTCGGAATTCCCTGTTTCTCTTCCGAAGATTCCCAATAATAATACCCAATTATTTATTCAACCATTTTTTTATAATAACCATATTTTATAGGTCCGCCATAAACGCCAGAAAATGAAATGGGGGGTCAATGAAAAATCTATAGTATTAAAAAATGGTTAAATAAACAAATGAGCGATTCCACCGTCACGGGTGGGACATTTTTACAGAAAAAATGTTCTTTCCTGTTTAAATTTAAGTATAACACAAAACAAGAACAAAAATTATGGATTTGTTATAAAAAAAATCCGAAGCTTCTCTGTCACGGGTGGGAAACGTACAAATTATTATATGAAAAGGAGATTTAAAACTGCACCTCTACAAACAAACAAAGTTTATCAGCCCTGCAAACCTACCTTTGACAAGTGTCCCAAACATAGCTGTCACGGGTGGGACATATTTCACAGTTGAATTATTCTTATCTAACTAAACACAACTTCAACTTCTGTAATTAGATATAAAAACCTTTAGTTTTTTTTTGTTGTCACGGATGGGACAAGACCAATACTGCCTTATGATAACTCATAACATAGATAAAGCAATCACATAATTCAATGTATGACACAATGTTATAAAAAGCAGATAAGTTCTAATATATATTTTGCTTACCAAACGCCATATAAATACATGCAAAACTTTCGCGCCTCTAAATATTTTTTGATTTCAAAATAAACCGGTAATTTTTAGCAAAAACAAAGCCGACTTTAATTCTCATATAAAAAAATTATATATATATCTCATGATCCAATGATCGGATCTAAACCGGGACCACCTCTGAGACACTACCTTTCCGATGCAAAAGGAATTATCAAAATCGGTTGACGTGGACCAAAGTTATGCGGTAACATACATAAAAAAAAAAAAAATATTCCGACGAACTTATAACCTCCTCCTTTTTTAGAAGTCGATTAAAAATGGGGTTATATTTTATTCGATATAGAACAATCCTAGGGGGTGAGGGCATTCAAATTCCGACTTTACTTTTGTTTTGGACCACCCTTTGAAAATTTGTGTTAGAAAATTTTCAATTATATTTTTGTGAACTACTCGACTAGATCTACGACCCCTGCTGTGTAGTAAAACCGATTTAAATATAAAATTTCTTTACTTTTCCATTATGTCAATTCTTTTACTAAATGCCTTTCAAATTTATTTTTTCTTTCATCGCTAAAATATAGTTCAAAGTTTTGAGCCTCATCTTTAGAATGCCGCCCTTAAAAAAAAAAACAAATATAAAAAAATATTTTCAGTAAACTTTAGACTGTGTACTCATTTACTTTGGAGCCTTTAAGCACCTCGTTTACACAGTAATAGAAAGAATAATTATTTTTAATTAAAATCGGGGAAAGTTTTCTCCTTCCCTTTTGTTACAAATGACTTTAATTAAAACTTGCATAGGAATAGCTATAAATTAGCATTGCAAGCATACACATTCAAGCTGCTTTTAACCCATAGCGCTCTACGAAAAAAAAAACCTGACCTTGACACCTCAGCCACTACAACAATCATGAACAGCGTAAGAGCCGCTGAAAAGCAGGCTACACATTGTACTATGCATTTCTTCACAAGCTATGCAATTAGGCAAAATGCGGACAAGTGTACTTAAAAACACGTCATTAGAGAGCTTAGGACTGCAGTGAAAAGTAGAATTAACAATTCAAAGCTGAGAAGGCAGATACATATGTTTTTACATATCCATAATACAAACATCCATACTATATAAATGTACACAGTTAAGATTGTGGATATTATTTTTGGAGGTAAACTTCAAGTGTGACTAGCGCTTTAGCATTTATGTGTTATAACAATATATCTGATTGTTTGATGGCCGCTCGCGCTCAGCATATAGTACTAGTATAGTGCTAAGATTTGCTATCCACTGCGGACCTTAGACAGCAGGAGAGTCCTTTCTGACAGCAGTTGCCGCCCGGCTCAAAGGCGTTGGAAAACTATTGAGTATGCTATGAAAAAAATCAATCTCGACAAATCAAACATAATTTAAGATTGCTTATTCTCTATAGAGGTGTCCAAAATTTTAACACATTTTCATTAAAAAAAAAAAAAAACAATGCCATACATTACTTGTATTTTCAGTTATAAATTTGTAAAAATTTAATGCGCAAAAACGCAATAAAAAAAAAAAACAAACAAATAAATTTTCGAACCAACATATTCCTTCACGAGCTTTCGTGCCCACTGTGCACGACAAATTTCAAGGTTGAATCGCCTGCGATATTTGAGCAGAAAAAATCGCTATTTTAGAATAGTCAGCCGAAAGAAACACGAAACTGGGCAAAGAGCGCGCTACTGAGTAGCACATTTTTAGGGCGCGAATAGTGGGTGGTTGTTAGTTTGGTGATGTGGACGACCACCTTTTTATTTGTTTGCACATAAGTGGATATGTTTGTATATATGTACATATATATGCACTTTTCACGTTGGCTGCCAAAAGTTGCCGCATGAAACAAGTGTTGAACTATCTACATACATACATACATACATACATATATGTTTAGTTAGATTGTGAAATGAAAATGAAAACGTAACTAGAACACGAATGCGATGTTGTTTTCGAAACACACAACAAATAAACGAAACGAAAATGAAAGCAAACTGAGAAAGAAAGGAAGCGAGGAAATGAGAAAATGTGGAAAAAGTCGTGCGAATACTAAAGCAGCTATGTACATAATCAGTGGAGGAAGAATGGTGCCAGAAAAAAAAAAAAAATTTTCATAGCAAAATGAAAATATCAATGTCGTAGAGCAAAAACTTTTGACGCGCACAAATGTAGAATCGAAGGACGGCTGCAGATTTTTTGATATTTTATTTGATTTGTTCATATGTATGTAGGCATATGTAAATATATATGTATGCAAGTTTTCGCCTAAATCAACTGTAATATCATGTGATTAAACATTTTTTTTGATTTTTTATGAATTTTGCCTCTTTTGGTTTTAAAAAATATCTTTTAATTACATAGTCAGTGGTAGCTAAATTTATGTATATATGTATATTATTTAAACATATGCGACTCTTTCGGAAATATTTCTGCGATTACACAGTGAATCGCTCTAGCTAGTTTTGTGTTTAAGTAATATTCTTTGTAAAAAAGTACAAAGTTCACGAATATATATGTACATATGTGGGTTCTTTTAAAGTTTTAGTTTACTAGGCATTAATAAAAATCTTTTTTTTTTTTTAATAACCACAAACATGAAAATGAAAAAATTATGCGCTCAAATCATTTCGAAAACACTTGGACGTACTTTACGTAGAGTTTTTATTTTCTGCTTAATTATAATTTGATGATAACGTGAACCGGATGCGGACGCGAAACGCAAGCGGCAACAGAGACGGATACAGTGGTGACGATGGCGACGACGACGACGACGACGACAACGACAACGACAACGACGATTATGAACAACAAGCGATGTGAAACGTTGAAATCGCACTAAAAACGCCGAACTACCGAAAAGGCCAAAAGAGTTGGAGAGTCAATCAGCCAGCTACATTCACATGTGCATAAATACATACATACACGTTTATACTAATGTGCCAAGTAGCCAGCAAGGCAGGCGGGCAATCAGTCAGCGAGCCAGGTCGGCTGGCCAACGCCGATTGCCGATGAAGCTGAAATCAGCACATACACGCATGCATGTGTTGGTATGTGTGCGTGTGCATGTATGTGTGTATGTGCAAATTGCTGTTGTTGTAGTTTTTGCTGCTATTGCAAAGTAACCCGACTAGCAGCAGTCGATGTAGCTGACAGCAATAAAGTTATAAATTGAAACAGGGACAGAATTTTTAATAGAAACTATTTTTTTTTTTTAAGTACAAAAACACGGAATGCACACATACAAAAAAATGTATAAGGATGTACGGTCAAACCCGCTTAAGTAACCAATATTTTTGTTTACCGTGAATTTTTTCATTACATTTAAAGAAATTTCCACTTTCCAGTACCATTCCTAAGTGCACCCTATGTCAAAATTATAAGCGCCAAATATGCTTAGTATGAAAGAAAATGCACAACACCGTCAGTGAGAAAAAATTGCTAAAAATAAACGGCAAATACCAGGTACCACAAACTTCCATTTTTTATCGTAAAATTGTATGGCCTACAAAACTGCATACTCAATAAAAATCTGGTTAAAAAACTTTAACTTTTTACGAAAGTTTGTTGATTTTTTTAATATTGCACAATATTCGAAAATGGGTTTTTGCTAAAGAATAAACTATATTTTCATAACAAATAACTGGATAATATTAAATAACAAAAAATTAATTATCTGAAATTGTCAATTTGTAGTGCGCCTTTAATTTTGAAGCGAAGTGTAATATTTCATATTCCATTTACTAGTTTGGAGGGTAAGAGTGTATATATAGCTAGATCAAACGGAGAATCAATTTAGTTTTGACATTAAGGCCATCACCTTTTATACAATTTCGAGCCTTAACCGCCAAAAAACGTAGGCGACACTTTTTTCAAAATTATATTTTTGATATAGAAATGCATCTAGATGCTCTAGAAACATTTCTGCAACAAAAGAAAATTTTTAAAAAATATTGCTTACATCATTTTGCCAATTACTTCTCGATATGTACCTAAATACATCATAAAGAAAAATAAAAAAGTTATGTAACTCGTATATGAATTCAAAAGCAGCTTAGACCAGCAGAAATTAGCATTTTTCGTTGAGTGAGGTATGTTTGCATTTGGCGGCCACCATAGCCTAGTGATTAGAGGTGTGTCCTACAACATTATGACGCATACCATCTTTGGTAGATATTTATGTACATATGTACTTTGGTTGCCTTCTGCCGAAATCTGTAGAGAGCCAAAATCATTGAAGCCACAAAATTACTTTCATAAAAAGAAATAAAAGATAAAAAAAAAAAATTATTTTTCTTGAGTAAATAATTTGTATTTGAACTCGACCAAAACACATTTTTGGGTTTCTGCTTTTCGGTGTAATTTCCAAAGACCATTTTTGACTCCATTTTGGAAAAAATCTATTCAAAAGAAATTTTTTTTTCTATTTTTGTTGAATAAGTTTTGGTCAAAATAAATAAGAGACTGCAGATCATCAGTTTTAAAATTAAAAGTCATCGTTATTTTAAAAGGCAAATTGTATGAAAATATGTACATATGAATGTACTAGTGTCCGACCGAACGCAAATTTTTGTCCGAAGCCGGGCCCGAACCGAACACTCGGCTTTTTTCTTAAAGTTCGGCCGAAACCGATCCGAAAACGAAATTTTTAAAGCAAAAATTAAATAGCTTGGAAAAAATCAGTATGTACTTTTATTCAGTGCAGTGCACGCGATGCACAAAACGAGATTACCTTCGTAGAAACGTCCCCTAGTCAGATTGTTTTAAGAGAGAAGATGCTAACAGAAAATATTTAGAATTCAGAAATCAAATTCGTTTGACAAAACATATACGAATACTGTTATAATCTACAACTTTTATGCTGTTGCACTTCTATACTTTAATATTGCTAAGCTGTAAATATAATTTTTGACAACGTTAACGATAACGATAACGATTGGTAAATGGATAAAAATATCGGAAACCTTATCGATGTTTTACTGTAATGCTTTAATATTCCTATGCTGTAAATATAAATATAGATAATTTTTTTTGATAACTATATCGATAAATTAATAACTAAATCGATTATAATACCGATAGCGATAGCGGATAATATATATATGTCTATTTTTTAACTGACCACATTTTTAAGTCTCTCATGGCTAATTATTTTACTAAAAATTGTGCTTTCTTTCATATAGTTTCGTATTCTGAAGTTAACCGATAATCCAAATGTGTTAATAATTCGTATCGGCCCTGCAATCATTAGTTCTATTTATCCAACTTTTACTGTATTGCTTATCGATAATTTAATGGGCAACTATGTCAATAAAAAATTTGTAAACCCATGAACAAATACTTTCGTCAACTTATTTTACATCAAAACCCCTTAAAGCTCGCAACACTGAAATCTTCTTTTTATTAAAAGATATGTTGTTGGTTATAAGACATATGAGTAGTCCTTACCCCTTCAAAGCTGTTGAAATTATTTTTAAATGAAATAATGTCAGACATGAAATTATTTTTAAATGAAATAATGTCAGACAAAAGCCAGCCACCTCTGCATAGCAATCAAACATTCTGCCTCCATTTTCTAAATTCTTATCTGCAACTTTTAATGTTCACGTGTACATACATATACATACATACATACATCCATATATGTATGTATGTACATTAAACTTAATAAACATATTGTTGTTGCACGCTTTAACGATTTTAACAACAACTTGACACGCAGTCAAAAATTCACATACCAAAAGCTCTAAATCGCACACCACCAGCACATTTTTACACGAGCATTTATCAAAACAAAAATAAAAATAAAAACCTTAGACAACTCCAATCTCCCACATTTTGCAAGCTCGCTCTTATTCTTTTACACTCATCTACAATTGCGCGCTTTTGAGTTTAAGTATTATTTGCGTATGTTTTATTAACGTACTACATATGTATGTACATATGCGTATATTCTCGCTACTTTGTCTATACAAAAATTCTTCCGCTTTTGTGCTTAATCATTTACTTCTCTTTATGATATTCTTCTATTGCTCATTACACTACATCTAATCTTTAGGCATTGCCATATGACGTAAGCTAAGCGAACTTTATTGACTAGTTTGGCAGCGCTTACAGATACATACGTACGTGTACATACATGCATATATGTATATGTATATATATATATATATATCTCTTACGTTGGCACCCTGCAGAAAAAAATTATCAATTGATAAAAAATAACCCACTTGTAGTTAGCTTTTTTGCGGTATTTCTATAAAATATATAACCTGTAGTTAGCTACAAAAAGCTAACTTGAAACTAGTTGACAAGTAATGCAATGGGTAATGAAGGAGATTATTTTCTTTAAACGCGTTTCTATTTAAATATCCTGCACATCGCAAATACTTTTTCATATTATTATTTTGAAGTTATGTGTGACGCAGTTGGAATATGGGACCACCTACTGTAGAATATTTAAACAAATATGAAATGTAATAAAATAAGTAAAGTAAATAAAAACAAAAAAATAAATAAAAAAATAAAAAATATTTTGTTTTTCCTATTGATATTTTATGTTCAAGAGTAGTGAGTTACAAGTTAGTTACATCAAATGCAGAGGTAACCACCCTTGACTACATCTAATGCAGAGGTAACCAACCTTGACTATTTCGCGGCCATTGCCATAGAAATATATATAGTTAGCTTTCGTCGAAAAAAATATACAGATAATAAGTGACTTTTAACTCCTTCCTATTCAACTTAAAGTTAGCTTATAGTTAGATCCATTTTCTGCAGGGCATACACTACTCATGTACATACATACATATATGCATGTAGATAAGCGTGTATGTAAACATCATCTTCCAGTGACTTTGTGATTTTATTCTCCACCGGATTGAGCAAGTGGATGTACAGATGTATATACGAGTATGTATGAGTTTACATATACAGAAGTAGTTGTACATAAATTAAAAATTTTGTGTTAGATAATTGTGAAGCGAAAAGTCAAATAGCCAACAGCAATAGGAAAACTTGCCACAACTCAATGCCGCGCGTTTTAAAATGAGTTTTTAGAAATCTTTACAGCTAATCAATAAACTTATAAAAACGAAAACCAAATTTAAAGCCACTCATACATAAGTGTGTTCTTATATACATTGTTTGAAGTTATAAACTCAATAACTGAGAAATTTTTGAAAATTCCAGCAAAATAAATTTGGGACATCGTTATCGAAGTTTATTATATCAGCTAAAGCGAGATATGATTTTCAGATGAAGATAACAATATTAACATATTTTGGTTTCTATTTACATATGGTTCATTTGCTGAAAGAGCGTCATAATTGAAAAAAGCGAGAAAACCAGTCTTAATATTAAAAAGTATCAGTCTTCGTCTTGGGTTGCGGTCTGTGTAAGGGTTCTGGTTAACGATGGGAACAATTCTGAATAGTATAGGAATTCGCTCTCCTTCACATCGTCTAAATAGTAATGAGAATGAATAAGGAAGGAAAGTGAATTCCTATTCTCTTGAGAATTATTCTCATCGTTAACCAGAACCCTTACAACTACTCTACGATGAGAGTAAGTATCTATTCTCATCAAGAATGATAGAATACAAGATTGCGCCGATCAGAGAGGATTTTTGAGAATAACTTATGTGTGACGTCACACTGGTGCAATTGCGAGAGAGAAATGCCAAAACGTGAGCAAGAATGGAAGAAGAAGAAAAAATGTTGCAAGGAAAACGTAAACAAGTTGCACAAGTGTGACGTCATGCAAACCACGATTCTGTCAAATTCGTTAAGAGAGGAATAGCGGTCCGAGATCGGCGCAACCTTTGTATTCTCTCAATCGTGTATTCTCATGACAGTGAATTCCTATTCTCTTGAGAATTATTCTCATCAGAACCCTTACAACTACTCTACGATGAGAGTAAGCATCTATTCTCATGAGAGTGAATTCCTATTCTCTTGAGAATTATTTTCGTCGTTTACCAGAGCCTTACGTAAGCGAAGTTTTTCTTTAATATACCTTTTGATGCGGAAGTGCCTTCGTATTCGGCTTAGTTTTTGTATTTGTTTTTGGTTTCGTCTTCGTTGTCACATTCGAGTTCGTGTTCGTCTTCGTACTAGCAATCCTCTTCGGGCTCCTGTTCGTATTCACCTACATTTTCATAGTCATGTTCGTCCTCGCATTCACATTCCTCTTCGGATTTGTCTTCGTTTTCGTCTTGGTGTTCCATTTCGTGCTCGTCCTCGTATTCGTCTGGGCATTCGCTTTCGAAATTGTCTACGTATTCAGCTTCGAATTCCCCTTCGTATTCGTGTTCGTAATCGCATTTCTCTTCTGAGTTCTATTTATATTTGTCTCCGTATTCATCTTCGTGTCGTCTCCGTATTTGTTTTCGTCCCGGGATTCGTCTTCATTTTCATCTTCGTCCCCGCATTCGTCTCGGCATTCATCTTTGTATTCATATTCGTAATCGTCTTCGCATTCGCATTCCTCTTTGGATTTGTTTTTCTATTCGTCTTCGTATTCATCTTCGGGTTCGTCTTTGTATTTGTATTCGTACCGAAATTTGTCTTCGTTTTAGTTTTCATCAAGGAATGAAACCGAAACCCAAACCGAAACCGTAACCGTTTAAAACCGTTTCGTTTTTCAAAACCGAAACCGAAACCGTAACCGTTATCTTGACCTGAAAAGGAACGATACCGAAACCATTTCAATCACAGGTTTCAATCGGTTTCCAGATATTTACAAAAATAATAAATAAAAGTTTCTTTGAAATAAATGATTTATTTAACCAAAATCAGCAACATTTTGCTAAAATTCTTGTTAAGTAGTAAATAAGTATGGGAAGGTAACTTTTCGCAAAAATCTGCTGATGACTTTGTTGTTGTGAATCGATAATCGATTAATTATATTTAAGTAGTTTCTTTCCCGTACGCAATGCGAGATCCCGCGTGTGCCCAAAATAGCCCAGAAATCATGCCTGTACTCAACAAAATGGGTAATAGAGAGCGAAAATTCGAGCGTATTCGATCGTAAGTGTATTCTTCTTCCTGCCCGAAACAGCCCGAAATTTTCTCCGAGTAAAAATGGATAAAGTGTCAAAGTGCATATCAGCTGTATTGTGTTTACATGTTGCCTGCATTTACTTGGTGCTTTTAAGGAAAAGTGAATGGCCTGTTGATGTATTTTCAATCTATGTACTTAAAATCAAATTTGTGAAACCAAAATTCAATTTCCAAGTGTTTGCATTTAATACCATGTTCTGACCGACAACCAAAACATTTTTCCTTCATTTTCTTTTCATTTACAACCTTTAACTTTCATTCTTATTTTGCTTTGGCCAGGCAATTAACAATAAATCAGAAATGGCGTATTAAAGATGATAAAATATGACTTCCACTTCGATAAACAATCGAAAAAAACTAGTGAAGACACCGATTGGAATGAGTGGAAAGGGAGTTTTCAAGTAGTTTTCAGCGAAAACTGGTTTTCGTTTAACAGATTTTATATGGACGAAAACACAAGTTTTAGGTCGAAAACCAGTTTTAGCAACGAAAACATGTTTCCGATGTCGGTCAGAACATGGTATAAGTGACAAAAACAAGAACAACGTGAATCAGCTGTTTCTCAACTTGTGGGCACGAAATGTGGGTTTTTGCGTTTCCGTACTTCTGAACTTTGTTCCATTTTTTAAAGAAAATGTTTCTCTTATTCTCTAATTACCAAATCCGGTCCGGCTTGTTAGAGAAAGAACCTAGTGTTGATATTATCAGTGAATTGTAATTTTCGATTTTCTTTCCTCAACGTTTAAGACATTGTGATTTAAATAATATCAACAAAATTTCTGTGAAAAACCGAAACCGGAACGAAACCGAAACCAAAACCGAAACCGAAATACTTGGCAAAACCGAAACCCAAACCGGAACGTTATTTTGAATCGGTTTCATTCCCTGGTTTTCATATTCGTCTTAGTCTTTGTCTTCGCGTAGTGTACATACAGTCATGTGAAAAACAATAGGCACACGACATTTATACCAGTTTGGAGCATTTTTTTTTTAATTGTTTAATTTTTATTTTTTTTTATAAAAGTGCAGTTAATTATCCTTCAAAAGCCGTATAAGCCCAAATGTCCAACTTTGTAGAAAAATTTAAAAAGTTCAACAAAATTTTATAACCACAAACTTTTTATTAAAATTTTTTAGAAAAATTCTAAGTGTGTAATTTTGTAGCCTACTATTTAAATTCTAGCTTAAAAAGTGAAAATATCAAATGGCTAAGAGCAAGCGTTGATTTTTTTTTAATTTTTTTAATCTTCCACCACACAAAACACAAAAAAAATATTTCAACACACAAAAAAATATCTCTATAGATGGTTCTAAATGGCAGAATGAAAATAGATGAACTCTGTATCAGTATACCCATGACTACCTATTCCGAGCCAGGTCAAAAGGAGTAGAATGGAATGAGAAGGCCGATGCGCGAAAACCGATACAAATCCAATATCGCTCAAAGTGACGCACCTACGTCCTTCTCTAAATTATCTCAAAACAAAGCTGAATGGAAACTTATACATATAACAAACTGCAGGACTGCTAGAATCAAGCTTCAGTTCTCCAACACTAAAACCGCCAAATTCCTAGGGCTCGCATGATACATGCTTCCATACAAACTCTTTGTAAACCTAAGAACCAGTTGTTGTCAACGTGAGGGAGCTAAATTCAGTTAATCTCATTATCATTGCATAAGCAGCATATATGTATGTACATATTTTCAATTTGAACTAAATCCAGCGCCAACTGTTAGTCTCATCAATAAAAAAATTTTGAATTAAATCGAGCCGTAAATAAAATTATTCTTTTTGTGTGCCGCTTTATTCCGTCTTCATAGCAGAAATAAACTCGCAGTTTTTTTTATTACCTGCCCTGCGGCAAATATCACTGGAAAAATAACTTCTTTATTTTATTAAAATGTTCCGCCGACCAGGCATCGAACCAATTATTCCTACACCTCTAGTCTTCAAAACATTGGAACAATACAAAATAATAAAGCTTTTGTTGAAAAACATTGAAATCACACAAGCCATTATTAAGGCCAAAAGGACGTATACGCATTATTTGGTTTCTTCCTTTGTGCTGACGGTGCGTATGAGTGACTTACATATTCAAAGCGCCAAACAAAATTCCATTTCCGGTTGTATAAAATGCTATCGGTATTGAAATATTCAAACAAGCACTTAACAATGTTGGTATGTACCAAAGCGGAAGGAAGCTGGGCATAGATGAAAACTATAACGTACGCATACATGGACGAATTTTAAGTGAAGGCCTTCAAAGCAGACCTTTCATGAAAGGCGTGAGGTACAGAATGTGTGTATGTGTGTGTGTGTGGTATAACCTCCTGCACTTTTCAAGGATTAAAATTCGCACTGCGCAAAACCGAAACCATTGGCCAAGTAAGTACATAAATGTATACGCACATACACATGCAATGTTGTAAGTGGCAAAACACATGTGCAACACTGCAGCTGACATCGAGAAGCAAGCTAATAAAAGAAGGCAAATAAAGCGCCAAAGGTAATACGCGAGCGAGACGCTGCTAACTTATATAAATACATACATAAGTATGTGAATATACTTGTATGTACATATGTATGCATGTAGAGAATGATTTGCATTATGTTGGTAGAGGCTTGCGCACGCACACGCTGCTCCCTACGGTAGTGCGTACAGGCGACACCGTATATGTACCTATTTATATTTAGCGTCAAAGAGGTATTGAAAGAATTCAGGTTGGACAACAGCAAATACCCAACACGGTCAGCACTCCAGTTGCACACACTCTATGGTATGTGGCATGTGGTGTGTGGTATGTGGCATGCAAATGCGCTGCCGCAAATTCAAACACGCAAGCATACAAAAACACACATGTACATATATATGTATGTATGTGCATAGCATTGCACCACATTTCATTTGACATTTCCACGCAAAACACTTGGCACCACATTCGCATTGGCCGCGTTGCTTGTTGTTTGCTTGTTTTGTTGCTAGCCATTTGACCTACTTATGCTCGACTGCGGGCATCAGGCAAAGCAATGGAGAAGCGGAAAGGAAGAGGATAGCGAGCTGCATAATGCAGCAACGCTTCGATAGCGGCTGCAGCAAATTGCACACGTGGCTTTTTCCAGGTCTCCTCTTTGTGCAAATTCGCGTCCTGCGCATAAGAAATTGCTAGAGCTGCAAGCGAAGACAAGAGTAAGAGTGAGAGAACCGAAGTGCAATATTGAATTGTAAGCCAAATAGCCTGTATCACTTTCTCTCTCGCCCAACTGCGCTGGCAATGGCAGCAACAGAATAGACGCAATGTCAAATTGCAGCGACAAAAATAGAATTGCTACAACAACATAGCCAGCAGCTAACTGATGACTGGCGACTGGTGGTGTGGCTGGTGGTGGCCAAACAAATGTTGCTACATGCACATACACTCGCGTTTGGTCACAATCAAATATAGATACACACATATGTACATTAGGGTGGACCTTAAATTTAGGAACCAAATATCTAACCGCCTCCAATCGGAACCAAAATGTATATGTGGTATCTGTGATCGTGGTATTACCGATTGAGGGGGTGAGACTGAAAAAAATCGTGCATTTGATTTGAAGGACCACCTAAACGTACATACACGCTTTGCACGGCAACAACACTAACTGTTGGCAATACAAAGTGTGTACTGCACACATAATGCACCAGTTGTCGTTCTGCCAAAGTCTGCAGCCACTAAAAGCGCCGTTCTGCTTTGCTATGCTCAAACTGAAGCACCCACTTGGCAAACGTCCTTGAGCTTTAGCTGGTGCTGCTGCTGCTACTTTTCCTGCCGCGACTGCCGGGCCTCAGTGCGATGTAGCAAATCTGAGTAATGGTAAACTGCAATTCAGACAAAAGCAAGCCCAAAGAGGAATTGGATAAGCAGTTGCTGTAGTCGAAAAGCCAAGATACAATTTATGTATGTAGATGAGTATATTCGGGAAACCTGACAGAAATGGAAACAATAACAACAACGTCGCCAACGTGTAGAGGCGACAGCCATTTGCCACTTTTTTGCAAATATATTTATGCGTTGCACTCACTTAGCACTGGCCAGTGGTTAAATAAGAAAATAAATATTTAATTTTGTATTTCTGGTAGTGTGTACTGTGCATCTACTTTTGAATTTATTTATTTGCTGAAAATGCTCTAAATTCATTGTTGAGTTATCGTCTGAAATGTTTAAAGATCTTTTATGGACCATGAAATATAAAAAGCAGTACTTGGTGCTCACATTTTTGCTAAGACATAGACATATCCAGGCGAGCGCCCCTTGTAGTGATTAAAATTATTAGCATTATGATTAGCTCAAAAGCTGAAGAAGGTATTGGGGTCAGCGGCAATAGCCTTAAAATTAGGCTATCTGTGTCTATGGGAAAACTCCTGAGTATTTTTAAAGACGATTTCTATACCATAAATTTGTGTGTAGAGTCTAACTAATATGAAAATCACCTTAATGATAACATTCTAGTCCTTATCGGCAATCAAGCGACACTTAAGAGGCTCTTCTCTCTAGTCTTGGAGTGCGTTGAGAGACTAAGCATCCTTGCCGGCTACGATGACGGTAGCGAACGGCTTAGCCAGAAACCCAGCGGCCTAAAATTTCATAGAACCCGAGGAATTCTTGGTAAAAATATAGACTGCTCCTGGGAATTTAATTTATAATCTTATAACTGGAGTCTACATATCACGCACTTTCTTCGAAGGTGGACTAATACAATATCTACCTTTTCATCAATTTAACTGAATTAAATATTTCCAAAATGTTGCCACCCGCTTCATAAATATTTTCGAAATTTTCTAAAAACCCTCAACAAAAACCCTCCTCAAAAATATTTTCGGCAGTAAACTTTGCTAAACCTCTTTAGTTTGATACCCATATTTCAATATTTAATTTATCTTATAAATTAAATTAAATTTCAATTTTCATAAAGATGGCAACCTTCCACAAAAATATTTTCGGCTGTAATCCTTACTAACCCTCTTTCTTTTGACAGCCATATTTACTTAAACTCCATTTTTCCTACAGGTGGCAACCCTCTATTTATTATTTTTCTGTATTTTAAGATAGACCTCTAGCAATGCACGGGTGAAAACTTTATTATGTATACTAAAATATAATGGGTTATAAAACTGCATACCAAAAATTATTCTAAAAATTTTGAATAACAAGTTTGAAATTTTGATGAAACTTAGTTAATTCCTTTTGATTTGTGTGCAAATTTCACAAAGCACATAGGAGTGTTCGTTGGTTTCTTTTTGTGAGAATATTTTTTTGTGGATATATGGCAACTTGTGCCTAAAAATGTCATGAAGATGATGCTTAGAAGAGTGTAATTAGTCTTGTTTTTCTCCTCTAAACTCCCAATTATAATAAAGTTCCATGTTTTGTTTTACTACTGAGTAGAAAAACATATAAATTAAATTTGACCGGTTTTACTATGCAGATACCTCTCTGTGCGAAGATTCAAACCAACCAAACATTTGGGTAATTTATTCGGCTTAAATATTTAAGTAGGTTTCATGGGTTTTAAGATTCTACGCTTTCTGTACTCGCATTAGCTGAAATATGATTATTATTTTCGTTATCTTTAACGGTATAAATTTTGTTATTTTTATCGACAACCATATCGTTTCTTTATCATTTTCTAAAACCAAAATAAATTTTACGATTTATTGCTTAATAAACAGCACTCTTCACCGCTTAACAGACCTACATACCTACGTAAGATTTCACATCGAGTTTTATTAATATTTATAGTACTTTTTAATTCGTTGACAAGTTTTTCTTATTCCATTTCTCTACATACCATAGTACTTTCAGTTTTTCATAAAAGTGAATGTTTCAAAAGAACTCATGCAACAATACTCTTTTTGTTGCATTGTTGCATCACTTCAACTGATGTAGCACAAGTGCTGCTGGCTCCAAAATCGTAAGCAGCAGAAAAATAAAACAACAAAAATGTCTTATGTACATATATACATATGTGCTACATATATGTATGTATATGCATATATGTATGTATGTTTGTAGGTGCAACCACAACAAAGCTCAGAATAGCTTTTTAACATGCAAGCACAAGCACATGAACGCATTTCTCGTGAAAAACGAGGTTTTACTTTTGCCTTTACACTCTTTTGAAGGCAAAACGTTTTCATCACTTTCGTTTCGCTTTTAAACGCGGTTTTATGTATATTTTTTAAGCAGTAGCTTTTATTTTTATTGTAAAATGTTCTGGGCTTTTTTTTAATGCTGCTTGAATACTTCTACTTTTACTCTCTTATGAAATTTAAATTTCACTTTCTTTACAATTACTATGCATACGTATGTACACAGGTTCAATCTACTTGTTCTTATTATTTTTAATATATTTTTTTAGGAAAATATAGTGCATGCTACAACAAAAATCATGTAATTCAAAGCTTTAAACTTTGTATAAGGTTTATAATAATTCGACGAAATTGGAAAAATGGACATCAAAATTTCAAAATTTGTTTGCCCATTAAATCTTATAATATTGTGCAAGTTTCAATTAGCTCAAAATTCAACGCGATGTTTTTCGCTGACTATGCTAAGCGATTTCTTCCATGCAAATTATGTTTAAAAGTTTTTTTGTATGGGAAAAAATAAGCAACACCGCTAAAAAATAAAACAATAAGATATCTCAGTTTGGGTTTTAGTTATTTTCCATTACTAAAGTACTACAATTAAGTACCAGGCACTTATAGCTTTCATTTATAAATATTTAGGTTTTATTTAGCTTTTTTTGCTTACTATTGCAACATCGTTTTTGAATTAAATTTCACTCTTATCTGTTCATTTAAAATATACACACACACACATTCTCCATCACTTCAACTACACTAACACAATAAATATATCGTCTTGTACAACACTTTCGTACTACATTATGCATACATAAAATTGCACACAAACGTAAATAATTTCATATGTAAAACTTGCAGCCTTATCTTAAACTTAATAGCCGTAACTATTTGTAGTTAGATTAAGTGGCTTAACTAAACTCTGTCTCTCCCTTGCATGTCACAACTTTCTTGAGTCCCACTTCAGTACTTATCGACGACTTGTCATAATCGCACAAAAAAGTTCATATGTGCATGTGTACTACTTTTATGTATATACTTATATAAATATGTATTTACATAATCACCCAACAAACAAATACGTATTTCTCCATCTTGGAAAAATTCATAGTTCTGAAGTTGCTATGCAACATCATTTTCCAATGCATCACTAACGTTGGACGGCAAGTTTAGATAAACTTGAGAGAAACAATTTCCTCCAACATGGCAGCACTGCTTTTAATATAAAACAATATATGCAATTGGCAGCATTGGCACAAAGCATATGCATTCGAAAGAATACAAGCGAGGCGTAGATACATAAAAAGGGAAAGAGATACACTTTTTTTTAAACAATATCAAGGATTGTAAAATAAAAGTTAATGAAAAAATTTCTAAACAATTCAAACTGTAAATGAAAAAGGAAATGATTAAAACCCCTAAACTTTAAAGTGAATTATTGCGATACGCTATGCATCTAACTATTACAAAAGAAATAAAAAAAACATAAAAAATAAAATGTTTTAATTTATCTATGTCATTTCAATTAAAAAGGGTTTCAGTATTTCTATTTTGTTTGAGACCAATTGGATAATCACATTGAAGTTCAAGTTTAGAACTAAATTATTATCAATTTGAAAAACAGTCCTATTTTCATACGAAGAAAAATGCCCTTTTTTATAAGAACACTATGATTCTCCATTTGAGGATTCGAGATTTGAGAGATATGTCCTTTAGTTCGCAACTTAACTGCAAGTTGAGCTTAAACCTAAATGTTTGTTGGGTAGGAACACTTGGCTGGACTGTGTGCATGTAAATGTATTTTATCAAACTTTGAGGTCAATCGCGTGATATCTCGATTGTTTTATTCTATTTCTTATGATGGGCGTGCTTGTCTCAAATTACGTGCATATGTATGTACAAGCATGTGTACATTCGTAAAAGTGTACTATGTGTAATATAGAAGGGAGATACTCATACGCCGTGTTGCATGCGCTTAGTAAATATGTATTGGGTTTTAAAATAAGTCTTAAACTCTTTTTTTTTTAATAAATTTTTTACACTTAGTGCTGTCTTCCCAATCCACCAGACCCCGCCATAAGTGCCAACTACAGATGATACATATATGGCTGGAAAATTACAACATTTTATGAGAAGGCCCATGGAATATTCGAAGTAAAGATTTATGGGGCTTTACGCATTGGCGAAGGCGAACACCGACGAGCAACGACGGGCCTTACAAAGATGTAAACATATAGAGTGCAGCGAAGAAAAGTATGTTTCAGGCCTATTTGGTATAAAACCTTGCATTTTCAATTGGTTGCCTAATATACTGGTTGTTTGGAATTCAATGAAAGCCATATACATACTACATTTTGATACCAAGTAACGGTACTTGAAATAATATGTGCTCCAAGTTTACATACATATTCTTTGAATATTACGCGTATTTCCGACTTTTGTAAATGACTTAATACTGCGCTTAACACTAACAATTTAAGATGCCAATAATTTTCATGCTTTACATCTTTAGTGTTATTAAAAATATGCATTATTTAGCTCTAAGAATGGCTTCGTAAGCTATAAGCCCACATTGTAACCGAAAATACATGAAAGGCTTGGAACTAGGAAATGAAAGTGATACCCATAACGTGCCCGATAACGATAATAATGATAACGGCAGCTATGACAAAGAAAGCTACGCCTTTAAAGATCGTGGTACAGACAACAATAATAATAACTAAGTATAACGAAAATTTAAATGAAAACTACATACAAACAAGAAATACTCAATCTCTCTCTATTGGTTTTACTTTGGATTTTTATTATTTTAGGCAAGAAATACCGGTTTTGAGGTAAATTTTACTAATATTTTTTTCCAACAATAAATAACCGCTCAGTTTTTAGGTAGCAAAGTTAAGATTTTAAGTACTTTTGGGCAGTTTATCCTGGGAAAAAAAGGTAAGAAGCAGCTCCAACCCAGCAAAAAAAAAACACTTAGAAATTTGATCCATACAAAAATAAAAAAGTTACGCTTATAAGTACTTTTGGACTTGAGACTTTCGTAAAAATCCGTAAAGCTCACAAAAAAAATCAAGAATCTGGAAGAACCCGAGAAAAAAGCACCGAAAAATTTTTGAAAAATACCAAAAAATTCCGAAAAGTTTCGAAAAAAATCCAAAAAGTTTCCGAAATATCACGTCAAATGAAACACGAAAAATTCCGAAAAGTGGCGAAAAAATTTTGATCGATCCCTAAAAAAAATGCCGGTAAATCCACAAAGGTACCGAAAAGTTACAAAAGAAAATTTGGTAGGTCTCGAAGAAGTCCCAAAAATTCACGAAAAATAAAACACGAAGAACACATGGCGTATGTGTAACAATCTTTGCGTATTTTCTTTTGAGCACTCATGCCTTTCTTATTTATACTTTGGTTTTCTTTATGAGTAGTTTGATTTTTTTTTTTTTTTAACAGAACAGGATTCTGTTTTTTTTTTTTTTTTCATAAAAAAAAAACAAAAAATCTGGAATTGTTAATTAATTATTATATAATTATTATTAATTATATCAGAAACCATCAGGCTTACCGAAAAGTGATGTATATACGGTTTATGAAGAATTTTGCTTTCAATATGCGTATTAAAATCGTAAAATTGGTTCATAGATAAACGTGAATAAGAGGAACCACTTTTTGTTTTAAGTTGAATAACGGTAAATTAAAACGGTGGAAAAAACTTAGCTGAATTTTCGATTTTACATAGAAATTGGATAGTGGCATCCGTGGACCAGAAAACATAAATTTGTGATCCAGTGTTATTCTCTGCTCAACAAAATAATAGATATATAGCAGTACTGCAACTCGGTCGTCATAGCCGAGTGATCGGAGATGCCTACTTCCAGTCGGTAAGTTTTTTCAACTCCTACGAGTGTATTTCAGACGAGAAAAGGCTTCTCAAAAACCCCATCCGCCGTACGAAGATGGCCTCTAATTGTGGGACAACATCAAGATTTATACATTCCGCAATTCGGGCAAGAAGCTCATCTAAACACTTAGGTAAATGCATCAGCGTTAAATATTAATTTTATTTTACTGAATTAATAAAAAGTGAGTTAATTAAAAATTAAATGGGATTATTATCGCGAATATTGGCAAATTTATCTATTTGTAAGTTCCACAAGTTCCAATAAGATGCTGACCTAGTTAATAAATACTAAACAAAACAAAAAAAAAACATTGGATTTCATAACAAATGTCACTTTCAAGTAAGCAAGTGTATTTAAGTTTCGCTATGCGTTCATAAACAAGTTTTCCAAGCAAATACGTATGTTATGGCTGAACTTGACCCTCAAACACAAAATACAAATAATAATTGTAATATACATATGTACATTCATATGTATATTTAAATGCGAATATTTGCATACATTACCTACAAACACATTGGTATATGCATACATACATATGTATGTACATAACTACATACAATATTTATTGGTATACATACATACATATATTCAAAGTAAAGTGCAAGGTCTCCAGTAGCACAACTCGATAAACTTGAACTTTGCAAAATGTGCAGTCATGAAAGAAGAAAAAAAACAACAACGCTTTGGAACTAAGTAAAGAAATTGCAAATACTCTGCATAACGAACGTAAGTTACAAAGAGATTATAGAAATCAAAGCACGAAACACTCACACATAAATACTTACATACATACAACAGTTAAAATGGAGTTTTTTGAATTTAGCATTCGGTTTTTTATTTCTTCTTCGAGACTGCAGAGCCGTGTACAAAGTGCAGTTGGAATGCGAAACAGAGCGATTAAGTTTAGATTTCCATATAAACAAAAAATATTTGCAGTATGTAATTAATTGAAAAGAATATGAATTACATATATGTATACATCCTTAGTAGTATATGCACATATGCATTGATGTGTGTTCACTAACAGATTTATCTTATCGGATTCACTATATAAAAACAATTAGTATTTAAATCTTTCCATTATTCTACACACGTACATATACATACATATGTACATATGCAATATATACATAAACATGTACAGACGAATGTAATTTTTTTAAACGGTTTTATTTAGCTCACCCCGTTTGTTTTATTCTTGGGTCAAATTTAGTAATTCAAATTTCACCCTCTTCCTGTCAACCGATTAATCTGAAATTTTGTATACACTTTGGATTTTGGTGACAATACAATTATGTTTATTTTAATTCAATTCATGGCCCAAAGAAAATTTATATACATACATACATAAATACTTACTGCCATAACAGCAGTTATTTAAATTAATAAAGCACGACTAACACGAAATGCTGCCAGCTAACTGGTTTATTATACATACAAACATTTAAATACAAATACATACAGATTGTTGTTGCATCATTTTTTTATCCCTGATGAAAATATTAAAAACGCAATAAAACAAGTTGTAGCAGAATTTAAAGTTCCAATGAATAGAAAATTTAAATTTTACGTAATGTGCAATACTCGTAATAATTGAAGATGTACCGGTTAAACTGGCTGACGAACAGAGGAACGCAATAGCTATTGAAATTAGCTTAGCAGAAGTCTAATGAAATAGAAAAAAAGTACCAAGTAAACAAGAACAAGGAAAAATCTAATGAAATTGTTTAGAACATGACATCAGCGTTAAAATATCAGCAACGATGATGAACATAACAATTGCTAACCTCTTGGGGAAAATCGGTGCATGATGCCACATTTTAGTAATTTACAGCTTGAGCGATGTCGGCCAAACCCCAGGTAAGGTATGAAATATTTAACTCATACCTGGAAAACTTTTAAACTGCCTAAAAAATAGTATTGAAATTACTAAAAATATGAATCGGAATGCGAATGCGAAGAGAAAAAAGCAGGCTGCAAAACGTATACGATAAAAAAATGAGATGGGACACGGTATTAAGTGATTGTAATTAAAGGTGGCATTGCTAAAATGATATCGATATGGTCCTTACATCGTGGATAATACTGTAAAATGGTCGTTTTCGACGCATATGGGACTACTAGATAAGTGTTTTCAATAGATAGATAGATAAATAGATAGATAGATAGATAGATAGAGTGAAATCATGCAACATGAAAACTAACAAAAACCTTACTTATAATTTTTTTTTTACCAAAAAAAAGCCTAAAATTAACGGTTTTTGTAGCCACTTGAAACTTGCACTTTATTACACTAAAATTGAATGGACTTATAATATACAAAAAATTTGTTTTAAAATTCTGTATAAAACGTAGTCCCGAAAAAAATAAAAATTTTAAAGAACAAAAATTAGTTAAAATTAAGCAAATTATTGAGCTTTTCAAAGCCGAGAAATTAAATGAATTTCATGCCGCCCGTTAAAAATATCGAAAAGTATTTATTTCGCTAAATATATTAATGTAACTTAAAATTCTATGATTTTATCGATATAGGCATATGTAAAGTGTTGCATGTATGTATGTATTAATTTTGGTCAAAAAAGTGAAGTCGGAATTTTAATGGTCTCACTCCCTAATATTGTTCTATATCCAAAAAGCAAATGCCCATTTTTTAATCAAACAATACCTAGCCGCTGAAAACGCTCAAAGTTTCCCATGTATTTAAGATTGGAAAAAAGAAATTTTTCATAAAAATGGTGTATACTTAATTCTTGAAAATCTATATTTTGCTATCGGCAAAGAATATTACTCAATTGCTTATTTAACAATTGTTTCATATTACTATCAAACTCCCGAGAAAACTGCAACTATTTAGTTTCATTTGAGTTTGTTAGTAATCATTGGTTTAATGTAGCATGAAAAGCTGCGAAACTAAGTAAACAATTTTTTAATTTGAAGTTTAATAGTTTTTTTCTTAAAATTTGATTTGCGGACATTAGGCTTATACGTAATAGTTCATTTTCCCCAAGCCTTAACTACAGTTTATACCTATTGGAAAAACGGAAGTTACAATCCGAAAGACATAATTGCTCATATTAATTACAAGCAAACGAAAGTAAAAGAGCAGAAATTAAGAAATAAGAAATAATGTTAACATTCTCGGAAGTTACCTGAGCTCTTAACTGCATTTAAGCGTTTGGTAAAAATGAGCTATTACGTAATTATCAACAAAAGCTATGGAAAGTTTTGTTTATCTATATGCTTATTTAAATCTGTTAAGGGGAATTGCTCATAATTCCATACTAGGGAAATGAAGTGAAGGGAAAACAATGGGCACTTCATGAGGCATCAATTATATACATATGTACATATGTATATAAATATATGTACATATAAAAAATATACTGTAGAAAGCAGCAATTTTCTCTGCGGGGTGTACAATTTTATGTAACTACTTACATATATAAGTTTGTTCATGACTGCATTTAGGTGCAAATGCATTACTAAATAGCAGCATTTATTGTAGTACATTCATACCTACCTAACTACATACATATGTATGCAGTATGTATATGTCGCAGCGAACTGCAGTTAGCTGAAAAATAGCCGCAAAACATTGATAATCCAGCAAAAAAAAACAGTTATGTGCTAAAAGCACATACAAACATATGTACAAATGTACAATTAGTGGTACATATGTACGTATGTATATATACAAACTAATGATTGGTCCTCGAGGCGCACACAAATGAGATTATTGTAACTAAATTTGCTTAAATGTGCCACAGCAATTACTACAAACAGACAGAAGCTAGATAAGTTTACAGATTGGTAATTTGTCAGTAAGTCAGTCGGTCCGCCGGTCAAACAATTATACCAGTGGCTTTTAGGTGTCAGGTGTAACACAGCGATTAATAAAATCGAATTGAGTCCCCGCTTACCTTGTTATAGACTCAATTTAATTATTTATTATTGTTTTACGAGTATTGACAATAATTTTAATTGTTAATTGAAATCGACATTGAACACATGCAAATGTAGTGGATTCTTTTTTCAAAAAAGTACATGTATAAATACAGAATGATAAAGGTATGCTCGTCGCTTATGTAAGCCTGCTCAATGTAATACCAGTGATAAAAAAAAGCTTGTAAAAAGAAGCAGTACTTGGACAGTAGGAAGTTTAGTTCGGGCTAAAGTCCCACAATAGGCTTTGGATACTTCATTCTCGTAAAAAAGGTATTTTTTTTAATTTTCAACAAAGTCTTCGACAATATGTTTTTTTTATTTACTGTGCTGTACAAGCGGGTGGCATTTCGATCCACCGTGAAATGGAATGATTTGCGGAGCTTTCAGACTCCGCGCGTGTGGTTCAGTACAACAGTTTTTGTGTCACGATGACCCAGCAAGAAAATCGCCACCTTTTTATATAGGTGCATGGCAACACGGACCCTTGACTATGTAGGAAATATGAAAAGTTAGTCCTCGCTATTTATATTTTCGCGACTGTAGTTGAGTCTGCAGGAAATTCGCATTTCTTTTAGTTTCTATATCACATTTGGTAGAAAATATTTGGATGTTACTACATCTGTTATATAAAGAGTTCTACGATAAGAGCGGGTAGATATTAAGCAATCTATGTATGAGTTATTAATAAAATATCGTTCAAATAAAGGGGTATAAAAACGTTTACAAAACGCTTTCTTTTGAAAATGTTTAGTGGGGTTATATTCTTTATTGTAAGTTTATATTTCTACGCTTATAACCAAAGATCCATTTCGATTATATTACGCTTACTTTCAAGCGTTTTATAAACAAAAAATCCTCGTTTTGTAAGCTTAATGTTTATAATTGTAAACTTAAAAAAAAAACTTTATTTAAGTTTATTTTGCTTGCTGGGTATTTACATATCTGTTTTTTTTTCATACTTTTAAGCAATGTCATTTTTTTTCATTCCCACCAAAATCAAATTTACATTGGTATACAAATGGTTGTCGTCCTCTTTTAGCACTGCACGCCACCACAAATTCATTCAACACTTCAACTATTCATCTTCACCCAAAAATAGCTGAAGGGCTGCAACCACAGCAAAGAGTGTCCACTTAATCTTTTTTATAGTATGGCAACTTAAGCTACTGAGGTACAGAAATTAAAACAAAAGCAAAATATGTTAGAGTGTGTTAAGTGCTTGGTTAAAAGTAAGCAAGCACTTTTGGTGACAACAAAGGCAGAATCAAAATGGTAACACGTAAAATGGAGGGTGACAGGTGTCTGGGGCACCAAGCACATGTGTACATATACATATATGTATGTACATATGTAGGTAAGGATGCATATTCTTACATATATGTAAATAAAAAGAATACTAGATATACAGTACATACAAATATGCATATATACATTTATGTATGTACTTTTATATAAAAGCCAAGCTGACATGAGTTTAGTTCTATTGTAGTTGTATGCACGCAAGCATTTATGACAGCACAATCATGTCATGAATGCATTTACATATCAAGGTATGTAAATAATGTAAGAGTTTTGTCCACGCGCCAACGTAGTTGTACATTTTTAATAAAACTATTGCTTATATGAAAATAATAAGTATGTTGTATTGTTGCTGTCATTTGCTAAGTAAACATTTATTAAAGCCCAATTATATGTACATATATGTATAGTTGGAAATTTGATCCAGTGCCCTAAAAAGCTGAACATATCAACTTTTCCGCTTCTCTCTCTAATTTTACTGTTTCCATATAGGGCTTCAAAAATCGATTTAATTGGCTTTCAAAATAAATTGTTTCTTCAACGCTATCAAACTTCTTATTTACATACTTATATACCTTCATAAGTATGTACATTGATAACTATTTTTTATTTATGAAAAACCCCCGCTCGTCTATTTGTTTCGTTCCCCCTTTTTTCATTTCATTGGCACTTAATTATTGTGTTGCCTTCATTTTCAATTGGTGATGTGAAGGCTTCTCATTTTTTATTGTTTTGAATTGCTTGCTTCTAAGTTGTTAAAGACATGCCAACAACTGAATGTCGACGTTAGTAAATGCGATGTTGCTATTGTTGCCTTTGCAAAATGCCGATCGTCAGCAGATCGTCCCATACAGTCATGGGAAAAATAATAGGGACCGGACATTTAGACCAATTTTAACATTTTTCTTTTTTATAAAAATTCAACTCATTCTCTAACAGAAACCATATGAGCAAATCTCATGAGTTTGCCACAAAAAAAAAAACGCTTAAGCATTCTTCTGGCATTCACAAAATTTTATGCTGCCTCCGAACGGTAAATGTTTTTATGTGAAGCTCTTTCAAGGCAGAAATACATTCGGAGTCTTGCTATTCCTGCTGAGGCAAGACTGTTGATATTAGATTATGATCGGACCAGGGATCGAACCCAGGTCCTCCGGAACACACCTCTAAGCACTCAGCTAAAGCGGTAACCAGTCGAATTACATCAATGATAATATCGGCATGAAAAAACGTTGCAATATTTCTTTCTTATGAATATTGTGTAGAGTTTCAATTTTCCGATAACGATTAAACGGTCACAAACTGGTCAGATTCGTGTTGAGCAATTCGTATCATGTATTTTTTTGTTGTTCAGTTTTCGGCTCTAACTAAAGTCAAACTGAAATTTTATCAAATAAAGTATGTATTTGTTTTTTTTATGGCTTTATTGGTATGATAAAAATGAAACAAAAACAGTAACTTCTGATCGTAGTTGCAAGACTTACCATTTCCATGGAATATATCTATTATCGAGTGTGCTGAGTTCGGTTTATCATTTCTTTATGAATAGACTAACGCCATAACTATGCTTGCAAATTTATTTCGAAAATCATGGTTCGCTAACGGAACTGTTACCGTGCGCTACGCCCATTTAACGGTCAACATTATCGTCCATCCCAGCGACTAATTCGGCTAACTATGGATCGTTTTCGGACCACATTTATTCTAAAGAATAATATGCGACCGCAGAGATGTTGAACAATGCGTATCCAAGATGCTCAGCATCAGCTTAAATGTGTTAATTCGCCATCGCGCGCAACAATTGGAGCTGTGTGTGTAAAAATGAGCACAGCGAGAACGTTGCCTCCAAAAAATTTGCGCCTTATAAAAAGCTTATTTTATATGATCATAAGGTTTCTAATTTAATGCCTGAAATCTGTAAGGAAAGTCATTCGTGATTTCGCCGTGTTGATGTCATCAGGTCATAAGTTTTCTCTCTTTCTCTGAGAGACACCCTTATGCCTAAGTGTTATAGGTCGTATAAAATAAGGCTTACATAAGCCCTTATAATAAGGCCTCACATGGAGTATAGTAACCTTATTATAAGGCGTTGCGATCGCTATAGAGCCGTGATGGGCATCGCCTTGCCCGCGGACAGGCCGAGTAAAAGCTCTCTCTGGAAGCCTTGGAAGACAACATTGGCAATGGTTCCCGCCAAGATATGGCCACTTGAGAAGGCGGTGGTAAACTGGACTTCCAGAAAGCGCCGCATCGGCACTCCCATAAATTATCTTTCGTTGAAAAAAATGGAAAGCAAGAAGGTAATTTGGAAAAGTTTTATCTGTTGAGCCCTAAAAAGCTTATGAAACTTTATTCGGAAGAGCAACTTAAATATTCGAAAGTGCATTATTTAATTATACACAAATAATACACCTGAAGAGCCTAGTGAAACAGGAATATCTACTTATGTGGTACCGCTTTAACACTATGAAAAAAAAATTATTGTATCGGAAAATTTCCATTATGAATTTTTTTATTACTTTTTTCGTAGCTTACTACCTAAAACCAACCCAAATTGCTAATAAGTTCTTTAATGTGAAAACCATCGCAGGCCTGTGTAATAGTTCCGTTTCCCTACTTTTCATAGAAAGTCGTAAACCAGTACCTCGGATGGACAATAGAAAAGATTTATGTATGTGCGTTTCACCATTACTTTACAATGATTACTTCAATCACTAATGTCTGTTTAGAGTTCTAATAAATATATTAATGAAATTGTTTTAATAAACCTAAATTCTTCTCTTTGGTCTGCTTATATTATTTTGACGCAGCAATTTGGCTTTATTGAAAAATAAAAATTGTTAAAAATTTGTGGAGTTTCCTTACGTTTTGATTTACATATTTATGTTAACAAATGAATTTATACTAAAAAAATAATATAACAGTGTGTTATTTTTCACTTCCTGGTCATCGGGTTGACTAAAATACGCTGAAGATAGTACATAGTATAACCAAGGGTGGTACAAATTAAGTAAAGTCGGAATTTTAATGATCTCACCCACTAGGATTGTTCTATATCGAAAATATATACCTACCTTCATTATTTATTTTGAAATCAAAAAATATTTCGATATCGCTCAAAGCGCTCAAAGTTTTTCATTTATTTTATATGGGGAAAACACCAACTTTTCGTTGAAATGATATGAATATTTTCGGTTCAGAAAACTCTAGTTCTCTTCAGAAGACTCGAATAACAATACCCAATTATTTATTTAATCATTTTGCAATGCCAAATATTTTTTATTTATCCCCCTCCTATACATTTCACTAACTCGATCAGTTTTGATAACACCAGACTTTTCGAAAGCTGTCGACGAATTTCGATAACTCGTTACACATGGTAATACGATAAAATTCGATAAGCAATCATAGACTTATACAAACTTGAAATTTTGATATTTCGAAATTTCAACAAACTTCGGTTCGATAAATCAACAAATTTTAGTAAATCAATAAATATCGATAATTCGATTAGTTGAAAGAACTGGATGCATTACGTTAACCCGAAAAATTTCGGTAATTCTATAAATAATTATCATTCAATAAATATCGATAAATTGATAAATTTCATTAAATTGATACATTTCGATTATCTATACATTTTTATAGCTCGATAGCTATCCGTAAATTTCTACAACTAATTTTCTGTGTCTATAAATTTCTCAATAGACATTGATCAATTTAAATAATTCGATACGTTGCGATAAGTTTCGATAACTAAAAACTTAAATGATTCGATAAATTCCGGTAACGGTTCGGTAGAATCGCCAACGGTGACAAAATTTATGTTAGCGTATCAATATATAGATGCCTTTGGGCATATTTCCACGGAGCTCTGCATCATTTTATCCAGCTGTCTATAGGAATTTTTGCTTTCAAAGTGACATCAGAATGATACATCTCCCCTAACGAAACACACATAATAACTAATGTTCCAAACAAAGTCACAAAATTATTAATACGAGCACATATGCATTTGATTTACGTGAGTTATGCACAAGTTCAAAAAATAAATAAAATACATATTAGTACCCTTGAATTATGTACTTAAAAGCCCAATACAACATGAAAATCTTTTCATTGAAAACATTTAAAAGCCTTATCTAAACAATGAGCATTCAGCGAATTATGTAAATCAATTTGATGTGAAAATATGCTTTATATTTCTTAGCTTAACTATTCACGTATTTAAATCACATAAGATAAAATGTATGTATGTACTTTATGGGTCATAAGCGTACACTTAATCCAAATTGGATCATCGTTTTTGAGTGTTTCAATTTTCAAAGTCGATTTGAGTATAGGCCAAAATGAATGGTTTCTGAAGAGCGCGGAGTTATGGATGCAATTGCAATGAGAAGTGTGAATGCATCACACACAGATGTACCCAGTTTTAAAATGCTATACACATACGAACTTATATGCCGTGAGAAAAGGTAAAAAAAAAAAATAACTACAGACTGTGTTGGCTCCATGTCCATCGGCTGGTACACCGAGGCACAGACAGACACAGAGGGAGAGAGAGCGCGCGCCCGATTGACAAAACCATAAAAAGAAATGTTGATAGAAGAAGATAGTCAGTAAAAGCAGGAGAGAAAATGAGTTTACATGTGAAAACAAGGAGCGTACGAGAGAGCAAGAGACTAACGAAAGAGTTTAGATAGAGTTATAGAAAATAGAAGTAAGTTCGTTTATGGGATACCTAAACAATTTCCGTTTAACTATTTGTGAACTGTAAATGATAGAGACAATTTATAACAGACTTACCGGAACTGAAATGTGAGCGTTTGGTTTGTTCATTTTCCGGATCGGTATCTAGTGGCCTTTTTCTAGAATCGCCGATTTCGGGGCTTGGGCATGTTTCCATAGCTGCGTCTTCGGCCATTTTAACCTGAATTTTTACTACTCGCGCTACTAACTGTTCTTGAATAACTTGAAGTGTGTGAGTATGTTTTGGTTGGTTGCTGCTTGTTAGCTTTGTTTTAGTGCTTTGGCATAGACGTTTGCCTGATTTAGTTAAGTGCTTACTTGCTTGCGCTTTTGTTAAGTTTTTGGTAATTTATCAGCACGTGCTTTGTAAACTTTTATTTACTTTTTATTTGGATTTGGTTGGTCGGTAATGATTGAACTGAGGTGTTTGTTGTGTCTGTTTCTTTTTTATTGTTTTTTTTTTTTGTCTTTTTGAACTTTTCTATAAACTTCTCAAATGAATAACTTTGGTGTTGCGAGCGATCTTACTATGGACGATCTGCTCTGACTGACTTTGAATTTACATCTACAACGCGCTCCTTTCACGGTCAGACTCTTGTTTGACTGCTTGATTTTTAATTTTTTTTTCAACAGCTTGCTCTCTCTCACTCCTATTTGCGCGTTTTAAAACTCGCTTTCGTTTCGTAAACGCATATGAGCTGATTGTATGTGTTTTTTTTTATATTATCTAATTATTCGCCCTTTTGCCTGCCCAATGTGGTGTCGCAATGATGATTATTCACTGTTTAAAGCAGATTTGTGGATGCAGAGATGCAAATGCGAGACGATGTGATTTTTTGCCTGTTTCTTTTTTGTTTTGGCTTTTTAATTCAACTCGATGCGGGACGATGCAATGCAGTAGATGCGATTAATTTTCGTGTAGATCGACCAGATCGGCAGCAGATACTTTTTTGAGTTACAGCCTGTTTATCAAGCTTAACAGCTTTTTTGCTTTTGCTTTATTATTTTGCTCTGCTTCGCACTTTGGCTACTGGCAATCGTTTATAATTTTACTGTATCTTGCACCGTTATTCCGATCTGCGACGCCGACACTGTGGTTTTTGTTTTACAGCACTAAGGTGTTTAGATACTCTGCTTGGGATAGTTTGGCCTGATCTTATCTGATGACTTTGTTTTGATGGCTGAATTGTTTGGTGGTTGTACGGTTCACTGAGGTCTGTTTGCTACTCTTGATCTTGGTGAATTCGTCGCTAAAAGCAAATGCAACACGCAAACTTTTATGGGATGCTTTTTATTGATCCTTTATTTTTGATGGTAGTGGTAGTTGGTGGTTGTGGTGGTGGTGGTGGTGGTAGTAGTAGTAGTAGTAATAGTAGTACATAGTAGTAGTAGTGGTGGTGGTGGTGGTGGTTGTGGTAGTGGTGGTTTTGTGGTGGATTTGAATGTGCGAATCGATTATTTGATTTTTGTTTGTATGGAAAAAGAAAAAAAGAAAAAAATATTTATGAATAAATGCAGCATAATAATAATAACAATAAGAATAACAATATAAGTACAAAGACAACATTAAATAGTAATAAATATATAGCGATTTATCGATATTTTTGCGCTTATATTTATATACATATGTATGTAAGTATGTATGTAATTATGCAATAAAATACGATTAATGGTAAACACATTCATTATTCGAATAAAATTTTACAATGAGCTGGCTGAAAAAGAGACTGTAAGTAAAAAAGCTGATCACTAAACTGCAGATCGATTAACTTATCGACCATCGATTAATGATATGATGGACAAAGCTGATTAAATAAATACACAAACACACGAACACATAGATAGAGAGAGAGAGAGAGAGCAAGCGCGAGATAAAAAGACAGAAAAAACGACTGGTACGGTTAGAACAGGACTGTGACACCTGATCACGGAATATAAACGCAATGTTTTAATGAATTTCAGAACCACCAGGAAGTTAACTTTTTCTGCTGTAATTTCTATCTTTTATCTATCAATCCAAGCCAAGGTCACTATTGAACATGTTGTATGTTTAATAAAAAGATAGTTGGCACAAAATTTAACTGCTTTGAAAGCTTTAAAGAAACATTCTGCGAATCCAATGCAAAGATTAGAGGCGAGTGCCAGTTGCAGAGAGATATTTAAACTAAAAAGAAAAAATGTCAACTAAAATAAATAAAAAAATATATATATATGTTACTAAAAATGTTATGATTTTAAATTAAATAAAAATTATATTGAGAAAAGAAACAAAAATAAAAAATTCATTTCGAAAAATTTTATGAGATTAAATACAAATATTTTTTCTCTTTAAAACAATAAAATCCAAAAGGAAATTAAAAACCAATAAGTTTCTGAAGATCAAATTAATTTAAAAAAAGTTGCGAGTAATTTTTTTTAGGACAATGAAATCTAATAATTTAAAGAAAATTAAATTAAAAAAATAAAAAAAGAATTGAAACTAGAAAAAAGGATTACTCGAGGTCTCGACTGCTTTGCACGCTTGGCTATTGTGACTGTTGGAGCGGTGCAGGCAAAATAATTTACAAGTGCTTTCTGGTAGTAAAGCTTTTCCCCACGAGTGGCGAATAAGATGGCTTTTATCCTAAGACTAAAAATTTTTCTTACACATTTTGTTTTGTTACATTGCTCGTTCCATAACTGCAAATAAGCATTTGATTTCTATTGGTTTGATATTTTGCCATGAATCTGCGTAATTGCCTTTTCAGAATTCGTTAATTCGTTTTTACTATTTTTGGCCGCTATAGTCAGATTGTCTATTTTTTGTCATATACTTATGTACATTTTTCCACGAATATTTCATTGATAGATATTTAAAACATTGATTGAATTTTCGATGAAAATCGAAAAGGCGTTCATTAATGAATAGCTAAGAAATATATGTAGGTGTAGAAAATTGGTGTCTGACAGACTTCACATCAGTGGAATTGCGAAAGTTTAGTCACGTCAGCTGCAAGGGGTTAAGTACATATCGTACCGTCTTCAAAAGAGTCACAACTCCAAAATAATTTTGGTTGATTTTTTGGCATAAATCAATTCGTAGGATTTTTCTCAAATTAATTAAATTATTTTTTTTTCATGGTTATATTCTCTCACTAGAAGACGACTGTTTGTATAGCTTGCGTTGAGTCTGTACGATCCGCAAGCAGTTATATTTCCGGATCGAATTTTTGAGTTGCGCATCTTTTGAAGACGGTCACCAATCACGCCATTTTCAGCGATTAGGTGTGCGTGTCCACACATCTACGCATGTAAAAGTTTGTATTTTTATGATTATTAACAAAAAACTTGATTTATCGATTATGTATATTATATCGCTAAGGCTGCTCACAAGTGTCTTCTTTATCTATTGAATAACGCACACAGTTTTGACCTTGAAACATCTTTTTTTTCTATGCTGCCAATAGCACAGCAATTATTTCCGGCTCAAAATCAGTTTTCATGCACAAAACAACGAAGGCGAATTACAAGTACCGACGTAAATGCCAGTGGGTGTTAACTTAACGTTACACAATCTTTTACACATTTCACAACTAAATACATGTATGGAAACGTACGCTTGGATTTAGAAACAAATTTTGAGTAAGTATAAGCGCGCGATGATTTAAAAATAGTTAAAATTGCCAACACTTATTTTTTCTAAGTAATTATTTTCAAATGTTGTGTGCTTTGAGCACTCATATGCAAATTACTAACGTATATATTTACATATGAAGCCATTGATTGGAACAGGTTTATTTTTCAAATAAATAAATAAGTAGCTGTCAATTTACTGTTTGAGTAATGTATTCATACTAACCGTAAACAAAAAATTAAGAATTAGCTGCATTTTTTTTGTAAGCGAGAGACAAAAGAACGCTCAACTTAGGTAAAATTTCCTTTTAGCTACTTAAGCACCCGTGCTGGTAGCTGCCAAGCAACATGTGATTAGTTCAACCGGATTTAAACACAAAAAAACAATAGAAATTAGTAATTATGCGAGGTATTTGCGTAATATATATACTTATTTAAAATATAAATCATGTATACACGAAAACAAAAATTTCCCTCTCCACTTTCCCATTAACAATTTACAATAGAGCGGTTTTCTCACTTAACAACACTACTCTTCAGATCGCGTATGTTTTAACCGACCTGGCTGAACTCGGATAAATAGCCGAGTTTGTGTTGTTGGTTTGCATGTATTTCATCATTTAAGCGAGTGTTCTTTTGTAGCTCGGTTGCAAAAGAATGGAGCTATTATTGAGTTTCATTAACAAATCGCCACTTCAGTGAAGTGTACTAAAAACGAAGGGCGATGAGACAATCAGTTTTAAATTAAATTATAAAAATATTTGTTCTTTTAAGTAGGGGTCTAAAAACAGGTATTCCACTTAAATTCTATATCATATTTCTACGCTACTTTTACCTTTAAATGTTTAAATGTTGTAAGTATGTAAATAGATTCTCCCTTTCCCTTAGCGCGTTTGCCAGCGACTTTTTTAACAATTCATTTTTTCATTCAATTCTATTTCTTCTTCTTCGCGAACATCTATCACTTAATAATGACCTTGACCATTTCATAAGGCGTTTTAGATATAAAAATAACTACTTAGTAAACAGGTACTATGTTGTCACTGTTTTCTATATGTTTGTATGCCTTGATTTCGTGGTGAGATTCAAGTTTCAATAAATTACATAAATAGTAGATATTTGTATATGTAGATACCTACAAAAATATACATACTTCAACACACCCAGCTTTTAAAACATCTAACCTTCTCCTCTCCTCCGATTAATAAGGCCAATGGTGCTACTATGTAAGTATATACATACATACACGTATTTACTAAACATTATGCAGCGTAATCTTTATTTTCAAAGTCGCAGTTCCACATGCGATCATTAAATCGAACTCATCATTAACTAAACACACAAAAATGGCAACCTGTTTCATGTTCAAGTGCAACAAAAATTCCGCTGCCTTATGCATTTGCTCAAAAAAAAAACAAAATTAATTAGCATTTCAAGCTTAAGAAAAAAATTAGAATAAATAATAAAAAAAAACAGAAAACAATATGTAGACATTTCACAAAAATTAAAAACTCTGTGCGGATAGAGCGGCGCACAGTGGTACAAAAGGTCGACTGCCGACAAAGCTTTACGAATAATTTATTTTTTTTTTAAAGATAATTAGATTCTTACATATTGATTTTTAGTGTAAAGTGCAGAGAAGTAGCAATAATAATAAAACCTTTTTAAACTTTTTAAACCCCTGAAGAATTTAATTATCTTTCAATTTAAAAAAAAATTTTAACCCGGCAAGACGCTCTAGACGTTTTTAAATACTAAATTGTGCATTTGCACCACTGTGCGGCGCGACAAATGCGAGCGAGAAAAAAGATGAGCTCAGAATTGTTAGATAGAAATCAAAGAAGCTCGATTAATGCATAATTGAAATTAAAGGAATTGAAAACAATCTATTTATAATCGTATGCAGAAATCGATCTTCTAAGGTTAGATTATTTTAAGTTTGAAGATATTAACAGAAGAAACATTTTTCGCCTTAATATGAATAGTAGGGTGTTTGATTATTCGCCTTTTTTTCAAACCAGTATTCGAGTTATTCGAAAAATTTCAATTTTATGAAAACCGGTTCTCGATTTTGAAATCAAAAAAAAAACTAGATAAACCGTTTTATTTTACATAGTTTTCATACAATGAAAACGCTTATGATGGTATGAAGTCATGACCAAAAATTACAATAAACCTATTAACTTTTAAAGATAGCTTTTATTTAAAACAAACAAATCGCGTTTGGTCTTGTTTTAACTTTTTTAATAGTTATTAATAATTTTAAGAGGTCCACGGTTAAATTTCTGGCCACAGCAACATCAAAAAAAGTTTTTTGAAATAGCGTTCTCCCCTCGGCAGTCAATGCCAAACCTCCCAGTCTAGGTACTTCCGCCATAAAACAGCTTCTTCGAAGGTGGAGTAACTGTAGATCTCTCCATCAAGAAATAGAACAAGAATTGGAAGAGAAGCTCGGCTAAACACACAGAAAACGTTCTTCATCCTCAATCAACGTAGGGCATAATTTTAAAACTATTTACGGATTTCCCTTAAACTGGAAAAAACTTTTATGTATGGGTCAAGAAGTGTATGAAATCAGAAAAGAAATCGATAAAAAAAAATCCGTTTTATTCAGTATTCGAAAAATCAAGATTAAAAAAAAATCGCCTATAGACATCTTAAAAAAAAAAACGATAGAAGCCGGTTTAGTCAATCAGCCCCTGCTCCACTTTCTATCCCAGATGATGTTGAGGACTTTCAACAGTGTAAGCTCTGGTATATCAACCAAAGTTGACATCGATGCAATAGCACAGTGCTTTAGAATTATACCGGTTATGATCATTGTAGCATACTCTTTTTGCCTTTTTCTAGTTAAACCTATAACGACTCTTTGTAATAGTTAAGTGTATTAATGAATTTCAGAGATAGGGCTTGCAAACTTTTAAGCTCTTTCACTCCCATCGTTATAGCCCAGTTATGCATACTTAGCTATGCATGAGGGTTGTCACATAAGAATCTGTTAAACGGGCTTTGTGTGTAAGAGGTTACCCAACGCATAGCACTTAACATGTAGAATTCTGCTGGGTTCTGATTTTTACGTAAAAATGGTATAGCAGTGCAAGTATGCATAACTGGGCTATTACTCATTAGCCCAGAAACCCAGCACTGATTTTACTATTTTGGCTCGTATTGCTCTCAACGTTTTTTGATTGCTTCTTGTAGATTTTTAGGAACAAACACAAGTCCCGGGTGTAGAAACACTTTTAATCTGTTATAAATCCAACCTCATATCCAATCCTTGAAAAAATGGTTTGTGCCACGGGCATTGATAAGTTAGTAATCACAAAAGTTATTTGCAGATATATTTACTAAATGAACACAGATACTCATACGTAGCTAGTCCTCCATGAGTTTAGTTCCACTGAAGCCTTTCGATGCACCCAGTCGTTGCTGAGGGAAATAATGGCCAAGCTCCTGATATCGGCCTCGATGGCCAAAATAGGAGTAGGAGTAGCAGAAGTGGCCTTAGGGATCTTAGGAGGAAAGGAGAGAGAGAGAGAGAGAGATGTTAGGGCAGGCAGATGTAGGCTACCATAAAGATGCCACATCTGAACGCATTCATGCAGAGCTTCTGTTTGGCTTGTAAGAAGTAGCTTACTGCCAAGTGCAAAAATTACTCCGAGAGTGGAGTTACGAAAGCATTTATTTTGAGCTAGCAGTATATAAATTCTACGAAAATCGTTAATCGCTTAAGATAGGTATTGTCATAGAGGTTTAATTACATAGGATTCCTCTGTACATATTATGATTTACATAAGTTAATTGACACATAAATTTCTTGCAAAGCTTATGCAGGTACCTACTATATCATGTATGTACATATATATGTACGTATGTATGAACATGCTTACACAGATATTTATACATACATATAATAATATAATATAATGTAATAAAATTCCCCACAACCCGCTTACCATCTTGGCAAACTGACAAAATGTGCCAGAACGGGCCAAAGTAAGTATTCGAAGCTCAAGCAAAAAAAGAACATAATGTGCACAAGTGACGAAAAAATTGTTTCAGCAAACCCATATTTTTACTCAACAACCTTAAAAAATTGTCATTGTTGCTACGGTGTGCTGCTGAAGAACATATTGCGGTAGCACGCAGAATTGGCGCAAGTTGCCAAGAAATTCCATGGCTGCCACAGCAGCCTAACTTCCGCAGCAAAAAATATGTAATATGCTCATTTACGTTATACTACATACATATGTATGTATGCAGCTGTGTAAATGAGTGTGTGTCCTAGAGTCACATATTTTTATAACTTTGAATTGGAACGTGTAAATAAATGCTGGGTGTTGGTTGGCGCTCGTGTCATTTGGCTGCCAACACTGAAAATGTCCTTGAGGACATAGCTCAGCCAAATAAATACTCGTAGTTGTTGGTATATGGTGTGCTGTCGCAACTACATGCGCTCTGGGCTGACCACTGCCAAATAATGCAAATTTTTCCCATTTTGAAAATATCTGATGCAGAAAATTTCTATAAGTTTGCATTTTATTTTAATTTTATTTTAAGCAAGAAAAAAATTTTACATATTGCATGATCGTTGTATGTACTTACATACATATGTACATGTGTATGTATGTATGTATGTATGCATGCATGTACATAAGTATCTGAATACTTGCATGTGTTATGCTTGCGTTGAGACTGATTAGCACAAAGGTGCCAGGTAGCCCACCTGGCAGTGGCATTTGCGAAAAGTCAGTGTTTTTATACTTTTATATTATTTGTGTAACTTTTCACTATGATTTTGCTAATTTTCAGCAGCTGTCACCGCCAATAAAATTTGGTATGAATAGATACATACGGTGGCACCAAAGACGGACCCTTTACACTTTAATATGTTTTGGCTACTTTGCTTTTGTTTAATTTTTTTTTTATAAAACTGTAACCCACTATCTAACAAAAACCAAGTAAGTCAAATTTTCAAACTTTATAAAAGATTTATAAAAATTCGTTAAACTTCAAATGTTCATCAAAATTTAAAACTTTTTAATCAGAATTAAAAAACAATAAATTCTAAGCATGCTATTTTGTAGCCCATTAAATTTTAATAAAATAAAATGCAAGTTTAAGTGGCTAGGACTCTCCATTTACATATATCTGACAGTTTTGTGTAGTTACAGTGCAGTTACTAAACTGCAAATAACAAATTTTTCTAACAAATTATAAAAAATTCAAATTTCGTTCGAATTTTGCTACTTTTCTTACAAATTACGAAATTCGGACTAACATGGAGTTTGTTAGATTGTGAGCTATACTTTCAAAAAAAAAATATAAACATTAATTTACAAAAAAAAAATGTAAATATATACAGTGACGAACAATAGTATTGTCACAGAGAATATATACAAAGTTTTATGCTATATTTTCTTTTCACAAATTTTTTATAAAAATATAAAAGTATGTTTGACAATTTTTTTTGTATGGAAGAAAATAGTAATACCCTATGCAAAAAAGTTGCCAAAAATCCGCGCGATCCTGCTTAGAATTTTTCTTAAAAACCTGATTAGAAAGTTTCAAATTAGTATTTATTGAAATTTCCTGAGTTATGCACAAAGTTTAGAGATTTTACTTTTATGTTGCTTATTGTAGTAAATATGAATTATATTTTGTTTTTTTAAATAAGCGTAAAGAAATTACAATAGAATGTATGTTCGTCACTGTATTATATTTCTTGTTAACCAATTTTCATCAATAACATACTCGCTATGTATCTACATATCGTAACTTTTTAAAAATTTACTTTTCTTATTGTTCCGCCGCCCACGAAATCAGAGTACTTCCTCGAATGCTTATTCAGAAGAGCATCGCTTGGAACCACAGGCTTTTTAAAAATCAAAACATAGCACAAGCTGTAGCTTATAGAGATTTGAATGAAATTTGGCCGGTAACCAGTGGTTTTACGAAAAAAAAAGTATTGTTCCAAATAAGGATTCCAGTTGACAAATCAAAGCCTTATTGATCCTTATACACTGAACCAAAAATCCATCTCTGGATCAGAGAAAAACTTTCCTTACTGTAAGGTCGAAAATTCTTCCGAGTGAGTAAAACATTCTCGCGAATGCGTAATTTTTCTTTGGAATATGTAAAAATGTACACGAAAATGTGGAACCGTCGATGTAATCTATCATTTTGAAGATACGCAAATGTGTGAAGTCTTCCAAATGGCAAAGCAAGCCGTTTTCCAAACTCTGGAACATTTTCCAATTTTGAGGTGCATACTGTAAATCAATGAATGGCCAGGCCGACTCTTACGTTGTTGGAGGATAAATAGAGCCCTGCCATTTTGAATAAATTGTTCTACAATTGTTGTACTAAATAAATATAAGGAAGAAGTTTTGAAAAATATTCATTCGCCAAAAACTGTGCCACGAAACTTTTGGTAGTACATACTTCAAGTATTTTCCTCCATGCTGGTCATTTGCAGTACTCATGATTTTTGACCTTAATTTAACAATTAAGCACTTATCAGTGGATATAGTATTTATATAAATGTATGTGGGTACGTATGTAAATGCTGCCGTGTACAAACATATACACACATGCGAACATATGCAAGTATTTTTTCAATGCATTATTTACTGCTGTTGCCAAAAATTCTATGGTTTTCCATACTTGCTTATCTATTATTTCCGTAATCAGCTAATCGATGCTACTCCAGCAAATATCAGATACCCATGGCACTTTTGACTGTCTGGATTTACTGTTTCAAGTTTTTTTTATGTACATATGACACTTCGCATGTATGGACGTATATACATACATAAGTATATGCATTAGGGTGGTCAAAATATGCATGTGAAAAATAAAATCGGAATTTTTATGCTCTCATCCCTAGGATCCTTCTGTACCGAAAAAAATAGTTCCCTTTTCTTATTTTGAAATCAAAAAATATTTAGAGGTCGCTAAAAGCTCACAAAGTTTTCCATGTATTTTATATGTGAAAAAACAACTTTTCGTAGAAATGGTATAAAACAATTAAAAATCAATATTTTTCGATCGGAAAACTCTGTTTCTCTGCAGGAGAGGGGTATACTTATTTCCATATAGATCAATCCTAGGGGTTGAGGGCGTTAAACATAATACTTCACTCTTTTTGGACCACCCTAATGTGCATATGTATATAGACAGTTTCTAGCACATTAAGTATTGATAAACCTACCACATTTTGTAGTACGAGTATGTGACTTTTTTACTTTGTTGTTGCATTGTGGTAACAAAAACGAAGTGCGTCACATTCGAAACACACACTGATTTCCCTGTTTTTATCATTCAATTTCTTTTAATTAACTGTTAAATGCAGAAGTGTTTGAAAGGGGCATACAAAAAATAGGGGAGGATTTCGCGTTTATTAGTATAACACTTCAAGTTATCTTCGTTTAAGTACATATGTACATATTGAACATTTGATGAAATGGAATATTTTCAATTGACGGAAGTCGCTGATAGAAAATGCAAACTAAATACATACATACATATATATGCATTTATGTAATTGTATAAAAAACTGTTTGCTATTGTATGCTTTTCTGTATGTTTTTTTTTGTATCAATGGGCATAAATTAATTAAGTGTTGAAAAGAATGACTAAAAAGCGGGGTTGTTTCGAATCAAATAAGTGCTGAATCTAGAGTAGTACTTTTTAGACCCAAGTAGTTTAGTTCAAAATACATGCAAACACATATGTACATATGTATGTATGACCCACAACGCTTACTGTTACATTACATTTTGGCTCACATTGCTTTACAAATACCGCTGAAATTTGCTAGAATAAAATTATCTGAAAGTTTTTCTTCTTGGATCTGAAAGTACACTTAGAAAAAAGTCAACTGAATATATTTCTCACAAACTATGCTTTGTTAACTATATATAACCAAATAACGTAACTGTTACCATTACCATGTGTTGAGGAGAAAATTATTTAGTTGACGCAACTACACTCTTTTCTCTGTGTATGAGTGCACTCAGAAAAAAATCAGCAAATATATTTCTCTCAACTATTGATTAAGTAACAATAACAAATATTGTAACTACAACCAATTCATGTGTCCAGAGACATATTTAGTTGACGTAACTAAACTCTTTTCATAATGAAATCAAATATATTGAACCTCCTGTTGCTCAGGAGTTAAGTATGTTTTAACACCGATCAGTTACATTACAATTTTAGGAAGCGCTTTTTAAAGCTGACTCATACTCGTAATATCCAAAAAGTCTGTTCTCCTATTAGAGTATTTTCAAAGGCAGCACTAAGAAAAAAGTCAGCTAAATATGTTTCGCTCAATACATGATTTGCAAACCATAACCATTACATTATTTGGCCAAATCATTTATTGAGAGCAACATATTTAGTTGACGTAACTAAAATCTTTTCTTAGAGTGGCACACAGTTTCTTGGCTTAAGTATGGAGTTTAAGAGTTTCGTGCTAATTGAACTGATAAAATTAATTTTCTGGTCCATATTTGCAAAAAAATACCCGTATTGTTACGTTACAGCCTGTTACATTACCTGTGCGATATACATACGTACATATCTGTAGATTAATTAAAATACATATGTATGTACATTCTTCAGATTTACGACTTTACATGTAAACGAAAAAACATATGTAACTAAGAGCACGGTAATTATGAATATAGATCTGCAAGTTTCGGATGTTGTGCAGCTGTAGATCGTCTCCGAGGTAGAAATCGAATTGAAATATTTGATATTTTAATGGCTACTTTACATATATTGGTTTTTAAAGTTCTTGACGCTATTGCGGTTTAAAGAGATCCCTAGTGAATGCTTTAAGTTTCTTGCTCATGCAAAATTTAAAATTTTGGATTCGCATGAAAGCGAAAATATAAAATGCAAATTTACTACGGGAATTCGATTTTTACTCTAATTGTATATTGATTTACATTTAAGACTGAACACTGATTCTTGCTCTTCAAAATGCGCTCTCGATTGGTGCTTTAAGATTCTTCGTTCATAAGCTATGGCCATGGAAAGACGACGTAATGAGTTAAAAAGCTTATTGGCGTTAAATAGCCGTCTCAGGGTGTTTACATGAGGCCAACTGCAACTTTTAGTTGAATCGCTTTCGGCAGCAAACTTTTGATTCAACTAATCGCCTCATGTAAACACCGCTTAACGTCGAAAATAAATTTTGGAAGGTAGTATTATTTTTGAAATAATCCCGTCCTCACTTTTTTTCTGTGAATTCTTATTTTTTCAGTCTTATCAAGCTTCAAAGTATATTCATTTTAATTGTGTGACAATAACATGTCTTATAACACACAATGTGGCTGGAAAAATGAATCCGTAACTCTAAGCTAAGAGCAGAAAGTATTTATAATGCAGAAAATTGCGGTCCTTAAGTTTTCATTTCATGTTGAACCGTTTTACTTTTCATTCATTAAAAGGCGTGTCAGGATTAAGTGCGTTTTCATATTAAGAAAAGAGGATCCGAGTCAATATTTATGTTGTCCGATTTTTATATGGTTACAGGTTTCAATCGAACCTAAGGGACCGGCATGGATTCGGAAACCGAAGAGTTTTTTTTGAAACCGCCGGTATTATACATAATGGCCCGTAGTCATAGTCAAAATAAAGTCGACTTTAAAGTTAGTTGCAGCTTTTTTGACAGATATCCCATTGAAAATTATGTCAAAAAGCTGCAACTAACTTTAAAGTCGACTTTATTTTGACTATGACTACGGGCCAGTATTTATTAAGTAGACTTTTCTTTTAGCTTTTCGAAATTATTCACAATTTGCTGATGCATTATTTAAGTGTGTAAGTTAGTAGATAAATTTAATAGTTTAGAAGTTTCATTGCATTTGTTTTAGAACTCGTATCTCTTCATTAAGTCGGCTCTTATGAGCAATTTTTCTCTTTTAGACTCAAACCAAGTTCACGAACCCACCTTTGTTTTTATATAACCTTAAGAAAATTAAGAAATTCTCCGTCTTAAAGTTTTTTTTTTTTTAACGAAAGTACAGATTTCCAATTTTCATGCCATTCAACAAAAATTTTTACTAATGAACGAAGTACCCAATATAGACTCAACTAAATCGAAGTATTACTCATAACACCCACTTGGTTAAACTTTTCAATGCATAACCCATACATAGAAATTTAGATGTTTCTTTCATCGTTCTAAAATGTATTTAGGTAATTAGGTACTTAGCTTTACATTTTTCAAATGGAACATTTCACAATAATTTTCATTCAGAATTTCTTTTAGTAAAACTAAACGTTTAAAATATCATAAGCGCCATAACCATTCGTACTTTAACAATAAACTGCATACATTTACATACAAATCACTTATGTATAAGCATTTATGTACATATTTAAGTATCCATATTTATCTTACACCCACAACTATAACTTTCAACCTCCACCATCCGGCACATTTAACAATTTTCAAAAACAGACAAGCTTATTTAGCTTCTACAGTAATCACCAAATAGCCCTTTATTTTCAGTAATTTTTTTCTCTGATTCAAATCAAATATTTAAAAATATTGACTAATATTAAGTAATTTGAATACGAAATTATATTGAAATTTTAATTTCGATAAATAATTTTAACACAAACACGCACAAAAACGTATACACCCGAGTGAAGCGTTAAACAAAAATGTAGAGAAAAAACTTGAAATGTCTGACTTACAAAATGAGTTGCAATGGAATGAAATTATATTAAAACGAAAATGGTGAGGCGGAAAGCACTAAACAAATATTACTCGTAAATGAAGTAGCAAATTTTTAAATATTGCTCTCAGGCGCTCGCATACTCTTATGTACTCATGAAAGTGCTCTCATCGCAACGTTATTGTATTGGTGGAAGAGCGTAAGTGCGAGCCCTGCAGTAAAATTTAGAGACAGTCTGGCAAAGCGCTAGTTCCGAACTACATATTTCAGAACTATCTCTGAACTGGTGCAAAACGGCTGCAGAGCGGGACAGTTGAAACTTGCGCTGGAAGTAATACCCACAACTGACGAACTCACGATTAGGAAGTCAGAAGCTTGGCTTTCACTAATGCTATTACCAGTTCATTTAGTAGTAATAGCCTTTTGCTAGTGGGTATCTGTGCCTGATATGTACGTACGTTTTTACACGCATATCTACCCTGCAGGGAAAGCTACTAGTAGTGAACTGGAGTACTACCAGTTTGCTTTTCAGACCAACTAGTTGACGTTCCATCCTTTTTCAATGCAAGCTACTGGTATTTTTAACAAGGCGATGTCCTACGAGATGTAAATTGTCAGGCTATGCATCAGCATCTACTAGTAGAAATACAAGGAGCATTATACCAGTTGATGAGATCGTGAGCCACTTCATGCCGCGTGAAAAGCATAAGTCTACCATTTTGCTCGCGGCGCTCCAAAGGTCGTAATGGCCGACAAGGCAAAGCACTGGCGTGGTATTACTGAGGTTGGCGCATGGAAAGTTTTCAAATTTATTATCTATATTTGAATTGACTTACATTGAATTAATTGCAATAATCTTAACCACCTCTTCTCGCGACGCCACAGCCGACATTTGTGAGAAAAGCAATTAATTGCGTTTTATGTTTGGTTTTGGCTGTCGCTGAACGCTTAAGTTTTTCGAAATTGCCGAACTGGTAGGCTATCGCCTTAGCACATACATACTGGTTAAAGAACTGGTATTTTTACTGACTGGTTTGGCTTTTCACTGCGGGGTATGTACATTCATATCAGGGTTGTTGCGAATACTCGCATTCGCGGAGCGCGGAGCTTCCGCATTAATTTTAACATTCGCATTCGCAATAATCAATGCGGAGCTTTTGCGAATGCGAATGTTGTGCAATATTTTTGCCTATGGTCGTGGGAGTATTTGTGTAACAGAACTGCTCAAAAGTCATATTTATCAACTTTGATAAAAATGTCTTTAAACATATTAAATTTCTTAAGCTATATAAGCGAGCTATCAATAGGCAGTACGTCAAAGAGAACATAGTCATCTTAATAATATTTTTTTTTGTGCTTTAAATACCGCAGTTCTTTCTTTATTATGATTTTTTTTTTACCATTCTTAAAAAAAAACTACTACATAGACACAAATGAAGAGAGTGTGCACTATAATTCTTAACCAAATTTTCGTGATTTGCTTTTGATGTTTCATATGTATATTCGTTTCAATAATTTCAAATTACGCTCTTTGGGAGCTTTATGTATATTTAGCAAAAATTTTAAAAACAGCAATTTTGTTTACTTGTCAGGCAGTATTTTTTCATAGGGATATACATTGGATCCTTGGCTAAAAACTTCTGTGGTAAAACTGTCCCTTCTTTGCTATTTAAATTCAAAGAGTAAGATCCTTCAATAGGATCAATATTCTGATCCGATTTGGCTAGCAGCCACGACTTGGGAAACAGAATTTAGTTTAAAAATAATAATTTATTTTCCATATATTCCACTTATTTAGCTCGCTATAAGCAAACATTTTTCAAAACAGTCACAGAAGAAAGTATTAAAAATGAATTACAAAAAGTAAAATCGAAAAACGCTGATGAAGTTACACATTCCCCAAATTCTTTTTAAAAAGCATTAGAAAAACCTTATAACCTCCTCCTTTTTTGGAAGTCGGTTAAAAATACTTGACATCCGCATTCGCACCCGCAGACGTCTAAAATTCTACATTCGCTACATCCCTAATTCATATGCATATGTATGTGTGCTTGTTCGCATTCATATAACGCGTTTTAAGCGCTTATATTTACTCACAAACACATAAGTACAATATACACATATCTTACATATGTGTGTATGTACATATATGTATGTAGATATCTTTGTTTATCAATTTTTATCTTTATATAGATATGCATGTGTACACTGTACATAAACCACCTAATGTACTCACACCTATTTTCAGTTGCAAAGTCAAACAAGTGTCAGAGGTGCGCTCTAAGTCATATGGATCTCCTTTAGCATACATATATAAATAAATACAACCACAGAATAATGGTTTTTTTAATGCCATAACTTTATTTGCTCTCATCTAGGTTTTTTTTCAGTTTTTCCACTCCCGCCTCCTACTCTTTTTCGTTACAATTTCCCACTGACATACTGCCTTAATGTAGGCTCCACATCTCATGCATGAGCGCTTATATTTTACAATTATTCTCCTACTTCTCTGACGAACTCTCTGCTCTTTCTCTTGTTTAATCGGATAATGAGCGTTTTACCATCTTTGCTCCTCAACCACTCCGCATGTATGACCATAATACATACATACATATGTACGTGCCATATTCCTATTTTTGTGCGCTTCTTATCAGTTTCATAGTACGCCTTTAATGGCTGGTTTTGTATTAAACCACACAACTTAGTAGCTATTTTTTTGTTGTTTTGTATGGTTGATTGCTAGTGTGGTATAGTTGAACTGATAAAGGGAGCATATACACTATATACATACATGCACACAAGTATTTCACAAGAAGTGCATAAAGGGGCAGATACACGGCAATAGCACGTAGAATAAATTCTTAAAACGAAAATATTAGTTTCGCTTTTAGCTTTTTTCCAATATACTTATTTACCAGAAGTTCCCAAACGTACATTTCTCGTAGACACCTTTCAAAACTTTACTGGATTCGGTGGTCTTCCTGATGCTCATTTCTAACATATTCCCAAAGCTCACCAAAAAAGTGAAGATTAAATCTAAAGATGTAATTTGCATCGCGGGTGAGTTCCAAAACTAAATTCGGAGTGGCAAAAATAAAAACAAAATATTTTCTGTTCTATCTGTATGCTCATATCTGCGAAAAATATTCGTCACTCGCATTTTTAAAACAAAAAAACTTGAAACAACAAAACTGCAATGCTTTTTACGCCAAACAAAAAATAAAAGACCGAATCTAGATAAATCGATGATAAACAAGCAAGCAAGCAAGAAGCTCAAGAAGTGTTCCACCGTCTCATCCTTTTCGAAGCAGGATGGGCAAATGGAGTTGTCATTTGCCACGTGAAATGACCAGTCAGCAGTCCAGCAAGTTGTCTGCAGTCCCGTCTTCTCAGTGAGAACAGGACACTAGATAGACCTTCTGATATTGAAGGCAAGATGAGTTTCTCACACCTGCATCCCCTCGATGGCTCTCATTCATTGCTGAGCTTGCAAATCGAGGAATGCCTGGTCTAAGCTAACTGACAGATGTCACATTGCCAGGTACCGAGAGTAAAGCAAGCTCCGTTATCTTTACCAACATGATTTAGTCGAGACTCGTATTTCCAAACTAGTTTGGAAGTACTTACACTGCCGGAGCAAAGTATTGGCACAGCACATTTTTCACAATATATGCAAATATTTTCATTCTAATATTTTTCCGCTGATTTCGTATAAAAATATGGTTCAATCTACAACAAAAAACATAAAAATATAATTCCTAAACTCTGTACGAAACTCGCGAAAATTTTCATCAAAAGTTTAAACTTTTTAATCAGATTTTTTATAGTTTTTTTGAGTATGCAGATTTGTAGCCCAATCCATTTTAGCAAATTTCCAAAAAAGCAAATTTTAAGTAGCTAAGAATTACCTTTGATTTTTGGCAATTTTTTCACGCAGTCTTTTCCAAAGAAAAAATTTACAATAAATGCAAAACACCTTCAATAAAAAAAATTCTCAAAAATCAACGCGATTTTTGACTAACTCTGGACATGCATTTTTTTACTAGAATTTAATGGGCTACAAAACTGCATACTCAAAACAATTATAGAAAATCTGATTAAAGTTGAGATTAAGTTGAAAATTTTGATGATATTATCCCCCTTAACTTCGAAAAGTACCCTAGATCCTGATCCTGAGCCAGTTTTGGCGCCATCAGTGAAGATTCGACAATGTACGAGTGCGGGCTCAGTGCTGGAATTAAACCAGCATTCCCCCTCAGGTAACTATTTCTCTCTCTCTAGAATCTCTTCAACAAAGTTAATGGTGGCGTACTGCCGGCATTTTCGGCATCGCCTCACTCAGTGTTAAACCAACACCCGTTTCTTTTTAGTCTGCAGGTGGCACAAGTGACGGTAGGTTCACCAGTGCGTCAAGAGCACTATACACTACTCAAAAAAATTCAAGTTAAATAAATAGGCTATCAAGCAACCATTTTGTTTCTTTACTATCGAAACCAGATAAATTTTCGTGGACCCCCACTTACAACTCGTGGGCCCCCATATTTTTTCACGCCAACGTAGACCCCTGTCGAGTCTCCTGTGGACCCCCGGGGGTCTATCTGCACCACTTTGGGAATCACTGATATATACGTATGTACATACATACATATGTACATATATGTATGTACTACATATGTATGCGTGTGTCTAAGTAGCGATACTTGTTGATTTTATGTCACTTCATTCAAATCTTCATACAGTTCTCAAGTAGTGAAAACTTCAACGCTGATAACAAACAAATACGTACATATGTATATCGCATTTAATACCTTTTAAGCAAACAAACAAAGGCGCGTAGATACACTTCTAAGTACAACATACGAAAGCAGTTTTGAAAAACACACGTGCGCATTGACACAGCTGTAAGGTAAACTGATGACGTTCAAGCGAAGAACCAAGCAGCGGCCCCAAAAAGTGTCTACATCGGTAAAGAGTGAACTCCACACAGCCGCAGTACAGTAAAGAAGCGAGCGAGTTGACACATGCATAACCGATAGCTGCGCCTGCGCCGTTACTGCAGGCCTGCTCAGTTATACATACTATTTAGCTATATATGTACATATCTATCTGTATGCTCATATCTATGCACATCTGTTTGCTTATCTTCAGGTATTTATGTACGTATGTATATGTACATGAATATGTATGCAGGGCATATGTATGTACATATACATATGTATATACATACATATGAACATATTCATGGGCTTATATCACGTTCAAATGCAATTTACTATGCAATAAAAGCAAATTCATATCGTTTTTTTAGTGCACTTTGTTCGCTTGTCCGTCCCAACAAAAAGGGGAAACTATGATGAATAAATAAGAGTTTAAAAATAAGCCAGAGAAAAAAGTCAAAGAAGTCTCCCAAATCTCATTCTCGAAAGTCGTTTGATGACCTTTGCGTTGCCGCAAGTCGTTAAGCGATACAACCTTTGCGGCTGAATGTTGCTACAAGTATTCGTTTCGATGTGTGTAGCATTCGCAACCGCATTAATTTCAACATTCGCATTCGCAATAATCAATGCGGAGCCTTTGCGAATGCGAATATTGTGTAAGTGCACCGATAAATCGTACATATATCTGGCAAGCAAAGTGACAAATTTTAGCCACTATTTTTTGGTAGTCTTACCCGGGCGCCACACATGGGAGTATTTGTGTAACAAATTGGTCAAATGTCATATTTATCAACTTTGAAAGAGTTTCTAAATATATTATTTCCGACAAATTCATACAAGTTTGCACTTCTACTTGGCCTTTAACGTACGTCAAAGAGGAACATTGTCCTTTTAATAATATATTTTTTTTTTGTTTTCTGTGCTTTAAATACCTTTCTTTACTATGATTTTTTGGACCAATCTTAAGAAAAGCTACTACACATAAAAGAAGAAAATGTGCACTGTGATTCCAATAATTCAAATGCTAATAAAAAAATAACAATATTCTGATCCGATTCGGCTGGCAGCTCCGAATTTGAAAACAGAATTTTATTAAAAAATTTTCATTCCTGGAAAATATTAATTTATTTTCCATATCCACCTACCTACATACATATTAAGCTCGCTATAAACACAAACTTTTCGAACCAGTCGCAAAAGAAAGTATTAGAAATGAATTAAAAAAACTAAAATCAAAAAACGCTGATGACATTACAGGTTCTCCAAATTCTGAAACAGCCAAAGGAATGAGAATGAAGATTTCTTTTTAAAAAGCCGCCATTATGCTAGATTCTTCAAGTGAAGATGAAAATTAGGAGGATACATCCGAAATTTTCAGCCCCAATGTAATTCTCATTACTTTTTATTAAATGTTAAGCTCCAATTTTTAAATTCAAGTACTAAATAAATTAAACATTATTAAATTTTACTAACTTTTCAATTATTTTATTTACCTAAATAACGTAATTTACTTAAATTCTTAAAAATACTTGACATCCGCATCCACATTCGCATCTGCGGATGTCTAAAATTCCACATTCGCCACATCCCTAGTATGTAGCTTCAATTTTCAAATTTTCTTTATTTCCTCAATCGTTCTGGGTTCTCAATCGCTTTAATTAAGTATTTCTGTATTTCTGTTGACAGTCGTTATTAGTTGCGATCCATTTTCCATCTTCATTTAATATTAGAAAATTGTGCAGCAAATTGATCAATGTTTTGTAGTGACAAACATATTACACATACAAGAGATATAAGTTTTATTGTTGGAATACTACAAAAGAGCTTGAAATTAAAGTCTGTAATTATCTAATTTCCCTTTGGATCACTTTTGAAAACTTTCTAATCAGCATGCAAAAACATTGAAGGAAACTTCGTAATATGAATTTTCTGCGTACTCCCGAAATTAGAATTGTCTGGCATTCACAAATTTTGACGTAATTGGCCAATGCTCCATTTATTTCGAGTCTGATATTTATAATTATATGTATTATAATTAGGAATAACACAAAATATAAAAAATCGCCGTTTTAACTGTTAATAATTTACTCAAAACCTACTCAAAAGATTTAACGAGGGATACCCGGCGATAAGCTAGATGGTGCTCAAGATATTCATACAAATATTATTTATGGTCCAAGTTTAATGTATTGTGTAAAGATCTTCCATCCGTAAGGAACGGCTTAGCGGTTTCAATTTTTTTAGCCTAACCAGTAGTTGTTGTTTTATTTTGTGCATCCTTCGACAGGTAGAAATCAGTTGCTTACATCGTCTTGATTATTTTGGCTTGGATCCACAGGTAGATAAAGATCAGTTATTTTCTTTCTCTAGGTTTCTGCCGTTTGAATATTCGGATCGATTTTGCTTGTTTACGTATCATAAATAAGTATTCTTGCTAAGATCAAAGAAAATCGAAGAGGCCGTGGCGGACATTTTTACGATGTTATTTCTGTGAATAATGGTATTCCTGGGCCTGTCAAATAAAAAAAAATATTTTCGTTGATATCTCGTTGTTCACCACTCCAGAGTAGTATGGTAAATCAACTGGTGGTGGCTTCGGCAGCGACGTCTGACTGGGGACTTAATTCTGATACCACAGGGAACAGGAGCTGCCAGAGTTTATTCTAGCCAATTCATGGGTACTGCCCTTCGGGCAGTATCGTGTTTTGTCGACTTTATGGGCAGTTTTATGGCAACCGGGTGCCGAATATAAAGTAGTCCTCGAACCTTACTAAGGTGATTAATTTTTGCATGCATTGGTATATGGGTTGCCCTTTACCCAAGGTAGGTTGGTATTGAAAATGGGCGCAATCGGATTGTAACCACGCACAAGCTTTCCATATAACGGTATTTTCAAAAAAATGCAAAAACTACATTTCAGTAAATATTCAATCTAAAATATTGAAAATTAGTATGTGAAGTAGAATAATGGTAAAATATTATTATGAAATCTTTGGAAAATAGGCGTGGCCCCGCCACTTACGATGAAACCCGGTCCGAGCCTTGCTTAGGGTCCAACTAAGAAATCACTTAGCAAAAAATCTTTATTCGAAAAATCAAGATTTCAAAAAACTGTCCGAAAGTTTGTAAAAAAACAGTGGAAACTAGTTTGAGTAAGCCAAATCAATAATCTAGTTAGAGTTTTTAACTTCAGCACCGGATGAAATTTTAAGCCGTAAATTAAATTTGCAAAACACAAAACAAAAAAAAATAATATTACATACTTGAATTTTATGTCCAGCAACTTTATCAGGGACAGCCGCAGCTTTATCCTGTTGATTTTGACGATTTTCTCTCTCGTTCATTTTTAACTTTAACACCAATTATAGGGCGAATTAAGAGCTATAAGTTAAGTAAGTTGTCAAAATAGAAAAACGTTTTAGATTATGTTTTTTTTTTTTCAGTTTTAAGTTGTACGATAATCACGTTCGACTTGATGGAAATGCCCATATGCTAAATACGTGCATACATTTCGTTTTATAAAAATTCCAAATACTTCAAATAAATGCCTTAATTTGGATATTTAAAGGAAACATTTTTTCATACATATTTATGTATATACATACACATATTGAATGTTTTGTATATACATATTAATGCTTAATATTCTTAATTCGATTTCTTAGTTTTCCAAATTCGTACAATATCGAATAATTTTAACAAAACTCGTTTTATTGCATATAAATGTAAGTTATATAAAACAATTTACCAAATAAAACCTGCTGTAGACATTGAAGTGGTCGCCTGTCAGACCATCACAACTGCACATATGTATATACATATGTATATACATATGTACATAGTTATAAGACGGTTATACATACGTTTGCACTTATGTATGCACAAATATGCAAACGTGTATTTAAACTAGTAGTACTTGCTTGCTCCCCGCTCCTTTAAAACCCCTTCTAAATGGAACGCAGCAAGTTTTGTGCTAATTAACTAGCCTTAAGCAAATTTGAAATTCAAAATAACACTGTGGCTTACTTGCCATTTCAAAGGTGAGAATAAGTGAAATTTTTAATGGAAGCAGCAGAGAATCGTGAACGAAAATGAAAATGAAAGCGACACAGAACCGCGAAAGTGAAGTTTAATATGCGGTAGAAATGTGCATAGAAAATAATGATGTATGAATAATGAAGAGGAAAATGAAAATAAGCTGCCGGAATCAGTCATCAGGCGTCGTGGTTAACTATAAATTTTCAAAAAACTTACACATTTCATTTTATGTACATTTGAATTGCACCTATATGCAGTTTTATTGAAACAAAAAAAATAAAACAATTCAACCTTTTTGAAACAGTTTGCAATATTTAATTCTAATTAATGTCTAAAAAACTAATGAATATTTTGGTAACTCTTGTAGTCCTTGTCTCGATAGTAGTTTTGTGTTCAGTTATTTGTTTTTTTTTCGTCCTCGTCCTTTACTATTTTATCAACGTCCCCGAACCTTCGTTGGCTGAAAACACGGCTTTGAACTATACGTGGTTCAAGGTCATTTAGCATGTTTAACTCTTCAATTTGAACGTAGTATTACTTAAAATATTTAAACATTATGTAGCTATACTGCTATTTTTATTTACTAATTTTTCGAACATTGAATATCTCTTACAGGAAAGAGCATAAAATCCGTTCACTGGTTATATATGTTCGTAAGGAAAATATTAGCAAAATTTGGTATATATCAACTTTTGATAAAATTATTAGATTCGCAATCAGAAGTCCCAGAAACCCACTGGAACCAAGTTTCAACCCGTGACAATGCTTAAAACTTTCGTCATCAAGGTTTTAATTTTAGTAGTTTTTTTAAGAATGTATTAGATCTGCCATGTATTTGAAAAACTCCACCGTTTTAATTTTATTAGTCTCTTTTCGAAAGCATATTTTCGGGCACTAGGCCCATTCTAATTGTGCAAGACAAGTATGTAATTAAGGGAATGTTCCCCAATAATACCAGAGTAACTACATGTAAACCCCACATTTTTAGCTGCATTTTAAAACTTTTTTTTTAATAACAAAATACGTATCTCTTTATTTATCACAAATAGCAATCATTTGAGGTAGCGTTTATGATTTTCAAAACAAAAATTATTTTTAACCACTCTAGTATGCATGCATGCATGAAAAAAACAAGTAATTTTTAGCAAAAAAAACAGACTTAAAAAAAAAATATATACATATATATTTCATGATCCAATGATCGGATGTTAACCAGATTAGTATGGTACCACTTTTAAGACACTACCTTTCCGATGCAAAAATAATTATCGAGTTTGGTTGACGTGGTCCAAAGTTATGCGGTAACATACATAAAAACAAAAAACAAATATATTCCGACGTACTGATAACATCCACCTTTAAAACTTTGCTAAAACATAAAAGGAATTAATTTAAAGTAGACCGGAAAAGGAGAAAAACACTTAGCGGGGAACAATTTATTTCACTCACTATGTATGAAGCAAATAACACATCAAGCACAAACTGCGCCTACTCCCAGAGGAGAGAGAACTATGGCAGCCAACACAGTTACCCGCAAGTTATCCTCAACCCGAAAAACTAAACAAAAAACGAACATGCAAACATTTTGGCGTGCCTCAACACCCATTGCCATCAATGCTGCTCGAGCGTAATAAGCACACTTGCAGGAATTGTCTGCAGGCACAGCAACCGCAATAGCAGCAACAACCACAAAAACAAGAACAAGAACAGGCTAAGACTTGGTAATGAAACCCGGCAGTAAGCAGCTGAATAATGTTTATATTGCATAAGTAACGGCACATATATTTATATACATATGTGCGGTAACCTATATACGGATAATGCGGCCATTATATAAATGGAGAGTATGTACTTTATATACAAATAAGTATGTAGATATATATTATGGTATATTATATCTGGCATTTTCTTTCTCATGCGCATTTCGACAAAAGTCACCAGGAAGAGGAAACGGAAGCTATACTCAAACGGAAGTCGAGCCTCGACTTGCATACGAGAAAAACCCAAGGATTAATCGTGTGCTCTCTGTTCATTTCACGCTTCTCTCGTGCAGAGCTTTTAGTGGCGCTTTAAGAGCAGAAAAGTACGCATGCTTTTTGCTCGTTTTGAGTAGCCACTTTCCCAAGTGGATTAATCTCTTTCTTTGTTATTCATACATATGTAGTATCACCCCTAAATATCCTTACGATTTCGCTATATCGAAATTCCAGATTTTCCTCTTCTTTTGTGATAGTATTTCCTTGTTGCTTGTCTCACGTGAGCATTTGTATTTCGTAATACCCATACTTGGATTCAACTTTCGTAGCACACGTGTCAGAAAAGTGTAAGACGAGCAGTGTTGGAATGTAACTACAAATATCAAAGTCACATGGCATTGTCTGACAGCAACGTCGAATTAAATTCCAAACCAAGCAGCAAGAGGGAAAATTTAACGCAAGTAGGGGATAGAGGAAATGTGCAAAAACACCCATACATAAGTACATACATGCACACTTTTTTATAAATATACATATGTTCGTGTAGGAATGAGTATGCATATGGCGAAGCATTAGGCCAAAAGTTTTTGGACGACGCGTAAAGAATGTTTGACACGGTAACTGGGATTGACTGACTTCCGTAGGTTGTATGGCAAGCTAATCGGTTGGCTGGAAGCGCACAGCACATGAAAAATAGATAGCACAAAAAAGTATACTACAAATGCCCAAATCAGGCAGGCACCGCTCTTCAGCTCCTTAAGTACGTTGTTATAAATGAGGCAAAAAATTTACGTCTGTTATGTGGCTAAAATGTTTGCGTAGCTGTTGCCGCTACTTGCTTCAATATTTGAGAACACTTATTACATAGAAACAAGTGGATGTGCAAACATCGAAATATTAACCCACATGCAGCTGCGCACATAAGTATTACAATATATGTATATTCCTAACTGTATGGTGTGTACTTAGGCGCTTTTTTTAATATTGGCTCAATACACAAGGATTTGCACACATATTTGCGAACTCTAATTCTTTCAACCGTAACGCATAAGTGACGAAAGTGTGTGAAAATTTACAAAAAATTACAATGATATCCATACAATCTACTCTTTATAAACGCTCCGGTTTTCGATTAACCGAAATCATTTGGTCCATTTTGGCTGGATGTTAACCAATGGGCCAATGTCCCGGCATTGTTAACGTGTCTATAGCTTTTTTGACCTCTTTAGAGTTCCTCTGTTTTTGGTTTGTCATAAGATCTCACGATATTTTCAGTTTTTCTGGATGTGTGGTTTACATATAAGCAGAAAAGTAATTTCTCAGTTTTTCGCGGTTGGCGATTTAAAGAGTTTTTGACGTAGAATACGTCTTACGTTTCGATATGGAGTCTATGCTCAAATGTTGTAAATGTAATTATTAGAGCTTCACGAAAACGCTTATTGCACGAGAACTAATGAAGCGATTTCAAAGAATAGTGTTGTGTTTGAAATACCAAATTTCAGGCCTATCGACAAATTAATATGTGTAAATAACCAATTTGGTTTCTGTCGTAGAAACAACTGCATATATATTGGCTTATTTTGGGGTCAATTTTGAGCCTTTAAAGTTCTCTAGCAACTAACGATTTGCAGGTTAAACTTTCATTTTCGGGATATAGGTTCTTTGGAGTAATAGAAATATTATCGTGTACAAATTTTAAATAAATTCAACAAATATTGAGCATTTTAAGGCAAAAAAAATGTTTAAAAAAATTTTCACATTTTTTTATTATCAAATACTCAAAAACCGCTCAAATTACTTTGTTTTTGTTTTCTTTGGTTGATATCTTCTAAGTATGTTTATTTTATTCAAATATATATGCAAAAATAATTTCCCTTACAAAATCACTTCGTCATCACTTTGCAAACACGTGCTTGCGCAGGAAGTGAGAGAAGGAGGCAAAAAGTATGTGTGTGTAGGTATATCGGCTTTTGAATAACAGATGGCGCAATATTTATGAAAGGCAAAGGTGAAGGGGAATATGCAGTTGAAGAATATGATAAACATAAAAGTAAAAACAAAGATAAATATAAAGAAAAATATGAGAATAAGGATACCGATGCAAGTAAAGATGAAGATAGAGGAAGAAAGATTAAAATAAAAGTAATTATATAGAAAAAAAAAAGATATAGACAGAGAATCTAGGGACTATTTTGGGATTTGAGAGATTTTCGGAATTCTCGGGAATTATCGATATAATGATCGATATTTTATCAGTTTTGTTATCGATATTTTTTATCGACTTTGTTATGGGATTTTTTATCGATATTGTTATTGAATTTGCTATCGATATTTTCAGAACTTATCGAAATAATGAACCACATTTTTTATCGATTTTGTTATCGATATTTTAATCGATTTTGTAATCAATATTTCTATCGATTTTCTTATCGATTTTGTTATCGATTTTGCTATCGATTTTCCTATCGATATTATTATCAATTTCGTTATCGATATTTTTATCGATTTTGTCATCGATATTTTTATAGATTTTGTTATCGATATATTTATCGATTTTGTTATCGATATTTTTATCGACTTTGTTATCGATTTTGATATCGATGTTATTATCGATATTTTTATCGATCCGTTTTTGAGTTGGATGTGCTCTTAACAACACCACGTATTCTTCGTTTAAATTTAGCGGTTGTGTCTCCGATACAGCCTGCAGACCAAGACGAAGGCGCTGGACTGTTCCTTTGTTGTG
>NW_023458558.1:32605510-32631365 GCF_013731165.1 Rhagoletis pomonella | reverse complement strand
TAATCATTCGCTAAAATCTCGCTAATAACATTGCCAGCATGTGCTTCAAAGCACAAGCAATTAATTTTCTTGTCGTCGTACGACATACTACTTTCATACCTTACATTGCACTATTTGCTCCCGATATTTTAGATTTTTGTTTTCTATTGCAGCAAACTAATTACAATTTGCAGCTGACAAAACGGCAAATTACCTAGTCAAAATAGTGAAATGAGAAATGAGAAATGCAACAAGAATACCAACCAAAAATACCGTTGACGCCAGCAATGCTTTGAAGTTAAGTGCAAAATTTGAAAATTGGAAAAATTAAAAATGGAAAATGGAAAAACCATGTCAAGTAATAGTGCTTATGAAGTAGTCTGGAAATATCTAATATGTACGTGCAGTACATAAATACATATGTATACATACATATCTACTGCTTAGAAAACGCATACTCCAGTCTCATCGTGCACAGACGACATAAAACGACTTATCTCGTCACAGGGAGCTCAGTGGGAAAAGGTAAGGAGTAGAGCAATAGCGAATAAGCAGCTGTGTAAAGCTTTTTAGTGCGTAAAGATATAGCAGCAGTGCAAAGCCTAGAAACTAACAAAATGTAATAATTAGGCCAAATCTTTAATAAGAACATTGGCCAAGAAGCTAACTGTGTTGGGGATAATGAGTTTGTTGCGACGGCATTGAGGGCTTCTATGTATCTAGATATGTTTGTATATATGTACAGTTGTGTGTGCACATTCATACATATTTTTACTACACCTATGCACACATGTATGTAGGTATAATAAATAAGGTGCAGTGATGCAGCAGAGTCCTCATGGAGACAAATGATAAATGTGAAATAAACAAACACTCTTTAGTATGTATAAATACCAGTTGAAAAAATGAACGTTTGAAAGAAATATAGATTTTTGTTAGTACATACTGAATGTTAGATAACTCTATAGAAAATATGCATAGTGAACAGTAGATTCAGCCCCTGTAGCCAAGTGGTTAGAGGTAGTGATGGGCGCATGAGTGATTTTTGCTCACGTTCACGTACGCTCACGTTGAGGGTTTTGTAAATCACGCACACTCACGTTCTGTTAAATTTTTTTCAATCACATTCACGTACACTCACGACGCCTATTTGGTTTTTTACTCAGGCACGCTCACGCACAATTTTTCATTAACATTTTGTTTTCAAATTGAAACTTTATTTATATAAATAGAAATAGAATTTCTTATAAATGTTGTTACAAAAGCTTAGCCAAACGTCTTCCCTAGAATGAACGCACTGTTTTTTTTTTTAGAAATCTCAAAAATACGCATCGGTTGTATAGCACAAATAATTTTGGCCTAATGATGTGCAAGTTTCAAGCGGCGGAAAAATCACGTTGATTTTACGTAAGCTTTTTTCCATACCCGAAAATATTCCAAAGATTTTGATTAAATATGTGCGATTAATCGATTAAATATTTCATTAATTAATCATAATCCTGATTAGGCAAAAAACGTAATTAATCAGATTCTGATTAATTGGATCCTTAGAAATTATTGTTTACGCATAAGATATTAATTTAAATCTGAATGTATTTGTATAAATTTTTTTCTATATAAAAAAAATTAAGTAGCAATTATTCAGGTTTCTGATTAATCAGGTTATGATTATGATTAAAAAAAAAATAATCAGATTCTGATTAATTAAATCGTAGCTAATCGAGAAATCAATCACTTTGAGTAATCAAAAATTATTATTCTTTCATTAATTAATTAATCGGGTTTCGCTTAATTGATTAATCACAATTTAATCCTAATTTAGATTGAAAAGTTGGAAATTTTGATGAAATTTTTTTGAATTTATACCGACTTATGTTTGTAAATTTGAATTTTGAAACAATGCTTCATATGGGTTTTGAGCCAAAATGTATCAAAAAGATTTTAAGTTTTTATTTGTCTATCTACAAGAGAATTTACATTCAGAAAGGGTCCCGATAAAAAAAAATTAGGTCGCAGCGGCCCAGCTCAGAAATATTTTATTGGAGCCACAAAAAAACCAAAATTTACGATTCGATTTAGAGAAGTGGCAACTTTTTTTTTGTGAGCTTCCCTCATGTATATTTGTATGAAGAACGTCTACTGGAACCCAAACTTCTTGATGCACACGCATTTCAACATATTTCGACGCACAAACGAGTTGCGTACAACAAGTCCCTCCTGTCGCTTGCTGTCAAAGTGCTTGACGCGGTTTATTGAATGTTGCACAGCGTTGGCGTTTGCACTTAGAGGCTTTGCTCACTTGTACTACTCACACATATATATGTACATTTTTGTACATATTTTTGTATGTATGCTTATGTTTTTTAGTGCACACAATATTATTGCAATTGGAGTTTATTTTTTTGCATGCATTTACAAATATTGTACATAGTACATTCCACCAATCAAGCGGCAAAGCAATATCTATGTATGTACAATGTATACTGTACGCATGCATTCAACGTGCAAGTGACCTAATTTAGGGGGCTATGTCGAGGCAAAGTACTATTAGCGATTGGCATTCCACGCAAGGTGGTTCGCGGTCGGCAATTGTGTCGACTGTCTGTCTGTCTGCTTGTTGTTGGCTCAAGTGAAAGAGCGTGAATGGGAATGTGAAAATGTGGATGTAAATGGGAGAGTGGATCTATAGATTACCCTATAGGAAAACCGATTAAACTATGGCAATTCCGAATTTCAAGGTAGGTAAAAGGGATTTTTAATGCTACACTTAAAATTTGATTTTTGTTGATATTTACTTTATTCTTTATTTTTATTTTTAGTGCAGCGTGTAAGCGTAACCGACATCCTTAATAAAATAAAAAAAATTATGACTTATTGATCAATAAATGTTTGTGCTGCTGAATGCCAAAAAAGAGGCATACCTACTTGTTTGAAAGAGAGCTCCAATAAAACTAGTCAAAACATGCCCACTTTTCTCATCTTCAAGCGCTCCTTTATAAAATTCACGCATTTCACACTATTAACTTAATTAAAAATAATGCCCCAGATACCGGAGCAATTAAGCTTTGGAAAAACTGTACCTAAGTCGCCAAAGCCTTCGTAAAGTTGATAGGAGATGCTCGAGGGACAGTTAAACATATATATGTACATGTCTACGTATATACCATATTTACGGTGACCATATTTATGGGAGCCGAATACAACAAACAGCAAAAAATTTTTTTTCAAATTTTTTTCACAACAGCTTACAGATCTTAAAGCCTTCTTCAATGATTCTAGATGTATTAGCCCTGAAATAGTATCCTTATAGTAACATAACAAATTTTTAGGATAAAATTTGATAAATTTTAGTATAATAAAGTGCAATCTTAAGTCGCTAAGGCCATTACCATTAATTGACGGTGTTACGAATTTTTTTCATACAAAGTATATTCGACCATTTTTTAAAAGAGAAGCCAATGAGCAGCACTTTCCACTCGCACTATATAATACTCAATTTTAATGAGTTACAAAACTGCAAACCAAATTTTTTTCTAAAGATTCTAAATATAAAGATTGAACTTTTGGTGAAACCTTGCAGAATTAATTTTTATAGTTTTTTTGCACAAAGTGGAAAATTTGTATTATATGTATGTGTTTTGTTAGGAAAAGAGCTTTACTTTCATAAAATAAATAATAAACATAAACCAAGGAAATATGGCCAAAACTTACTAAAATGTCGAGTCCCAAATTCTATTTTGGTCACTGTATGTATGCCTCAACTCGAATCACGGGCATTCAGATTAGAAAATAATAACTGTTTATGGAGAAAATTAGGATCATATATCAACAAAACAACGAACAAAAAAGTTCGACGTTCACCCCTGAGTATTAAGTATTTTTGTAAGGCAATTTCGTGTTTTTTTTTTTTTTGGTGCACTAGGGGTCACCTTTTTACATTTTTCGGTGAACCCTTATTCCTCAATAAATTTTTCTTAATAGCTCTGCTGGAGTAATAAAAAAAAACTTCTTTAGCTAAAGCTTATTTCGTTTTGGAGAGCTTTAGCGCCTAATTCTGATACATTTTTTGCAAAGAAATTTTATCAAGTAAAAGCTCCCCTCGCTCTACGATTTCAACGAGTTAAAATTATTTAAATGATAGAAACAAAATTTTCAAATAGAGAATTTATAATTTTCACATGAAATTTTAATTTGTAAATGCTTGTCAATAGGCAAGTCGAATTCATAAAAAAAGTTATCAATTCAACAAATACAACAATTACTTGTATGTATTTTGTTTTTGCTTTTAGCGGGCCATTGTCAAATTTTAGCTATTCTTCCCCGAAAAAAAGGGCGACAGAAAATAGAAACACTCTCACGTTTTCACTCACTCACTAGTGAAATACAAAGTTTTGACAATCACGTGCTACTCATAGCAGATGAAGCAACACCACCTTATATAAATTCCCCTTGGTCAATTGCATTTTCAATCTCGATAACTTATAAAGAAAATGGCTTTTGAATTCTGTGCTAGAATCCCAATTCTTGATAAATATATAATAAAAAATTGACAAATTATAAAAAATGTTAACAGAATCGGGCTGTTGTTAATTTACGGGCACAAGGGTGGTACGTTAGGTTGGCAGCAACTGAGATCTAGTAGGTAAGTACTACAAACGGGGTACTTGAGGTCAATGAACTTTGGGACGAAAAATGTTTAACATTAATATCCGACGGTATATGTCTGTACGGTCCAATATATATACATATCGCTGCTTCGTTCTTTGATAAAACAAAGATGGGAAAATTCTGTTACACTGAGTTGTTTTTGTTGTTGTCGTACACGTTGTTCCATTCTGATGGTTTTATTTTCCATATTTATATTCCCTGTTATTAAGTATTTTGATATTTTTTTGGATGGTTGTAACAGTCAACTGTTTAAATATCGACATTTAGGTGTAAAGAACACTCCAATTCTTATTGCTGGAATAATAATTTGTCTTTTATTTATGTATTTCAAGTCGCTAGCGGGCTGCAAAAAGCGAGCGAGCCTACACTAGCGAGGCTACAAAACTTTTCTACACCGCTGCATGCGCAACAGCAACGGCAAACAAAAAAGAAATTCAAAAGGCACAGCAACGATAAAACAAATATAGATCTACTTATGTATATATATGTACACAAGTATTTAAACATATCGCACACGATCTTCAAAAGCGACACAGCTCGAAACTATACGTACATATGTATGTCAGAAAATGCGGCAAAACTATTTCGTAGCACTAGTTCTATCATATGGGCAAGGGAGACTTTACCTTAGGTTTTTTCAACAAATTACAACAAAAATTTGCTCCAGCTTTTGCTGAAAGGTAAATAAAAGCTCTGTGTACATTTTTAGTGCATAATTTGAAAATTGCAAAATTTTGAGTTGTGTCACTTTTGAAGATCGTGTGCGACATGTATGTTTGCTTGTTGTCACGCACCGTCATCAATATATTATGCAACACAATGCAACACACGCCTCATGCATGCCGACCAACAACGCACTTACTCAACATTTTTGCGTGGCGTTTAAAGGCACTTACAACAGCACAACTACATACACACATATGTATATACATACATGCATACATATAACATAATTGAAGCAAGAATAAATACATACATACGTCCATATGTAGTATGCAGTCAGCAGCGCTTGAAGCACTTGAAGCGCACAACAATGCCGTACAACGGCAAGCAACAACAACAACTACATCGTATGCTCGTAAATAAATAAACTTGGTCAAGTGGAGAACCTTGTGACACTATTTTATTTTACTCTTGCAATAACACCCATCACGCTTCTTTTACCCGCATGCGCCCACATTTTGTAGAGTGTCTTACTATGCATGTTCTATAATTGTACCATTGCTTTTATTTTTATTATTTATTTCTTTTTCATTCAACCCTTTGCTATGTTGCTTCCCATCTTTCATTTGGCTTCTTTAGTTGATCGCCAACAGCACATTTCATCTGCTCGACTTAAATAGAAAAAAACAAAGCCAAACAAAAAAAAAAAGAAAAGAAAAAATCGTTGAAAGAAAAATTGTTGAAAGAAAAATCGCTGAAGCTTGCAACTTTTTGGCATTGCCGTCGCTTATTTGTTGCGGCTACATACCTCACACCGGAACTCTCTATCTCTCTTCCTATCACATTTGGGCCCGCCACAGCGTCGACTGTTGAAGGCTTATGCAGTTTTCATTATGCACAACTGATATAGAAATTTTTAAGACAACAACACATAACTACATAGCATACACATCACTTCGAAAATTAATTTTTGGTTTTAAGATTTGAACATATCAATAAGCATATTTTGGCATTTCTAATAAATATAGTAGACTGCATAACCAAAAAAAATTGCGGTTTTTCCGTCAGGATTACAAAATTTTGGTATTTTCAAATCGGTCCACCTCACTTAAATCTTAATATTTTTTCGAAATATTTTGGTGGACGTCTTAAAATATAATAGATTTTATAATTCCAATGGAAAAATAGTACCGATTTTTTTGTATGGGGAGTGATGCAGTCTAATATATAGATATATACAGTGACGAACAAGAGTATTGGCACGGAGACTTTGTCGCAATGTATAAAAAGTTTCGTATTCTAATTTCTTTTCGTAACTTTTTTATAAAAATATAATTCATATTACAATAAAAAACGTAAAAATAAAATCTCTAAACTTTATGCAAAACTCAGGAAAGTTCAATAAGTAAAAATAAAAAAAAATTTCGAACATAAATACTTTGAGTTTGAACTACTACTACTACTAGAATTAAATGGTTTCTAAGACTGCATAATTGAAACTTTTCTAACAAATCTGATTAGATAGTTACAAAATTATTGAATTTTGTTGAGTTTTGCACAAGTTATAGAGATTTTATTTTTTTAAGTTTTTGTTGTAACGTGAACTATATATTTCTATAAAAAATCGCGTATTCGACAATCTTCTTGTTTGTTTAGATTAGATTAAATTAGAATAGATTTAGAGGACAGTGACCGAAACGATATATTGTAACAAATCTCTATTCAACTACAAGTCATCTTTGATCCACGTACTGTTAAGAAATCTCGCGAGGTCCTTTGGCTGAATGCCATTTATGTAGGTCGTGTGCTTCTAGTTACGTTGATCCTAGGAAGCGAAGTCTGGTCCCGGTAAGGGCTTCACAGTGGCACATAATATGCACTGCTGTTTCCATGCTTGTGAAAAGGAGCAGTCTGGGTTGTATGCCGTATACTCCTGCTCCGACGCCGTGGTCAGTCTTTGAGCCGTCAGTATACCAGATGTGGCTGTCCTTCTGGGGTTTAGGTCGTTCGTTGTCCCAGTTATTCCTGTCGGGAATACATTTTTGTTTGTTTAGAAAGCAACGCGATTTTCTAGCAACTTCAAATTCCACTTTGTTAGTAAAATTCAAAGGGCCATAAAATTGCATACCTAAAATTTTTGTTAAAAAATCTGATTTTGCACAAAGTTTAGAGATTTTATTTTTATGACTCTGTAGTATGAACTATATTTTTATAAAAAAAAAAAATAGCGAAAATAAATTAAAATAAAAAATTTTGCATGCATAGCGAAAAAGTCTCTGTGCCAATACTCTTGTTCGTCACTGTATGAACATTTATATAATAAATTTTGACCATGACACGGCTGCGGCGACCGTGCCATACGCAGACCAAAAATGCTAAACGCTAAATGTCGATTACTTTACAGTTCTCTGGAATCGTTGACGATATAGAAAAAATCGTCATATCGTAAGCCAATTGAAAGAGTACGACTGGCTGACTACCTTCTGCTTAACGGAGGCTGCAAACAACCTCAACCGTTGATCTACAAATGAGACTGAATTTGCTGCCAATAGACCTCGCAGTAGAGTGCATTGCAATAATGGGAAAACAGGTACTGTAAAGCAAGGACCGGGAACAAAGCGTATGATCAAAACTAAATGTCGTTCTCGTAATTTTGGTATCAAGAAGGCTGCAAAACCAAAACCAAAATGAGAACAAAACCGTCGAGAACGTTCTCAATGGGAATTATATAAGAACAAAACCCTGTGGAACGTTTCCAAAGAGAAGAATATGCGAACAATACTTAATACTTTCGGGAACATTTCTAAGAGAACAAAATGCGAACACAAGTTTTCGGAAGAATTTGGAGAAGAACTAAACGTGAACAAAACGAGAAACGATTTGGGAACTAAACAACCAGGAAATGTCCGACGGAGAACGAAACGGGACAAACCTTCTCTGAACTATTCGCGAAAAATAGAAGCGAGAACAAAACTTTTAACATGCGTCCATTAGTTTTAAATGTTTGAATATAAACAAAAAAGATCTGAAAAATAATCATGCAAATGATAGTGAACAGATGAGTTAATAAACGAACTTTTTTTTTTTAATGAAAAACTTTTCCATAAATAGACAGTCCATTCTAATGGTAAACGATTTTTCATCTGAACACGCAGCTGACCCTCTTATTCTTAACGTTAAGTTCTCAAAACTTTTTCTCCCTAGCAAAACGTTCCCCGGACTTTTGTTCTTATTTGATCCTCCTTGAAAACGTTATCTATACTTTTGTTCTCATTGGAAACGTTCTCGAAAGTTTTGGTCTCATTCTGTTTTGCTTGAGAACGTCCCCGAGCATTTTGTTCTCATTTTGTTCTTTACGGAAACGTTCCCAAACCTTTTATTCTCATTTTGTTCCCGTTCAAACTGCTCTCAATACTTTTGTTCCCGTTTGATTCTGTTGTGTGAACGTTCTTGACATTACATTTTGTTCTCATGCAGCACTAAACCAAAACTGGAACGCGTTCTTGGTTCCTATTTTATATAAGTTCTGAAATACACACAAATTTTTAGCAATTTTCAATAAGTAAAAACCTACCACAACTCAATTCTTTCAGCGCAAACCATCGGTAGGCAAACATAATAAAATACAAAATCAGCAAAACCAAATATTGTGGCTAAATACCAACATTTCACTGTACACATATGTACACATGCGCTTAATAAATATTTTCCTGCTCCCTTTTCAGCTCTCTAGAATGACTAATGGTCTGAGAAATAAATTTTCATTTAGCATGCAATCACAATGTTTATGTAAATGCGTCGGTACGTACCTACATACATAGATACATATGTACATGTGTATGTATGCAGATTATTTCTACACACCAATGTCCTTCACTTGAATTTTGCATTTAATGGTAAACGCCCCATTTAATCTTCATTTAATAATGTGTTTTTTTCTGTAAATATTTTCACCCAAAAAGTCGACAAGAGAAATGTAAATGTAGCGTTTAAATAGATATGTATTCTTTCAGTTTTCATAAATGCTAAATATGATTTGTACGTTTGACTTTAAAGATTTTATGCCTTAACTTATGTATGTATATTTCGTTTTTAACTTTTCCAGAGCTTTTGCTACTTTCGGAGTGAAACTTTAAGCCTACCTATTGGATTTCAAATCTTTTATTTCGAAACTTTCCAAAACGATTCAATATAATATTAGGGACATTTTTAAGAGTACTTGTGCCAATTGCTTATTTAAATAATCGATTTTGCGCTTATATATCGTTACCTTAATAAAGAAAAGCCCTAGGTAACATTTTGGTTTATTTACAGAGTACATATTTGTAAAATCATATAAAAACCAAAGCTCTTCAAATTGCGCATTTCTTCAAAACACTGTGTTTTAATAAACACAGAAACTAATTTAATGATGTGTTATAATTATTTTATGTCCTTAGTGGATAATCTAGATGGATAAGGACATTTCTATATTGAGGTAATGATAGAAAGTTTTACTTTTTTTGTTACACACTAACTTTCAAAATCCGGGTTTGTGAAACCTTTTAGCATCAATTCTGAATAAGTACGAAATTAATCCTAAAATGCCTTTTCAATTAAGACTTTCGTTTCTAGAGTTAAAGTTGCATTTTAAGCCTTTGTGTATTGAAGAGTTAAATAATCAAAATGCTCCAATAACCTATTCCACGTTGTTGTATTTTGCACAGAACTGCTGAACACATGCGACCTATGAAATGTAGGATCTTCTCACAAGTGAAGTGGTCGCTATTAGAGAAATATGTTTTTTGATGTTGGCCGGTACACACCCCTAACCAATCGGCCTTGGTGGTATATAATAACACAGGTCGAGACCAAAAGAAGGCGAAAACTTCTCTAATTTGTATTTGGGTTACGGATTTTCTATACACTGTTCGTTTTGTTGTTGCTGCAACTATTAAAAAATGGTTACATGTAAACAGGATTGAGGCCACAGAATGGATACCGGACTTAAGATGCATTGAAATTTGTGTCAAGACAGAAACCTCACTTTATTTTAAATCGAAACCGTTTTCATATAAGGCCTGCTGTCAACGGTCTTTGTTGTCAAAACTTAGGTCACTCTGCTAAATCTCATAAAAATAAAAGGTATACAAATGGAATTACAACAAAGTAGAGCGTTGCTAAATCGGTTTTCTGCCTTTGTTTTTTGATAGTAGTAACATTAGTTTTAACGATTTCGCCAAGAACGTACGTGAAACAATATTTAGTCAAGATATGTCAACGAATTTCGTCTTCAAAATATGACACAGCGAAAACTAGCCTTTACCATCATAGCTTGTAATTTGTACTTTCCAATATTCCTTCACTTATCTTAACTTATTTACATATGCACGTACATATTTTCAGAAGATTCGCTCAGAAAACATCTATTTAGTTCTGTTAATTAGCTGTAATAACGTCACGTTCGACACTTTCTAAACTAATGAGAGCAAGTGTAAACCAAAGTTAAGGCCACTTTGAGTAACCACGCAGCTAACTGGGTCATGGTCAACATTTTTTTTTTTTAACTCCAAGCGAAATTTGCAACAGTCAACAAAAACGAAAAGCAAAAAATATAATTTCTGTATTTGTAAGTAAACAAGTGCGCACATATCATACTACTTAAGTACCAGCAATGCATTCCAATAAATTGTATTGCTGTGCACAGCAAAACAAAACAAAACGTAACTATTTTACAATATAATCAACAAAGTCGAACTAGCAAAGCGCTTTGCAATGCACCAAAACTTGCACAAAGATGTTAAAGTACATATGTACATACATACGCCATCATGTACGTGCATAGTCAGACAATGTGTAAATGCAATATATCAATGTGTTTGTAAACAAGTAAACTTGGTATCTATTAAAGTTTGAAATTCATCAACTATATATGTAGGCTGTGCCTGATTAAGGGCAGGGCCGACGGGGCCCTTGGTACAAAAAAAAATTGGGCCGACAATTTTTTTTTAGTCACACGATTGGTACAATACAGCGAACTTCTATGAAGAGATAAAAATTAAAAAGGCAAAACAACGAGAAAAGGCAGAAAAGGGCAATATAGCAAAAAAGGCAAAATTAAAATTTAAATTTTTAATTAAGGAAGTCATGAATCGTGTGATTCTCTAATTTGTTTACAGATACGATTAGGCAGACAAAATAGCCAAAGGCCTTAAAAACCCAACCCTGGTAACTATTAACTCAAAAAGGGGTCCCTCATTCTTAATCCGGCCTTGTATTTATGTAGGTATGTATGTGCATATGCATCTATTTGGTTACCTAGCCTTCTAGTGTGGCAAAATTAATGGAATGATTCGCTATCAGTTTGTGTATTTTTTGAATTGTTGTTACTATTGCTTTACTATATTTGCAATCTTAAAGTTTCTATACTTCTATTTATCAATTCCTATAGATAGTTTGTATGCAACACTGCGAATTCACTGAATTCAGCCAACAGTTGAAGGAATTCATTCGCCAGAGGGGATGGTGCGTGGGATAAGTAGGAAGCGCCGGTGCATACTGTATGTATGTGCTTACGTATACACATATAAAAAATAGTGTAAACGAGTGCAACTAAATTGACATTGCATACGAATTTGCTTCACAGTGGGTATCTATTACATAAATGTGTACGTACATATGTACTACATACTTGTAAATACAGGGAGCAGCTGTTAAGCGGGTGGTAGTACACGCCTACTCAAAAAGGCCATAAAAATAGCTTATAACATCGTTGGTTTGCTCGAAGAACGTAATTATTCAAAAGTTTTATTTTTTTTTAGTTAGATGTACAGAAATATTTACCTGCTAGTTTTCCTTTTCTGATTAGGTTATTCACACGATGCCGTTAACGTCGGTAAGTCTCAAAGTCGTAAAATTTTTCAGTGTAAATTAACGAGTTTAATAGGAGCTAATTCTACAACATTTTAGTCTAGTTACAAATCACGCAAAACAGATTTTGGCCTTGATTTCACGTTGAAAAATTTTACGACACGAACACTTTACGACGCTCTTGTGAATTCCCTAAATATCTTTGAATGTATAACAATCGCAGTCAATTGAGTCACATTAGAAGAGCATTTCTCTATGTAAATAGCAACTTTACATAAATGTTTTTTACTTTGCTAAGCAATTTTAGCTACAAAACAATCACTCTTTGACCAAAATCAGAATCCAAGTTATGGATTCATGGCAACTTTATGGTAAACATTAAATTTAAAGATATATTTTTTCTGATTACTATTTATGTCCTTTAGAGCAGGGATGGGCAGATTTTCGCCTCTCAAAGCCGTCAAAGAGCCAGCAAGTGCTAAGCAAGAGCTAAAACAGTTCTTAGGATAAAAGGGGTGTACAAAATACATTAAAAGCATCATATATATTGATAATGAGAATCGGAGTACAAGAAATTTGAATACGCTCTTCTTCCCCCTTCATGCTGGCTCTTAATGTTACCCCTCATCTACCACCTAAATCTGCCAAGCAGGCTCCTAAGTGCAAAAGGCTCCTGGGAGCCACTTTGCCGATCTCTGCTTTAGAGCAAGAAGAAAACACTTAAAATGGTTTTTCTCGTACTTTGCTTTCTTGAATTATGACTTTCTTTCAGCAACTGAGCGATGTGTATTAGAATTTCAGTCGGAACGTGTAGTTAATAGATGATGTACGTATGTACATACATACATACATAGTTATGTTTTCATAACACGCCAGCCACATGCATCCACATACATACACTAATCTATGTACTTAAATATGTACATTTGTATCGACAAGTAATTTTTCAACTGAAATTAGTAGCATTTAGTAACGATTTAGAACTAGTTCTGAACTATTGTAAAATACTGAGAATGTCAAATAAATTTAAATTTTCCAATAGATTTATTCGGTATTGTTTAATGTATGGCGAATGCAATCTATCAGATGAGTCGTTTAATATATCGAGCCTTAACCTCCAAAATAACGTAAGCGACATTTTTTTCAAAATTTTCTTCTTGATGCAGAAATGTATCTTGATGCTCTAGTAATATTTCTGCATCAAAAACAAAATTTTGAAAAATATGTCGCTTACGTTATTTTGGCGGCTAGGGCTCGATATATGGGACATTCCATACAATACACCTCAATATATTTCTGGGGTGAAATATATTTTTTTTTGTTCTTTATCAACAAAAAAAGAAGACAACAATTTTTTTTTATTTCGCCTTGATATTTGAAAATCTTGAAAACAAAAATTCCGAAATTTTTAACTCACATGGAAGTATCTTTTTTTCGTTTTGTTTATGTTAACTAGTAATTTTTAGCAAAAAAAAAAAACCGACTTCAACTCCCATATAAAAAAAATATATATATATATATATCTCATGATCCACTAATCGGATCTCAACCAGATTAGTATGGGACCACCTCTACCACACTACCTTTCCGATGCAAAAATTATCGAAATCGGTTGACGCGGTCCAAAGTTATGCGGTAACATACATAAAAAAAAAAAAAAAAAATAAAAAAATAAAAAAATATTCCGACGAACTGATAACCTCCTCCTTTTTTGGAAGTCGGTTAAAAAGTCATCGAAAAGATAAAAGGATAACCTCCTGTAAACGGTTCTGTGGAGGATATTTGAATAATATGGTTTTTCATCTATATTTTGTATCTTTACGTTCCCAAGGTGAAAATGGAAAACTCATACAGACAGATTTCTAGCAAGTAATTTTTAAGCAAAAAAACAGAACCGACTTCAATTCTCATATAAAAATTTAGAAGTACCGTCAATTTCTTCATGATCCAATGATTTGATCTAAATTAAATTAGTATGAGACCACCTGGGACACACTACCTTTCCGATAGAAATTTAATCGTTATGTTGAGATTTTTATTTGTTCGATCATAACGTTATTTTCAAATTAAATTTTTTAAATCATAACAGAATGAAAACGGTCTTAAAAAATCCAGTCTCGTTAAAATTAAACATAAATATCCAAACTAACGATTATTTTTTCGAAAAAAAAAATAAACAACTTTACAATTATCTAAAAATAAAAATCTATGGTATTTAGTTAACTATAGTTAACCACAGATTTTTGTACTGAAAACTACGGACTGTGAATTTGGCCCTTAATGCCATTTTTGGTGCTTGAAATATTCTTTATAAAGCTCGTCTATGGTACTCGAATTTGCATTTTCAGAAAAACGCAACGCTTTGTTGGACTATGAATAAAAATTTAGCGCACTGCTTGCCTACTGATTTACTCCCACTACAACTACACACTATACTGCCCACTGAATTCAGCTCATTAAATTTACGTACGTATGTAGATATACGTACATACATCTACGATTTGCACAAATAATTGAAAACTATCGTATGTACTAACATATGCATATATTTAGCACATTTATGTAAGATAGTTCAAGTGCATATCTAGCAGGTGGTGGGCTGGCTCATGACGATGCCGCATCATGTAACGTAACACGCGGGCCATAATATAACTAAACCCATTTCATATATAGCTTATGATTGGAACGCCGTTTTGTACATTTACATATCTATTTACCTAAATTGATTCGTGTGTATGTATGTATGTATGTAGATCTGGAAGATCTTTTACTTTTCTGTAGATAGTTTAAAATTATAGGAACAGAGTCTTACAGTGTTGTGTGCTTTTGCCATCGATTATAGACCTACTGGAACATAGTAAAGACATACATACATACAACAAACTGTTGTACTTTCGGAAAATAAAAGTAAATTGTCCCTCATGCTTGCACTGCCGGATTTTGGATATCGAATGTATTCTCTATAGGGATTTTAACTGCTAGACCCTTATTTCATATACATACATACATATATGGCTTCTAGTTGGCTGCAAAAAACTATCCAGCTTGAGAAATTTGAAAACCACGTAATTAAATAGAACAACAATAACAGCACATCTCTATACTATTCTTCAAGAAGAAATTCTTTTACTTCTAATCAAAAGCTAAAAATAGAAAATGTCACAAAAACACAAAAAGTCTGCGCCCACCTGTTCTCGAATCTGACAGCAACTGGCAGCTTACAGCTCTACCTACTCGGCTACAAGGAATCTCTATGGAATTTGTTGCGTTTTTTCGTTTGTTTTACCAAGCCTACCCTAGAAACTATTCACAGAGATTCTTCTTATTGCTATGCGTCAAGGTTTTCTCTGTGCAGCAACTATTCACCCGCATGGTGAGTATAGAGTTACGGGTTGGTGGGATTCGAAAGACAGTTCAAAAAGTGCACTGCGCATCGGGGTCTTATCTCCCTTGAACACAAGAGCATTGTGAGTGCGGGGGATTTCGCAGTAGTGAATCAAAGTAAGTGCCATCAGATCTTGAGCGAACTAATAGACACCAGCTAATTATATTTACTAGCTGCTAATCTCTGGGCGATGTTGAGGTTAATTGCTCAACTAGCGATTTGACAAGGAAAATCACGACCACCCAAATGTTTCCATGAAAAGATTTCAGAGGGATACCACCGCCAGTAAACGCTGCAACAACCTTTTGTGTTTGGGATCGCACATGAATGCCTTTAAAGTTTAAACATAAGGGACTTTAAGCAGAGGAAGATTTCGCGCGCTTAGCTAACCATTGTTTCAAAGCTTTACTGGGATCGCATAGCGCTAACAAAGTCGTTAGCATGCGGCTGGACTTTTAGCATCGGAAGTGATCCGTTATTTAATATGGTAACCCGACGAGCCTATACTGGCCTGCAAGCAAAGGCAAATCTGCTCCCCACTCATATTAAACCAATTCTATCGACTGTTGCCTGCTGAAGAAAGTTTTGTAGTACAATCGATAGCTTGGTATTAAGAACAAGCGATTATATTATATAGTTAATAGCCAAAGCAGCATGGAATCAGTAAACATAATAGTACAATAATTATAATAAAACTTTGCAAGGAGCAGTAGATAAATTCAGTTTGAATCAGATTTATCAAAGATTCAGTCAAGTCTTCCTTTTGCATTAATTCAGTTATTATCGTCTGCTTGTTATTATCTTGAGGTATCGTACCTTCAGATTAACCCAATTTTGTGAGCCTTTTCCTTCTTTATTGCTTTTCAATTAAATAATATCAGAGGAGTTTTGGTTTTTTTCTAGCTTACTAATAGAAAACATTAAGGAATTAATATATAATTTTTGTTACGTTTTAGCGATGGAACTAAGCATACATTACTCATCTCAATTTTCTTACTTTCAAACGGTTATTTAAATTATCAAGTATCACGAAAGCAATTTAAGTGAAAAATACTTTTTTTTTTATTTAACATGAATACGATAGAAGCGAAAAAATTATTTTTTACTTAAATTGCTAATGAAACCGGCAGACTAGTCACACTCCAGCTAGATTTTTTTTTTTTAATACATTCATATGTATTTATTACTTGCTTCGCTAGGCTGAAATAAGAATTTCTTAAGCATTTCTTCCAATTGCAGCAATTCTGTATTTCATTCATTTTCAGACCAAGCCGGATAAGTGGCTTTTAGTCGATAACCACCTGACACACGCACACGCACATGTTTCAACCTGTAATTCTAATACATATATATACATATTTATGTACAAGCTCATAGAAGCTTTGTATTCAATGGCTATGCAATTTTTATTAATTTCAATTAAAGCTGCTATTTCACTCAGTGACTACAGGCAATCAGCGCTGGTTTGCTCATCGCGTCATCTCAAAATGAATTTAAATTAACTACAATAAAAGTACATACATATACATAAATAAATAAATGAATACTACATACACATATGTATAAATATACGTAAATTAAATATAGTACATAGGTATTTTTTTTTTATATAAATATATTCACCTTTGCTGTTAGTGCCTTTCAGACTTCTATATATAAAACGTTGTATGTATATATAGAATCGAAGGCATTTGTATGCGAATATGTAATCTTGAAATATGTATGTATTTACTTGCTTTGTTGCTTGCTTGTAGTTCTATTTAAGCATACTTATACAAATACAAACAAATGTACATGTGTACATATAGTATATATGTATGTATAGGTATAAAGTATACAAATGTTTTTATTGTAACTTTTGTTGCACTTTTTGCAATCTACTACGCTGTTCTTGTTGTTGCTTTTTATCTTTTCTTGTTGTTAAATGAACAATGATTTGTTCTGATGATTCAAAAATAAAAATTGCAGTTTAGTAATTTCTCAGGGGTTACTGGTGTTGCTGTTGTTATCGTCGTGCTCACCGCTTTTTTTTGCTGGTATCGTTGACTAATAAATTAGTTATATCCGTTTAATTTTTCTAGTTATAAATTATTGAAATTCGTTGCGATTTATCGGATGTGTCCTGCTGTTAATGATGCTTTGTTGCTGTTGCTGACTTTTCAATATTGAAGTATTTTTCACTTAACTTTATTATATGTAGTAGCTGCTGTTTTATTATGGTATTATGGTAGTTTATTTATTCTCAAATGTACGAATGTATGCACATATTTTTTGAAAATCCTAGAAAATGGTATTTTTTTTTAATGCTTTAAAACACGCAATTCATACTACATAATCTCATTAGCAAAAGAAAACAATTAGACATATAAAAATTACACAAGTATACGTATGTAAGTTTTTCATTAGCAGCAGAGTCACGTGTTTGCTGAATTTTGATTCACTTGAAAATCGCGTCTTTTACGAGTATTGAATTTTTTCTATATTTTTTCAAATTGGCTCCTCACAGTTGTAATTTTTTTGACTGTAGTTTATAGAAAATCTTGAATTTACCGCTTTTCTTTGCCACAAAATCTGCTTCTAATTGTTTTGCTGGCTACTTAGCTGGTTGTCTAAAAATCAGGGTCTCATCGAACCACTGCACTTAAACAATAACCTTCAATAGATTTCGCTTTCGTTACCGAAATTTCGTTCTTTTTCTCTTTTTTTTCAGACAGCAAACTCGCACAGGCAAATGTACGTTTACCTACATACAGTTAATTACGCGTTTTTTTAAATTTTACTAAATTTTTTTAAATTATTTCTTTGTATTTTTCTTGATTTTTTTTTAATTTTCTGCGCCTAAGTTGCACTTTTTTACTTTTATTTTAGCATCAAAAATTTGCACCGCTGCATTTGCCGTTATCACCGTCAATTGTCGCTCGTTGCTGTCACCGTTGTGCCCGTTTTGCTATTCCGCACTGTCTTCACAGCGCGTCTATCACCCGTTTTTCCTTTCGTTTTCACGACAGTACACATTCGTGTTTGAGTTTATATGTACGTACGTAAGACCTAGCATTGATTTTATTTTCGCACTGACACGAAAAGTTGCTCGTGTGCCAAACCAACTCTCTCCAATGGATAATATGTACCAACACAAACGGTCGGTGGAGCTTCCTAGGTGCGCATGTTTCCCACATTCATGCGAACATATAAACAAAAGAATAATGTGCATATATGTAAGTACATATGTATAAAATTTATATATTTTTGTACAAATTTGCTGCCATGTTCACTCCCACCTACTCGCCGTTCGCCCATTTTCGTTCCACGCCACACACTAATTTTCGTCAAAAGCGCACTTAGCGGTGGTCATATGTATATTCTTTCAGCGCACGTTTCTTCAATACCTATCTTTGATGTTTCCTTATACATATGTATTTTCTATTTCTTAAAATGCTTCACTAGTCCTCCTCTCCCAGCAACATGTACGTACACACAAACATATGTATGGATATGTATTGCCTATTTACTTTGCATCATTTGATTTAGTTGTTTTGCTGCTGCTGCCGTTGCATTTATAGGGCAGTAGGTTCTTGCGTATGTGTGCAAGTGCACCAGCCAATTGCACCCTACCTACACCAAATAACAACAGCTTGACGCATCTCCCAACACAATGCACTGGCTCTTGTTGCTCTCTTGCTTGTTCGCATTCGTGAAATACTCTTGGTTTCGTATACGCCGCGTAGGCTGATAAATGCGCACAGCCCTTGCACTCGAAATGAAAGTACATATTTCGTTTGCAATTGAAATTCTTTATTTTTTAAGCCTTTATTTAGTTTCATTACTTTACAAGAGTATTAATTACTAAAATAGCAACAACAAACTGCAGTGTAAAGAGCGTATTGCAAGAGCTTTTATCGCATTTCAAGAGCTAAAGCTTTCGTGAAGCAATTCTCGGCATTTTTTAAGTGGACACAAAATAAAAATTAGAATATGAAGCGAAACGCCATGCGTAGAGAAGTAGATACTGCATTTTCTTAGATGGGAATATATAGCCTAATATTTCATAATTAGGTTAGGCATTCTTCCAACTAAAACGAATCTATAACAAACAACGAAAACGCCGAATTTCCTGAAGCAAAAAGGAAAGCTTGCACTGGAAAGTACCTGCGATCTAGTCTAGACGATTTTATAGCCGCGCCGTTCAATTAAAGTAGCTTAGGTCACTTTATAAGGTTTGACTTTGAATTTAAAAAATAATCAGTTTCTCTCGAAAATTTTTACATTTTTATTAAGCTTCTATTAAAAGGACATCTGAACTACACCTATGGCTAGTTAAACGTTAAAATATTTTTTGGGACCCAATGAAATGTTGCAAGCCCTTTGTATATCCCGACGTAGGCTAATTTAATTGAACGGCACAGATATGTACACATGTAAAACCATTTTTTAACCAACTTCACAAAAAGGAGAAGGTTATAATTCGTAGGAATATTATTTTTGTTTCTTTTTGTATGTTACCGCAAAACTTTGGACCCGTTAACCGATTTCTATAATTCTTTTTTTGGGAAAGGTATTACCTCACAGGTGGTCCCATACTAATTTGGTTTAAATCCGATAATTGGATCATGAAGAAATTAACGATAATCTTAAATTTTATTATGAGAATTGAGGTCGTTATTGTTTTTTTGCTAAAAAAAATTTACTTTTTCTAAAAACAAAGCGTATGCAATTTGCACCAATATTGCCGCTTCTTAATTATTATAATGGGCAACCTCTAAAGTGATCTATTAAGCGTAACCCTCCCCAGCACTTCCAAAGGGCGGTTTGTTCCAAATTTCAAATAGATTAAGTGTAGCAAGCACCAACCAAGTGAGCTAGTCTGCACCTAGAAAGACCGTCACATTCACAGAGGATGTATTCTGGCATTTCTTCATTCAGCTTACAAAACGATAGACGTTTGTTTCTGAATTATATTAATTTTCCTGAGGTAATAGCGAAGGTAAGAGTTTTAAGGTCCTATCTGCCTTAGTTGATTAGCTTATTTGAAGCTATTTTTGAAGGTCAGATAAATCGTTTGCTTTCACTGCGCTGGACATTTAATCCAGTGCCTTCTGAACATTTTGTCTACCCAATAAGCCCACAATCGGGTTGCGGATCATGAAATACTGCTCTTTGTATCGCTAGAAATTCAGCCTCTTCGTTGTCATCATATCCGTCATGTCCCAGTACCCATCCTAATACAACTGTGTTCTTGGCTCCAGGAGCGTTTAGGACATTGTGGAAATCATGTTCTAGATAGCTGAAGATTAATTTTTTTTTTTTAATTTGAGTGCCAGTGACATAAAAGAAGATAAATATATATCTTGATGACAAACTCTCACAGTATCCTTACCGAGATACTGATATTCAAATAGCCAGGCGCTCCATCTGGACATGCGGAAAGCTAATGAGGTGGAACCGGCCTATCAGATCCAAATATGCTGGGCCCCCGTCTGTTCAAGAAATACAGGAGTAACAAAAGTTGAGTCACGCAGCCTGCCACAGTAAACTACAACGACTAGCCTGAGTGGGCATTCCAGCAGCGATGACTGCAACACCAACGCGCTGCTCACGAGGCACTACTTGTCCTGTCACCTTTGCACAGCGTTACAATGAAAGACGGTCAGCTTTTTACAGCAACACTCATCTTAGGGGACAATGTGGAGGATCAGAAACTTAAATATTCTTTCACTCTAAGGGCTATGGAAAATATGAAGCATAAGCTTTGTAGGCCAGTGTCTTCGGATGATTTACTTACGACGCACTTTTCACTAATAGAACCAACTATTAAAATTAATAACCAAAACTGCGAAAGAACAACCACATTTGATATACGGGCGGGACAGACCAAGAGACTATACTAGACAATCCAAAAGGCTCAGGCCGAAATTCATGCCATTAAAATATTTGTAAGGCAATTTATAGAAAATGGTTCGACTAAAAAACACTCTGTTGTGAGATCACCTTCAGCTTTTAATACATAACGCCATTTGGAGGCAGATATTTTCGAGGACCAGAACCCTTCATCGGTCTGCCGTTCGGTGGAGAAAGAAGTAAGTGCTACATTACTAGACAACTACGCAAGATGGCAGATAAACGGAATCCTTAATTCTGGAAATGCCAACAAGGAGAACCTAATCAGTCCTTCATCTTATTAGGCACGTAGTAGGAATTTTTACAAAGTTTCTTACTACATAGTCACTGCAGGGTGATGAAACACTTGTCAAGCTTTTTAGTTATTAACTCTGACCAGTTGGTCGCCATTTTGGATCCACCATTTTCAATTGTGAAAATCTGACAACAGATTCGTAATCAGCAACCCCAGAAACCCACTGGAATCAATCCTTGAAAATGCTTAAAACGATCAGTATCAACGTTTTAATTTTAGTAATTTTTTTTTTATCGCCATATAGGATTCGCCGTTTTGAATTTTAAAAAGTTGACTTCAGATTCGTAATCGGCGAACCCAAAAACTCTCGAGTGCCAGTTTTCGAACAAATCCAATAATTAAAAAAAAAATTAATCGCCATTTTGGATCCGCCATTTTGAATTTTGAAAAACTGACTTCGGATTCCTAATTAGCAACCCCAGAAACCCCCTGATAACAAGTTCCAACCCATGACCACGCATAAATCGTTCAGTAACCACGTTTTAATTTTACTAATGTCTTTTCGAGAGAATATTTTCGGGAACTAGGCCCATTCTAACTGTCCAAGACAGGTGTGTAATTAAGGGAATGTTCCCCAATAATACCAGAGTAATTATGTGTAAAAACCACATTTTTAGCTGCATTTTAACATGTGACAAAAATAAAAAAATTAAGAACATCAGCGTTTTTATAAAAAAAACCGACCAGCGCGATTTCGAAAAAAACTTTTTTTTTCAAAATAAAAAAATACGTGGCTCTTTTTTTTATTACAAATAACAATATTCTGATGTAGCGTTTATGAATTTTCAAAATCAGTGTTTTTATGAAGTTCATAACCACTCTACTGTGTAGCCTTTACTATAACCATATAGATGTCTGTGTATAACCTACCTAAACTTTTATAAAAATAGCGATGTTGCTTAAAATGCTTAACTGGGAAGGTGTTGTTCATCAACAGGTAACACCCATTTCTCTCACCCTCGGTCTAGCCAAGGATTTTCCTTCATTGAGCACATGGAACTGCAGACAACTTGGACTCGTAACGTGGCACACAAACATTACTGTAATCGGCATACATGGCAACCCCATTTTCCCTTGCTACCTTGAAGAGGATAAGGCAGTTGAATAATTTTTGTGGTCTGGCTTAACACAATGTGTAGTAGAGTGGTCCAAAAACCGGAAAGTCGGAACTATAGTGCCGCCACCCCTTAGGATTGTTCTATAACGGAAAAAATTATACCCCTAATATCAAACAATTTTTTGATTTCAAAATAAAAAATAGGGATACATTTTTTTTTTTTTTGGGTATAGAAAAATCCTGGGGGTGGCGGCATTAAAATTCCGACTTTACTTTTTCACATGCATTTTTGGACCACACAACACAAAATTATATAATATTTATTTATTTTGTTATAAGAAGATATGTAAACATTTTGAGAATTAAAAAAATTTCGCAATTTCCGCTCTCTCTCTCTCTCTTTGCAGTATTTCGTGATACTTCAACTTGTCTATGTATGAATGAATGCGTATTTCTTTTAATTTTATTACCTGACACAAATCTCTAACAAATGCTTAAACTATGCGATTAGTTATGATGAGTGTCACAAATATATAACTAATATTTCTGAATATATCAAAACTAAATAAGTACCCAATATTTACAGTGGTGGTCACATGATTTGGAGACCTTTTCTTTACAAGCTTTGTGCATTTATTTTTTCTTTCTATTTTTTTCAAAAATATAGTTTGTACCACAGTGAAACCCACATAACCTGGGACAACAGTTTTAAACAATCGTCGAATTTAAAAAATGGTCATCAAAATATTAAACTTTTTAAAAATCATTTCTACAAAAAAATCGAGTTTGCAGTTTGGTAGTCATTCAATTTTAGGGTAATATTGTGCAAGATTCACGTAGCTAAGAACTCACGATTGATTTTTGTGAAATTCTTCTTTTTTTCTGACAGGGTTGCTCATTTTCTCTTATATAAAAAAGTTTTCGAACAAACTGACAACTAAAAAAAACTTCTCAAAAATCAATGCAAGTTTTTAGCCGCTTGGAACTTGCGCTAAAATTGAATGGGCTATAAAACTCATATCCGAATATTTTCTAGAAATTCTGATTCAAAAGTTTAAAATTTTGATGGCCATTTTTTTTAAGTTTGGTAATTTTTTATAAATCCTTTGGAAGGTTTGAAACTTTGGGTTCATGGGTTTCGTTGTGGTACTTTTATAGAAGAAAAAATTTAAACAAAATAAATACAAAATAAATGGTCAAAGCTTGTAAAAAAGTTGATGTCCCTAATTATGTGGCCACCACTGTACATAAATAAATTGGTATTTTTTTATTTTATTTTTTAAATATTATTTGCATGCAATACATACATAAATCTCTTTCCACAAGTTATCAATGAAGATGCCAAGCGAGCATAAATGAAAAGCTTTCAAAATTGATTGGTTGATGTTGGTTGATGGTGGTCAAATGCGATTTGAGCTTGGAAATCTGGTGAAGATAGAAATGGTGAAGTTAATATAATGAACATGATTTTTGTATGTTTGTATGTTTGCATATATTTTTAAGTTGGCCAAATATTTAAATATGTAGATTAAATAATGAGAGTGTGCTAACTAAACTCTAAATGTGTAGAGAAAAGAGTCACACATCGTCACGACTAATGCAAGAGGTCCTAAATGCCATTTTTTTGTTAATGTATCTTTTACAAATTTCTCTTAAGAAATGCGCCCGCATACCAAAAATTCAAAGCTATAACTTAAAAAATACGAGATTATTTAACATCTTTAGATCGGCACTGTAAGCACTTTCAATGTTAATTTAAAAAGTTTTTTACTTCTTCCAAATTTTTAAATTGGACCTCGTGCATTGACGGTGACGATATATGAATACAAATTTTAGAAAATGTTGGTGGCGATAAATATAATCGGTACAAATTAAAAAATGATGTGGGAAAAACTAAAAAAATATAACTTTCTCATTTTGTTATAAGCGCCGGTTAGCGTTTGCATATAAAAACAACCGTAACTTAAACACTATAATTCCCAAAATATCATAATGTTAGTGTTCTTAATTTAACCAGCATTGGAAGATTTATTTTTATCGTTCATAGCAAATTCAAAGCTATTGTAACTAAAGGGATGTTTGCAGCTCTCTAGAAAAACGAAAAGTTCATATAAAATAACGCTCAAGAAATTGAAAAGAAATTTTCTTCTATCAAAATTTCTAAAATCAGTTTGCAGCTTTCAAGAAAAAAATGCTAGAATAGGTCCATTCCTTATCTTTTCGGACTAACAGGAAAATGTTAAGGAACGCAAAAAACCAAATTTTTAGTCCAAAGAATAGCAACAACAAAACTAACGTCAAATAAGTATGGAAATGTATGTACAAAACGCATTCACACAAGCACAAGCGCTATAAACACTTACTATATCAATTATTTTTTGCCTCCTTCCACTTTCAATTCACTTTATTTACGTTTTATACAATGCTCGCTTTTTGTGTATTCTTTAATTTCCGTTAATTTAAATTCAGTTGAGTTTGACACTTTTCAAGATTTTGCCAGCAAAAATTCTTCTGACTAAAACATTTTGGAAAAATATTAAGATTTACGTGTGCTGGACCGATTTGAAAAGACCTCTAAAATCGAGCTTTTTTAAATCAAATTTTTTGGTTAAAAACATTTTTTTTTTTTCAAAATCACCTCTGATGATAGAACAATTTAAGTTTAAAAGGACTGCATAAAAATTGTAAAATTGTGTCAACAGAATCAAAATAATGAGATTTTGTGCAGTTATGTATTTTCAAAAATTTTTACGAAATATTTTGGCGAAAATCTTAAAATATAATAAATTTAATAATTGCGCTGGAAAATCATATCGATTTTTTTTTCTATTTATGGAAAGTGATGCGCCCTAATGTATGTACATACATACATATTATACTTTTTTTTATATAGGTTCAAAACGAACCTATGAATAGTTTCGGTAGTTCATTAGTTTTGCTACTGATATTTATCGATTTTGTTATCGATTTTGTTGTCGACATTTATCGATTTTGTTGTCGACATTTATCGATTTTGCTATCGATATTTATCGATTTTGTTATCGATATTTATCGATTTTGTTAT
>NW_023458558.1:32598286-32605500 GCF_013731165.1 Rhagoletis pomonella | reverse complement strand
TATCGATATTTATCGATTTTGTTATCGATATTTATCGATTTTGTTATCGATATTTATCGATTTTGTTGTCGATATCCATCGACTTTTTTATCGATATTTATCGATTTTTTATCAATATTTATCGATTTTGTTATCGATATTTATCGATTTTGTTATCGAAATTTATAGATTTCGTTATCGATATTAATCGATTTTGTTATCGATTATTTATCGATATTTTTATAGATTTTGTTACCAATATTTTTATCGATTTTCTAATCAATTTTGCTACCAATATTATAACCGATTTTGATATATTATATTGGATGTTACTATCGATTTTATTATCGATAGAGTGTGAAGATAAAAATGAAGATAAAGGAAAACAGAATAAGATAACTGTAATTAGAACGAGTAGTAGTAGAGGTAGGGATAGAAAAAAGACAAAAAATAAGCAAAAGCAGATGGTTGAATGTATGTACATATTTATGTATATTGGTTATGAGACTAGTAATTTTTAGCAAAAAAAAACCGACTTCAACTCCCATATAAAAAAAAATATATATATATATATCTCATGATCCGCTGATCGGATCTTAACCAGATTAGTATGGGACCACCTCTGAGACACTACCTTTCCGATGCAAAAAGAATTATCGAAATCGGTTGACGTGGTCCAAAGTTATGCGGTAACATACATAAAAAAAAAAAAAAAAAAAATATTCCGACGAACTGATAACCTCCTCCTTTTTTGGAAGTCGGTTAAAAAATAAGATTCGTATCGTAAGTTTCACTTCTCCTGTGTGGCCCAGGCGCACTTACTTTTTTTTCACCATAACGGTAGGCTAAAAATCTGTAAATTGTGAAAACTTCATATCATTTTGTAATGCTTGGACCTCGACAAATACATAAGTGCGAACGAGGATAAAAACTCTACAAAACACCAACCAACAACAACCACCCCAAGCGAAATTGACTTCTTAGAAAACCGTTCTTGCGTTATAAAAGAATTCATGTTTTTGAAACTACTTCTTAGTGGAAAAAGGCCGTGCTATAAGTACTTTTGGAAGCAGCCTAGTCCGACTGGGTAACAGCCAACTGACACATGACATAATTTAGACAACAACAGTTGCCTTCTATTACGCGTATGAAAGACTATATGTATATGTATGTGTACATACATTATGTACATACATATTAGTATTAATGAAAGCTGCGATACATAGCCATTTACATATATTTATTTATTTTTTGTACACACGTAAATATGTAAGTATGTGTAAGTGCGAAGCGATGCTAATACTCAAGCGTAGAACACAACTAAAGCTCTAAAATAGCACGAGACTAGAATATGGGGGATTCGTAATCAGCGTTGCCATTTTGATAATTTTTTACCAAAGTTGGTAATTTTTTTATTTCCTTATCTTTATTTGGTAATTTATTTTTCAGTTTGCGAAATTTTTCACTTCGGAGATACGTGTTTGCTAAGTGGGTGGCACTCTCTTTTTATTATGAAAAATCGATATTTCAGACTTTTTTAGGTTAGATGAGATCCTCCCATAAAAGGTTAATACATAATATGTATGTATGTATGCATATATACATATATGTATATATGTTAACGATTGAACCGGATGCAGAACACTACTAATGAGGTCTATGTAAGACCTTGAAAGAATGGTTTTCCAATTTTCAGTATCATTTACAAATTCATTTATTTTCTTTTTGAGGCGTTTTTACAGGACGAAAGATTGTTGCAGCGTCAATTGATATTAGTGTGATCCCTAGCATTATGTTTAAGGATGGCCAGTGATGGGTGGTTTTACCTTTTCTTGCCAAATATTTGTCAATTACCCTAAAAATCTCGGAGTCCATGCGCAAATATGATGAATCTACGTTATTCAGTAAGTCAGTAAGTAAGTTAGTCAGTAAGTCTGTGAGTGAGTCTAAAACTATCAGGGCTGCCAGACAGGCAGCGATGATCATTCCTACAGTTTTTTTGGGTTCTGTGCATAAAGTAAATTTGGCAATTTGTTGTTGGTTATGGTTATTTTTTCTGGTGATTCTTATAATAAAAAAAAGACTAGCGCTTACACAAATTTTCAGAGTTTGGCCGAGCTTCTGCTCCGATTTGTGGCGTGCGCCTTGATGTTGTCACACAAAGGGGAAGGACTTAGAGTTTCACGCCGATAAGCTATTTTCATGCACTCGGAAGTTTGCCATTGCCTACCGAGGGGCGACCGCTATTAGAAAACACTTTTTCGGTCCAAGGCCCTGTGGAATTGTAGTGCCCACTTCTAAACACAGTGGCAGAGTGATTTTGGTAACAAAAAAAAAATCATTGTGGCAGTACTGGTCATTCATACATGTGAATATACATATATACATATGTATAATTGAGTATTAAAGAGATATTCAACTGAAGAGATAAAAACTGAAAGCTTTGCAAAGTTCCAGAGCAAATACATAAGAGAAAGGGATTTTAAGAATCTTGAAGATTTTCATTCCTCTCCGAATCCATATAAAAAATTAAGACATATTTATAGAGGAAAAACTAAATTCCAGAACTTGAGCGGCGTATAACACAAAAATAGAGAGAATTGCTTCCTAAAAGAGCGAAACTGTAGAGAAATTATGCAAACATATTTATGTAAACAAATGTTCATATTACCATGTGTGCATATGTAAATTTTTTTATTTTATATAATAAGTTAAAAATTAATGCATTTGGATATACAAACTGTATGTTTATACAAACATACGTACATATATGTACCTATGTATGTATGTATGAGCGTATGTAAATAATTGAGCTTTTTTAGAAGTTGTTTGTCAAAACTATAAATGTAGGCTCCTTAATCAACTACAATGTTCCTAATCATGCACAGATGTGAGTGCATATAGTATATGCATGCGTATATTATCGCATGTATGCATGTAGAGAATTTTCTAAGCTACAAAGCAGAGATGATTGCGTATTGTTGGCTCCAATTGACTATGAGGCGCAGTGTTGCCAAGTTTTTCATTTGCAGAAGCACTAAAACCCAGGATTGGAGATTGGAGTATTTAATGGACTTTGTATGCATGGAAAATTGTATTGTAGGGGAAGGTCGAAATTACTGTTTTCTATAAATTCAAATATTTTCGTTCAAGCGACGTTAAGATTCTTGTTCTTATTTTCTAATTTACAGCTGTGTCCAGCATTGCGGTTTCGCTAAGATGTAAGCAAAATTAATTAATTTTTCCTAACTGTTTAAGTTTTAAAATTTTCTCCGTTTTGCTTAATTTTTCTACAATTCCTATCAAACGAAAACAGAAACCAGAAATTAAGTTTGAACACAGCAGTCTCTTATGATCTTGTGAACTAAAGGAACATAGAGAGCTTTTCTTTCCGACCGCTTAGCGCCTGAAACATAACGAAATTTGATTTTCCTTTTTATTGTGTCTTATTTGAGCAAATTATCCACTGGCGCATAGTGGGAAAAGTATTTTTGTGTCTCTTTTTTAAAAGGTTCGTTAGATATTAATTTGACTGTTAGGAGATGCAGCTTCTTTTTGAATAGTCCAAACTAAGGTCTAATGGGCGATTCCCGGTCCCAGCAATGGGGAATTACCTAATGTAACTTTGACATGATTCAATGTGCTGCCACATATATTGTTGGTAAACATATGCTCTCCCGCTTATGATTGTCATCGTGACATGATTTTGTTTCGATTTTTGTAAAGTTTCTTACAATACTTACAATTGCTCTAAACTTTGCCCCCTTTTTGTTAATATTTACGGATTTGGTTGAAAAAAACGTGTTTACTGAAGCACAAACCGGGATTTGATTTGGTTTTCTAATTTTTCGGTATAGCACTCTTCAAGAATCTTGCCTTTAAAAAAAATAAAATATACACATTAATATCTTTAAAATCAAGGAAACTAGCTTTGAACAAATTGTCGCTTACAACGTTATTTGAGGCGACCATTCAACTGTTGCGATTGCACCTTCTGAACGCGTTGTTGTGTACTTGTGATCAACTAAACAGTTGCGTGTTAGATGATCCTAATATTTTTCTGATCATTTGAGACAACATATTGGTGAACTTGATTGCTTATGTTTCAAGCCGTTCAGAAGACGCATAACGATCACTGATTTTTTTAGCAACGGTTGCGCTCAACTGCTGGCCTTCGCCATTTCATAATTTAATTCATAAGAAACTCTGTCTATTCTCAGCCGCGCAAATGAAAATTCGTTTGGACCACGTAAAAGCTTACTTATGCATGCATACATACATATATGTAAGTATGTATGGCTACACTGTTGCCACAAAAAAAATAACAAATTCCTCAAAAACAAATGAAAAGTCCTCAAAATCCGAACAATTTACTCAAAATTTTCTTATTACAGATCTGAGTATTGCGTACTACATTCTATTTACAGGTACTTAGTATAAAAATTAATTACGTTCTCCAATTCGATTGTTCTTGCGGCTCAAACTATATCAGTGCTCAATTTTGTTCTCAAGTCAGACCTGCACTACTAAACTACTAAATAAACGTTTTACTGAAGCATTAGAAAAGGGCTATATTAGTAATGCAGATATATATTTTTTTAATTGGGAAATTTATGCCAACCTGAAGAATCTTTTAATTCAAAAACTTTTTTCCTATAATTTTCTGGATCTAATGAAGAATCAATAAGAATATTCTTATGATCGAACAAGACGTGGTCTTTCCATTCGTTATCGAGATTTTGCTAGTTCAAAATAAGTTGAAAATATAACGATGGAATAAAAAAATCATCGATAATATTTTGAATATTTAGCAGCAAATGCAGATGTGCTTAAGAAAAAACACCACACAAGGGGCTTGACAAACCAAGCGAAATGTCTCTTTGCCTAAAGCTATTTATGTTGTGTATGGGGGTGTTTGAAGGTATGTATGGTAAAATCGTTTCTTTCGCAAGGCGAATTTTTACCGAATGAGGACGCAAGGAGAAGAATCAAAGAAAACCAAACTTTTTTACATTGTGAACCGGAAGAAAACTAAAATTCTTTGATTGAGTCATGTTTACATGGTGTATCGAAAAATAGGAAAAGTAGGTTTGAAGAATGTTTGACAAGCCGCTTGTGTTGTGTATGTCGCTATTTATAAAACTTCGGAAGGCTTTCTGTTCAAAAATTTGCAGCGCGATTTAACAGCTCTGTTGTGTAAAATATGGTTTCATTTGTTATCTGCAAATATATCGAGGGAAAATTCCTCAAAATAGAAATCCTACACAAAATACTCAAGCGCACCCGAAATTCCTCACGTTTTGAGGAATTACTACAAAGTGGTCACACTGTATGGATATGTATTTATATCTCTCAGAGCAAGCTCCAGGCTAATGTAGCGCTCATCGACAACTTTACACACCATGGCTACATACATATACATATGTATGTACAGTCGGATACAAATCCAAAGTATATATTCATACTTATATTGTTGCTATGTTTGGCTGCTGCTGCAACCACCGAGCACCAAGTCTCGCTGCTTTGACACACTTTTCGATGACGTAGTTGCGCATCGTCGAATGGTCGTTTGTTGTGTTGGGGAGCAGTGGGGCAGGGTGAAGGCAATGCGTGTTCAGCACTCCAGTGTATTGAATGCCTATTTGTACATGCATGCTTACATATTAACATATGAATGTATGTATGAATGTGCATTCATACACAAGTTGGCGCAATGTGTACCGAAGTTATTTATGTTCGATATCGAATTTTCAGATAATCAAAAGCAATCGATAAAAAACGCTAATAAACTCGGTGCTTTACTATTAACTTTTCTCATAGACGAATATTTTATTTGCATCGTAGTCAAATAAAATGTGTGGTAATCTTCAGATCACAAGCCACGAAAACATTTTATAACAAATTTTGACTGCATTTAAAAAAAAAAATATTATCAAACATATAGCACATGTATCTCACATTTCTGTTTCTTCAAACATAGTTTGAAAATTTAGTGAAAAGCAAAATTCTACATTTACAAAATTCGTCGAAGTGCTGATTTTTATTGAACATAATATTTTATCTAACGCTGTAATATTTGTTTTCTATTAGATATATTGTGAGTTATTTGACAGATTTTGTATATGTAGATCTGGATTCGAAATGAAAATGAGCTAGGGCCTTTTTGTATACATACGAGGTATGTAGATAACGGACTTTGCCTTTTTCCTCTGCTCATGTTATCCTTACATTGTCAACCCCGAGTCAAAGATCGCTTCGTTTGTAAAAGCATAGACAGACGGCAACGCTGATCCGGATTAAAGGCGCAAATGATCTGATCAAAATTGTGCCTTGACAGACGGCAGTAATGCGGATTTATGAGCCGCAAGGTCGTAGGTTCGAATCCCACGGCCAGTAGAATATTAATTTAATTGTTTTTATTTATTCAATTATAACATATATATCTGTTAAAGTTGTTTTTAGTTAGTTGTCTTTGACTTTTTTTAGTAAAATTAAACTATAATAATTTAAACTAACTAATAATAAAATAAAAAATGCCAAATAAAATAAAACAAACGAAAATTAAATTAGGTAAAATTAAATATATTCATCAAATAAAATTAAATTGCTTAAGTAACAATAAAACAAACCAACCGAGGGTCGAACCTGGGACCTGCCGACTTGTAGTACGCAGCCCTCACCACTCGGCTACCGCGGATGAAGTGGTTGGCTGCTTTGTTTGCGTATTTGTTTGCTCAGAGAGCGTAGAACACGAAGAAAACTCAAAACTAGCATGGACGTCCACCTTGTCGTCGGTAATGCAGTCACCTATCAATTCAAATAAGTTCTTATTCAATTTTAATTGGGTTCCTATATGAATTAGTATGGTGACTGCATTACCTATAAAAAGGTATATATCCATGCTAGTTTTGCTCTTTCTCTATATTCTACGCTCTCTGAGTTTTTGTCAATGTTGCCATCGAATATTCCCTTGATCCGAGTTAAGTTTAGGAATTAGCTCTAGGACTTAATCCGGATCAACTACAGTTAATTCCCGAGATAATTCCGAATTAAGTAGTTGATCCGGATCAACGCTGCCGTCTGTTTATGCTTTGAGATGCATTTAATGCTAAAATAATACTCTAATAGCTGCAATGAAGATGAAGAGGAAGATGAAGATGACGATGAAGATGAAGACGAAGGGGGGAAAGGAAGAGGAAGAGGAAGAGGAAGAGGAAGAGGAAGAGGAAGAGGAA
>NW_023458558.1:32560369-32598276 GCF_013731165.1 Rhagoletis pomonella | reverse complement strand
GAAGAGGAAGAGGAAGAGGAAGAGGAAGAGGAAGAGGAAGAGGAAGAATGGAGGAAGATAAAGGTGAAAGGCAGATGAAAATGAAGTTGAATATGGAAGTGTAGGTGAAAATGAAGTTCAAGAACGAAAAATGACACTGTGGACGGCACAACGCGGAAACCGGTTTGTCTCATTCAAGATTAAGGTTGAAGAAGAATGGTAAGATGAAGATGATGTTTAGGATTAAGATTAAGAATGAGATTGAGATTATTCTTTAGATTTAAGATTTGTTTGGGTTGTGGATTTGCAATAACTTCTTATTTTTGCAAAAAGATGTGCCACCTGATGAAAAAATTAAATTCAAATTATTTTTAAATTAAATCAATTATTACACTATGAGTATCGATCGAAATGGATCTGAAAAGGCTTTCTTTCTTAATTATATGCAGGAGGGTTGCCACCTGTTTCAAAAAGCAAGTTCAACTTAAATGAAGGCAGAACATTGAAATGTATGTATATCCTGATATGGATGTCAGACGAAAGAGGGTGTGGTTTGAAAATATTTTTCAGAGGGTTTCCACCTTATTATAAAGTTAGATTCAATATAAGCAATAGGCTAAATAACTTAAATGTTTTGAAGTATCTAAAATTATTTTAATAATTCAAAATGGCTGCGACAGATATTCTGCATGCTGCCATGTTTTTTTTATTTGGTTGCACACTCTTGAAACTTCACAGATATTTTGTATTTGGTGCCAACGTCCATTGCCACTAATATAAACATTCACTTTAAAAACTTCCAAAAGTTATTAAAAAACAATTATGACTTTTTCGAGTGACAAAAAAAAATGCAATTTCGGTACTTTATCGCCTAAATAAAAGTTTTAAGACAAAAATTTATTAGACTTACAACTTCAGGAACTCCATTGATTGAAACAAATGGAAGATGAGTGCTTTGCGTTTTTTTCTGGCTAGACAAGGATGTTACACAAAAAAAAACAACGCGTGAGATTGGCACATATATGTATGTACATTAGGGTGCCTTACCAAAAAAAGTTACGGTTTTCCAGCGGAATTATAAAATCTATTCTATTTTAGGACTTCCGGCAAAATATTTCGAAAAAATATGTGGACCTATTTATAGTCAAAATAAAGTCGACACTAAAGTTAGTTGCACTTTTTTTGCGAACATTCCATGGCAAATTATGAATCGATTTTTTTGACTATTAATGTGCCTCTTAATATTTACGTGAGCTGAATCGAACCTCCTTATACATATATTTTGGATCAGTTGGTAGAACATTTTTATGCAGACCTTTTATTTAAGCTTAAACTTTTCTATCATCTGTGCTATTTTTAGTAAAAAAAAATTTAACTCGACTTTTGGAAGTATTTGCAAACCGGTTGAGCTCACGTAAATATTAGATAATTTTTTTTTTTGAAAGTCTTACACCCAAAAAAATAAAGAATATCTCTACTGCTTTATAAATGGAAAATTTGTATTAAAATGTCACATTATTGAGCTCTTTAAATTTTTTATAAATAAGGCCATTAATCTATACATATAATTAAATTATAACAGGCCGACGTCTGAACATTATAGATATTGAAGAAAAATTTATAGGGGTCTTTATTAGAGAAACAGAAGCCAAATAAACATTTTTTAGCATTTTTGTCTTTCTGTCTGTATGTTTGTACGCGCATCACTAATGCATGGAATTAAATGCAGTTCTCACCGATGCATTGCTAGAGGTCTAACTTAAAATATAAAAAGAAAAAAATAAGATAGTTGCCACCTGTTTTCAAACTGCAGTTTAATTAAATTTATAAGATAAAGTTAATATTGTAATATGACTGCCAAAAGAAAGAGGTTTAAGGAGGCTTGCAGCCTAAGTTATTTTTGTTGATGGCTGCCACCTGTTTGAAAATTTTAATTCACTTTAATTGATAAGATTACGTGAATATAACAATATGGGTATCGAACCGAAGAGGTTTAGGAAAGTTTACTACCGAAAATATTTTTTAGGAGGGTTACCACCTGCTTTAAAAAATGTATTAAAATAAATTGATAAAATAAGTCAAATATGACAATACGGGTACAGCACAAAAACACTTTTAAGGCGCACTTAAGCACGCCGGGCATTTGCTAGTAAATACATATGCATATAATAAACTGTATAGTTCCGATGGAAAAACGCATGGTTTTTTTTTTGTATAGAGAGTGGCGCATACTAATGTGCATGTGTTTCCTGGTGACAAATTTCCAAACTATGTATTTGTTGATAAGAATTTTACTACAAACCTCTATTAAATTAAGAAAAAATATTTCATAGCCTATCTTTAAAGTTCCATTGTGCCCTAAAAGCTGCGTTTATCTATGAAAGCTTGTACTTGGAAACATTCATACGACTATGAATTTGCAAATACATACATACATATGTATGTACATAGTAATTGTTTGCCTGTGCATGTGTTGTCCGCAAATTTGTTCAGCTCTCAGCATGACATTTGACCATTGGAATTTTTTCTTTTGAGCATTATGTAGTACGCATGTGCCGCACTGAAAAATAAATCAGCCAAGGCGAAGAGCCCACTGCCGCGCAGATTTCCATTGACCCAACTAGAAAAGGACCAACCATGCAAAGCCATATTCCACTGTAACTATACATACATATGTACATACATATGTGCATTCATACACAGTAAATAAGTATGGGCTTTGGCGCTTTGGCGTCAATGTAGCGGCGTTTAGGAAGCTACTGAAATTTCCTCAGTTCTTAATATACACACAGTCACAGATATGTAAGTATGTCTGTTCATTCATATGTGGACACCCTCAGTTAAGGAAGCCAAAAAAACTTGTCATGCCTTTCTTCATTGAAATTTACCACACGCTTTACTAGTGGAAATTGATTTCACGCTGCAGCTTTAAATCAATTAACAGCAATTTAGTTCTTCTCTTTTGTTTTGGCTTTGTTTTCGTGGTTGGAAAAGTGCAGCCTGAGGTTTGAGGAATGCTACTACACATACTTGCAAAGCTTGTTTGTATGTACACGTGTATGTTGTTGAAAATCTTTTAATGTTGCATTTAAAATGCTTGCTGGTATTGCTATGCCACCAATGTCGTGCTGCGTTTTAATTGCATTTCTATGCATGTTTTTATGTCTGTATGTACGAGTATATCCATTCGTACCTACATATGTACATATGTATCAATTACAAACTGTCAATTTATTTAATTTTTTTCTTGTACTTATGTATGTACTTATTTTCTTTTGGTTTTGTTTTTTCAATGTATACGTATTATGCGCCAATTATTCGGAGCATCCTTTTCGAAATTTTTCAAAATTAATCGATATGCAAATATCTGTGCAGCAATAGGTAAATAATAAGAAATATGAATATGTGTATGCTAGGGTGGTCCAAAAATACACGTGAAAAAGTAAAGCCGGAATTTTTATGCTCTCACCCCCTAGGATTGTTCTATTTTCTTATTTTAAAATTAAAACATATTTAGAGGTCGCTCCAAACGCCCAAAGTTGTCCATGTATTTTGCATGGGGAAAAAACAACTTTTTTCACCAGTATTTTTGGACCACCTTAGCATAAACATATTCATATTTCCTATTATTTGCCTATTGCTGCACAGATATTTGCATATCGAATAATTTTGAAAAATTTCGAAAAAAAAATTTCTTTTGATTTAAAAAAAAAATAGAGGTATACTTTTTTTCGACATAGAACAATCGTAGGGGTGAGAGCAATACAATTTCGACTTCACTGGACCACCCTGGTGTATACTCATACATACCCTTGTGGTCAGCTGATTAAGTGACATATTGACCAGTTTTGCCTATTTTTCTTTTGTTTATGATTTTTTGTAAAAAATTATTAAAAATCAACGCGATTTTCTAGCGGTTAAAAAATGCACATCAACCTATGTACTAAAATTTAATAGGCTCTAAGACTGCATACCTGAAGTTTTTATACAAAATTTTAATAAAAACTTTAAAATTTTTGGGCGCAATTGTTAAAGTTTGTTGAATTTTTATAATTTTTGTAAGAAGTTTAAATGTGGATTTATGTGGCGCTGGTTATGTGATATGCCTTTTATAAAAACAGTAAATAGACAAAAGAAAAATAGGCAAAACTGGTCAAAATTTCACTTTTTTTAATCAGCTGACCACAAGTGTACGTGCTTATTTTAGTTTGAAGATATGTAAATTTTTGACTGATTTACTCAGCTGCAACAAAAGTAATAATAATGATAAGCCCGCCGCAAATATCGTATATAAGTACATATGCATGTATAGGGTGATTCAAAGGTGGTGCAGATTTTTGCCAGAACTTATTTCTGATATGTTAATTTTTTTTCAGACAATTTGTACTACAAGCTTTACCAAACTTAGTCATGGGGCAGCACTCAGTTGAAAGTGCTCCAAGCGTTTTATGCAATTGGTCGTTCTGCAAGACACATTAACAAGCAAAACTGCCACATTTGGGGTTATGAAAATACAAGAAAAACCTATTCACCTACAACGAATCACTGTTTTGTATGGTTTTTGGGATGGCGGAGTCGTCGTACCATACTTCTTCGTCATACGTCTTCCATACTTTGGACTTAGACAATATGTGATTTCAACAGGGCGATGCCACTTGCCACACAGCGCATAAAACAATGACCCTATTGCGAACGAAGTTCCCTGGACGCATTATCTCACGAAACAATAAGGTCAAATGTCCGCCGAGCTCTTGCGATTTAACACCATTGGATTTCTTTCTCTAAAAGATATACCAACAAGTCATGCAAAATGATGAAATAAAAAAGGTTTATTCAAACAAATTTAGTTGTATTTTATTTATAAAACAAAATCTGCGTTTTTTTTAATCACCCTTTAATATGAGTATGTACTACGTATGCGTATACAATTGAGGTATTCACAAAGGTATCTTAAGCGTCGTATTGTTGTACATATGTCGTAAACTTTAAACGCTTAAAAAATATATTAAGGGGGCTCACTAAGTACCATCAAAGTCATAAATATTATGAATTTTCGCTGTTTTAAAGAATAGTTAGCTGTGGCTTTAAATTCTCTAAACATTTATTTAACCTTTCAAAGTTTACGACATACAACAATACGACACTTACGACACTATTGTAAATCCCTTAAATGTGAATGCAAATGTATGACTTGGTGGACAGCAATTTTTAAAGGCCAAAACGTCACCGGTAACAAAGCGTACATAGAAACATAATTCCACACATACTTACATAGATATTTATAGCAATTTAAGTTTAAATGAAACTTTTTTCAAATTAAATGAAACCTTTTTCAGGTCAAGCGAAACCATTTTCAAATTAAATGAAACTTTTTTCAAATAAAGCGAAACCTTCTTAAAATTAAACGAAACCTTCTTCAGATTCAATGAAACTTTATTCAAATTAAAAGAAACTTCCTTTTAAGAATGTTTCATTTAATTTGAAAAAAGTTTCATCTAATTTGAATAAAGTTTCATTGAACCTGAAAAAGGTTTCATTTAATTTGAAAAAAGTTTCACTTAATTTGAAAATGGTTTCATTTAAACTGAAAATGCTTTACATATGTTCATAGTAGGTTCATGTAAGGCTTCCCATTCGGTAATGTCATGTACCCATAAATATATCGGCCTTAGGCGCTATACATTCCAGGATGCATCTTTTTTTCACGACGATGTCCTAGGAAAGTCATACATCCATGTACCTATATACATATCGGTAATTCAAAGAACAATGTTTTAAGCTCAGACTAAGAGCGCAAACATGATCAGTGCACTGTCTTTGGAGTGTTTTCTAGCATTCGTCCGATTAATTGACATCTATTAAACGAAGCGCTTAAATGAAACCATAGTTTTTTTTATGAATGCAGACTTGCGTACAAGCGCTCGTATGCATCTTTGTATACGTTCTAAAAGTCATATATGACCAAATTTCCTACTGGGTTGTCCAAGACTTGCGCATACAAATGAACACAACCACTCCAACACACAAGCACATACACACATATTTCATAATAAAATGTGCTTTCGTGGGCACATTTTAGCGCTTGGCATTGAAACGAAAATTTGTGCTGCGAGCAAAACAGTCAATTCGTATACGCATATACATATGTACATATGTATGCGTTTGCTTGCACTTGCATGGATATGTGATACCCCTGTAGGATCTCGGCAAAGACTTACAGCACACCACAAGTGATTGTAAGAAGTCCAAAGTTTAGTCCAAGAACATGTAAAATTCTATTTACAATTAACATTGAATGTCCTAGGCTCGGACCAACTTTCCGCTTCTGCATTACATTATAACCAATTTTAGATAAAAAATAAATAAAGTAAAACTTTTGCCAGATGCGATTCGAACCGGGTTTCTCAGATTTTCTAAGTGGATACTCTCTCTACATGCCAACGCTGCACATGAAAATTCGTTGGCTAAGTGCCTACATATCAAACAAGAGAGAACAAAACTCACACCTTATGCATTACATTCGGACCACTTTTAGTACAATTCACCCATTTTACATTACATTGCTTTAAATTTTTAGACTATCTTTGTCCTGGTTACACTACTACTATACCTACGACTATATTTTTCGAGCAATTGGACCAATCTTTCCTTCAGGGTACCTTGTTGGCGCTCTCCCACTAACGCAACACTACTCCTCTTCACCCTCCTCACTTTGCAATGCAGGTTGCCATCAGAATGCTCCACCGACTGACCGGCTATCTTTTTGTTATCCAGCTCAGCAACACAGTGGTTGTGTGTTGTCAATTTGAGTTGAATGTTGGTGCTTTTTTAATTTTAAAATCTTAGGCACATGCATGCAGGTACAGATATGTATGTATGTACACACAAACATTCGAACGCAAGATTGCTCATTGCCCTGCAGCGGGGTCGGTTACAATTGTCGCTTTCGTACTAGTTACATTATTAGTTGCAATAACATAGTATATTACGACGGCCGCTGTGGTGTAATGGTGAACAGTGCGCGCTTCCACTTCGCAGCACCTGGGTTCAAGCCCTGGGCAAAGCAACATCGCAAAAAAATTTTGAAAAAACGCACCCCCCTGCCCCTACCTGGTTACGCCCTTGTATTGGCTACATATTGCACCTTCTAAAGGTTATTGGTCGTTTTAATATAATAGTGCTCCCTTATTATATAAAAGAATTTTATCATTTAAATACAAATATTAAATTTTGAATACTTATCCATGTTCTGTTTCCGTCGTGTAACCACTACGCAAATATGGGACTGATAAGTACCAAAATAAAACAATACATATGTAGTACATAGCTACTACTTTTTAAATTATTTTGGTTTCTTTTAAAATATGTTTATATAAATGGGGCAATTCACGTCATGCGTTCCAGCGCCTTGAGCGGTGCAAAACAAGCTAATTTTCGACTAGCTAGGAAGCAGACAGAAAATGGGAAAAATAATTTGAAAACTATGATTTCTATAGATTTTTGTACGGGCTATACGATGGTACTATACTTTTTTTTTAATGATGAAAAAGTATCTGTGAAGTCCAACGAGAAAAAAACGGGTACTTTTACAGGCAATAAGTTACGCAGCGGGAGTCAATTGTCACCTGCTAGGACAAGTCTATGTTAAATACGACAGTAGAAAGCATCGGTGGTAGATTAGCGAGGTACCGGTATTCGACTCCAGAAAACTGGTGAATTCACTAGTTCCGCCGCAGGGCGGTTACACAAACACATGCGTATGTAACAGAGCAGGAGTGCTCATATGAGCGCAGCAAACTGACTAACGGACTGACCCAATGCCTACGATTCGCGAAGACCTCTCCCTTCACACTTTTAAGGCGACCTACAAGCCATCAAACCATGCACCTAATTTAGCCCAAGCTGTCGGCTTAGTAAAGTCACACACACAAGCCATAAGTGCAGCCCAACTGAGTTAAGGTACTCACTAGTAAGTATATCTCATATGTACATATGTGTGTATGTACACATGTATGTATGTACATTAGATTGCCTCACTCTCCATCCAATGAAAAATTGGTTCTCCTGCCCCAAAACTAATTAAGAAAATTTGTCCATTTCAAATGGCACGAATGTTATGCGAATGCAAATGTGTACATACGCACACAGTCCACTCTAATATTGTTGAAATGGCTCTAAGTCTGTCTAACCAGGGTGCGGACAATAACCGGCCTGAAGCTTCAGGCACTAAACGGTTAAGTAGTATATCAAGCAACATTGATAGGCCTTGAACAAGTACTGCTAAAAGTCTTATATGCAACCTAGAAATAATTTGAGATTCCTCCAGTGAAAGTGAGGGTCGGATTTAGAATCTGGAGACATTAAAAAATGTGAAATTAAAGGTCAATTGAAGGCCTTTCAAAAAGAAAAACGAGCTCATCACCGTGAAAGTCCTCTCGATTGATGGAAAACTAAACTAAAATACGGCAATCGTTCAGTGCAGCCGTCCTTATATACGAGCCTCTAAGTAATCGCCTCATGGGAGAAAAGGCAGCGAAATTACTTCATTTGAAATATAATATGCCCCTTTTGAACTTTGACTACTAGATTAAACACAGTATAGGTTAAGCACTCATTCAATATTTTAATAATTTAAAAAAAAATTTAAGATATAAAAACGATGACTTAAGTTGATTATAGCTTTGTTAATGTTATTCCTAACCTTCGCGATTGCGAATATAACATTTGAAACATCCCTAATCCACGCAAATACTAGTTTATGCTAATTTCAGCGTTATTCACGAGTTATGGTCTGATTATGGCAACTTAACGTAACTTACTGGCTCTCACTTAAAGATTCTCTTAAATGGATTTTGCTTATAATTGAACAGCCGAAACTTAACGTAACTTAATGTCACGTCGAATCTGTTTCATTTTGATTTCCTAAGTTTAACGTTCCATTAAGTTAAGTTAAGTTGCCATAATCAGGGTTTTAGAGCGCGGTGAAACCTCCTTTTTTCGAACAAAGAAAAAATAGAATAATATGATAACCAGGGAACGGATTTTTAGGACCTAAAAACCTATAAAAAAGGCAAAATAAAATAACGAAATAGGCTGGGAAAGGCAAAATAAAATAGCGAAAAAGGCAGGAAAAGACACTAGGTGTTGCAAAAAAGGCAAAAAAGGCAAAACAAAATAGCAAAAAAGGCAGGAAAAGGCAAAAAAAAAAGCAAAATAAGGTACCTAAAAGACAGAAAATACGAAGAACAATCAAAAAATACATTTATACTACAAGTAAAAAGAGAAAAACTATGAACTAGTTTCATTATATGAAAAATTTGTACTTTGAACCTTTGACTATTTTATCCTTTCGGGTTTCTAACTCATAAAACTTTAATCTGTATAGTTGTAGTAACATTGAACCACAAGATGCATTTTAAGTTTTCTGGCAGCATTTTCATTCGATTTTCGCGAAGAAAAGCCTTGAATGTACTAAATGTGCGCTCGACGTAAGTTGATAGAAGTGGAGCCCAATTTAAATATGGAACGTTTGAAACGTTCATATTATCAGAAATAAGGGCGTTTTCCTCGCCCTTTATAATTCTATCAACACCCCTTATTGTCTCCAAGCCTTCGTTAGCTGAGAAAACGGCTTTGAATTTTTCCAACACCAATTTGGGAAGAGGTCTCTACGCTTCTATAAGCCGCATGGGCAATGTGTATATTTTTTAATCTTAAAAAAATGTAAATGCTATAATCACTTTTTTAAAGGTAGAAAAGGCAAAAAAAGGCAAATATCTTAAAAACAGCAACATCAAATGTGTATATATGGAATGAGGGAAAGCTAAATCGTGGATATTCTTATTCGAATATACTCTATCTCTTTAGCAGAAAAAAAGGCAATTTCCATAAAATCCGTTCCCTGATAATAACTATAGGCCTGTTCGATGAATGTATTAAAAGTGCAGAACCGTGCAGTGCAGAACAACATCTGGCATTTATTGCAAGAAATTATTCGAGTATGGGGCAAGAAAAACCCTCATCGAACGCTTTTCCTACACTATGATCATGATTCAATAATACAAGGTTAGATAATTATTGACAGCTGCGGTTTGACACTCCCTTACAAAAGGTTGCATTTACGAAGGACAGAGAAAGGGCAAGAATGCAATCCCTTGTTTCGAAAATGGTAGTAGAAAAGTACGCAAAGTAGGCAATTAGTAGTGAAACTCCTTTTGTAAATTCTAATGTATTTGCAGGAAATCTGACATTTTAAACGAAATGTTGAACGTAATATTGATATATCTACGTGAATTACGTAATTTATATGCTATTTAGCCGTATAAAAACTGCAAAATGACTCAAAATAAATAAAATAAGACTACTATGAGATTGATGTAAACATCCAATGCTTAGGTTTTCATCAGTTAAATATGCTTCATATGCATATACAAATAAACATATTGCACAAAAGCTTATACTTTTATTTCACACCAAAGCTACACTGTTTCCATGTAAATTTGCAAAGAAGCAACACGGTGCCACTGCTAAGGGAGCGGTGCGAGAGAGACAACTGTCAGTTTATCGAACCTTGTATTATTGAATCATGCACTAGGATAATCTAGTGCACTCAACAAAGAGACCTTATAAAAGGCTCGCATTTTTTAATTCTGCTATCAGGTTCAAATTAAACTTTTAATTCAATTTGACACATTTTAGTAACGAAAGTTACTATATAAAATGTAAGTAACTTATAAATTTCTTACCCGATTTTCCTTGTAAGAACATCAATGCCTCTCTCTCTCTTTAAATTTTTTTATATTAATAAATTAACTCATTTAGGTCCTAAAACTTCTAGACACACTTTTTCGCTGACAAATTGTAGGATTTGAATGGGCTGATTTTTTGACAATACGAAGAAAATTTATTTTCGATGCCACCGTTGAAAATCAAAATCGCTGAAGAAATAACGGAGTCGTATAAGTTTACATAATAAATTTATTAAAAAGTTGTCGAAACGAAAATACAATACAATACAATACAAGAACTTGTATGCCGATCTTTCAAGCACCCAACAAAGTTTCCAAAACCTTTCAAAAGTGTAAAAAATTCGGTACGCTTTCTGAAAGAAAGCTCGGAAAAAATTCTTTACATCGCAACATTACTTCCATTGCTTTATTAATTTTTTCCGGACGCGTGTACACTATATTTCATCTTACAAAATTCGGCAAAAATTTGTAAAGGGAAAAAATGATTTATTTACCATTTTTAAGAGTTCTCTACATTTCCGATTACCCTGAAAGTATAGTTTGTAGTTTAGCCAATATGTTTTAAGAGAAGGCCTAGCTAATAGGGGGAAAAAGGTGGTAAAAAGTTACTCAAGTGACCATTAAAACATCTCATAAGCCCCGTGAAATATGCAATAGCCCCGTGAAATATGAATATTTTGACTTTATTACCAACGTACCTAGAATCGCCGTGACTAGAAGTGGGTAAATTTTTTGGAAAAAAAATTCCGGTTAGAAAATCAGCTATAATGTGCATAAGAAGGTCAAAAATGATGACACCTATAAATTGCGAAAAATTTTTAAAAATTTACCAAATGAGATTTTTAGATGTATTTTCACCGGTTCAGCTCACGATTTGAGAAGAATAATTTGAGAGCCAGAAAAAAGTCCACATTTTATAATTCACTGGGATCGCGGAAAATTTTTTTTTTGTTAGGCATCCTAATGCATGTATGTACATGCATATGTATGTATGAGAGTGTGTGTTCGTTCATATATTACTTACATACTGTCTTATGTACTTATGTATGTACATAATAATATAATAACATGTACATAGTAACAAATCATTCATTGATCGCTCAATAAGTGACCAGCAGCAGTGTTGCCAGAGAAAATTTCGTTTGGAGCTAAAACGGTCGAAAAAGAGAGCTAAAACGAGCTAATACTAATAGTAGTTAAAATGAAGAGCTATATATGTTTGTTAAGGTTGAGCATTTATTGACGTAAGGTTGTTTTTTACATTTTCGGCAATTTTAATTTAAAAAAAAACACAAATTTTATAAGTTTAAGTGCTGAAAAAATATTTTATTTATTTTTTTCGTTGCTATGGCACATATAACAGTGAAATTAAAATACTTTACAAGCGAAAAGTGACACTGAAGATTGCACAACGCCGAAACCGGTTTGTTTGCAAACTAAACTTGACAAGGGATGACGGAAATTCGTTCCAAAACAAATCACTTTACAAACTGTTAAAGTCTGTAATTTCAGATATTTGAATTGAAAAATTTGTTCGCAAAATTTTTCTGGAAAGTTTTACTTCCAGCTCTCCTTAAAGGTAAAATTAGTAATTAATTTTTGAGTTCTTTAACCTAGATCCATTTTATTAGCGCTCATGATTCAATAATACAAGGTTAGATAAAAGCTTTGTTTCTTAACAGATAATTATCACAAAGTATCACTAATTTCTGCTGAAAAGCGTTTCTTAACCCAAAAAACTAGCAGAAACTAGCAGCTCTCTCTCGTGCTTACGCTCTTCTTTTTTTTGGCTCTCCTGCTAATTTCAGCTAGTAAAAATTTTGTTGCGAAAATGGTAGTAGAAAAGTATGCAAAGTAGGCAATTAGTATGAAATTCCTTTTATAAATTCTAATGTATTAGCAGGAAATCTGTCATTTTAAACTAAATATTGAACGAAATATTAATATATCTACGTGAATTACGTAATTTATGTGCTATTTAGATGTATGAAAATTGCAAAGGGACTCAAAATTAAAATAAAACTACTGAGGCTTATGTGAACATCCGATCTAAAACCAATTTATGCTTTCATCAGTTAAGTGTGCTTCATATGCATATACTCTTTTTTTCAAGTAAATTTGCAAAGAAGCAACACGGTGCCACTGCAAAGGGAGCGGTGCGAGAGAGACAACTGTCAGTTTATCGAACCTTGTATAATTGAATCATGAATCATGATTCATGATCAACGCTTAAGTTTTGGCTTATATATACCAAAGACAACTAAAACTTTTTAGAGCTAAAAAAGTGCTACCTAGATAAATTTGAAAAGAACTAAAAAAAGAGCTAGGAGCTAAACCCAATTTTCGGAGCTAAATCAGTGATGGAAAAGTAGGCACAATAGTGCCATTTTTGGCACTTCCATTCACAGAGGCACTTTCGGCACAATTCATCCTGTTTGCGAACAATCATAAAATACAGAAATTTAGAATAAAATGCCACCATACAAAAAAAAAATCACATACTACATTATACATAGATTAAAAAAATATAAAAAAAGAAAATTAAAAGCACTAAACAATTAAAATAAGGGCCGTGAGAAATATTTGCAAACCGCTGAATTTATTGTGAATAGGCAGTACGAAAAGTAAGTTTTCGCAACAACAAGTCTTTAATTCAGGTTAGAGAGATTCTAAGGGCCGGTTACTCAATGTCTGGTTAACACTAATCTTCGGTTAAACCTAGTTATCGACGTTACCGACTCCCTGTTATATGCATGGAGTCGAAGTCGTCGATAACGATGTTTAACCGCAGATTAGTGTTAACCAGACATTGAGTAACCGGCCCTAAGCAGAGCAAGTTTCTGCAATACCCAAGGATTTTTGATATTTTTTTGACGGTGTCATACATTCTCGTCCATTAAAAAAAATTCGAACTAACTTTATATGGAAGAAAATGCATAAAATTGAAAACTTGGAATCTCTTGCTGAGCTTTTATAATTTTTTTTTTTTTAAGTTTGAAATACCGATTGTTATACATACATATATTGTGTTTATTAAATTATGAACTAGATTTTTATATAAAATCCATCGAAAAATAATCAATGAACAGAATAGGCGAAACTGGTCAAAATGTCTCACTGCCATTTCGCATATAGGTACCAGAGAACAGCTTTGAGTATGATCGAGCCTTTTTGATCACACTCACTAAAAATCAAGCACAAGCGAACGCCACACTCGGCTACTATGTGTTCGATCGAGATGCATACCCGACAGCTGCTTTGGTTACCAACGAGTCTGTTCGATCACCCTCGCTATAAATTGAGCACAAGCGAACACCACACTCGGACACCCGCAGCTAACCCGAAAATTTGTGTAACAATGAAACGGACACCCGAACATTGCGATAAAATGCAGGACAACAAAGAAATTTACGCTGAAGGTAACTGGCGCCAATATGTTCCCACAAAGCATACGAAAATGTTGTTGCTTTGTGCTTGTGCATACGCAATGAAAAAATTAGAAGCGAAGTAGACAAAAATGTGTTTGCATCTATTTCGTATAGTTTCGCGTGGAAAGCTGTGTGTGTATATATTAGAACACAGCCTAAAACTATGTAGGTACATAAATCCGTTTACAAAAAATAAATGTGCTCCGAGTGTATAGGGCTTGGGCATTGCCGATCTACACACATTTATACCTAAATGGATGTAGGCGTCGTGATGCCGCATTTTGTATGAGCAAAAATATAAGAAATGGTTAAATGTACACTTAAACAAACTACCGAAAAATTCAACCTTCTCTTTACCCTCTACGCACAAAAACTAAGAACACCGCGATGAGAAGGCAACATTTTTTGTACAAACAAAAACGTCATAAGCCAATCAAGAAAATTTTGTGCACACTCGGGTTGAAACTCGAACACCCGGGTATATTGAGCTGCAAAGCACCCGAACCCAATCAAGTATGTATGAAAAGCAATCGGGTGTTGTGGCCAACATGTTCGTCTTGAACTCAGTCGATAACGAACAATACTTCTGCTCGTATACAGAGAACGATGCAAAACGGGTTTTGTTAGATGATCGAGTATACACGAAAATCATGCACCCGCTGCAGATGTCAGATAGGTACATACATATATACATTTATATGTGTAAAAATGCCAGGTGTATTTCCCCTCCGTAATTTGAATATCGTGTAATTATACCAATAATTTATACATATAAGGAATCCTTTATAAAAGTTTTTTACTGTAATAATGTAGTTAATTAATAATTATTATATTACTTCAGTGTATTTTAAAAATATTATTTCTAAAAATACATTGTTCTTAAAACGCATCAACAAAATTTAATTTTGTGGCAGTTTCATCTTTTCGGCACTATTTTTGAAGACGAATTGGCACATTTTGAAATTCCATCCCTGAGTTAAATAGTAAATAAAGAGCTAAATCTAGCTCCAAAAGCACCAATTGGCAACACTGACCAGCAGACCAACCGGCCCACTAAAAATTTGTAAGTAAATTGATTGCTTCAACGGAGTTCACAGACAAATGTATTTAGATTGAGCGCAATTTCATTAAAGCGCGGTATGAAATTTTAAACTACACATACTACATATGTATGTACGTATATAAGTATGTACATACACATACATAAGCAAATGTATTACATATAATTTTGTATATTGTTGTTGGCTTGTAGTGCGGTGTAGCTATTCGTCTAACTTTTTAAACTAATTCTGATGTTTCGCTTACAATACACTTCCATATACATAAATATGTATGTATGCACATGGATAAACATTCTTTTGTTCTCTTTTTACCACTGAATTCTACTTCACAGCTGTTTGTCTTGTTTCGAGCCAATTTTTTTTAGTACATAAATCTTTAAGATATAAAAGCACACTTTTGTGTCACCGCTTCATATATTTCTACACAGTATTCGTTTGATTATTTCTTCTTGTTAATTTTTCTGCTTTTATTCTCAATTGACTTTTAGCTTCAATGAATGCTCCAAACCACTTCACTTTGCTTTACTGCCAGCCTTTAGCATCATAAATCGTTATTAGAAGAAAAATAATTTATCACATAAAAATGCTTTATACACCACACCAAACAGTAATATAGTATAGCGCTTGTAAGCACATAACTACAGTATGTAGAATGTATGCATAAATATAGTAGGTAAGCTAGCTATATATGCAGATACATCTACTTGTTTAATGGAAAATTGTGTATTCTAGATGTAAGAAATATTGAACTATGTAGGTATATACTAACAACCAGAAACTGATAGAAACGTACGCTTACGAATGCGATTAAATCGAAAGTGATGGCGAGTTAACGTCGCAACGAAAAGCAGCCGTTTTATGATTCTTCCATAAGCCCGAAAGCACATCAAGCACTCGCTGCTTTTCATGCGCATACGACATTCTCTCAGTTGCGCTCCTAGTGCTTATTGTGGTAGTGTTTTTATACTCTTGAATTACACACATGCATATGTACATATATAGTTGTATATTCCCTGCAGTAAAATTTAGAGACAGTCTGGCGAAGCGCTGAATCAGAACTACATACTTCAGATCTGTCTGCTGTTCGGGATAGTGGAAACTTGCGGTGTAAAAGCATAAACAGACGGCAGCGTTGATCCGGATCATCTCGGGAATTAACTGCAGTTCAAGTTAAGTCCAAGTTAGTCCGGATCAACGGTGCCATCTATTTAAGCTTTAAATGTAGAAATTCTCACTCAGTGGAGGCAGCTGTGAGTTTTCATATTTAATGAATTTAAATTGTTGGGTTCCACATACAATTTTTTTTTTTATAAATATGTAACAAACATGGATTCTGTAAAGGAAAAGAAAAGGCGGGAAACGTTTTCTTATAAAAAATCTGTTCAAAACGGAACCGGTTAAAAACTAGTGGCAAAGTAGTTCACTGGGCGACAATTGCCACCGCCAATGACATGACATTGAGGTAGAACTAGCACTGCCGGCAAAACGGTCTTGTTCTACGATAGTTCTGAGCTAGTCAGATATTCTGCAGGGTTTCTTTTGCTGTTCTCACTTTGATCCAAGATACTTTGTGCGGTGGAATACTCTATCAATATGCAACGTGGATACATTTAGTGTTGCCGCGCCCCAAAAAAAAAGTTTTAAAAAAATCTTTCAAAAATTTTTACAAATCCCGTTAAAATTAAGCAACTTATTTAACGGGTCTTAATAAAAATGCCTGGAGTTACTGTTTGTTTCTTCCTGAGCTTGGTAAATTGGTTGTAGAAATAAAAAGTAAGCAAGTAAGTAAGACAAGGCTCTCTAAGGCTGAGTTTGGTCGTCAAAAGTAAGGATTTTATAGTCTAAGGGCCAATTCATTTGAGAATGTTTAAACGGCACTTAAGTTTAATTGTGGATTATTGTTTAAATGCCATTTAGCTTTCGTTGGGTTTCAGATCAACTTTGTTTAAATATGCTATACAATTGGCAGCACTGCTGCTTGTTTCGTGAAATTGTTGTTGCATTTGCTTGTTTGTTTACATTTTCTGCTGAACAGCTGATTGTTTTTTGGTGGGATTGATTAAACAACCTACCAATTAATCTTGGTTGTTTGGTATAAACACAGGGTTGCATATCTCATATTTAAATATCCAATATTGGCCTTTTACGTGCAGATTAAATCTGTGCTCGTTTGGAAAAGTAGCTTATGTCGAAAGGCTGGCTTTAGTATAATACGGCATTCCCTTTATTCTTTAAACGACAAGGAATTTTTGGATGAGACTTAACAAGAATATTGACTTGCTAGTATCGGAACTATTTCTTGCACGTTTATTTGCCAAAAGTTTTTCAACGGCTCAGCGCCGGTGAGTCATTCGCAATCGTATGCTGCGAATGCCGATTTATACCTTTCGACATAAGCTACTTTTCCATACAAACACAGAAATGTACGATATGAAAATGAATAGTGGAAGTTAATCAAAAATCTCTACATAAGTAGGCCAACTGAAATCGGACCTAACAGTTGCTAAATTTGAAAACTATTACACATTATTTCAGGCTTTCAACTAATATTCCTTTAATAGTTATCTGCTCTTTCGCTAGTTTTTAATGCATGCAAAAAAACGAATTTGGTATCATGTTATCCAAAACAAGGATCTTCATCGAAAATGATAAAGGGATAAATTTATTGCTTTATCCGTATGCTCTCATGAACGCACTTTCATAAATAATTGCACAATATTTTTTATTACGTAACTTATCTTGCTAGTTACGTCTCTTCTCACCTCGTTCATTGTGCTAATTTGCTTTTTATGTTTTTTTTAGCAAAATCGAACACCTGACAGTCTGGCAGGCTTGAATTTTGCTGAAATTTATTCGTTTATCCACCAAAATCGTCGGATTAAGTGTTAAACTTTGGTTAAATAGATTTCCATACAAAGTTTGACAGTTCATTTATCAAAATGATAAATTTGTCATTTTATCAAATCTATCAACAGTTTGTCACTTTGCGGGATCGGGAATTGCGTAGAGCAACATTTACTGGAACTTTATATGGGATCTGGGTAACTCTCTACTTTAAATAAATTTTAAAAATCTATTGAAATAATAACTCTTTTCACTATGAATTTTTGAAGAAAGCTATCGTTTTTGACTATTTTAATAAAACAATGTAGCAAAACGAAGAAAAGTTTAACATTTTAACAGGCAAAAAAAACTTAATCAATTTTGCTTAAATTTAAGCAAAACGGCAACGCTGGATACATTACATCCAGCCAGTGTTGCCAGTTTGACTTTTTGAGGATAGAAATTCGAATTTTAGGATTTAACTTCGTGGCGTTTTTCTAGAATTTTCTTAGTTTCAAACTAGCATTTTTTTAAGGACAATCCTCCACAATATTTGTAGTAGCATTGTTTCGTTTCAGTCTTACTTGACGAAATGTTAAGCGAATATCACCCAGTGGCATCGCTCCGTCCGACGAAATCTACTTAGCGAAGTCGTTCTCTTTATACTTTAACAGTTTTTTCAGGGGCTCTGAAGTGTCAATATAAAACCAGGAAAAGTATTTCTTATAACTCCACACGAAATGCAGTTAGTCACCGCTGGTATGCCGCAGCCATTAAGGGGTCCTTAGCCCCTTCATCGCCTCTGCTATTGCGTCACATGCTGCCGAACATTTTTCGCTACTTTGAAGCATAGCCTCCACGAGTGACTCAGGCGTGAAACTGTCGCCAGATATGTTGCTAAGTTTGCATCTGGTACTGTCAAATCGCATACACTCAAAAAAGACGTATTCTATTTTATCTCCTCCGCAGTAGTCGCATATGGGTTCCGGTTCGTGTTTGAATCGGTGAAGGTATGCTTTGAAGCACCCGTGTCGAGTTAAAAAGTTTATCAAATAGAAATAGACTTCGCCGTTTAGTCTGCTTCATTTACGTGTACATATATACTTTTTGCTCTTCGTTATGCGCACTCTAATTGAAACCTTCTCGATTGTAATCGTATTGTAATGTATGAAGATATTTGGTGGTACAAATATACCACTACTTTGTCTTTAAGGACTATGTGTTCTCAGATCCCAAAAAAAGTCCCCTTTATTATTAAAATGGTTTTATTAAACAACTTTCATGAAATTTCATGATCGTAAGTACTTTGATTGAGTTAATGGAATGTTGAAAATTTTGCTTTGAGATAGTTTTGAATTGTGTGATTTTTTTTTGTTTTTCGACCACATGCATTTATAGATACATACATATACAAAAATGAAAAGGAGCCGGAATTTCGAGCGTTGCATTGTGTGGAAAGTGATGCGATACTTTAAGGCGCCTAGTTGCGAAATTAGAAGAATTGGGTGCCTAAAGCACACGGAATTTCAGAACTGAGTAAGAGTAATTTCTTGCAAAATTATGCACACATAACCATGTCAGGACCTATACCTAGATTTACACTAGGGGTATTCTCTGAGTCTTGCAAAGCCCTTGCACGGTGCACAGATTGCACGGAAAAAACCGGTTTTCGTATGGGACAGCTTTGCAAACCGTGCAATCCGTGTACCTTGCAAGGGCTTTGCAAGACTCAGAGAATACCCCTACTGATATACATACGTATGGAGAAGAAAACATTAAATCGTTTTTTTTTATAAGTGCGGATGTTTTTTAGAAGTTAATATTTAAATAAAAGAAACTAAACGCGCAAAAACATTGGGCGAATAGAAACAAAAAAATGTTTAAAACAATTTCATAAAACATTCCTTTCATTTAATGACGTGGTTTCCTTTGTGAGGCTATCTTACACAAATTTTTAAAGGCAAATTTTCAAATAAATCAAGTAAAATCTTTCTTTAATAGGGTCTCTTTAAGAGTATCTTTAGGGTATCTTTAAAAGGGTCAAAGAATATTATTGTTGTTTAAGATTGAAAATGAGAATGTGTGTGTGAGTTTTTGTGTGTAAAATTTTAAAATTAAATTGCTTGCAAACGTCAAGAATTTCTCAGCGCACATTAGGTCAAATTATTCACTTCGCTGTGCGAAACTCCAATTTCATAAGGACAGTTTTACATTATTTTTTGTCGCCATTCTGTAGGGAATACTCCAAAAAAACAGAAACTTCTCTTTCAGTTTTTGTAAAATAAAAAACACCGTTAGACAACAATAAACCAAAGTTACACTTTCAAAACTTTATTGACACATTGTTTGCGCAACCGGTTTATTTTGTAAGTTTCAATTGCATTTTTGTTTTATAGAGTTCGAATAATTAAGCAAAATCTTAAATGGAAAACAAAACTATAAGTGAGAACTTATCACCTAAATTGACTTCACTTTTTTATCATTTGTCTGCAAAAAAATTCACTTATTTGCATAGCCTCGAAATTTTTCTGATTTATTTCCATTTATGACTTTATGTAAGCGCTTACAATTTTTTTAACTTTCGGCAAACAAAATGGAAATGGATAAATTAAGATGTAAGGAGTTGACTTTATTTTACTTAGCCCGCCGTTTTTAGCCGTTTTCAAGAAAAACGGGGTTTTCTGAGCTATCACGCTATTCTAAAAGGCGAGATGTTTGAAGTTTGGCTGATCGGATGTTCGAAAAAAGAAAAGTATTTTTTGGTTGTCAACCATGTTGAAAAAAATTTTGGTTTTGATGATAATTGCGAAAGTTCGATGAAACTCTTAGAAGAAAAACGCCTACATTTTACAACTATTTATCAAAGAAAGATGAAAATTATGGAAAACAATTTGGAAAGGATGCTAAAATGTTTAGATCTGAAAACATAGCGTTTCTTGCTGATGAAGTAATTTTCGAAATCAAAAAGACAACTGTGTCGACCATCTGCCGGATTCTAAATTTCGCTATCGCTAAAATGCTAAAATAGGAAAGTTAACAATTTTTCCGGATTTTTAGCTATCTCCAAAAATTGCGGTTCTCTCCTCAATTTCAACTAAAAATAGCTTAGCCTGAATTTTTTGGTGATGAGTAATCCATTTTAATGGTGATAAATAGTTAAAATGTAAGTATGTGGTAGCAAAAAAAAAATAGCAGCCTCAATGTGGATTACATTTCATCTCCTGTTGCGTAGGCGTGGCTAAGTTACAAATACACTTGCGCCGATTCGCAAAGACCATTGATGAGCAGCCTGCGCAAAAAGGCAAATCCTTGAGAGAATTTACGTATTGAAATTTCGAAATTATTTACTTAGAGTAATTAGGGCTTTGAACATTCTTTTCACATATTGGTTTCAAAAATATTCGTATTCTTTTCAGGAAGTTATCAGCGATTTTTGATAAATGTGTCACAAGCAGCTTTTGTATTCTGAATATAAATAATATCGGTGGAGAAATTTGGGAATACTGAAACCTCAAGTGAAAATGAAGTGTTTTATGAAGACTAACTGCTTTAGGAATCTCTCCTCAAGGCATATCTGCGAGACATGTAGTAAATATTTTTCTTTTTTTTAATTAGGAATTTCGATTATGCCGTAATTAATCGCTACATGTGTCCGTACTTAGTTTATTATGTAGCTCATTTTAAGGGGGAGGGGATTGAGTAAAATAACTTGTGTCAAAACCAAGCTAATTGGACAATGTTTTTGAGTACTACCTAAACATATAACTCATCATTTGAACATGAAAAAGCAGAAAAGTCTGTTTTACGAAAGATAAGTCATGCTTTTACATGTTATTTACTGCCGTTACACTTTTTTTAACGTTTGCCATCATTTTACATTAGAATAATGCAATATTTTAGCTGCTATTAATTTCGCACATAAAAAGTAATCATTTGACCTAATGTGCAGCGGTTCTACCTTCCTATTTTTTTTACCTTCCTTTTTATAGCTCCGGATGTAACTATGTAATATTGATGCGCCTAAAAGATGCAGCGATTTCTATTCTCAAGTTACATACCTGGTGACAGTACGAATAGCAATTATAATAGGGAGGTTTTAGTTTTTTAAACTATAATTTTTTTTATCATGCTTCAAAGTAAAATACGCAGTGCTGCCTAGTTTTGCATTTGAAAAAGCACTAAACCCCAAGAAAAATCGCGTTTTTTCTAAAAAGCGCCAAATTTTTTATTGAAGGATTCAATGGACTTTGTATGCATACAAAATTTTATTGTAGGTATGCCGATTCAATTTAATAAAAATTTATGTTTCTTGCTCGGTGGTCTAACGTTCGCTATTCATTTTATTGTTAGATACTGGTGCTTTTTTTAATATTCGTTAAAATATAACCAATTCAGCCCAAATTAAACGTCTAAAGATTTATTCCTGGTCCCAGCAACATGGGCGTTTTTTGCAGGCAATGGCAAATTACCGTATGTGATGCTGGCATGATTGAAAGTGCTGCCACATATTTTTTCTTTCGCTTATGATTGTCATTGTGCCATGATTTTGTTTCCATTTTTGTAAAGTTCCTTACGAAACTTCCAATTGCTCTAAGTTTAACTTCCATTTTTGTTTCATATTTACAGTTTTTGTGTCTTCAAACTAAAAAAGAAGCACCAAAAACGCATCAAGCACCAACCTCAAAAATTTTAGCGTTTTGAATTAAGAAATACGTACCAGCATTCAAAAACACATACACGCACATGGCTCTCTCGCGCCATCTTCAAAAATTTTCATAACCGGTCGAGAGAGTTTCGTATTGGAATCTGTGTTTTTCATGTCAAGAGCGTAACAACCACTTTACAATTGAAAGAATATGCATATGTACATATGTATATGATACATGTGAATCTCCATCGCTATCCGCCACCAACCCAACAGCAAATTGAAAGTGTAGCCCGAGGAAAATGATCCGTGATCACTTCAATTTCTTATCCATCAAACAAGTAGCTGCTTATAAGTTTTTAAACCCGAGTACACTTGCACACAAATCCAAGATGCGCGCGAACCTAAAACCGCTGCTATGTAAACCCGTGTCAACTTACACGACCGATCTTACCAGAGGACCATTTAAATGAAAACATAAAAACGCAGAATTTCTGCCCCGCGGACTACAACAGAAAATTTTGCGTTGTTGACTTTTAATTTACATGGTGCTCTGTTAAGATAGGTCGTGTCAGCTGGCACGGTTATACGTAGTAGCGGGTTCAAGTTCTTGACTAATTTCACTATCATAAAGCTGCCTTCTGGTGGGTCGGGTCGGCAACTAAGCCCCAACGGAGACAACCAAACCGAAACTTCAGGCTTAGCAGAACACTGTCTGCCCTTTATTTTGTGCAGAAACTGCCTAAGCGATTTTGGCCGAGTTCAACAAAGCACGCCAGTCATTTCATTTCTGAGCCAATTGGATCAGAGCTGGAGCTTATACAGCTCATATTTCCATAGTCTGCGCTATTCGCCGTCGCAAACGCGTAAAGGCCCGTAAATATTCCCCAAAATCTTTCTCTCGAATATACCCAGAGCCTTCTCACGGATATGATGAGTGACTTAGTGAGTGTGGTTTCCTCACGTCGGGAGAGCGATAGCATTTTCGTAGATTTCGCGAAAAATCGAACTACGATGGATTCAATGACAACTTCTTTTTGTGCTTTCGAAAGCGGTTTTGAAATCGACGAATATATGGTGTGTATCGATTCTATTTTCGCGGGTCTTTTCCAAGATTTGGCGTATTGTGAATACCTAATCTATGGTAGTCTAAAACCACACTGATAAGGTTCAATCAGTTCGTTGACGGTGGGCTTAAGTCTTTCACACAACGCACTCGATACGAGCTTGTGACCTATGCTTAGAAGGCTGATCCCGCGGTAATTGGCGCTTGTAACGGGATCGCCTTTCTTGTCGATTGATTATATTCAGCATAAGAGTTTCTGCATGCACCTTATCAGCATTTCAAGCTCTTTGCACTCACGTATTTCGACCTCTACCTTCTAATTTTGCCAAATACGTATCGTTTCCCTCTTCAGCTACCGACTCGCATTGCGACCGATAGCAGCGTGGCCCTATAGGCGGCATATTTTTTCTCTGCAGCTTCTTGACACTCCTCACCGTACCAGTCATTCCTTCGGGAACGCTGAAATCCGACTACTTATTGAACGGCGGTACTTAATGAGCGGGAAATGTGGTTCTACCGCTCGCAAATGTCGATTTGTTGTATAGGATCCCTAAGGGTTATTGTACTTAAAAGGCCCCCAAGGGATTCCGAGTAAGTTGAATTACGGGCTTGACAACCCCGAGGTACACAGTCAAAGGCTGCCAGTCCTTGAGTCGAGTGGAGGCTCAACTGGCAGAAGTCTTCGGCTTCGAGGTCTGACCAGAGACTTAATTCTGGTACCACGTGGAGCAGAGGTCCCCATAGTATCCTATACTTACTATGGCCTGTTCTTGGGAACGTCCCGTCGGCAGTTTTCGTGGTTTAACACCCAAATGCGTGTAGAACCGGTAATGGTTCAATGTGGAGTTGCATTGCAACCGAATGCCGGGAATCAAAGAACGGCAGAGACTACCAAAGTGGCTACTGTGTCCATTCCGCACTGCAGTTTGGTACCGAGATGCTTGCATTTCGGGGCGCTGATCTTCGCACTGATTCGATCCGTATGCTTTTGAGCGCCGTGAGGTTAGACCGTCTTCGGCAGGTACTCACGTTAAACATCCCCGGGTCCGGTACTTAAATAAGGTATTGAGCTTTTGTTGGTATTGGGCAGCCCTCTAACCACTTTCAAACTAACTCGGAAATGCAAGTCTCGACTAAATTACCAAATTGCCATTTCTGACGGAGCTGGTGGTATTGCTCAACGTCATTTTACACAGCCGTATCAGTTTCGCGGAGATACCAAATTCAGACATCGCGGCGTATAGGCAACTGCTCTTAGTGTTGTCAAAGAAGTGGGAAGAGCGTCTGAAAACCTGCGGTGTGAGCAAGCTTTGGTCAACCGTGAGGTCATTGTCCAACCCGACGAAATCTCTTTCCGTGACCACGCTTCGTCGGATCCGGAGCGATGCACGAGCCACTTTAGCCGATAGTTTACGCTGCATGCTCCCGCGGACAAAGCCAAACGTCGAGTGACCAAAAGGCTGCACAAACTCTTGCTTTCACCAGCGGGGAGGTACGGATAGCCATCGGGAAGGCGAAAGCCTCCAAATCCACAGGACCCGACGGAATATCCATACTGATGCTAAAAAAAATTGGGTCGCGCGGGAGTATATTACCTTACCAAGGTCCTCAACCTGTCTATCGTCACTCTCATCATTCTGTATATCTGGAAAATGGGAAGAGTGACACTACTGCTTAAACCGGTGAAACTGGCCAACAAGGGAGACACTTGAGGCCTTGCTACCCTCGCACTACACGAATCATTTCACCCCTGGGAGGCATCAGCATAGGTTCCGTAAAGTGCACAGCACAACAACGGCACTTAACGCCATAAAAACTTATATAGCTGGGGCCTAAACCGAAACCGCACCTGTGGGAGAACAGTCCTAGTTTCGTTGGATCTGTCAGAGGCTTTTGACACCGTCAGTCACTCCACGCTACTAGAAGACATTGAGGCTTCCTCTCCCATAAAGACTGAAACGGTGGTCAGCGAATTATCTGAGTGTCGGACATTCTTCAGTCATTTTTAGAAATAAAACCAGCAAGCCGACGAATATTAAAAAGCGGTTCCCCAGGGTGGTGTCCTTTCCCCGAAGCTGTCTTATTATTGTATATCAAAGCTCTCTCAAGCTCCAGAGGGAGTCTTAATTGTCTCCTATGCTGACGACTGCTCGATAATGGTATCCGGGGATGGAATTGATGACATGTGCTCGAAAATAAATCGGTCACCTCTCCGAACTTTCTCGCTTTTCACTGTAAGGAGCGTAACCCTCTCCCTTAAAAAAAACTCCAAAAACTCTTTGGGAATTTGTATGCTGTTACAACAACAACAACTACCTGGACGAAGGAGGTGAATAACCCGAAAACCCCTGGAGTTACCTTCGGCAGACTCGCACTACAATGGCCCAAATTCGCTCATGCTACTGCAGTAGATTAAACTCGTACCTGAACAGAGTAAGCGCAGATGTACCCAGTAAGTTCCCAGCGGCCTCATGACTCACGGCACCTCTTCGCATGATTAGATGGTATGTGTCGATCCTATTCTCACGAGTCTTCTTCCATTAATTGGCATATTGTGAATACCTGGTCTATGGTGGAAATGGGCAGGTCTAAAGTCACACCGATAAGGCCCAATCAGTTCGTGTGAATCAGTTTCTCACGTGCCAGCTGACTCCAATATATTTGGGTGGTTCACAAGGTGTCGTACTTGTAAATGTTTAGAGGACTTGAAATCACCACCATTTATTTTTTAATTGTGTGAAATTTCATAATAAAACTTTTATGTTAGCTTGCGAATTCCTTAAATATAGTTTTAGCCGTTTAAAGTTTGTGACATACAACAGTACGACAGTATACAACACCTTGTGAACTCCCTAATTGTAAATTATGCTTAGAAAACTGCTTGATAGTTGGCACGTATGGCGAGATTGTCTTTCTTTTGGATTGGGCAGAGCACGCTTAAATTCCAGTAGGCGGGCATGCGTTCATCTTGACAACATAAGAGTCGATGCCTTCACCTTGTCAACTTCTGGCCGTCGTACTTGAATAGCTCAGCTGGCAGACCGTAAAATCCAGAAGCTGTGTTGTTGTGATTACTATTCGTACCACATCATAGTCAAACGGTGGCATTTTGCTCCGTCGCTATCACTGGCGGCTCGGTTTCCTCTTCTCCACTACGTTCAGTGTTGTCACCATAATAGAGTGGAAAAATGTTCCTTCCATAATACATTCTTTTTGGACGTCGGTCACTGGGTCAACGTGGTTGTTTTAACAGGTTCCTGATCGCTAAAACCTTTTGGTATGCATTATAAGACCTTCTTACTCACGTATTTCCGCTTCTCTTGTTTCGTCTTATTAGATTTGGTTTTTACGTAGCCAACCCCAAGCGCAGCACACAACCCCGTGCGGAAAGTTGGCCTTCTCACCTTAGCCAGAGGATGCTTGTTGAAAACAAGGGAAGTCATGAGCTGCTTCAAGTTTTAATCACAATAAGTCATACAACTGAGACTAAAATTAAATACCTCTTTATTTTTTATTGAAAATTCATTACTACTACAGTAATTACTAGTCAAATAGTAAGCCAACAAAGGACTTGAATAATAAATAAAAATCTACATGTATTTTCTTGTTTGAATATCATAATTTAAGGATAAAATCATAAAATTACATTTAAGTCAATCGTAATTTTTATCACAAACATATACAAAAATATTGAATAGTTAAAATTACTTAAGCAATACGACTTTTATGATAAGAGAAAACTGCCATTAGCATTTACATTTAAAAAAAATGAGTAAGGGGCGCATAAAATAATGCATTTAAACTTGTTCCAATGATTTGAGATTCGGTGTTTTTAAAAACTAGCACTGGTAATTCTAAATTATTCGGGTTGCTAAATTAATTGTGATGTTGTATTATAAATGCCTGCGTGTCCAGCGGGCAAAGAGTAATCGCTTCAACAGTATCTAACTTTTGTGGAGGTTGGAGGAATGTTAGACTTGTATTGTAAACACTGGTGACTGCAGCAACCATAAGCAGTTTGCTCAAGTTAACCTGAAATTCAAACAAACGCTTTGATTATACAAGTCTGAAAATATAAAGGGCAACTGTCACTTACAAAGCTTGTTTGTTGATCGTCGGCGCGACACTGCAATAGTAGTGTACGATGTACCACAACGCCAGTATTTGTTAATGAATCCTTTGGCTTACGATCATGTGCTACTGGTATTTTCGTTACCGATGGTGGTAAATTTCTTAAAACCGCAATGGATATATCTTCACCTACACCCCCTCGTTTTTCCCCGAAAGAAGGTTGCACGCCCAACCAATTATTTTCAATAAAAATAAATTTATCAAGGAAATGAAGTAATGTTTGCGAAGCCAAGTGCGCGGTTGGAGTTAAGGCGCCTGACGGATGGGTTTCCGAAAGCATAAGGCAGGTATCTATCCGCTCTAAAACGACTCTAAATATGTGCATAACAGGCTGATTATCTAGCACACCTTGACCCAGGCCGCGCTCATCGTCGTGCGTTAGACGGCGATCCTGCATTATTTCTAGTTCGCCGGAATTCAACGACGAACCGCCTAAGGGTTGTCCTGTCACCAATGTCAAGCGCAATGTATCGTCTTCGATGTAAGCTGATGATGGTATGGGATAGTAATTTGCTTGAAGTGGCAGTTTAGCCAAACGTCGGCGTTTAATCATCTAAAATTAAGTAAAATACGACATTACATGTTCTCGCGATTAAAGTATCTTGCAGTAAACCTGTAATCCGTTGAGATCGGTATAAAAAAGGTCACCACTCTTTATACGAGTCAAAAATCGCATCGCTATTTCAGTATTGTCCATGCGGCCAATATCCACTAGATTTTGTATTTCAGGTGCGCCACCTCGCAGAAGTGTCTGATGTACCACGAAAGGCAACCCAACGGTCACACTCGCTTCCAATGGACCTTCACTTACAAGAACTGTAGGAGGGCCCATATCGACCAAAGGCGTAGCTGGTCCATGTGGCATGAATAGGTAAGCGCCGGAGGTATCACCACTATACTTGTAAAATTTTAATTTTATCGGTATGTGCTGTGCATGAACGTCAATTTGTATGGATTTTAGAAGGCCGTCACCGCTAAATGCTACAGTTGGACCTCCAGCTACATGCAAGGAAATAGGACGATGCTCTCCAAATTTCACTTCATGTGGATAATTCCCTAAGCTAATGGATGTGGGGTTCGTGGTTAAAATGAGATTCGTCGCATACGATGTATGTCTGCAAGTATAAGAAGATAGAATATTGTATAATTTTACATTGTATTTAGGTTTTATTGGCATACTTAGTTTGACTTGTTTGCACTTGTATCATATATGTGGCTAAACCTAAGGGTGGGACATTAGCCTTGAACAACAATCGATACTTCGTAGTAGATGCTTGTGGTGTGATACTATTCGAAGGTATGTGTCTATGCCATGTCCAAACGGGCGTAATTTGTGCTTGCACGGGATTTCCATGGAAGTCCGTCACACTCATATATGGACTCGAAATATAGAAGTCAACCATCTCTTCACGCCATTGCGCCAAAGAATTGTGTACAACAATGTGTTTTAAGGGCAGTTCCTCGCCCAAAATAATCGTGCTACGGCTATCAGTAGGACCAGGCCAACGAGAGTCATCCAGATAAAAGTAATGAAACTTATAGTCGGGTATATAGATCTAAGAAATGATAAAACCAATTAACCATTAAATTAATGGCATTGAAGATAATTATTCATTTTATCACCAACCGATGGTTTGGTTAGCAGTCTATAAACCGCCTGCTGCATTACGAATTGACATGTCGTCACAGCATCTATCAAACGGCGTGCATAATCCTTTACCACGTGGGTCTTAGCTGTTCCTGTTATACCGTCGTGATGTTGAAACAGTGATAGTTGGCGTCGTGCATTTTGAAGCATTTCATCGAATTTCGCAGAGGAGTCCCATAATCGCCATGAGTAAAGCATTTCTGCAGCACGCACATAATGCAATAGTACACGATCCAAGCGCTTATAGTATGGACGAGATGTGTAGTAGCCTGACCAGTAGTTGTCAGAGCGGTCCGCATAAGTGAAAAAGTCCCCACTAAGCATGGGGAATTCACGCATTTTATCACGCTGTTCTTGATGCACAGCATCGAAATATTGCTGTAAAGTACCGAATTTAGCCTCAACAAAATGACGATGCTCCGAGTTAATGTGATCGAAAAGTGCTTCGTAGTTGACTCGCTGCACATCCCATTCAGTGCTTTGACTGAAACGAAAGTCATCGCCTAAGGGAATCAGAAGCGCATTGGTACGGTATAATTCGGCCTTTTTCTTCCACTGATCTACAAGCATTTCCGCACTAAAATTTTAGAAAATTATGCAGCGCAATTTAAAGTAAAATATTATAATAAAGCATTACCGCTGTGCAACATTTTGCTCCGTGATCGGTTGTGGTGGCACGCGCCATGGGCACGAAAGTCCAAACTCATGCATGCGTTTAAAGTCGAATTGACAACAAATTTTTGGATCCGGTCCACATGTATGAGGTATATCATAGGAATAGAATGGCATCATGTGTGTAAAGAGACTTGTACTGCCTGAAGTATCTGTAAAATATGAGAAAAATAATTAAATGTTAAATATAAATCTCTAAATTGATGAAAGAATACCCCAAATTTGTCGCCAGTAGAACTCTAACTGCCGTTTCAGCGCCAACTCCTTTTTCACTGCGTAATGTGTGCGCTGTATAAGAAGATTCTGAAATCCTGACTTTTTCAGAATGTAGGGTAAAGTAGGGCTGTGTCCAAAAGGATCTATGGACCATGAAGATGTTGGCGTAATGTTAAAATGTTTTTTTAACCACGTTTGGCCTTCGGTTAGTTGCAATAAAACACTCAGCCAGTGTGAATTTGCTTCATCGGGCATAACCCAACCACCGGTTACAAATTCGAGTTGTCGATTTTGCACAAGCCTAGGGAAAACACGATAAATTTAATTGTCTTACATTAAATAAAAGCATACTTTTTCATTTCTTGCTTATTATGCTCCCCGAGATCTTCATAGAAACGTGAAAAGTAAGATATTTCAGCCCAGATAAATGTCATGTCTGGGTTTTCGCGCAAATGACGCAAGGCGTTTGACAATATATGTTTGGTGTCGTGCTCGTAGTAATCATCAAATGTTTTAACCCAACCTTTGAAAATAAATATACAGTATTGGTCATATCTATAGCAGCCCCATTTCAAAGTGATGCTTGCCATTTATGTATGTTTAACTATTAATTTTTAAAATTTTCGATTAAAGTGCAATTCATTCTCTAACAAAACCCATATAAACCCAAGATTTAACCTTTGTAAAAGACTACTAAAAGAAATCAACAAATTTTCACCTAAATTTCAAACTTGTTTCTCAGAAGTGTTAGAATTTTTTTGAGTAGGCAGTTTTATAGCCCATTCAATTTTAGTCTAACAATATGCAAGTTTCAAGTGGCTAAAAATAACCGTTGGCTTTTTAGGTTTTTTTTTTGTCGCAATTGCTTCGATATAATGAATAAACACAATATATTTTTATATGCAAGAAACCCGCAACACATTCGTCGAAAAAATATTCTAAAAAATCAACAGTGATTTTTAGCCACTTGAACTTGCACACTGTTAGACTAAAATGAATGGGCTATAAAACTGTGTAAAAAAATATCTAACACTTCTGAGAAAAAAGTTTGAAATTTAAGTGAAAATTTGTTGCACTTTTTTGTAGTTTCAACAAAGTTTTAAACTTGGGTTTATATGGGTTTTGTTAAGAGAATGAACTGTATTTTAATTGAATTCCTAAAATCCAAAAAATATATTCTCAAATTAGATAATTAATTCCTAAAATAAATAAATAAACATGAGTGGGAAACAATATTACTTTGAAATGGGGGTGCTATTGTATTGGCCAATAATGTATGTAAGTAGTTCATAGCTATAGTTCATACAAAATTTTGTTATTACCTGGATCGTTGTGGGAGTGAGGCACTACAAACACTTTCAATTTGTTATGTTCGTTAAATCTAAGTGGATCATATTTAACGTTCCATCCTTGCTTCCAAACTCCGCCATCAACGTCCGCAAATGTCCACTCATTGTACATTTCCAGCATCTAATAATAAAGTAGTCACCTTAGTACATATAGATTGTTATATGTATATGTATGCATTCCATGCACCTGCACATCTGGCTGTGGCACCTGCTGAAAATCAAAACTACATTGTTCCAGCTCGGCTAGCACGGGCTTTTCTAAAATATCATGCTCCCCATTGTGTGGTTGCTGATTTATTTCTCGCCCTTGGTCCTTACTTTGTTCCCATTGACGATCCAAACGAATCTTTAAATGTCTCATCTCTTGTCCATGCCGGTGTAGCCCATCCTCTAAAGATTGCAATTTCGACACGATCGCCAAATAATTTGACTACATTGGTAACAATTACAAAAATAAATTAACCGGTCATTAAAAAGTAATTAGCACTAATATGCTTCTAAATTACCTTTCCATCTTGCGCGGGTGCCGAAAATAATATTAGTAGATAAAGCAGCAACAACACCCCAGTACAAATACCACATAAAATCAATGTATACCGTCGGCGTAAGCGAAACATATCGCTTAACTACCTTTGCTCAAAACTATCCTAGACAACAGTCCCACTTATTTATAAATATAGCAGTTCTTAATCTACATAAAAATTGAATAACATTTCCCCTAACATTTACTATTTACCACGCCGAACAAACACAACACAGCTGCAAAATAATTACATACAAGTAGCGATGGCAGCGATTAATCATTTGATTAAATTAATCGATTGTTTTTGCCTAATCGCTCGAGCACAATGAAAACGACGAGATATGGACAACAGCTGTCAAATTATTTTTCCACGAATTTTTATAAGTGCGTTTCTTTTAAAATCTCCAGTACAAAACATCCAACTGCCTAATTCCGGCGAAATGTCATCTGTTCTCTCACAAGAGAAAAATATCCAAAATAGTACGCGAACAGAAAATTTGCAGAAACTTGCAAGTTAGACGAACAGCTGATATAATTTTTGTTTACATTTAAAAGTGTAAAATTTAAAACGTAAGAAAAGTCATCACAAAGTGTTATACTGACACAGTTTATTAATTAAACAAATAACTCCTTAGATAGTAGATAGTTGGTTGGGTATGGCACTGCGACCAGTAGGTCTATTGTGCCCCTAGCTCATCACAACACATCAACCAGCCCCAGAGTGTCTATAAATTTCATAATAGACCCCGGGGACAGTGAGTGTATGTGCTCTTGGCCAGACGTGCCCTATGCTCCTCTACCTCCTGCGTGCAACGGCCTAACTCCATAAGGAGCTGTAGAGGAGTCTCCTTGGCTGCATCGCAAAAGCGACACGAGTCGCTGGACCAGATACCTAGTTTATGCAGGTGCCCTCTGAGCCTACAGTGGCCCGTCATAAAACCTGTAATAATTCTTAGTTTCTCTTTTGACAGATCCATGAGAAGCCTGTATCTTGACAGATTGTAACCTCCAAATAAGCTTTTCGGCTGACGTTGGCCCATGGTGCCAAGCCAGTGGAGCTCCCTCAGTTTGCTGTGGTCCCTTCTGAGCATTTCCTTTATGGTGTTGGGTCCTACTGCCAGAAAGGGCTCAGGTCCTATCGGGGTCGAGGAAGCGGCCGTCTGGCCAGATGATCAGCTTCCTCATTTCCTGCAATCCCCATGTGCCCTGGCACCCCTGGATATCGTTGACCTCCGCCAGAGCATTGAGCCTCTCGACACACTCCCAAACCAAGGAGTACTTGATCCCGAATGATGAGTGGGCCCTAAGTGCCGCCTGGCTATCACTTTGTATAAGTATCCTTTCGTTCCTATAGTTTCTACGAATGTTGATCTCAGCGCACATACTGATGGCGTAGACCTAGGGAAAGTTCCCAGGGGCACCGAAAGCTTCAGCCTAGGGCCGTACACGCCTGCTCCAATCCCCGCGGTCGTTTTAGAGCCGTCAGTGTACCACTGTATTGTGCTCGCCTGTATGTGACTCTCCATAATAGAGGTACACCAGGTCGCCTTGTTATAAGTGTGGGTCTTGAAATTTCTCTTGAAGACCACCTCTCCGTTAATATCGTCCCTGGGGAACAAAGCCAGGGGGAGCTGAGCTGAGCATTTGCCGAAGCCCTCCACCGCACCATAAGTCACTATTGGTTTCACTATCATGGTGTACATCCATCTGAGGATCCTCGGAGTGCACCCCCAGGATTTACCCGCTAGACGTTTGCACACCATAATCGCTCTCGTGGCCTTAGAGGTGACCGCATCAACATGGGCCCTCCACAGAATCTTGGAGTCCAGGGTAAGCCCCAGATACTTAACCTCTGCGGCGACACTGATTACGACCCCGTCCAAGGTCAAGTTCCTCATCCCCTGGAGAATTCGTTTCTTAGTGAAGGGGACTATAGCTGTCTTAGAAGGGTTGGTATTTAAACCTACATCTGCGCACCACCTTTTTGCAAGGTTAAGTCCTCTTTGGATGTCACAGAGAGTGCTTGCGAACTTCCTCTAGCGATAATCACTATGTCGTCCGCGTACCCTTGGCAACGGACGCCCTCGTTAGTAAGTATCTGTAGGAGTTCGTCCACAACTAAGCGCCACAGTAGAGGAGATAAGGATATGGAACAGTTACGTTGCGTTGACGAGTGCCGTGGAGAGACGTTATGGTAGCGAGCACAGGAGACAGATTTACCAGACGGAGCTGGAGAATCGTTGCCAAAAAGCCAATGGGTTGGCTCATTTGGCAATTGGCTCATTTGGCAATTGGAGATGCATCGGGTGAGCACCTCGAAAGAGTAAAAATCCAGAGGTTCATCAACGGAATGCGGGACGTGTATACCAAGCGAGAGACGTACGCGAATCCAAAGGCAACATTTGCTGAAACCGTCTCGTATGCTCAGACACGTGAAACAGCAGAACTCCTAAGTAAAAGACGAGACCAATGAATTGCTGAAGAAGCTAATCCAACTGCTGGGCGAGAAAAAGCATGGATCTGGCATATGTTTTAAATGTGGAAAGCCAGGCCACTTCGCCTCCGATTGCAGTGCAAGTTCCAATGGGCTCAACAATTCAACAGGACGCAAACGCAGGGCTGAAGGAGACGAATCTAACTCCAGTCAGTTGGTAAACTAAAACGAGCCAGCAGGAAGGGCCGCGTGCTGGCTCCAGAAGTTGAAGGGCCCATAATCTCCATCTCACAAATTGGCCGGAATGCGAGCAACCTCACTATTGGTGGATGTGTGAATAGGCAGGAGCGAGTGCTGACAGTGGATACTGGAGCGTCACATTCCATTATTCGACCTGATGTAACTACTTTTTATGTGAAGCCACAACCTGGAGCAAAGCTGCAGACTGCAACTGGTGAGCGAACCCAAGTGTTAGGAGAAGCACTATGCGAGGTAATAATCGACGGGTTGGCCTCGTACACGAAGTTTATTGTGGCAGACATTGTGGCTGAAGTCATCATCGGCGTTGATTTCCCACTTGGGCGAGGCATGAAGATTGACCTCCAGGGAATGATCCTAACCTATGGCGACAGGAGAGTGCCACTTAGGGTTGGTTACCTCAACCAGTGCTTCAGCAGACGATTGGTCTTAGAGGAAGTGTCGAAGATTCCACCAGAAACGGAAGTGGTTAGTTGGGCAGAGGTTGACAGTGATGGAAACGAAATGGTTTCGTCAGGAGAAGGAAGTGGTTCACCGATACAGGAAAAGCGTGACGGTTCCGCCAGCTCAGTGAAGAAGAGGTCGCAACAAGTGGTCATGGCAAGCCAGACAGTGTTTCCGGCAGGAGGAAAGCCGCTAAACCACGTTGCAATGGTGATACGCCGGTGGCCGGAAATGGAAGCGGCTGCGGAAGCAGTAGGCGCGCTTTGAAGTGTCCCGAAAAAGGTGGTCGGCAAAGGCGAGCAGTTAAGCCGGAAGCCCAGCATGAGGTTATACATGTCCGGTCAATGAGGTTGACGCCGGCGAAAGAGCGAGAGGCAGGTTTCAGCGTGAGGAACCAGATTTAGCAAGATATGCTAAAGGCAGTGCAACACGAATGCAGCAGCCTGGGTGTCAAGGACCGAGGATTCGGCATACATCTGGCAAAAAGGGTGCCCACGAGAGGAGACATGGTCTGGTCACCACCAGTGGCCGGCAGAAGCACGACCATGTGAGATGGTGCACCACCGGAGATAAGCTGGAAGCTATGTCCAGTAACGCATCGAGCCGAGAGGAGCTACAGGAAGGCGATTTGGTGTTGTTGCCCATGCCGCAGCCGAAGAAAGGCTTCACCTCCGAACAACATCGTAACTTGAAATGTCCGTATAGATTGACAAACGGCTGAAGGAGGCAGTACATCGAATCCAGACAGCTGGGAGACCGAGAACCATGATGAAAGACTAGCAACGTTTGGAGCAGCAAGTGTGTCTGATCGGGACGATCAGACTTAGGTGGAGGGCAGTGTGGCGAATACTGCGGCAACGCGAAGCGAACAACGAGAAATAGGCAAAATGTTTGAGGAACGACGTAGAATGTTCCACAAACAGAAACGGCAAGTTGAATGAACACTGAGAACAGCTAGAGATAGAGAATGAGCGATGAACTTCAGAACGTTCTAAAGTTGCCATGAGTGCGAGCGCAGGTATATAAAGGCGCCACCAGACACCGGAGTGAGTGAGTTACAAGTCAGCAAGCTACAAATAAAGTGAGCAGAGAAGTGAGTTGCGAATAAGCAAACTATAAGTTTAATTGTGTTAACAAGTTTAGTTAAGCGTTGTCATTGCATTAACAAGTATTGTAAAGTGTTTTTACTGTATTAGCGAGCGTTGTAAATTGTTTGTTGTACAATAAAGTTAATTGTACTACAATTTGGCCATCATTAGCATTTATTTAACAATCCAGCGATACGAATCGGAAGATTTGGGAAATCCGGACGAGGTGTCAAGGATATTCGGAACGGAATGTACTGTACCCCGATCGTTTTGGCAGCACTGGTAAGTAACTGACATTTCAGTTTGGCAATAAACTGACATTTCACTTCAGGGAAGCACTAAGAAGTGATTTTTCCATAATGGCCGCTGAATACGTCTAGTAAAATAAACAATTGGGAGAAAATTTTCGTTTTTGATAGAGAAAAAACTGATGCAAATATTTGTATGTGCGTTAGCTTCTAACTTGTAATAATACACCTTATTGCACTTCACTTGAAAGTATGTAGGGTAAAAAATGAGCTTGCCATAGTTCATACCCGAAAAGTGGTCAAACAAGAAGCTTGTGATACAAAATAGGTGATGCGCATACAAAGCCAGTTGTGAACGAATAAGAAATTTAGCATCGGTCATTTAAAATTTAATTCCCCAAATGATACAATATAAGAACAGTGCTCTTGGCGGTACCACCGTGAATGCCAACGCTAATACTAACACAGGTCAGTCTGCTACAGCCGCCCCCACACAAACGCTACAACAACAAGCGTCCACTGCCCCCAGCGCACAGGTAAAGGCAACTTTTGTAAATGCTACACCCACAGCGCAGGGAATTGCAACGAGTAATAGCAGTAATGTTCCATTGCAACAAATTATCAACTTACAACACCTGCCGCAGCAATTTGTTCAGGCTACGGCATCAGCACCACAGCAGGCACAAGCCATACCCACTCAAAATATGTTTCAAATTGTGCAGCCAATGCAGACGGTGACCATTGATGGACAGGAGGCCATCTTTATACCCAACTTAAATGCTGCTCAATTGGCGGCTCCCGCACAAACGATACACTTCAATGGACAGCAAGCATTTATTACACCCAATGGACAAATTGTGCGTGCACCGACTGCAGGTCCAACACCAACTGCAATGCATTTGCAGCCTGCAACACAATTTATCCACGGTTTGGGACAAGCAATGCAGTTACCGCCAGGTGTTGGAGCGTCTGAACAAACACTATTTACTATACCTGGTACGAATATTCAAGTACCTGTTGTAAATGCTACAGTACAGCAACCGCAACAACAGCAAATTTTACAACAACAACAAGGTCAACCGCAATCGTCAAACAATTCGGGGGGTACAAATCCTTCTAACAGTGGTAACTCATGTTCTTCAACTC
>NW_023458558.1:32469839-32560359 GCF_013731165.1 Rhagoletis pomonella | reverse complement strand
TTTGCCGAGTACCATTACAATACCAGGTACAAACATTCAAATACCAACGTCCGTAGCAGCATCAAATGGTTTGCTAGGAAATCTTAGTAACCTATTGGGTAATGGCACAATAAAATTGGAAAACGGCCAGACTCTCCAAAATGTGCAAATAAGACCTGCAGGAACAGCTCCCAATGCGAATTCTACAGCGACTGCAATGCCACAATTCATACAGTTTCCCCATACGCTGCAGCAACAAGCTGCCCCAGCTCTGCAACAGACTGTTGCCGTTCAAGTTCCAATTCAAACTGGTGGAGGCCAGACAATATATCAGACAGTACATGTGCCCGTGCATCAACTTAACGCAGCCGGTCTGCCTAATCTGATGCCGGCACAAGCTCTGCCAATGTCGGCTGCGTTGCCTCCCACCCAAATGCAAATTATACCACAATTCGCACAAATTGCGCAAATAGTTACGCCTAATGGCCAAATACAACAGGTTCAGCTGGCGCCATTGAATGCGATGTCATATCCACAGCTGCCGCCGAATGCAAATATCATACACATTCAACATCCTCAGCAACCTCCTACGTCGAACAATCAGCAGCAGCAAGCAGCCGCTGCTGCTGCAGCTGCTCAAGCTGCAGTCACTGCACAGCATCAGCAGCAACAACAGGTAAACTTTCCGCAAAGGAACATATTTAACAAATTATGAAAACTAGGTATTTTTTGGTTTATAACTCATAGGTCGCTCAACAACAGCAGCAGCATCAACATCAGCAACAACAACAACAACAGATATTGAACGCACTGAATGCGGCATCCGAATCTGGTATTCAGCTGCCAACGAATCAGTCCATAACAATTACCAATGCACAAGGTCAGCAGCTAACGGTGATTCCCGCACAGCAACTGCAACAACTTCGAACTGCATCGGCTCCATCTGCGCCAGGCAATACCCCCAACCTTATACAGCTTCAACAATTTCCTGGTCTTCAGGCTTTGCCGATCCAAAATATCCCAGGAATAGGACAGGTCCAAATAATTCAGGCGAATCATCTGCCACCTCAACTTCAAGGGAGCTTTCAACATGTAATTTTGCCACAACAGCTTCAGCAGCAGCATCAACTACAGCAGCAGCAGCAGCAACAGGTGCAATTGCAATCTAATCCCGGCGCGGCGCTTAATCCTGCACAAACATCTCTTCCTCAAACAGGCACAACTACGTCTACGACAACCGCAAACCTGGTGCAGCCGAAACAAGAACCCCAAAGTCCATCCCAAACACAACACACGCTTATCACAAACATAAAACAGGAGCCCCCAGATCCCAGCCAAACTCCACAACAAATTAAATGGATTGTGCCGCAGAATATGACTGTTAATCTACAGCAACTGCAATCACAGCAGCAAGCCGATCAATCACAGCAACAATCTTCCAACGAGAATGCTGCAATACCTTCTTCATTGCCCACATCCATACAAATCACCGCCGTCCCCCAGACCCATAGCTTCACTATCACACCTGCCAATCAAGCGCGCACTACCATGCTGAAGTCTCAGCCGGCAACTATGACAACACAAAATAATCCAGCCATCCCGCCAAATACAACCGTAACTTCCAGTGGCGGTGGTACACAGATCACAATAGCAACGGCACCAGCGACGCTAACTCAACAGATCCAGCAGCAGCAATCACAAATTCAGGCAATGCAATCCCAACTAAATTCAGCAAATACATCAACAACAGCTGTACCAACGACAGCAACCACATCTGTAAATGTGAATATTAACGTCAATGATGTTAGCGCCGGTAATGGCAGCGGTGCTGCCAACAGCAATATTGATAGTATCAACCCCAATACAAATGTTAATTGGGCAGGCGTCCTGGAAATAAAACCACGTCTAAAACGCGTGGCTTGCACCTGCCCAAATTGCACAGAAGGGGAGAAGCATGCTGATCGAAAGCGGCAACATATCTGTCACATACCGGGCTGCAACAAAGTGTACGGCAAAACTTCGCATCTGCGCGCTCATTTACGTTGGCATACAGGCGAGCGGCCGTTTGTCTGCTCTTGGTTATTCTGTGGAAAACGATTCACACGCTCCGATGAGTTACAGCGCCACAGACGTACTCATACTGGAGAGAAGCGTTTTCAATGTAGAGAATGTAATAAAAAATTCATGCGCAGCGATCACCTCTCCAAGCATATAAAGACGCACTTCAAGATGCGATCATCCCTTGAAGTAATGGAACTGGATATAAAATCGGAGGATAAAGGAAATGTTCAGCGGACAGTGGATAATGCAAATAGCATCCAGGATGGCAGTGCCACGTCACACATGTCAAAAACTATAACGACAGCAAATGGAATTTTGACAATTGAACTACCAAACTCTGCCGTTTCAGGCGGAGCTGCCACTCTAGCGAGCTCATCTATTAACAGCAATGTTGGTATAAATGGGCAGAACGCTATAATGCAAATGTCAGGTGCAAGCGATTTGTTAACGCAATCGGCCGATGATGACGATGAGGACTGTACCAGCGATAGCTATGGAGATGAAGAGCTTGATGATGACGACCTTGACGAAGATAATGATAGTAGCGGTGATGATGAGAAGATGACAATTACTGTTAGTGAAGTGGGGGAAAATTCTAACTAACATACGGAAGCACTGTTCATGGAACAGTTCGGATTTAATCAATTCTAATTACGGTTTCCATATTGATGTAAATAGCGTAAAGATATTGCGGCGCAGTGCCGAAGAGAAATTTTTGTTTGTGTGTTGTAGTTTATTTATAGTTTATAATTATGATATCGCACATTTTAATAATATAGATAATTAATTCAAAATTAATGTTTTTGTAGACTACATCATACAATTAATAAGCTTATTAAGGAGAATATGTTCAGTATAACAGATAACCTAAACTCGCCAAAAATTGCGAAGTTATGGGTAATTTTATCTGTTTTTTTTTTGTAAACCAATTATATGAATTGATCAAACTTTGCCTACGTTTTCCCACAATATTAAAATTTTGAAATAATTCTCTTTATTATTAAGCGTGTGATTTGATCGTTAAAATATTTAAAACGTAATGCCGGATTTCCACTAGGCATTGAAATGACAAAAAATGTATGCCATTTAAAAAAATGCCAAGTGGAAATGAACTTAATGACTATTTTTTTAATGTAATGACAAGATTATTTTTTAATGCCCGACTTTGTCATTTGTCATTTTTGCCATTTAATGCCTAGTGGAAATCCAGCATTAGATAGATGTTTGCATGTAGGTGTAAAATATATCGACTTAAATAGGTTTAAATTTTATTTGCGTTGTATTTATTTATCGCTAATAAATTTATACACATTTCTTTTGATAAGTTTGTATGTATTAAAAATAGCCGTAAAGATTTTATATAACACATATTTATGTGAATTATGTAAAGAATTTTAAATTCAAAAATATCGAGTTTATTGTAAAATACGCCAAGCAGAATTTTAAGAAATAAAATTAACTACTAACAAAATAAACTTAATCTAAAGATTAATATTATACTTTTTTTCAAACAAAGGAAACACATCTGGGATTTGTGCTAAGTATGCATACATACATGCATACATACTATATGTACATATTATGGGTGTATTTCGAGAATATAGTCTTATTTTCGAAAGTCTGCCAAATTATATTCCAACGAATTGATAAACTTCTCCTTTTTTTGAAGTCAGTTGAAAACAACAACTACACGCATCGCACGTCGGGGCTAAAGAAAAGTTATCTGCAAAAAGAAGTTCTGAAATGCATCACCACCATAGATTTTTCGAATAGCGGACAAGAAATTAATCATTAAGTGCACCCTGCAAATTTGCAACCCAGTACACGCGTTTCCTTTTTGTATATGACCGAAAGAACAAGAGAGTGAAAAAGTCGAATTTTTGAGCGGGTTCTACGCCATGGAATAATAATTACAGGTATTGTCTTCCCAGAGAGCACATATTCCGATCTGCTTTATTTGAAAAACATCATTGTTGCCCACACTAAAAGGTTTACTGCTAGGGAAAAGGGATACTTCCATACCCCATATACCACTTATGTGTACGAATTTTTTAAACCAGCCTTCTTGCAGTGAACTTATTTAATTTGCAAAAAGAGGAAAAAAAACATTTTCTTGAAAATAAATTCAAAATTTGTATGGCTCACTTCATTCCATGATTCAATAATGAAAGGTTTTGTAAGAAAAATTTTCTCTCGCTCTAATTTTATCAATGACACTCCCACCATACTCCTAAAAACAAAAACAGTGATATTTCTTTTCCAAATATCTTTGCAAGTTTTAAGAACATTTTTAAATTGTTAGTAGTGAAATTTTTACTTTTTAAATTTGAAGAAATGTTTGTTCTTCATTGGCTGGCGCCAACAAGACAAAATGGGTGAGCATCGTTGGACTACAGAAATTCAATGTAGGCTAAAGAGACGAAATTCTCTTAAATGCCGAAATATATTTGTCGATATTCGTGGAGACCTCTTGATTCTGCCAAGTCGCTGTAAAGTAAAGCATGCAATGGTTTTGGTAAATGAGCCAACGAAGGTATTTAGGTATTGTCCTCCACAACACACTCCTGGTGTCTCCGAATGAGGCTTTGACGCAATATAATATTGCCAAACCGCATCCATAGGCCCAATCGTCACACGACAGCTCGGTTTAGTCAATGGCGCGATGTATGTAATTGCACACTTAAAAGGTTTACGCACGAGGCGAATGTTGGCTGGCGACCAACTTTGTTGAAAGCGATTAGTTGAAAGTAGAATGCAAACGCCTTTTTATGGCGAATATTTTTATATTTTTTTATATTTTGATATTTTTAATCATTCAAATTTTTTTTTCGGGCAACCCGGCGAATGGTTAATATTCTGACAGTTGTATAGTCTCCCCTGAATATTAAAAGTGCGACATCAAAGAATTCGAATTACCATATTCGAAACAATCGAGCCATATCCGCGAAGGAAACGTAAGCTCCAAATTTTTTTATTTGCCGTTTTTTTTTTTGTTTAATAAATACTGCATATTTTCCACAAACAAATAGCTTCTTCATATCCATCATCTGTCAAACAAATACAACAAAAAAAAAAGCTGAAAGTGGACCATCCATTCTCGAGTTATGCGCCATCTGACGTACGCAAGTTGGGTATATACATAGAAATATTTATTTTCAATAACAATCGGGGGTTATATTCGATGTAAATAAGCTTGTTTAAATTAAATAATTAAATCAAAATCGTTTTTGTTTTAAAATACCTCCATTCACTATTATCCACACCTTTTTATGGAATTTAGCTCCCATTTTAGGAAGTGTGATTGAATTCTTCCCCTTTTTCCCCTGCTTCCATAAACCATCCCTGTGGGTGGGAGTGCCAAATTTTAGAAAAAAGCTACTTACAAAACCTTTAATAATTGAATCATGACTTCATTCCAACCTTTTTTTTCTTTTGTTTTGAAAAATTATAAAAATTTAATTTTGCGAAAACAAAAAGCAAAGCCAAATAAAAGAAAGAGAATCAACATTGAGCATCGTCAAAACAAAAATAAGGTAGCACGAATTTTGATGTGAAGCAAAACTCTCTGGGAAGACAACCTGCCTTTCCTGAGTTTCGGCAAAAAGTAAATACATGGAAACCAAAAGTGAATAGTGAACCGGTTCGGGGAAAATGAAACTCATGATAAGGCCCATGATTCAATAATACAAGGCATGATTCAATCATCATGAATACAAGGTTCGATAAACTGACAGTTATCTCTCTCGCACCGCTTCCTTAACAGTGGCACCGTGTTGCTTCTTTGCAAATTTACTTGGAAAAAGTGTAGCTTTGGTGTGAAATAGGACTACAAGCTTTGTGCAATATCAAGGCGAATTTATACAAGGTGGTGTTAACAGAACAAAAACAAAAATTACAATAATAAATTATACGCTCCTTGACAATCAGTACAAAGCCAAATTACAACAAACACATGATTTTGACAAAAGGTACAAATTCGCCGTGAAATCAGCGGATCCGATAACACCACCTTGTATAGATTCGCCTTGTGCAATATGTTTATTTGTATATGCATATGAAGCACATTTAACTGATGAAAACATTGTTTTTAAATTCGATGTTTACAAAAATCTCACGGTAGTTTTATTTTAATTCTGAGTCATTTTGCGTTTTTTATACAGTTAAATAGCACATAAATTACGTAATTCACATGGATATATTAATATTTCGCTCAATATTTCGTTTAAAATACCAGATTTAATGCCAATACATTCGAATTTATAAAAGGAATTTCAACTAATTGCCTACTTTGCGTACTTTTCTACTACCATTTTCGCAACAAGAGATTCCATTTTACCACTTTCTCGCCTTTCTCGCCTTGTTTACAACAAAACACACCATTTTAACCAAGGCGAATTTATACAAGGTGGTGTTGATGGCGAATTAAATTTTCGCCGCGGTACTACTGGATGTCAAAATGATGTGTTTGTTGTAAACATGGCGAATTCATTTTACAACAAACACATCATTTTGACATTAAGACGTACCTCGGCGAAAATCTAATTTCGCCATCAACACCACCTTGTATAAATTCACCTTGATTTTAACATTAGGAAGTACCGCGGCGAAAATCTAAATTCGCCAAATATGTTCAATAGTCAAATACCGCGATCAGCTGTTTCTGCTAGTTTTTCATTTCTTTACTATTTCTTTATTTCGCTCTCTTTAAGCGTAATTTTCTCAATTTTCCTATTTTTCTTCTTCCTGATAACTATCTGTTAGAACAGAAAAGAAACAAAGCTTTTGTATTATTGAATGATGAGTTTCTCTGTGCTTTGCCATAATACAAAATATCTGGCAGCTCCGAAGTCCGATATTCAACGACGAAAATTCACCAATGTATACAAAACAATTTTCTTTACAACACAACAACGAATGTTGATGGAATGCAAAAAAAACGTGAACAGTGTTGCCGAAACAATAAATACCTAGCGAAGATTACCATAGGACATTTTTTTTCTTCTATCGTCTTCTAAAGGCCGAAAAAAAGCAACTCTGAAGAACGAAAGTCGGATAAATGAGAACGAAGAATAACAAATCGGGAAGAATAGAAGAAAGAAGTGTGGTTATTTAGCTAAACTTAAAATTTTTCGCATAAAAAAGTAATAAACAAAGTTTTTTTCACGTTCGCGCTTAAGAGAATGTAAATAACATTTACAGAAATACAAATTGTAGAAAGTAACAAAGAACGGAATAAAATAACAAAGAGTGAAAGCAGTTCATGGAAACAAAAAGGGCGCCCCAATTTCACCTACATCAGGCTCTGTTTTTAGCTCTTTAAAGTTCGCGGAGTGGAGCGGCATTGGAACTTCAGCAAGATCAGTGGAAAATTATTAAAGTGAAAGCAGAGGAAAGCAGTTGTAAAAAAAAAGCATTTCAAGATACCTGGTACAAGCAGTGGTGGAAAACGGCAAGGGCCCACTGCGGAAATATCAATATTGGGAATAGCTGTAACATTATCAGTGGTTGCTACCAGTACTTGATCGGTGGATACGACGAGGGCACACAGCAGCAATATCATCAATATTGGCAATAACTGTAATATCATCAGTGATTGCCGTCAGGTCTTGATTGTGCGCGTTGGCTGGCGTAGAAGTACAGAAGAATTGGGTAAAAGTAAATGCAGGCAGGTTTATGTGATATTTTGTTTTCCTTCCTATTAACTTTGATTGAGTTTTGCTAACATTAGTACATTTTTAATTCTTACCTTAAATTGAGCTGTTTCGCCGTAATTTAAAATATAGTTTTCCTTCAATGCATATGGTAGCGAATAAAGGAATACAAATTTCCACTTTTTATATGGATGCCCAACATATTGAAAGTTCCACTGTGGTTGCCCTTTGTAAACTTTTGCTTACGTACATATGTAGAGGCACAGAAAATCTGGTGATTTTAAAATTATTTTATTTATTTATGTTTATGAAAAATATTAAAAGCTTTTGACATGAATTCATTTACCAACTTGAATTCAGAAGACATGATTCAAATTTTTTTTCCATTTAGTGATTAGAGAAGAGTCGCTTCTTGACAACATTACTTCATTGTTACACAAAGATACTATACTATACTGCTCTACACCTTTTCCAACAGTATTTCAGAAAAACACAAATGTATTTCGGAAAAGGCAAAATTAATTTCAGAAAGGCACAAATGTATTTCAGAAAAGCTCAAATGTATTTCAGAAAAGGGCAAATGCATTTCAGAGAAGCTCTTATGTATTTCAGAAAGACCAAAGTTGGACCAAATGTATTTCAGAAAAAGCCAAATGAAATTCAGAAAAACAATTGTATTTCGTATCAAACGTATTCTTAAAATATGTTTCTGAAATACATTTGTGCTTTACTGAAATACAATTGTGTTTTTCTGAATTTCATTAGGCTTTTTCTGAAATGGGTTTGGCCTTTTCTGAAATACGTTTGAGCTTTTTTGAAATACATTTATGTTTTTCTGAAATACTATTGGAAAAGGTGAAGATGGATGGTGCGCCTTATAGTCTACCATTGTTTTTGTTGTTATAAACGGCATACAATTTCCCCAAAGAGTTTCTGGGAATCAGCTGGGGTGACAGTCTTTGGCCAGATATGGATCTGGATCGTTCCCATTATGTAGACCCGACTGTCGTAGGTCGACCTTCTACTTAGCACGCAAGTTATGATTCGGGCTACTAATGATTAGTATGTGTTTCTCTAAAGTAGAAGGTTGATCAGAAAAACTGTCGAGAATTGTAGCATTCTTTACAAAAAGGGGGCTTAGATCACAATGTCAAGAAAGAGGTTAGATATTTAATCGTATTCTAAACTTGAATTCTAATTGGTTTCTAATGTCTAGTGTTTTTCTAATAATTTTCTAATCGAATTCTAACATAGTTCTCTGAACGGATTTTCGATTCGAGAACCACATAAGGATTCTATAGTGAAATCCAAGTTTTCTGTAATGTTGATGACTGTGTTTGCTTGAATATTCTCTTGTAAATGAATAGGTTGTTAATACTAAAAGCTCTAAAAAGCTCCAGCTCAAAACAATCTTATAAACCTCGCAGTCATTCTCTCAACAATTTACAAAAATTTCATTGTAATCGGATGAACCGTTAATTTCTTCATGATCCAATAATCGGATCTAAGCCAAATTAGTATGGGACCACACCTACGGCACCAACTTTCCGATAGAAAGAGTTATCGAAACCGGTTGGCGTGGTCAAAAGTTATGCGGTAACATACATAAACAAAAATCCAACGAATTGATAACCTTCTCCTTTTTTGAAGTTTGTTACCAATGAAGGATCTATAAGATAAGCGTTCATTTGGAGAAAGTTTTTGGGGGTTTGATCCCTGTTCTGAGCAACATCTAAATCAGAAAAATGTTGTTTTCCAATACCAGTTGCCCTTCGGCAGGCAAACCTCGAAGTGGAGTTTTGCCTTTAAAAGTCTTCTCAATAACTCAATCCGGAGGCGGAGGAAAATTGTAGGTCAAATTGGAAGAGAAGCTGCGCCAAACACTTAGCAAAAAGTGTCAGCGTCAAAATATTATTATTATTGCATTCAATCATGGCCGTATCTAAAATTTGTGTGCTGCAAAGCTATTACAAAACTTAATAAAAAACTAAGGTTTTGAAATAAAAAATTTCCAGGGTTTAAAATACACTGAAACTAATTTATTTATGTAATTGTTTTTAATTCTATTAAACCGTTTTGAATAGTCCACCGCTCTTTGTAAAGCTTAATTACGAAAGTTAGGGCTTTTCTATATTAAGGTAAACAAAGAGAATTTATTTATGGAAAATTTTCGTCCGCTTGTTTAAATCTTTTTGTTTTGCATTTGTTGCTTGTTTATTTGCTAACCACTATCACATACATAAATCATGTTAATGAAAATAATATTAATCAAAACTTTATTAATATTTTGCAGAGACGCTTATCATCAGGCGGTTATTATGAAAGGTTATCATTTTTCAACATTTACAAAAAAAAAAATTGTATCTAAAATTAGTTCTTATGCGACAAATAACTGAGAAATCCCATAATCGATCATAAACATTTTCAATGCGTAGTTATTTGTCTATTTAAGTTTATTACTACTTTCCCACCATTTTTTAAGTTGTATTTGTTTTGCATTTGCCTAAAATGTAAATTATTTTGTGTTAATACACAAACTTTAACTTCGCGTGCCTAATCGTTTTGTAATTTTTTTGTCACTCAATTTTATTCGCAATCAAATGTAAACTTTTCTGCAAAAGATACAATGCTTTATCTATTTTTAATTTTATTATTGCGCAGGAACTTTGTACAAAATGTCTCGTAATAAGGAGAAGTACGAGAGTGCAAATAGACGACAACAGATTTTCATGTCCGCAGAAGATGTGGCTGCTGGAAAAAAATCGTCTTGGACTGGTATTGAGATAACAGGTATATACGTTTATACCATGTTCTGACCGACAACGAAAACACTTTGAAAACGGGTTTTTGCTTACGTCCTTTGATTACAGTTTTTTTACACAAAAACAACACCAACATACTTTTCCTTCATTTTCTTTTCATTAGCAACCTTTTAGTTTAATTCTTATTTTACTTTGGCCAGCCAATTAACAATAAATTTGAAATAGCGTATTAAAGAAGATAAAATATGACTTTCACTTCGATAAATAATGGAAAAAAATTAGTGCAGACACCAATTGGAATGAATGGAGCGTGAGTTTTCAAGTAGTTTTCAAGTTTTAGGTCGAAAACCAGTTTTAGCAACGAAAACATGTTTTCGATGTCGGTCAGAACATGGTATTAGAAATAAGACGTGCAACTGCTCACCAATCTTTTGTTTATATAAGCTTTGAACTAAGAATTATATATTTATAATAGTGTATTACTAAAAAATATTTTTTATATTTATTATTGATGTATTTATTTAACTCTAGAACATTAGGCTATATTAACACTTATGTACATTAGACTGCATCACCCCCCATACAAAAAAAAATCGGCACTGTGTTTCCCTTGGAATTATAAAGTCTATTATATTTTAAGACATCCACCAAAATATTTCGGAAAAATATTAAGATTTACGTGAGCTGGACCGATTTGAAAATGCCTCCAAAAATGGAGTGTTTTATGAATAAAAATAGTTTCTTAAAGATCTTTTTTTGAAAAAAATCCTCTCAAATGACAAAACGAGTTAAGCTAAAAAATTTGCATAAAAATATTTAAAAAAAAAATGTGAACGGAAACGTAATAATGAGATTTTTGATGCTGTTTTTTTAAATTTTTCAAAGACTGGTATAAGAAAAACTTGAATAACTGAACCTTATTTCTTCCGATTTAGACTTGGGAGGTATCATTGGAAAGGTATTTTATTACCCTTTTTATTTCTTTGCTAATGATCTCATTCTAAGGATGAAAGAGAAGGGTAGGATGAACGAACGTCATTCAAGGTTGAATTAATATGTGTTGGTATTTGAAAAAAAACGTGGGACACGAATGACTTTTTTTGCACAGAAATAAAAATAGTGGGAAAATACCTTTCTACTGAGATCCCATAAGTCTAGATCAGAATAGTTTTGGCCCAGTTATTAAAGTTTTTCCTAAATCAATCTTTGGAAAAAGTAAAAAAAAAAATGGCATCAAAAATCTCATTATCACGATTCCGTTGAAAAGTTTTTTTAAATATTTTTATGTTTTGTCATCTGAGGGGACTTTTTTCAAAAGGTTCTTTAAGAAACTATTCTATTCCATTTTAGGAGGTATTTTCAAATCGGTCCAGCTCACGTAAATCTTAATACTTTTCCGAAATATTTTGGTGGACGTCTTAAAATAAAATAAATTTTGTAATCCCGTCGGAAAAACCGCAACTTTTTTGGTGATGCAGTCTAATGTATATGTTTTTTTGTAAAACCCATTTAATAAAATTTCTTTAAATTTTTGCAGGTTGTGTTCGCAACATCAGTCCATCATTGTGGGAATTCGAACACCTAACAGCATTGTATCTTAACGACAATCAGCTGTTACGTTTGCCTGCTGACATTGGTTTGCTATCTAATTTGCGCACGTTAGACTTATCAAGCAATAAGCTGCGCAGCTTACCAGCTGAATTGGGCGAGCTAATACAGCTGAGGTAAGTAACTTACTGTACTTACTGTTGAAAATCTTCTAAACGAGGGTGGAGTACGTGTTTAAGTAGAAAACGCATATCGACACCTGAGTGAAAGATCGACATATCTTGGCAGCCAGTTCGAAAGCGTCCTATCCCAGAAAACTTTTCAAGACTGCCCTATTTAAGAATTTGGTTGTACAATGTCCTGTCTCAGAATTCGTATCAAAAACGACCTATCTTAGCTGCCCTATCGCAGCACATTTTCAGTTGATATAGGGCGTTTTTGAACCGAATTATGAGATAGGGCGTTCTTCAACGAAATTCTGAGATAGGGCGTTCTTCAACGAAATTCTGAGATAGGGTGTTTTTCAATCAAATTCTAAAGTTGAACACTCTTGAAAATTTTTCTGAGATATGGCGTTTTCGAACTGGCTGCCGAGATAGCTCGATCTTCCACTCAGGTGTTGATATACAATTATCCAAGTGTAACGATTATTCTTGATCGAAAAATAAATGTTTAAAGTTATTCAAAATTTACGTTTTTGGAGATTTCTTGATACGCATAATAACCTTGATATTTAGAATCTTTTCAGTCTAACAGATAACTAGACTCCAAAAAATGCCGAAGATAGTGCCTTTTATTCTTAATTACGTTTTCTCACAAAATTGAAATTTTTATTATAAATAATAGAAAGTTTCAAAATAACGATAATTTTCGAACCCAATTTTTAATAACTCGCGAATATTTGGGATTATATGTGTTCCTGCATAAATATGGATTATGTATATCGCTAGTTTAGAATGAAAAGTTATAGTGAAAAAATACAAAGTTTTAGGAAGCTAAATTTTAATGTAGGAAGCATGGAAACCCTGCAAACCAAATTTCCCGAAATATTAACGAAATCTTTAGGAGTATCTCATTTCTGTAAAGTTTTTTTTACGAATCTTCAAAGAATATTATATGAAGTGGTTGACACGAACTCGTAAAGAAATTTCTGGACGGAAAAATAAAGAAAATTCTGAAAAACTTCTGCGAGAAAATACTTCACATAGCAGCGTTATTTTCATTGCTTTATATAAATTTAGAAAATTTGGCAAACAACTGGGTTCTTTAAAGCTTCTCTTCAACCCGGAATATACTGAAAAAAAGGTTTGCAGGGAAATTAGATACTCGCTGTATATATTTGTATTCAGTAAAATGCAAATTTACTATGTTCAATGAGAGCACAAAAAATTCGATACGTCCAAAAATGCAGCAAATTTTCATTTAGGTCGGTGTTATGCAGACAAACTTTTGTTTGCCAAATTAAATGGCGGCTGCTTAGTTTGCTCGGAGGTGGTTATGTCGAGTTTGGCACAGGGTTGCACGTTCATTATGGTTTTCATGGCTATTGCCAACACGAAATGAGAATTTCAGATGTACATAACGCGCATAATTTAAAATTTTTGTATATGACAACACCGAATTTGCTGCAGTTTGACCCAACAAAAGGTGCGTTCGTTTAAAATCTCCAACAGAAACCAACCAACTGCCAAATTCCGGCGAAATGTCATCTGTTCGCTCACAAGAGAGAAATATCCAAAATAGTACGCGAACAGAAAATTTGCAGAAACTTGCAAGTTAGACGAACAGCTGATATAATTTTTGTTTACATACAAAAGTGTAAAATTTAAAACGTACGAAAAGTCATCGCAAAGTGTTACACTGACACAGTTTATTGATTAAACGAATAACTACTTATTTCTTAGAAGTTTAATTAGTCGCATTTTGTAATTTTTATCTTCCATCCCATCAAATTCAATTTTGTGATTTGCGTAAATGCCAACCAGCTGTTTTTGATCAGCTGTTTTCCTGTTGGCAAATTGCTGTTGGCAAAAATTTTTCCAACAGAAACTAACAGCTTCCCCTCAAAATGAAATGTCACTTTGCTCTCTCAATTTCCCCTACTTTGCAAGTTTTTTGCGTACGCGAACGCAAAAACCTGTAAGTTTTGGTTAAACATGAACAATTAACAGCTACGCGAACGAACCTAAAATTAGTTTGCTGTGAGAGTCGCCAAACTCGCTCTCTCCGAGTTTGCTACAACAACAATTGCACGCAGTTTGCCAAACAAAATTTCTGCATAACACCAACCTTACGTACAAGAATGATAGAATACAAGATTGCACCGATCAGAGAGAGAGAGAGAGAAATGCCAAAACGTGAGCAACAATGGAAGAGGAAGAAAAAATGGTGCAAGGAAAACGTAAACAAGTTGCACAAGTGTGACGTCATGCAAACAACGATTCTGTCAAATTCGTTAAGAGAGGAATAGCGGTCCGAGATAGGCGCAACCTTTGTATTCGGACCGGTTCTGGTTCTAAAAAAAGTGGTAGAGGAAATAGGCCCTAGCGAAATAGCTTAACAAATGTTTTTATTTATTTATTTATTCATTCATTTACCCTACATCGTTATTAACTAGTATAATTAACCTACGTATAAATACATAAGTGAAAGGTAAAAATTTAATTAAAATGCCTTAAATTTGTACGAAAGACTAATAACGAACCCCTAAAAAGTAAATGTCTGCACAGCGACTATAGTCTGTATTAGCTATTCGATTCCTTGTTCCGTAGCACATAAGTTTTTGAAGTTTTTATTGTACCTAACAACCTTTTAGATATCAAGTCCGGTTTATTACAAACTAGCCCAATTTGTTCCAGGATTTCCGGGGAATCGATTTCGCCGTTAATGATATTATAAAAGAGGACTAAACAGCGTATAGACTTCTTCAATGCTCATACTAGCTCTCCTTCGCTGCAAAAGATATGAGATGTGCTTGCATAGTTTATATTGTATTTTTCCAGTTTACTAATTTGTGTGTTTACAAAAAACTGCATAATTTATTAATTACCTAGTTCTCGGGAATTTGAAATCTTTATTTTAAATTAAAGTTTAATTCTTTCACTACACTTGTATGTTAAAGTTTTTAAACTCGGGTCACGCGTTTGGACACATATACCCAACATCATTGTACAAATAACTAAACCGTTCCGTATTTCTTAAACTTCCATAAAGTTTATTAATGAGGAAAATAGCTTTTCCTGCAAATGCTGTAAAACCTACAAACCGTGAAGCATCAGGAACGCAACTTCTATTCATAAAATTCACATATGTACATACCTTTCATCTTCAAACTCCAAGGGATCCGACGAATCTCGCAATTCCCTCCTTGCTTTAGCTAACTCTACTAATCTATTAGCTTACACATCATATTCCTCATCACTAAACCATATTTCAACTGTATCCATTTTTTAAATTTTATTATTATTATTTTAAAAATTATGTAAATGAAACACTAAAGAAACAAATGTAAACAAACAAACAGCTGTTTACAATTCAATCAACCATTCACAATAGTACAAATTTTTATTGATCAAGTTACACAATAGCAAAATAAAAGATGATCGACTCGATCGACAAATTTCTATTCTACTGCCAGTCGACACTCGCCTCTTATTTCACGAAAAAAAAACAAGGAAATCATTGAAAATCATTTAGCAATAAACATTGTTTTTCCCATAAAATACTGGGTGGCATTCCAGAAATATTTCTGTAGCCCATTCAATTGTAGTCTAAGAAAGTGCAGGTCTCAAGTCGTTAAAAATTACCGTTGATTTTTTAGATTTTTTTTTGTTTAGGGTGTCGCGGAACACCCCCAGCCATATGAAAGAATAGGAGTATTCTCCAAATCTTGCAAAGCCATTTCACGTAGCACGGATTGCATGGATTGCATAACTTCCAAACACACAACAACAAAATACATGGGAAACAACATTTCCTATCGCTGAAAAATATGCAACGTCGAAATCCGTGTACATATTTAGCAAAATAGCATAGCAAGATAAATGCGACCCTGTGCTAGTTGTTTTGTTGTTGGAATTGCTACATATTTCTCTCATTCCTCTCATCTCGCTCATTTAATTTTTTTTTTTGCTGTCTCTTGTTATTGTATTTGATACATAATTTCGCTGCTTCCACTTTGCAATGGGGTGCTCTCGTCCTCTTCGAAATTTGGAATAGTATTTTTGCATTTCATTCAATCCGTGCATCGTGCAAGACTCGAGAATCCCCCTAATATTTAAGTACGCATTTTTCATGTTAAGGTTCAATTAATACAAAGTAATGTATCCATTTAAAAATATGATTTTTTCGAGATTGGCGCTCCTGAGGAATAAAACTAGCAAAACATTTAATCCAAAGAAAAAAAATTTTAAGGTCAACTCAAAACTTCATAATACGCACATAAACCGAATTTAAAGTCGATAGCAAAGAAGTAATTTTTAAGCAAAAAAAACCGACTTCAAATCTCATATAAAAATTTAGGAGTTCCGTTAATTTTTTCATGAATCCAATGATCGGATCTAAACCAGATTAGTATGGGACCACCTCTGAGACACTACCTTTCCGATGCAAAGAGAATTTTTGAAATCGGTTGACGTGGTCCATACATAAAAAAAGAAAAAAAAGAAGAAAAGAATAAAAAAAATATATTCCGACGAATTCATAACCTCCTCCTTTTCTTGAAGTCGGTTAAAAAAAAAACGAAGTTGATGTAAGTCGGCCAGATCGCTTATATGGCGGCTATATGATATAGTGCCTTGAACCGAACAAAATTTGGTAGGTCAACTAGAACGTAAGCGTAAAAAGACGTAAGCGACATTTTTTTTAATTTTCTCTTACGGCTCGTTATCTAAAACGAATTGCGGGCCGCACAAATTAATGTTTTGTCCATAGCGCAATGGGTACTTCGGGGCCGTTTTCGCTTCTTTTGAAATAGTTTTGCAGTTGTTTGGACTTTTTTTTTATTGGTTTTTCTGAGATCATTTTTCGGTGCTTTTGAACCAGTATTTCGCGTCATTTTAAAATCGAGTTTCGGTTTCGTTAGACCCGTTTTTCGGTTCTTGTAGAACCGGTTATTCGCCTCCGGTTCCTCTGTTCTGTGCAACACTAATATTTACATACTACAATAGAAACTCGTCCATTGTACATACTAAATATATACACACATATCTGTGGCATTTTATTAAAACAACTTAAGTGACTTCAAAAGGATTTTATTTATTTTATTTTATTTATTTATTTTTTACAGTCTGTTAGACTTATATTGCAACAAAGATTTAACATTCTTATAATTAGATTTTAGATTTAAAATGTAAATATTAAATATTAAATACAAAATACAAAAGATTGACTTTGAATTAAAAAATTATAAGTTCCCCTAGAGACATTTTCTATTTTTATTAAGCTTCTATTAAAATGGCATCTTAAACTACACCTATGGCTAGTAAATCCTTAAAATATTGCTTGGGACCCCAATGAAATATTGCTTTAAAGGAAAAATGGCCTACCTTGAGATAAGTTGTTTTAATAAAATGTATGTTTATGTACATATGTCTCTTTTTGTGCTAAGCTAAATTACACACATATTTCATAACCTTTTTTCAGAGAACTTCTGTTGAACAACAATTACTTGCGAGTTCTACCCTATGAAATCGGCAAACTTTTTCACTTGCACGTTTTAGGATTAATGGGAAATCCATTGCAAAAAGAATTTCTATCCATCTATAACGAACCAAACGGCACTCAAAAACTTTTAACATACATGCTGGACAATTTATCAGGTAAGTGTTTAAATGTAAGACCACAACCAGAGTGCCGATCTCATAAGCAAGTTAAAACGAATTGAAAAAAATATATACATACATACATTTTTAAGAAATTGTATAAATTAATAACGACTCACAGCGGTCAGTTTTGGCCAAAACCCCATAACTCGTATGTATTGCAATGAAAGAAGTGCATAGATTGATTTTTGTCTATATTTTTTTTTGCGATATTGCTTTGCTCCGGGCTTGAACCCAGACCCTGCGGATTGGAAGCGTGTACAGCCTACCACTACAACACAGCGACCGCTATTGGTAATATGTGAAATTTGTGACTTAAATAAACTCTATTAGAGTCGTTCAGAAATATGGCCCTTTGAGCTTTTAAGTGGCTTATAGCCTTATGCTGAATTTCCACTAGGCATTAAATCACAAATTTTTTAATGACAATGTAGAGTATTAAAAAATACCATTATATTCGCAAAATTGTCATTATATCTGTTTCCATGTGGCATTTTTTAATAGCATAAATTCTTTGTCATTTTAATGCCTAGAGGAAGTTCGGCATTAGCATCTTCTCCCTCCTGCAGTCATAATTTTTGGTTGTCAAAAATCGTAAATTTATTAAAATTTCTAATTCTCATTTTGAAGGACACGATAAATAAAAAAATTCAAATTAATTTCAAATGGCAACATCAAATGAAATTGGTAGTTAATCCAACAGTTAAAAATATAAATATTCTGAAAATCTTTAAAGCAAGTATTAAAATGGTGCAAATGGACGTGTTGTCTACCACTTAACGTCCAAATTTTATTGATAGCAACAAAAAAATGTTTCTCAGCATGAGAATTTCGAAAACCCAACATATATTAAGACCAAAAGTATACATATAACACATATAATGGTATTTCAAAAAACTCTAGAAATGCTTAATTCACCTAAACGCTCACCTACCTATTGTCACTTTGTCAAATTGAGATCTAAGGTGTTTGTTTTTTCTATTCAAGGGGCCAAAATATACATATCGTTTCCTTAATATAGAAAGGCCCTAACTCATTTTCTTTCAAAATCCTGCTTTGCACAAGAGTGAGTAAAAATAATTGCTGCATTATTAATTTAGTTTCAGTGTTTAATGAAAACCAGGGCTTTGATAAAATTCGCAACTGTGGATCTTCGGTTTTTATAAAGCTTTATAAGTGCTCTGTAAAATACAAAAATGTTAGGTAGGACCTTTCTATACAGAGGCAACGATATGTAGATACTAGTTTGTGATTTCTTCCTTAGCCACACCACACTTTTCTTTTGGCTTTATAAAAAAAAAGGTTTCTAATTTTTAAAGAAATAATTAGTATGTATTGCAAAAACATCTGAAACTTACAGCAAGTTTTTTAATCTTTTACTTCGGATATTGTGTCATTAGAGGGGTAAAAACTACAATAAAACTGTACCAATCGTTAATGAAGAAGTCTAAAGAAAATTTGATAAATCGCTTCGATTCTGGCAAACGAAATATGATACTGGAGATGACACAACGCCGAAATCAGTTCTCCTCCAAGCTAAACTTCCCTACTCACGACTTGTACTACATAGATTACATGAACTTTTTTGCTTTTGTAATATGTACCGGATTATTATTCCCTTACCAGGATCTGAGTTTCAATAAACACTCAGCGCTATATAAATTTTATTAATTTGGCAAACGATGAAGGAGGAAGAGTCGCAATTTACGGTTACATATCGTCCTAAGCATTCAGAGCTTAAAAAAAAACCGAAATGAAAACGAAACCATTGGTCTCAGCACACTAGTACTTTTTTGATACCCTCATGTTCGTGCATTATTGCTATTGTTTTTTTTTTTTTTTTGTATCATTACTGTCGCATTTGTTGCAAATTGTAACATTATTTCATGATCACTTTTCTTTAATGTTCAGCATAAGATCCCACTGGGAAAATAGGTAAGCACCTTGCGAGGTAAGCCATGTTTTCTTTCAGTTTTTAGTACCAAAATTGTCATCATGGCCAATGTCATCTACTAGTAAAGGGCAAAATGAACACCTCCGAAGACACATTACGTTGTCAGTTGCAAAATAACGTGCAGCCGAAGTTATTTCCAAGCACCGAACTACTCCGAGCGACTGCTCTGCATTACACGTAACTTACTTTGTAAAGCGGCTCAGAAGTATGTCTGATACCAAATGTACATTCTAAATTCCTACTTACATAAGGCGGCCATGCCTTTGTAAAAGTAAGGGACGTTCGGAAGGGAAATGGTAATGACTGCCAGGTGAAGAGTAAGTTGCTAATAAGGTATTATTACGTGCTCCTAATTCCCACTGGGATTTATTGTAAATACATATGTATGTATGTATGTGCACACATACATATAGTGCATATACTGTCTGCATTCACTATGACCGTTGTGGTTACAAACTAGCCACCATGTCCAGCCATTAGCGTAGAAAGGTGCCATCTCCCGAAGCCGGTTGGAAAATGTTCACACATACACACATATAAAAATATGCTGTGACGCACTTGTCGCTGGATTGGGCGGTCAGTAACCATTTGTTAACTGCGGTGCGGGCATGTTTTACTTTTGCTTTGCTTCGTATCGCACTTTTGGTCATTCATTTTTTGTGTCTGCTATGTTAGCCTGACTGATTGCGTAGGAACAGCGAAAAGAGAAAGTTTCCTTGCGAAACATTTCAATCACTGTTAGAGTGCCGCAAGCTGCTGTAACACGACACAAACTTGTCTACGTTCGAAGGCGTGCGTACATACTTACATTTGCATATGTATGTAGACAATATCTGGTGGTTAGATTAATTAGTTTTGTTGAAGTTAAAGCCGTTTTCATCCCATAAAACGGTTTATTACTGAAAGCCGGCAGGATGCAACTTCAAATAAGTAAAGTAATTAAATAAGCATTGTCTTTTTTTCATACAGAAATCCAGCAACGACAACTTTTATAGTATTGGCTGTAATATCCAAGCGACATTTATTGCTCTTCCTAAATCAAATGACCTTTGCAAAAAGGATTTAAGGATTTAAAGAACAAAAGAACATAGAAAATGTTTACCCTTGCCTTCAAATTTTGTGTTTAAAGTTCGAAGAGTTCTAATTTAAATTTTGACGGGATAGATTGCTTTCCCAATCAGATGCTCTGACATCCGTAAAATGCTAAGATTTCAACGCAGCGACAAGAAATAACCTGCAGTGAAAACCCAAACTAGTTAGAAAAAATACTAGTTCATTAACTAGTATGTGCCTACCAGTTTGAAAATTTCGAAGAACTCAAGCGTTCAGCGACATCTGCCTTTGAATTGGCAAAGCCTTAAATAAAACGCAATTAATTGCTTTTCTTAAAAATGTCGGCTGAGGCGTCACGTGAAGACTATTGGTTATGGTTCTGAGATCGTAGGTTTGAGGGCGCTTGGAGGTGGTAAATATTTTTAAAGTCAAATCAATGTAAGTAAAAATAATTATTTAAATTTAAATATATAAATAACTAATTTGAAAATCTAGTTGCATTACTTAAAAAAACAAACATATGGGAAGAAATGCTTGTGCCATAAAAAAAAAAGAAATTAAAAAAATATGTATATATAGGAATTACAATAAAAATCTTAAATTAAAAATATAAATAAATAAACAAATTAAAAATAATATTCAACAATTTTTATTGAGCTCGAAGCCGTTTTTTAATGAAAATTTATTGTAGAAATACAACAATCATTTGAAAAAATGGTAGAAGTGATACCTATTTCGGAAATCACTACATTTCCTCATCAGACTTTTCTCAGTAGGCTTCGAAATAAAAAAAAATTTTCTGGGCTTGAACCTGGGACCTTAGGCATACCACGCGAGTGCTTTGCTCTATCGGCCATTGCGACTGTTGGAGCGCACGCATCATCACGGGGGGTGAATTGGCAAACTATCTCATCAACTGTTATGTTGGTACTAGTATTTCTATTAGTAGATGCTGATGCATAGCTTGGTAATTGACATCTCGTCGGACATCGCAATGTTAAAAATATCCGTTGCTAACATTAAAAAATGATAGAACGCGAACTAGTTGGACTGAAACGCAAACTGGTAGAATTCTAATTCATAACTAGCAGCTTTCCCTGCAGGGTAGTAACTATTTTTATTTCGCAGTTTTATAACAGAGGTTTATAGTCAAGGATCCAAAATATATCCCTATAAAAGAATATTGCCCGAATAATTCAAAAGAATATAAATTATTGTACATGCTTTCTATTTGTATGTCTACTAGTTTTATTTTAAGATTAGTCCATAAAAGCATTATATCGAAAGAAATAAATGCATCTAATGGAAGCGCAGAAAAAAAGGCTATGTTCTATTTGACGTAGTCAAAAATCCTGCCAACTGATAGATCGGTTATATAGCTTGAGAAGATGTTTAAAGAGAATTTTATCAAAGTTGATAAATCTGAATTTTGTCCGGTTTCATTATACAAATACTCCTGTGTGCAACGCGAAACTTTTGATAACTGCGACGAATATTATTTCCCACTGATTCACAAACTTTTCTGCCTTCAGCGGTTAAAACATGGATGCGGTGTACCAGGCTGACAGACAATTTTTTGGTATGAAGTTTTATAGTTCATTCAATTTCAGTACTAAAAGTGAACGCTTGAAGTGCCTCAAACTTCGCGCTGCTTTTTGAGAATTTTGTTTTGGTTGGAGGCGTTTCGTATTTTCATTCGTTTCATTTGTATTTTTATATCGAAGAAGATGCACAACTTCGAACTTGCACCTTATTATACTGGAATTTAAAAAAATGCATGCCCAAAACTTTTCTAAAAGATCTGATTAAAAAATTTAAATTTTTGAAAGCAAATTTTTGAAATTGGTTGAATTTTCGCGAATTTCGATTTATGTGAATATGCTTTATAAAATACTTTATCCTTATTTGACAATTTAACCCCTTTTTTTGACATTGAAAACAATTGTGTTAAATAAATCTCAGTTCTATTTAATTAACTTGGCAAATTTTTTAATTTCCTTTTGAATGCAGAAGAGTTTGATGCATTTCTGCGTCAAACAGAAAATTTTCAAAAAGATTTCGCCTACTTTTTTTGGCGGTTAGGGCTCGATATGTAAATAAACAAATTTAAAAAAAGTTTTTTTATTGGGAGCGGGAGTAGTGACGGCAAAAAAAAATCTAATAATCGATTAATCGGTTTATTGATTAATCGAAAGGATTCAATTAATAATTCCAATTAATCGTAAGAAATTAACCGATTAATCGGTCGTTTCGATTAAAATCGAAAATTAATACAAACCATTTATAAGTTATAAAACTGACTTACATCTGTGCAAAAATTATAGCGCACCACGAGATTTTTTTTGTTATTTAATTTTAGTTATTTTTTTAAATATAGCTTATTCTTTTGCAAAAAAACGTATAAATATAAATATGTTAAACTTTGTGCAATATTAAAAAAAAAATTAACAAAAAATTCGAACTTTTTAATTAGATTTATTAGAAAGATTTTTAGTATGCAGTTTTGTAGCCCATTAAATTTCTGTATAAAAAATTGCAAGACTGAAGTATCTGGCACTTACCATTGATTTTTATTTATCATTTTTTTTTGTAACGGTGTTGCTTATTTTCTTCCATATAAAAACGAAGATTTTTATCATTTTTTTTTTGTAACTGTGTTGCTTATTTTCTTCCATATAAAAACGAAGAAAATACGGTATCACCGAATTTGGAAAATATAATGAAAATATATGCATACATGCGTTGTGATTTTTTAGTAGCTACTTAGGTTAAACTCGTGTTGTGGTTTTTTGCAAAAATATCGTTTAAAAGTTTGCAGAATACGAGAATGTAAAAGACCTCCCAACTAGTAACATATGTATGTACTGAATGGAGTGAGACTTTTGTTGTTGCTAATATTATTGAGTGATAAGAGTTCCAATTTTCGTTACGTAATTTTTATTCATACGTTGTTGTGTGATGTAGTCAATTTCCGATGGTTTATTTTCGATTATTTTGAAAATTAATCGGTTTATCACTCGATTAATTGAAAGGAAAATTTCGATACAATTAAATCGTTAACCGAATGAAAATAACCGATTATAATCGGTTATTCGATTAATCATGCCATCACTAAGCGGGAGTGGAGCAAGAGCGGAGGTCGGAGCGAAATAAAATACCGGAACGGAGCTAAGAAAAATATTTTCTCTATAAAACTGGTCTTATTGGTTTTCAAGATATTCTTCATGCATACGCTCAAACCAATTGTTGAAACTTTTTTGCCGCAATGAAGACGGTACGTCAGCAACATGGTTTTTGAACGCGTTAACAGCTTCCGCGAAGTTTATCCTTGATGTACGGGAACAACCAAAACCGTTCGATGTTAAATCAGGACCAATTCGATGTTTTGGAGTACATTCGGTATATTAATTATGCCCATGAAAACCCGGATTTCAGATTTTGTCTGAGTCTGGGCTTTCTTCTGACTGGACATGGGCCATTCCACGAGTTTTTGCATAAACGGAATCTTCACGATTCAGAGTGTAGCGCATGAAGTGAACAGAGCGAGGATGCCACCAAACGTTGTTTGTGAATGCCTGATGTACTCTGGCATTAGGGATTTATCTGGGATGGGTATTTTATGGACAGATGGACGGTTTATTTTTGACGAGTTGCATTGCAACCGGACGCCAGCCCCAAAGTACGGCTGAGGTTTAGATACACCTCGAACCCAACCAAGGTGGTTAGTGTGTTGATTCCGCACTTCCGATTCTGGGCGTTAAAATGCATCAGACGTTGTCCCTAGGAGACGTTGTACTTCTGCCATTAAAAAACTTCTGATAAAAGCCATTTGCCGGTCGAAGTCAGGGTAAAACTTTAAATCGTTCCATTTGTGTTATATCATCAAGACGCATACCAAAAATTGGAAGAGAAGCTCGGCCGAACATTTGACGAAAATGGGAACGCCAAATATTTGTGTGGCTACATATACTGGGTGACATAGACGACCCAAGTCCATCCCTTCGGAAATGGAGGGAAACATTTTTATTGAAAAATGCAAAAATATGAATTACCAAGTCGGAGATGCTTTGCTTTTATGGTCGTATTACCGACTTCGGGTTTCGAAGTCCTATCTGTCTAGACTATTTTATCGATCACAGGCAACAAGCTTTATGTACCCTTGGAATCAGCCAGCGTCTCTACATGATAAGGTTCCCACTTGTCAATGTTGGTTGTTCCCATGGCCTATGGAATTCTCGCTTCTTCATTGTTTACATTTTTGATATCTATATTCTTCCGATCTTTTACTATGACAGCAAAAGTTCGAGTCCAGAATCAATGCTATCATCCCGGTACGGTCGGTACGGCGGACTTTGTGCGTGGAATTAGGGAGGTGTGCGTTGGTGAAGTCCATATTCTTACCGTAGGTCATCAACCTGGTCGTGTGTCCATCGAATATTCGCTAGGTGGTGATCTCACCACAGGAGAGCTCTTTCACTTTTTGAAAGGAACTAGCCTTTGAACTACCATCGTATTAATGTTGGTGAATGCGCTTGCACCCGTTGTGTGTCTGCGTTCTGAGCTTTGTTTTTTTGAAGGTTCCTCCATACCTGTATTAAGTCGTGGCTTTCGCTTCCGTCGGCCTACTTTGAGAGGCGCTTTTCGTTTTCTATCCATAATTGTTCTCTGAAGTACGCCTGGTATTTAAAGCGTCCCGTTCACCTAGAACTTTTCATGTATGAGAAGTGTTGTCGCAAGGTTGATTAATTTCAGTACAAGGTTTTAGCTTAGTCGGCATGGGTTGTCATGATTCTAGGTCAATAAAACTTCATTTATATATAATTTAGAACAAAAATGCCAAAACTAAGAGAGTACGCATATTGAATTTGGCAAACAAAAATTTTGGAGCACCTTAATATGTAAATCTAACAGCGACAAGGCCTGCAACGCATGACGAGTATCATGTAAGAACCTTCAGCAATGACTGCAAACAAATCTGATCAATGTAGCTTATGGTACATTGCTCTAAGCACTTGCGCATATATGCGCATCCATACATACATATATACATACATATCTACACAACATCCGTCGTGCGTGCTCCACTTTGCCAGTGACGCAGTGAAGAGAGGTGCAATGACGCGTTTGTAACAAGAACTACTCCACTAATACAGACATACTTACATAATTAGTCGTATTATTCCACACTCGTGAATTATTAATTTCGAGACAAGACTGGTACGAGTATTAAAACCCATTGTACATGACCTCGACATGAAAAGCTTCTGATGGACTTTAGCATAATGCTGAAGAGATTACCATGGCAAGCATACAAGTATTGCGCTTATTAAGTACGCGTATGTAGTTGAATAGCCGTGGGTTGAAGTTTAGCTTTAGAAAAGAAGTCAATGGCCATGACAAGGTACGAGCCGACTATCTTAAGCTCTGAGCGCGCTGAGCAAAGTGAGTAATATAGAGGGAACGCAACAGTGAATAGTTTACATTCCATGCACTATATTGAGTGGGGAAATAAGTAAATATACATGTGTGTGAGCAACTCTCACAAAGCTTTGCATTGAAGCGTTCTTCCATGCCAGCTCTCTCAACATTTACAGCTGGCAAGAAAAGCTTTGTGCCATCGATGGCTTAACAATCGCATCGAGTCAGTGTTTGGTTTTACTGGCTCGCCATATTTTCTATTTGTTGCTACTTGTTGTTGGCTTTGCCGCTTCGAGTTGCGCCACAATTTGGTAATACTTGTACAAACCGAAAAAGCGGTGGTACGTAGCAACGGTAGCGGCAACAACCGGCCATGGCTTGTCGCAACATTGACTCGAAGCTAGTGGCTTAGTCTTCGATGAGTTGGGCTCGAAAGCGGTTGTCGTATACGGATCAATTTGTATTTGGTACGCTGTGCACGAATATACGAGATTTTCGTGAGTTCGTTGTATGCGTCGAAGTAAGAGAGGAATTTGTGAAATGTTCAATGGAAATTGACAAGAAAACGCAAGCAGAAATCGATTTTTTACTCAATTGTGTTTTTGGGGAAACTTCGCTTTCATAAAATTATTTACCTGCCCGTGAATCAGTGCATTTCAATTGGTGATTAATGTGTGCACTTTAGCATTCACTGTTGCGACTGCGCAGTGTTGATGCCGTAATTGTGGCAGTGCTGACTGTTGTGAATGATTTTGGCTTTTGGCATCACTCGTTATTCTAAATAAAGCTGCGGTAATTATGCTGGCCAAAGAAAATTAAACAAAAAAAAAAAAAAACAATGAAATACAAAAATAACTAAAGCAGAAAATCGCCTCCAATTAAAGTAGCAACGCTCATTGTTGCTGTGACTTTGTGCGTATCGCGCTATATTCGTTAGTTACGATTTCGGCTAATTAAAATTTGTTGGCCAGTGGACTCAATCGGTGGACCTTGAAACGTACACGCACTAAAGACATGAAACAAATTGTACCGCCCTTGATGCTATCTTGAAACCCTAAAACGTAGAAACAACGAATTTTCGCAAAAAAAAAAAAACAAAAACAAATCGGTTTTCGCATGTAATGTCCTTGTTAATTAAATACGCGTTGAAAAAGTTTGATAATTCATTTAGTAATCCCTTGAAGCATATGTTCTAGATACCTGAAAGATTATGCGACCCAATGTCAGTAGCGGCTGTTGTACGCTAGAAAACGCTGCAAATGCTGCCAGTGTAAGGAATTTGCAAGTATATCCTTTGCCTCCTGGAGCTAATTTACATTCGAATCCGCATTCACATCATCATCAGCAGGCGCAACAGCAACAAAACCACATCCATCGTATTCATTCACAACAGCATTTTTCCCTACAACAACAATTCAAGCCTCAAGCGCCTACCGCGTGGTTTCCACCACAAAGTCTTTATAATGCCGTGCCACATCCGTCAAACGCGAGCAAAGCAGCTGCCAATGGTCGTCATCAAGGAATACCTTTTGTGGCACCACAGCCGCCAGCTTTGATACAAAGCCATGGCCAGCAACTAATCCCAGCAGCGCCACAGTCCCATTCGCACCAACAACACCAGTATCAACAGTACCACTGCAGTCTACAACAGCAAAAACATCAATCTACGCATTTTCCCCAAAAACCCCAATGCGTTTTGCAGTCCACTTCCACCGTTAGTGGCGCTCATCCTTTTAGTGGTTACCTGCCTGCAAATACACCTCACACCCGACCAACGCCAGATCAATTAAGCGTTGGCGCGTCGTCAGCGGGACCACCGCATTCAGCCAGCTTTACCAAGCTAGCATCAACATCGGTGGTTAACCAACAACGCGTCAATGAATGCGCTGGCATACCACTCATCTCAAATTCCACCACACATCTCGCAGCTAACCAGCGACAACGCGTTCAACGCAAGCTGTCTCGCTCGCCTGGACCCCATCAAAAGCTATCAGCTGTTGGTGGCATCGATCCCACCTATAAACCACAGCATCCCTGTGTCGGTCTTTATATGGCGCGTAGCGCAAACGCTGCCAGTTGCTCGCATATTTCCCAACTAGCTGCACATGCTCAAGGTGCACCCTTACTACTGAATAAGCAGTATCAGCAACAACAACAATGTGCTGCTCCAAAATGGCCAATGACGCACAGCACTTCTAATACCTTCCAGTCCGCAGCGTCTTCACACTGTTCACTAAATGCCCAGATGGCCTCGGTCGGAACAGCGGTTAAGTCAAACACTGAGAAAGCTTCTCGTGCTACATTGCGTTACCAACACTCAGCTCCAGCCGCTCTAAGTACTCGCGGAAAAGAGAGTACAACACAGACGACACAAGTGAGCACGGCATCCTCAGAGGCAATTAAACACAGTACCGAGGCTGGAGACACTGCATTACCACGCATAATTAAACCACGAAAACGACGTAAAAAGGATCGTAAGCCCACAACTAACGCCGTTTTACTGAAACTGGATGCAGCCGCTGCTTCTGGTGCAACTTCGGAAATTGCCAGGGACTGCTCGCAAGAAATGCCGGCATTGAATATGCAGCAATCTCAACTGATGTTAAGACAGCCACAAGAATTGCAACGCCTGCAACATAAATCGTACTTGTATCCGCACCAGGACTCTAACGAAAATCTATATAAATTTATAAACTTTTACCTTGGTACTCAGCAGCCAATGGATAATGCTGACAGCACACACGTTTTTAACTCAAATCTACCACTGTTGGACTACAAACCCAGAGGTATACTACCATCGCCGTGCTTGAAGTCCCCAGGCTGTGTGAGTGGAATCAGACATAAACAGTGCGATGCGTCACGAGATGAGCACAGTATTTGTGTTTGTCGGCACTGTGATCCGCTACGTTCAATTTGGGATTACCCTCTGAGGCGCTCGCTCTCTGACTCATCGGCCGCCTCGATACGTACACATTCCTCCTCGTCATCTTCATCGTCGTCTTCATCACAAGCTTCCTCCACTGAGACCGCATCATCCTCCTGTTCGTCGGCGCCGCTGACAGATGGCGCTCTTTCACCTTCAACCGCACTTTCTCGTGCTCATCGTGTGGGCGTTATTGGCTCTAATCGTAATTGTCTGGATAGCAATAGAGATGTGGCTAAACACACCGAAAAGGGTTGCGAAATATTTGGTGGAAGAACTACAACGAATGGTTGCCTTAGCGACTCAAATGACTCGGGTTATGGTGACATACTTAGTGGCATCAACATTGCCGACGATTTCTTCAGCCAGAGCACATACAATATGTCCACTGCGTTAACGTCACTTTTAGCTACAACCCACGAACCAGTACTGGATGTGCGACAATCTGCGGCTGATCAATCAATGAAAACTGCGCAAATGTATGGCTGTGGGACCGAAACGTTGCTGCCCTTGTTACCAGCAACCGCAGATGCATTGTTGACTGAGAGCATCAACGAGATTTCGCGCAAACTCATTGAAACTTGTGGTAGCGAGCTGTCGAACGAATTTACAGGAGCAGCAACACGCTCACAAAGCGCCTATTCACGTTGCAGCAGTGATTTCTCCGCAGATAGTGGCATCGATAGCGCCGCCATCGTAAATTGTGACGAGTTGGTGTTTAAGTTTGACAATTTAAATTTTATGATTGATGTTGCGAAAGATACAGCTAGCGACAACAACAACAACAACTACTTAGGCACAAACAACAGCGAATTGGCTGCTACAGCAGGGAACTCGTTCTCCGAGTTGCTTAAGTTACCTATAACAGCAACTGGACCAGAAACGGCAGAATGCATAAATAAAAGGAATTTTTTCAACGATGCAACAAACCTAAATCTACTTTTCGATTTGAATAATAATGAAAATAGTATTTTTGAATTTGAACCCGAAAACGAACGCGAATCTGAACGCGAACGCGAACGGCTGCGAAAAGCATTACACGAAAAACAACAACAACACGATCAACAATTCATAAATAATTGTTTCGATTTAGTGTGGCCAACAACATTTGAGAACTGCATGCGCAAGACAGTTACCAAAATTTTAGATATGGATGTGGAAAAGCAGTTGGCTGCACTACCACATCCAGAAATTGCATAGATGAAGACAAACGTGAGGCAGGCAATATAGTGCTGCATAGCGAAGGATCAGCTGGAGCTCTGTAAGAGTTTGAGTAAGACGGAGGCTCAGAAGTAGTCCTTCATATTTGTATGCCTTAAAATAAATCTTTGGTTGCCTCTGAACTACATAAGTACCCATTATGCAACCGAAAACATTTGCTCCCTCGTTTGCCGCTTCAGCTCAGTCAGCTTTGTTCGATCCGTGCACGCCGGCAACAGCAAAAAAAGGTTACGCAATGAGATTATTAAGACAGTGAAAACGAGCGTAATGTCTTAAGGGTTAGCCAACAGCCAGCAGCAAGAAATACCAAAAAACAAATTTTATTGGACAAAACAAACAATGAACTGAAACCGAATTACCTTAACAAAAAATAAACACAATAATAGTAATAAAAAATACAACACACAAAGGTAGCAAAAATTGTTGGTTTTGTTGGATCAGTGGATCGTCTGTTGAAAATTTTCATTACAATTGCGACATCGCCTTTTTTTCTACTTCCGTTGTAAGTTGCTGACCAAAAAACAAAAAGCGTGCTTATAAAACCAAAGCAGCACCAAGAGCAGCAAAAACGTTGTAACCATCGCGGAAACGTGCTTAACGCGGCTGAAACAAAATACTGCAGCATATTAGTGAAGCAGCAAGGTAAAGAAAAAAAAAAAACAAAAAATTAAAAGTTGTGAAAAAATTCAAAAATAAATAAAAGCTCAAACACGAATTTATAAAGTAACTAATGCAACAAAAATAGCTTTATTAAAAGCTGAACAAAGCGAACTCACAATGCACCAATACTACCACAATAAAACAATATAAAAAACAATCGTAAGTGTAAAAAGCAAAAGTATTTTCAAAATCGCTATTGGAGTACCCCAGGGATCCAGCACCACGAAGTGCCACAGCAATACGAAATCAACAAAAACAGCTGTAGCAAAAACAAAAGAAAAGCCAACAAAAACAATGAGACACCACACAAAAGTAGAAATAAAAATAATAAAAAGCCACAAATCCACAACCAAGCCAGCCAGCCAGCCAGACAAACAGACGATAGGCCGTCGCAGAGGAGCTAAATAAAACTTTCACTTTCTCTGCACTCACCAAACCACAACAGACCACAGATCAGTCGCGCACGATCCAATAAGCGAATGAACGAACAAACAGAGGTATGAAAGTACATACGACGTTCGTCCGGCCTCCGTCGGTGCACCCGCTTGGCCAACTTAGCGGCCAACCAGCCAAGCAACCAACCATCCCATCTAACCATTGCACCGTGGCGTCACGACATGCAAATTTATGAGCTAAGCTAAGCTGTGGCGCTGAGTTGAATGGAGTTACATGGTAATGGCATGACAGTAGCAGTAGCGTGCTGATGGTTGAATGGTGCGGGGAAAACGTCGCGTAATTATTGCCACCGTAGAGAGCATATATGTATGTACGATCATACATACTTACGCATGTATGTTTGTTTATAATAGATATAGAAAAGGTCTGTATGTATGCGCACCTTTCTATGGACTTGTTGGCTGACTAGTTACTTGGTTGGGAGGCCTTTCTATTGAGTTTGCTGTTCATATTGAGCTCACGGGTACGCTCACCTGGATGCACGCATACGCCGTTTATTATTTACTCTTAAGGCATCCACACACCTATGCGATTCTGTCGGTGCGAATCTGTTCCGACAAAAATTACAACAATGCCGACCATAGTTTTAAATGAGGAACCACACACTTATACGATTTTGCTGCAGCGATTTATTCGAACATTCACAGTTCTTCTTTTGATCGTGCCGAAATCGCCGCGTTTTGAGAACGAAAAAGGTCAAAAGAAGAATTTTACAATATTAAAACAAAATTAAGAATTTTATTTTTGTTGAAAAATGTTTTTTGTTTGTAAATTGACAGTTTTTACTGCGATAAAATCGCAGAGATGTGTGCGTACTTGCGTTTTCGAAGGAGCAACGTCTGTAGCATCAAAAACGGCGCAGATTCGTTGCGACAGAATCTCATAGGTGTGTGGATGCCTTTATGCGACAAATGAAAAGTTCTTCGAAAAACAATTTGGTTTAGTTATGTATGTACCTATTATAATTAAATTTTAAGAACTGTATTAGTTATGAACATTTTAAAGTTAGCCGATAGTGTTCTCCAGTAATTGTTATTTGTGCATAAACTGTTACACAGAATTTTTTGAAAATCGGTTGAGGTTTAGATACATAGATAAATTATAAGCGAATTATTGTACCTTGATGTGTTACAATAGTTATAATACATAAGTATGCTGAGGTTTAAGTTAGGGTATGAGTTTTGAACAATTACTTGGTATTTATTTTGTTTATTCGAAAGTTCAAAGAACAACTCTAAAACTGATATTTTCTTTTTGATTGTTGGTATTTCCGACATGATGAATTGTGGAACGATTTTTTGTCCCTTATGAAATTTGGTTTGGAAACACGCCTGCGACAAACATGTGTTAAAGAAATTTTAATATCAAAATTTTTGCGTAGCAACTACAACTATTCGTCAAAGTCCCAATTGGTGGTTGTTGTTCTATGACTAAGAAACAGCGAACATTACCGTGGCTTTTCATAACGAGAAATGACACTACTGCTGGCCCAATGACGAAACAGGTTTGGCTCCAAACCAAATTTGCCATAGCAATACGGACACTCCTGCCACTATTTTTTTATTAAAATTCAAGTAATTGAGTAACTATTTTAAAAATTATACACGACGAATAGATTTATCTCCTCCTTTTTATGTAGTCGGTTAAAAAAAAACACAGGTTTCTATATTTTATTATGTGATTCTGCTGGAAGAATGTTAGAATTTATGAGAATGGGTTAATTTGGTTTTATCAACCAAGCGAAGGAAAAAAAATATCAGATTTTATTTATTACAGATTTTAAGGAATTTATTAGGTATGGTTTTTTCTTAGGTTTTCTTAGAATGTGTTTTACCGAAGTAAGAAAAATTACGATTTCGGCAAAAATTAATAGGGGATTTATATTATTAACAATAACAATATGCAAAATTGGCATACTGTAAACTGTGATAAGCACATCCAAGGGAAAATTCATATTTTAATATTGTTGGCTTGTTTTCAAATATAATCGTAAAACAGAACAAAAAAGTATTTAACATTTTATCCTTTGCATTACAAGTGATTTGTATGTCTAATGTGCTAAACTCAATGGGAACCTTAAGAATTTGTACTTTTTATTTATCGCAAAATGTACTATGCATGGTATCATATACATATGTATAATTGAGGGTTTGTACTACTTCAAAGGCATAATTAAACATACCCAGTAGGGTTGCATGAAAACTTCATTCAACTAGGAACTAATTAAGCACTATTCAAGCAATTATTTTGTATGGTTAATCGAGCTCAATTAGCGCCTTAATCGAGAGAGTGGCTAATGCTCGATTAGCGGCCTGTCTGAACAAACTTTTCAATAATTAAATTTGTTATTTAACTGGTAATGGCAATTCGTTCGTTTTCGTGTCAATAAAACATAACAAAGGACTTTAAGAGTGTTTAAGGAAGATTTCCTGAATTTGCGGAGGCTGCAGGTTTCATCGGAGAAAAAACGCATTTTCAAAAAAAAAAATTCTTCTGGCAAAACTTTATACTTTGTACTCTCTCTTGCCAGTTCTTAAATAATTCCTTTTCCTTTAATTATTTATGTTAAAAAATTGTTAAATTAATGTAGGTACTGAATTTTCTCACGCGGTTTCACACAATTACTTGGGTTCCTTTCTTTTGCTCTTCAAATACTGCATCATGCTACATATATATGTACATTCATAACTGTGGGTATTTATTAAAATTTTCATTTTCCCTTCCTTTCACAATGAATACTTGCTAAGTACTTAATAAAAATAAATAATAAGAGCGAGCGCCAGCCAGAGAAATTGCCTAGTTTTCCAAGTTAAATACTGCATCCGCCGCGTTGAAACGGAGAAAATGAATGTTGTCTATTGCTGCAACTTTGCGCAAAAGTATGTATGCATGTATGTATGTATGTATGTAAGTACCAGCATGTACGCGTACCACCAACAGGTCCAATCTGCATTTGCGCCTTCTCTCTGATCGCAGTCATTGTCTTTATGAATAAAATACACGCATATGCACACAATGTGGTACAATACTAAGTATTTTCGCCTTCTTTCTATTTAATTATGACGATCGCCTTTGAAAACAAAGCCCAGATTTCTATTTTATTCAATATCAATAGGTAGACCAAAAACAAAAGTGTATTCAACACACAAGTGAAACCAACTAATGTTATATATGTACGTATGTATGTACATATGTATATATGTATTAACATTAACGCTTTTGTCTTCGTTTGTACAAATTTGAATCAGTAGTTGTCGAGTTGGGTGAAGATCCGCAAAACCAAGTATGTAGTGGCTTACAAACTTACGTATAGAATGCATGCAAATATAAAGTATGTACATGTGTAAGTAGCAATGAATAATGTCGATTTTAAATTTCAACCAGATACCCAAAATAATTGTTATTCTAATGGGATCGAAAACGACACCTTTTTTAAGAGAAATTTTTTTCGTCTTGGTATAATAATTATTTACGAGAAATATATTTTTTCTTCTCGCGGGACGATTATATTCAGATGGGAATCACTTACGTCTTTTCATAATAATTATGCGGGATTTTTATTTTTCTGGTCTCTCGAAATGTTTATTTCAAGACGACAATGCTTTATGTCCCCCGTTTTCTCTTAATAGAACCCGTCTATGTACTGCCGATTTCACGAAATTAAATGTAAATATCTCAGGGCACGATTATTGGAATTTTATTTGATAACATCTGGCAACCCTTTCAAAAAACTAAAACCACGCAAAAGCAAAGCCCTTTAATTTGACACCTCATTTTTGAAACAATCGTGGCGTTAAATCTTCGAACTCAATTAAGAAGTTTCATTTCAATAAAAGTCCCATATAATTATTAAAAGAGGACGTAAATAATTTTCCTCTTGAAATAAACGTCTCGCGAGACGAAAAAAATAAAAGTCTCCGATAATTAAATATTATGAGAAGACGAAAAAAATTTCCATGGTAAAGTAATCGTCCTGCGAGACGCGAAACAATAAAAGTCACAGATAATTGTTAGGAGAAGATGAAAAAGTTTTTAGTCTAACAGTTTTCGTCTCGGGAGACGAAAGCAATTTTGCTATTGTTCAATAGTAATTATACACAATATTTAATTTTATTTCTTATAATCGAATTAGTCTACCATTCTGTGTATTCGCGGCAAAACATATCTTAAGTTTCGGTCAGATCTTTTTGTTTGTCTTTTTATCTTTATCTCTAGATCAGTCTTTGTCTCGTTCCTTCTCTCACATTTATCTTTATCCTTATATTTGTCTTTATTTTATCTCTATCCCATCTTAATCTTTATTCTTTTCTGCATCTGTATCTTTATTCTTCTTTTCATTTACATACTCAACCACACCTTTGTCCATATATTAAGTATATAAATTTATCTCCATTTTTGTCTTTAATCTACGTTGAGGTGAGATGAGTTGAAGTGAGCTAAGGTGAACGGAAGTGAAGTGGGTTGTACAACATAACATGACATGATATAGTATCTCAATATTCAATTTTATCTTTATCCGAGTGTCTTTATCTTTATCTCCATCCCTTTCTCTATCTCTATCTCTTTCTTTGGCTGCATCCTTTTCTTTATCTTTATCCTCAGCTTTATCCTTATCCTTATTTTATCTTATATTTAGCCTCATCTTTATCCTTATATTTATATTTGTTTTTATTTTTATCTTTACCTCTATCTTCATCTTTGTCTATCGTTAGTATCTTTATTTTTAATTTTATCTTTGCAATTAGCTTTTTCTTTAACCGCTTACTCAAATTAGTTTTAACCCCCAATTCTGGGCATTTGACAAATAATCATCCATGACTATTTGTCAATAAATTTGCGCCCAATACTATGCCGCTTAGATTTATCTGTATTTGCTAAATTTGTTGTGCATTTTTAAAGCGCCTAAAATTAAATTTTCGCAGCATAGTTTTAGGCGTACATTTATTGACAAATAGTCAAGCTTGACAATTTGTCAAATGAACAGAAATGGGGGGTTAATCTAAAGGCGTTGTCTCTCTTATGCTAGATTAAATATGGATTTAAAAACGGTTTGTAATTTTTAAAAAATGAGTTTAGGATAAGTACTTGGTCATAGTAAAAATGTGGATAGTTTTTTAAAGAAATCTGAAACTTAAGCCAGTTGTTTGTTAATATTGCTAGGCATTTTGTCCAAAATTGCGTAAGAAATTTTTTTGCTTTAGTCATATCCTGAAAAAAGTAAAATAAGGTATTATTTATTGGAATCAACACTTGTCACGCTGATGGAACCGAGGTAGATTTTTTGCAATTTCCAATCAATCATTTTTTCTCTACATATGCACATATGTATGTATGTATGTATGTATGTATGTGTGTATATGAAAAATGTCACAATCTCATAACCTTTTCATTTGGGGAATCCACAACTAGTCATTTATTCATACATTTTATAAAGGTGAACAATATTTCATAGTGATTCACAGCAACAACACAAAAATTTTAAACGTTTTAAAATTTATGAACTTTTGGCAATATGCTTGTTATGACACTCTTTGAGTCCCCTAATTGATTTTAATATGTGATGCCTGGTTTTGCATTTTGATGTTAGTTGAACTTTTATTAGGTACTTTTATTTTTAAGAAGTTGGTGTGAAGTTTAATAGTTATGCTCAACACTGTATAAAGGTATATGTATGTACATATGTATTATTTTGGTTTAAGTTTCAATACGATGCTTATAGCCCATTTTGTTAAAATGAAAAGATTTAATGCTTACGTACATATGTATGTATGCATGTACATACATACATACATATGTTTATATTTTGCGCTTTAAGGATTTTTGGTAACGAGTCTCAAAATACTTGAAAAAGAAAGAACATACATACATACATATACTTGTAAGTAGACTACTTAGTAAGTGCTAATATGTAATATTTTTTCGCAGATAGAAATCCTAATATATAGCATTAGATTAATAAAACTACACATTTCTGTGAGTTTGTGCACAAATAATAAATTAAATCTTCAATAAACATATTTATATATCTAAATGTATACCATTATTTACTTACTTTGTCAATTAAAACTTTTATTCGCCTTTGATTAGACTTAAGTTTTTTATGTTTTCTTATGTATTGTATGTATGCATGTACATATAAATACATATGAACAAAAGTAAATATTAGTACATAATAAGCATCAGCAATCAAACCTTTTCTAAGTAATTAAATAAAGAACTATTTATATTCGCTTGCTAAAGTAATTGTCAATTGTACAAACATATTACGAGTATTCTTAGAAAATATTTTTATGTAGTTTCCTCTTGCAATAATATACGATATTTATTAAAAAAAATAAAAGACATTGTTAAAAACTATTTTTGCCAACAAACCCGATGTGTGTTGATTTTCAATTTGTCTACTTTTTAAACCCATGTGCGCAACCAACAATTTTTATTTTTACTTAGCTAGTTAGCCTATTTATTAAAATTAGCAAGGGCCAATCAATTAAAATAAAATAAAATGTACAGCGTGTGAAATAATAACCGCCGCATCTTAACAACATGGAATATCTCTGAGACACGGCCCCATATACATACATTTTTTTTCTCTGGCATCGCTCTCTAATCAAAGACTTAAAATGTACAGGGTGGGCCAAATACGACCTACCATCCATAGTTCATAGGTCCATAGTTTGCCTAGCAGTGCGCGCATTCGCTCCATCTTGTTGGAACTACAAATTAGGATGCTGCTCTGCCGTTGGCATCTGATGAAGCGGCTCTTGCAGTTTTCGAAAAATAGATTTTGCGAAAGATTTACGGGCTTTTGCGCGAAGGCGATGGCGAATACCACAGACGATTTAACGATGAGCTTTACAACGACATGGGCATACGCGACTCGATATTTCTCATTGGCGCCAGTTGGCACACAAGAGAAATTACGGGCGTGCTGTTTTGGACTCGGCCAAAATGACTTAAGCGGTTACGGCGCCAATAAAGAAGTATTCTTCAGCAAAAAAAAAAAAAGTAATTGGTGGCGTACTATCATGTGGCATTGAAAAGACATTGAACTTTTGATCTATGAATCCGGAAATTTGGTTGGGGCAACCGGTTTGTCTCCAAACCAAATTTGACAAGGGATGACGGAAAATCGATCCACAATACATCCGGGAACAAGGCCATTTCCCCTTTCTCCTTCTACTGAAGAGCACAACAATAATTTTGGTAGTGTATATCCTATTGAGTATTCTTTGTGTCTGACAAAGCTTCTCTCTAATATTATAGCCGTTAACACAGAAAGGCAGAAAGCTACCCACCCTGAGAGGACAACCTCGGCATGTGAAATATTGACCCTCTTACGCCTGACCTTCTGTGCGAGCATTGAACCTAAAATTCGAGCAGAAATTGCTGTGTTTCGGCTGAAGATATGACAAAGATGTAAAAGATTAATCCTAAGTGCCGCTTAAAAAATCAAATTGCCTTCGAATCAAAATACTTCATTAGCAAATGTTTCATGATTTTTGGTGAGCTTTAATTTATTTGCATTAGGGTGGTACGTCGGGGTGATAAGTACTGAGATCTGGTGTGTAAGTACTAGAAAGGGGTACTTGAGGTCATTGAATTCTGGTACAAAAAAATTGTTTCCTTGAGACCACAAAATCGTTTTATTAAATTAAACGATCCGACTCTAAATGCTGATGATATGACAAAAATGTAAAAGGCGAACCCCAAGGTCGGCCAAAATATCGAAATTACCTTCGAATCAAAATACTCCAATAGTAAAGGTTTCGCGATTTTTGCCGGTTTAACTTGCTGACATTAGGTAGATACGTTTGGGTAATAATAACTAGAGATCTGATGGATAAGTACTGGAACGAGGTACTTAAGGCCAATCAACTTTGGAACAAAAAACTTTGTCTTCTCGATACAAGAACATCATATATCCTACTTAAGGATCCGACTGTATATCCCGAAGTCATACCTATAATAATGATATAAATTTATAAAGGCAACTTTACGTTCGTACAAAAAAATTTTTTTTTTTTCAAAATTGCTTTACAAAAATACTTTAGATTCAAATATTGTACATATGCACGTATACATCTATACACGAATCTTTATAAGACTGAGTTCAGACACGGAGAGGGCGCGAGGAGGAAAGGACGACTACATATTTGCTCGTGCTCGGGCAAAACGCTTTGTGCTCTCGTTCGTCTGAGTAATTCAAGTTGGCGGTTCACAGCTAACAACAACAGTTGTGTACAAAAGTGTTGCTTTGTGTAAATATGATGAGCAACATCAAATAAGAAGTTGCCGAAAATGAAAAACAAAAGTTTCCCTGTGTAAACGCAGTGTAATGAAGTCAAGTCTACAGAGTGTTTCGCGAATCAAAAAAATTAAATCAACATTTTGATCGTTTTTTTTTACATAACAATAATAATAATAGATCGGCGCTCGCACATATTTGGTGTTTGGCCGAGTTTCTCCTCCGATTTATGGCGTGCGCCATGATGTTGGCACACAAGCGGGAGGGACCTACAGTTTTTCGACGACTCCGAACGGCGATTGTGTTTTCATGAGAAGCTGTTTTTCATGGCAGAAATACACTGTGAGGTTCGCCATTACCTGCCGAGGTGCGACCGCTAGTAGAAAAAAAACTTTATTTTTATTTTTTTGATATTATATATTGATCAGTTGTATGGGAGTAATAATTTTACTGTAAACTTTCTGTTGATAATGGGTGAAAAATAGTGCGACATTTCATGTTTCTAGCTGCATAGATGGAGTAACAAAAAATTGCATATCTGAACAATCAGTTGTATGGGTGCTATATATAAAAGTGACCCGATCTTTGTTATTTTCACTGTAAGTATTCTGTTAATAATGAATGACAACAGTGCAAGATTTCATAGCCTAGCTATTTAAATGGAGTTATAACGAAAAATCTTATATCTGAACAATCAGTTGTAGGAGAGCTATAGGTTATAGTGACCCGATCTTTGTTATTTTCACTCTAAATTTTCTGTTGATAATGGGTGAAGGTATTGCGAAATTTCATGTTCCTAGCTGCATAAATGGAGAAGTTATAACGAAAAATCTCATATCTGAACAATCAGTTGTACGGGAGCTGTATGTTATAGTCGTCCGATTCTTCCTGTTCCGACAATTGATTAATGCATTATAAAAATACACCCACCTACCAAATTTGATCCGGATATCTCGAAAACTGAGAGACTAGATTGCATACAAACAGACGGACAGACAGACGGACATGGCTAAATCGACTCAGCTCGCCGTTCTGATCATTTAAGTATACATTTTAATGGGTCTATCTCTTCTTATTCTGGTACTTACAAACATCGGACCAAAGTTATAATACCATTTCATGCTCATGAAAGGTATAAAATAGAGAAATATCGATTAAGCCATGTCTTTGTATGTTCGTTCGAGTGCTATATTTTAGTAACTACTGAAGCTAATTCAATAAAAACCTCTGCACATCCTGCAAAGGTTAGGTTAGATTAGGTAAGCTGGCCAGCCACTGCCACTGCGACCATTAAGTTCCATCGCGTTACTTTGTACAGCTAACCACTGCATACCAGGAGAAATGTTGAAGGACATTGGGGTCCTCTTGGCAAACTGGAACACCCTGCTATACCCTATCTTGGCGGCGGTTTCCAGATGAGGTAAAAAACCTAGTCTTCTAAGGGCAGGATATTCACAGAGGATATGCTCCATTGTCTCCTCTTTCATTCTACATAGTGAGCTTCGGGCTTGATCGAGTTGCAATCACACTGCGTTTTGTTCCAGACTTTCTGCGCCTTTTGCGTATCATGGACAGGTGGAGTTCCCGTTTACTCGCTTGGACGGAAATTGGCACTTCCTCTATCAGCATGGTTTCGGACAAAGCGCCGTCTCTGGCAAGTTGTCGGTCTCGGAATCCAGTACAGATGTACATTACTATGGGTATGCAGCAAATTTAGAGCTTATGAGATTTGTTGAGGCCGAGTTCCGCGAATACGACTGCCGCCCTTAGGCCCTTCTCCATCTTCGATCCGTCCAGACTTCAACCTTTATAGTGGCTTCAAAGCTCGTTCCAAAGTGCAGATCCGCGATCACATAGTCAATCCATCCGAGTAAAGTTGAAGCTATACTACTATGACCGTAACACCTTCACACAAACTGACCCGTAGTATAATGCCTGGTGGCAGTTTTTTCCGCTATATTCTTGGCCTATATGTACGTCGGCAAGAGATGCAACAAGGTGTAATGTACTGCCGTTGTTCTAGTTCTAAGTGGCCCTGTCATGCAGATCATTGATAGCCTATCTAGACATTCTATTCTCTTAAGATATGTTTGCTTCCCCATTGCTGTCCACCAAACCGATACCCCAAGGAACAGTATCGACCTGACTACCGTGGTGAAGATCCAGTGAGAAAGAGAAGACGATAAACCCCGGGTGCAGCCCAGCATCTTTTTGCATGCATAGTTGAATGCCACGGAGGCCTTCGCCATCTCTCCCACATTGAGGCGCCACGACAGCTTACTAAATATCCAGTATTATTTCTATGTAATTGGTGCTTCACTTCACCTGAAGGCTCACCTCATCCAGCTTAGGCTTAGATCAGTTCGGAACCTTGTATTTCCTGATGAAGGTACTAAGCCACATTACGATTGCCCAGAAATGTATCACTCGATGAAAACACGATATTTAACGCCTGCCCTGGCTAAATATGTATATTCTTTGGTTTCGCCTGAACTTAGACTTATTTACGTGTTTGTTGTTATATTTATATTTTATTTTCCCATCACCTACTTCTTTTATTTCTTTTCATATAAAATTTAATTAAACGTTTACATCGAAGTGGGCAATGACCCAACTTTTAAATATCACTTTTTTAATGAAATGGATTATAATTTAAATTAAAGTTCCAAGAAATTCCAATTAGTTAATTTTTTGCATGATTACATTAAATGAAACTAATTAACATGAAATCTGGAGCAATCCCACGGTTTTATACTTAACCAAATGCAAATAGAAGCAAATTTCACTTTAAATTTTATTGTTTAATGCCACCGCAACAATTTATTAAATGCGAGATCATAGTTCCAATGCCACTTCTTTGAGCATTGCAACAACGGTGAGCGATGTGAATTGATAAATGTTACAGTAATATTGGTGATGGTAGTTGTTAAAACTGTATTTCACTTTGCACAAAAATTAGGAGGTCGCGAAACTAATTAATATATTTAGTGACCTTTATATGAACCCTACAGTGAAAAGCTGAACCAGTATGCACAAATTCCAGTTCATGAACTATTATTTAAGGACAAAAGTCATACCAGTCCGTTATGAACCATAATTATACCAGTTCCTCGTAGAAAAAAGTAAACTACTTGGTAGAAATTCTAGTTCGAAAACCGGAGTGAAATGCCAAACCAGCCAATATAAATACTAGTTCATTAACTAGTATGTGCTAAAGCGACGGCCTACCATTTCGGCGATTTCGAACAACTTATGCGACATCTGTCTTTGAATAGCCACAACCAAAACTAAAATGCTGTTAATTGCTTTCATCACGAATGTCGGCTGTGGCGTCGAGTGAAGACTACCGGATTCTGGTTCTGAGATCTCAGGTTCGAGTGCGCGTGTAAGTTGTTAAAGTAAGTAAATTAATTTAAATAACTGTTTCAATTTAAATAGAAAATAAAAATTTTACATAAATTTAATTTCATTTGGAAAAAACCTAAATACTCAAATACCATAAAAAAAATGAAAATAAGAAATAATTTTTTGTTCTTTTTAAAACAATAAATTTAAAAATTACAAGAGATATAAATAAAAAATAAATAAATAAATAAAAAATAAAATAAAAAAAAGAATCGCTCACTGAGATTCGAACTCGGATCTCTTGATTTGACGTGCCAAACCTTTACTCTGTCGACCATTGCCACTGTTGCAGCGCCACGAGCAAAATTACATACTTATGCTTTTCACGGGGGATGAATAGGGAGTCTATCCCGTCAACTGGTATGATGCTACTAGTATTTCTACTAGTGAACTAGTTGGGCTGAAACACAAACTGGTAGCATTCTGGTTCACAACTAGTAGCTTTCCCTGCAGGGAAGTGTGTATGTATGTATGTATTCATCATCGCACATATTAGTCCACTTTAATTATAATGGGCTTTAACGCTGCATGAGCTAACAAAAAAAATGCAGGTATATGTATGTGCCAACATTAACAACGCATTAGCAATCTTTCTTTCAGCCAAAATTTTGTGCTAATTTCACAGCATTCACCGGCTAATTTCTTAACGCCACCTCCCATTTACCGCTTCTCTTTTTTTTGAACACGCATGCCTTTTGCCGCAAATATTAACAATCAAATTCATTTTATTATTGGCCATTGTTATTTAAATACTCGACTAAACGTCAATTAGTGTTTTTAACACTATGTTGCGTTTGGTCTTTTATGACCGGATAACTACATACGAGTACATAATAGATACAACAACAGATTTTTGGCGGCAACTATTTACTTACAGACCTCCTTTGTCTTCCACTCAAATAAAGAAAATCCGGTAGGAAATGCAGCAGGCAGTTAACGCTGTTACTATAAATGAATTATTAGGATATTTTGGAATGCCCAATTAAATTATTGATCTCTTTCAGATGGCTATTTAAGATCACGTCGCATTTTAAATTAGATCATAGAACAACTTTTCTTAATTTGTTTTACGTCTACTTGATGTACGAATAAATTGAAGCTGATTGTTGGGTGTCAAAGAGCATAGTTGTTCGTCTCTCAACACATAGCTTCCAAAAACCTCATACCTAATCCTTACAAAGACGGGGCAGAGACACAAAAAGTGTTCGGCCATCTCATCCTATTCAAGGCAGAAAGGGCAAATGGGTTTTGTTATGTATACCGATCACAGTCACATGCTTGCGCCACGTAAAGTGTCCAGTCAATTTTCCAACAAGTTAACTGCAGTCCAATCTGTTCAAAATGAAATCAACCTCCCGACATTGAGGGCAACATAAGTTTCGCACCTGCAGCTCGAAACCTCGCAGTTTAACAGTAGTTAGAGGGATGGCCAATGCGTTGAATGCAGCTTGGCCGTCACTACAGACAAGTTAACTCCTGCATTTTCACCTACTTGCTACCCCGTGGTCCACAGTCTTGAGAATTGCAACTACTTCGGCTTGGAATACCGAGGCATATTCCCCACGAGAATAGTGAAGTTCATTCCCATAACCCCCCCATATACATAGACACTAGATCCTGACCCAAAATCTGTTTTGGTGCCATCAGTAAAGATTCGATAATGTATGAGCCCGGGCTCAGTGTTGGAATTAAACCAGCATTCAGCCTCAAGAACCTAAACATTATAGAATCTCATAAGTAAAGGTAATGGAGGAGGGCAAAACCAAATCAAACGGCGAAGAAAATTGATTCAAGTTGAACATTTCGCACGTTTACTAGTATAGTGGTGTAACTCAAAATTTAGGTTTTTGGAGATTTTATTATGCAATTAATAAGCTTGATAAGTAGAATATGTTCAGTCCAACAGATAACCAAACTTCCCAAATATGGCGAAGATATGTGCCTTTCCATCCGTCTTTTTGTATACCAACTGTATGAAATGATAAAACTTTGATTGCGTTTTCCCACAAAATTGAAATTGTGAAATACTTCGTTATATTATTAAACGTGCGATTTGAAGACACATTTATGGAGCGGCTGTAGCTGGGTGTGCAGAGATTCTTGCTGTTATTTGCTAATTTTCGTAAGATGCGGATTAAAATTCCGACATAGGCAACGTGTTAGAATGATAACACAAACTTTTGTTTCGATTATGGAATTATGGAAAATCATATGTGAAGTGTAGAACGTAAGCGTATTCAAACGAAAAAATCGGCACAAAAAGTTTGTTTAATGTAAACAAAAGTGTGATTAGTATTACCAAATCATTGTTGAAAATATCAAGCATGGCATTACTAATATTAAACAAAAATCACTATGATTCCTTTTCGAGTTTGAATTTGGTTATATTAACCAATTTTTGGTTGTTTTTTTTCTCAGTGTAGATACTTGATTTCGGAAGAGATCTGAATTGTGACTCCTTTAAGTTTCCTTCTAGTGGAAAACACAACACTACGTTTCGTTGGGTTAGCGAACAGTCCATGCTCATTACACCAAGTGTCAATCATACTCAGTGTTTTTTGCGCTTTCCTGCAAACAACTGACAGAGAAGAGCCCGTAATGAGGCAGCCCACATCATCTGCATAGGTCTGCGCGTAGATGCAGGAGTCATTTAGAGTAACATGTTTACCTCCTTCTTGACCCGCTGTGCAACCACAGTGGTGGTAACCACAGCGTCTACTCCATGCCCTAGGACCGAGTTGCATATGGTATCGGAGGTGGCTTTGTCAAAAACACCTTAAATGTTTGTAAAAATGAAGGCATTGCTAATTGCGGCACCCAGAATTCACAGAGCCGTCTCACAAGATTTCCCCGCCTGATAGGCATGTTGATGCAAAGACAGAGGTTGTAATGAAAGCGCGGCCTTAACATTTCAGCATGAAGGATATCATGCTAATAGGTCTGAAGCTTTTTGGGTTAGTGTAGTCATCCCTCCCAACTTTAGGGACTAATACCACGTCCACTAGTCTCCATGATTGTGGTATATAAACAAGTGCTAGCCACGCAGTGAAAATGTTTTTCAAAGTCGTCAACAGATAAATGCAAATAAAATAATGTTGTTATAGCGAAAGAAAGTGGGACCGAATCATGCAGGGCAACACTTGAACGATGAAGGTCATTTCAGATTACTTCGGCTCACAAAAAACTAAAAATCTCAAGTGCGACAGACGAAAATAGTCATTTTTAACAAGCCAAGTCTGAAATCAGTTCCAAAAGTTCATTTTTTCTAACCTCAAAAAACTGTTATTTTCGAACTTGTTACACTCATATATACGTTTCTTAACTTAAATCATTTCAAGGATTTGTCGGATCATGTAAAGTATATATTAGTGCATAAAGTACGAAATGTGAGGAAGTTTACTGAAGAACCTTTCGGAGGACAACGGAAGGGAATATTTCCATGCTTCTTTGGAGGAATATTTCCCTTTCCTAGAGGGTAGCTTACGTAGATTTTTGGGCTCTTGAATAAGAGAAGTGAAGAGTGGGTCAGTAGACAATTGGGTCATTTACTTGCCCATATAGAAAGAAACGCATGCATACATATGTAGATCATTTATGTAAAGTACACTGAATATCACTCTTCAAATAAATACATATACAACAAACTATACTACACACAAATGCATGTACACGATTTAAACGGGTATTGTTTTTTTTTTTTTGCTTGTCTCCGCTCATAAACAAGCTACCGGCAACTATTGTTCTTCAATGTACAATATTTAGCAACAAGCTCTTCACGTTTCCTTCACATCTTCACGGCTCAATAGAAGAATGTGCAAGTCTACTATGTACATATATATATATATATGTATGTATTTGAATTGCAACAGTGGGTTGCTCTTTTCCGTCCGCTGTTTGTTATGCCGGTAGTTGGCTTGTTAGTGTTGCTTCACTGGCGGTTGGTGTTGATTCTTGGCTTGTTTCCATTACTTTGGTTTCACGTGCTGGATGTGCTGCAAGCCGCATTACAATGAAGATTTTCCCAACTTGGCTATTGAAATAGAAATTTGCGTGCAATTATTTTATACATATGTACAGATGTATATTTGTTTTGCTTCGTTAGTTTTTATTGCATTCCCTCTTAACTTTTTCATTTGTTTTAACTAGCTCGTGTGTTTTTTATATTTATAGTCGTTTTAATACATTTTCTACGACTTGCAATTATCGGTTCTTTGTAAAACCATTTAAGTGTTCAAGCCACACCTCAATTGAGCCGGGTATCTTTGTTTTAAAATCTGTGTTGTTGGCAAGTAGTCGTAGTATTTTACATTTTCTAAGTGTGGCAAAAGATTTGTCGATAACCGGAGTCTGCAAAAGCGAAAGTGGAAGTTTATTCTCTTATACATAGCTGTTTGGTTTAAAGTATGAGAAACGAATTTGCTTGCTGCGGTATCTACTAGATTTTGCCTTTTTAAAGATCAATCAAAGAGCATAGATACCTTGGAAGAACCCAAGCCCCCAGTCGATGTTCCTCCGCCTGACTATGACAAGGTACGAATAGCAACAACGCGTCTAAAAAACAACAAAGCTGCTAGATTTGACAGCCCGCCAGCTCACCTATTCAAGTGCGATCGCAAGGAGTTAATAAGGTGCATGCATCAACTCTTGTGCAGAATATGGTCAGATGAACGCATGTCCGACGACTGGAATGTAAGTGTGCTCTGCCCAATCGACAAGAAAGGCGGCCGCACTATTCACGCCAACTACCGCGAGATCAGCCTTCTAAGCATAGGTTACAAGGTCTTAACGAGCGTATTTTGTGAAAGACTGAAGCACATCGTCAAGAACTAATTGGGCCTTGTCAGTGTGGCTTTAGGCCTGGAAAATCCACCATAGACCTGGTATTCACAATACGCCAAATCTTGGAAAAGACCTGCGAGAAAATGATTGACACTCACCACCTATTTTTCGACTTTAATGCCGCTTTCGGGTAGATGAACCATAAGAATAGTTTGAATATGAAAATGAATGGTCTGTGAGCAAAAAGGAATCTGTTTACAAAGTACTGCATTGTCCTTTTAGACGACGCTTTAAAAGATGCATGTATTTTTTAACAGCAATGTTCTTCGAAAGTATCGTAATCGTGCAAGTATACTTTAAATTTTGCTAATAAATTAAACGACTGTTATTTTATCTCCAATATTTTTCGCTACATCCTCTAACTGAGCGTCCGCTATTGTAAGGAGAATACTCATTATGTTCTCTTTACATTTCTTATCTCCCAGATCCTATAGCTGAAGCGCTATCTATGGAAGTTTTAAAAAATGTAATCACAAATATTTTGGAGACCGCTAGCCCCACCTCTGTTTAACTACCTTATTGCAATGAAGTATAAGAATAAAGATAAAAATGTGCTATAAAAAAAAAATAAAAATAAAAAATCCTTGTTGCTATGAACTGAACCCGAGACCAACAAAGTGGTATTCGAAAACGCATCCATTCAGCTACATTTTCAAACTGTGGACGACACTACTGTAGTCGAAACGATAGTAAGCAACAAAAATACATGAATCGGTGTTTTCACGACATCGTTTTTTAATTTTCGTTTGAACGACTATCGGGTCAAAGTTACGCGATGTATGCCCAGTTGCGATTTGGACTTAAAGTTTTCATGATACGTGCGTTGACATGTACCTTTAAAAACGATACCTAGACCAATTCTCACCTTGTTCCTTTCCAGATAAATTTTGAAGAGTACATAGATATGCACATATGTATATCCGCTTTGATTCATAAACACATCGCCAGACAAATATATCATCAGAATAGTTCCGAACAAGCCGGTAGGTAATTTTGAAAATGATTGTAGGTAGACGAGTTTCTTACAGCTTGTGCTCATTTTTTCTGACATTTAGGGCTGTCCCACATTTTACTTGAACGGGTTTGTGACATGTGAACAGTTGTGTTTCTTAATTATAATTTTCTATGTAGGTTATTATAAAAAGCATTAAGCATTCCGGGACAACAGTAAAGATAGAAAATGTCCCAATTCTGATGATCTTGTGTGCCACATTGTTCCGATGGAGGCTCAACGGTGTACCGGTTAAGTGGCCGCTTAACTTTGAACTTAAATGTCAGTAGACCCCATGCAGAGGCATATAAATACATACTGACATACTACATATTTTTAGATGTGTGTGTGTGTGTTTTTTCTTTAAGTGCGGCATTATTGTGGAATGATTCGGCAAAATATTAGTGATGTTGACACTTTTAGCAGCTAAAAGTCACTCTGAGCTCATATTGGACATACATGCATACATATGCACGTATGTATGTATATAATACCGTTCTCCTGGGCTCATCGGTTTGGTTGCTGAATCACATGAATCGTATGTATGTTTGTAGGTCTTGTTAAATTCTTGCGGCTATGTTGCAACACAATGGAAGTCTTTAAATAAACTGAGTCGACGACCAACTTAACAGCCCATCAAACAACCGCTCTGCGCTTTAACAACGAAAACAACAGTCCACTATTTCAACATCGAAAGTTGGCCTTTAAGTTACTTTAGTACATACATATGTATGTATGTATGTACGTGCATGCTCTTGGCCGAAATATAAGTAAAAATTTTATAAAGAAAATACCAAACCACAGGGTAGAATAACAAATTTGTGAAGAAGGTTATGTAAAATATGAAATATCGAGACAGTTAAGAGTCTAACGGCAAAACTACTTTACAGTACCTTTTTGACCAAGTTTTACTGTGCTTTACGGAACGTATTGTTACTAGCTCTTATTATATTATTATTAATTATAATTTTTTCTCCATACAAAACTAATATGTATGGATGTATGACCACAAGTAACATAACAGTCCTATTGTCATAATATTCTAAATTTTAAAATAGGTAAAATTTGCTTATAGTTTTTGTGTAAAAAAAAATATTCTGCTGAAATTGCGTTATCTTTATTTAAAACTAAAAGAAGTCGAAACGCATAAGATTTACAGTGAGGAACAAAAGTATTGGCACAGAGAATTTTTCGCAACTGTTTGAATGCATCCATATCTAGGTACATATGATATGTACTCGTATGTGTGTACATTTATACAAGTTCATGAGCTATTTGTTCCGCATTTACATACATACCTATTCGACTGGAAACTATTAAATAATTAACTAATTCGACAGGAGTCAGAGGTGTAACCGTGATTTTATTGCATTTCCGTTATATGCTTTAAAGTTAATGTACTCTAATATTAGTCACACTTCATCGTTTAATCTACTTCGTCAAATTCATCTTTCTCTGATATTGTCCATATTTGCAGTTTGTATGTACATATGTACATTAGGGTGATCAAAAGAAAAAAAGTACAGTCGGAATTTTAATGCTCGCACCCCCTAGGATTTTTCTATACCGAAACAATTATACCCCTTTTTTTTATTTTGAAATCAAAAAATATTTAAAGGTCGCTCAAAGCGCTCAAAGTTTTGCATGTATTTTATAAGGCGAAGAAACAAGCTTTCGTAGAAATGGTATAGAATTCTTGAAAATCAATATTTTTCGATCGGAAACCTTTTTTCTCTTCAGGAGATCACCAATAATACAAAAATCGATACAACTCAAAATTTCATGTTCTTCAGTTATTTAGCGGGTTTATTTAGGGTGATAAATGGGCACATTATTCTGTAGAAAATCGACATACATATATGCATACTTGTTACCTAATCGAAGTAGGCAACCCTTACTACTGAACAATGGCACATGTCTCACATTTATTATGAATATTGGCACAAATCAAAAACTGCTTTTAGAGGATATCGTTACTTAGTAATTTTGTTTAGGAAATAATGACATTTTTCGTTTTGTGCCGCTGTTCAGTAATAGCAGTGCACTTATTTTCGTTTAACTACTTAATAATAGTTACCTATTTCGTTTTTCTAATCGTTAGTCTAATCTTTCCTAAATTTTTACAAATCAGTTATAATTTGAAAGCTTATAAATTTGTCCTACAGAATGCCTGCAAATAGTCCACAATAATTACGTTGCAAGACATATTATTGCTAAATTATGAAACGTAAAAACTTTAATTGGCTATACTGGCAAACATGAAATTTTGAGTTGTGTCGTTATTGAAGAGGACCATCTAAAATCCGTGTTTGGTTTTCATGTGGCCTTGAGCTCGACAAATATTTAATATACATGAGAAAATTAAATATTTTAATACATATGTGTTTTAAAACATGAAAATAATTTCATAAAAAAAAATTTAAATAACGAACTCACTAATATAGCAAAAGATAATTTCTAAAATTATAAATTTTTTTCGAATAACCGGCGTTGGGTATTGTAGTTTTCTCAAAAGTCTGCATTTCTCCATAGGTCTGGCTTCCCTTGCGCGTTTTAGTGTGTACCAAAAATTATTTAACATTTAAGGGCTTATTTCTATCTTCAACACTTCCTCTATCACAGAAAGGCCAGGTGGAAACGGACTTGACTTCACTTGGCATTTTCAATTGATGTCAGTTGGCAGAACAACTCCGTAGGACCTGCAGTCGCCCCTCGGACAGCTATTCGGATTTAGTGATAGCATTTTTGTAGGGTTTGCAAAAATCGAACCTTCCATGGTTTCAGAAATAGCCCCCATTATTCTTTCCCGGAACCAAATCTGTACATATATAAACCAATTAAATACATAAGTCGTGATATAAAGACAAAACAGCACGAGCAATCCATTCTCATCTACAAAATCGGTGTTATCTGTGGAGAAAATCCGCTGTTCGGAACTTACCGGTTAGGGGAGGCTTCGTTCTATAGAAGTTTGTTATAGATAAGTATGACTGTACACCATGAACTCAAATGTACATAAACTATATAATTAAATTGTTTTATTTAATGAACTTCTGATATTGATGCGTTGACATAAAAAGATTCAATTAACTTCAACAACAGATTCATATGCATCTAGATACATATACACTTATGTTGCCATTAAATTTTCCGTGTAATAAAAATAAATTATTTGAAAGCAGAGTGTGGCGTTTAAAATCTCGAAGATTTTCCTTTCTGCATATTTTTAATTCCCACCTTTATTCTATAACTAATAACTTTTTTATATTCCACCCATCTATGTACATACATACATATGTACTATGTCATTAGTTTTGTAACTGTTCCACGGATTGAAACGATATGAAAATCGATTAACAACCAAAGCTTAAGGTTGTGTAATATCTTGAGGCTTTTTTATTAGATGACACTTTGATACCCATCGACAATAAATACTCCAGTTAAAGTATGGAGCAAATCGAATTTACACAACATAAATACTGTCGACTTTGTTTTTTAACAAACTATGTAGTATTTATTTTCGATAACATTCTTTGTTAGACTTAAAGCAATATATGTATACATTCATATCGATGGCTGAGTGGAAGATCGACCTATCTCGGCAACCAGTTCGAAAACGCCCTATCTCAAAAAACTTTTCAAGAACGCCCTATTTCAGAATTTAAGTGAAAAATACCCTATCTCCAAATTCGGTTCAAAAACGCCCTAACTCACTTCAAAATGTATTGAAAATATGCTGATATAGGGCGTTTTTGAAACGTATTCTGAAATAGGGCGTTCTTGAAAAATTTTTTGAGATAGGGCGTGTTCGAACTGGCTGCCGAGATAGGTCGATCTTCCACTCAGCCATCGATATGTACTTATGGATGTATGTAATTGAACTGGCTTTGGTGAACAGATAAAACGGAGTGGGCGGTGCCACACCCATATTTCAAAAATTGATTATGATATAACTTCTTATAAGTATACATACATATGTACATACGTTTTTTATATGGGATGTGTGTAAACATTTGACCACCGATTACACATTCTCCTGAGTTCAGCTAATCCAGGGGGTCTAAAGTTTTCAAACCCGAATGATTTGCTTTACGAATCGCAATACAGAGAGACCCTCAGTTTTAAATTTTTTCTACTGTATTAAAAAAGAATTGACCACCAGCAGAAAATCATCAGACTTCATAATTTTACTGTATACTATTTAAAATATCTGATAATATTGAAAGATTCTAACGAAAGGTTATGTAAACTATGCAAAAATTCATAAAAAAAAGAAATCAAAAATTTGCTATCCTCTTAATAACCGGCGAATGTATTTTGTATACTGTTTTTTTTTTTAGACAGTTTCGATGTAATTAGTTTTGCCAATTGTATTTACTTGCAGCTCATTACTTATCTGACACTTGATCGGTTGCTGATTCCTGTGGATACTTATTTCCTAGTTATTGCCTTTGCAGCTTTTTAGGTTGTTGTATAATAGGCTGAAATACATACATACACTTCTTCAGTTCGGTTTCACAATTAGTCATACTCGTAAATATACAATCATTCACACATAAACGCTTCAGCAAGTAAACGTTTGTGCACATTTGTATCTACCCTGCAGGAAATGTATCTAACAATAAGTAAACTTGAAGTTTTAGGAAGCAACTAAAGGTCACTATTATCTGCATATTTTCTTTGAGGAAAGCTAACTGTATTTCTATAGCAGTGGCCGCGAAATAGTCTAGGGGGTTACCTCTGCGTTAGATGTCAACTAACTTGTAATAAACTACTTTTAGACATTAAGTATCAATAAGAAAAATAATCTGCCTTATCATGAGTTTAATTTTCCCCGAACCGGTTCACTTTTCACTCTTGGTTTCCATGGTTTTGCTATGTGCGGATGACAAATTTTCGGGTGAATTTTTTTTCGGGTGAAACTCAAGATAAAGCAGAATATGTTTTTCAATGTTTTTACTTGTTTATTTATTTATTTTATTTAACACTAGGAAATATCCGGCGTGTTTCACTGCGTCTTAAAAGTATTTTTGTGTTGTTTTTTATTAATTTATTAATTTATTTTTATTAATTTTTCTTTAATATCTATAATTTACACACATCGGCGTGCCACAATTTTATTATATGTATTGATTACGTATTCTGCCGTATGTGGTCCCATATTCCGAAAATATAATAAATGATAACATAAAATAATGATAAATTTCAATCTTGATTGTATTTGTTCTGAATTCAAAAAGTATTTGTGAAGTGCAGAAAAAAAGAAAATATGAAAAAGAAACTTTTTTAAAGAAAGCCAACTCCCAACTCCTGCATTACTTTTCAACTAGTCTCAAGTTAGCTTTTTGGAGTTAACCACAAGTTATATATTTTATCAATATCCCCTGAAAAAGCTAAATACAAGCGGGTTATTTCCTATCAATTGATAATTTTTTCTGCAGGGCATGTATATAAACTGCATCCTATTCATACACACATACATATGTACATACTTTGTATACCATATACATATTTGTTAGTGCTGATATTTAGGTAAATCTGTATTAATGGTTGTTTATGTACAGTTTCCGTTGAGTTGGTTTTGCTGATGGTGTTCGAGTTTCTGTACAAATAATATTTATATGCATGGCAACTGTTACTTCGGTTACGAAACACTTAACTGTCTGTTACTTTTGTACCTTTTGCCTTACTTTATGTTATTTTCTTCGTTTTCTTAATGTGGTTGAGTTTTTTTTTTTTTTTCTTTAGCGCAATAATGGTTCCGTTTCCACTGTTTTGTAGTATTTATTCGTCTGGTTTTTGATTTCCGCGACTCATCTTTGTAATTGTACATTTGTAATTGGAAGAAGACTTCATTATTAGACAATTCGCGTAATTGGCCTACATTTTATTTTATGACCATATAAACTGTTTTTTACATGCTAAATATTCAGTGTCATGGTGGCCGAAAATTGTTGTATTATTTTGATTGACAGTTAAGAGCTTATGTTTGAAAAAATTGGCAATTCAGTTTCTTGCCTTTTAGGTTTGTACACGGTTACTGAAGCTTACATACATAAATTGTGTTAAATCTGAGTTTGCAGTTATTTAGTTAAACGTCAGAATGTTTTAAAACATACTTCAAAGATTCAGCTAATTCCGTTGAAATCGCAGCCCAGTTATACGTTCACAATCTAAATCAAAGACAATCACAACTGAAAAAACTCCCAAATTTTCCGGAGAGGCAAACAATTTTTGATGTTGTGTAAGCAAAACAAAAATAGTCGTAAGGTATTTTTGCAGTTGAAGAAGGCAGTGATGAAGAAGACATTTTGGCAGACCTTATAAATATGGCCTGTTACCTGTTTTATGGATTTTTTTTTTTAATTTTAATTGTCACTGTTTTTGATTTAGGGTTCGATATGCATTTCAAATACGCAACACCCAACAGAAAAAATATCTAAAAAAAATCAACGATTATTTTTAGGGACTTGTAACACACTAAAGTTTAATGGGCTACAAAGCTGCATTCTCGTAAATCGTTAAAAAATTCTGAATCAAAAGGTGGACATTTTTATGAACTTTTTTTTAAGTATTAGTTAGTTTTTGTAAAGCTTGTATAAGCTTTGAGACATTTATTTAGCTATCTGTTATAGATCGAACTATATTTAAGCACCCCACGCTTTGTTTTCTGGTAAAATTAATTTTATTCTCAATTACTTTAATCATATGTTAGGTTGGTTTTAAAAGTTTAATTAAACCAAGTTAGGGAACATCCTATTCCTCTTAAGCGAAATCTGTTTTTCTATAAGAAGTTTCTATAAGAAATGAGCAAGAAAGATAATCTTGATTTGCACAGGACACTGGCCCGTAAGTGTGCATATCAAAATGATCGGAATACCTTTCAACATTTTCTGCTGCTGCTGCTGCAAGAGTTCCAGCTCGAAGGAAACAGTTGAGCATTTTTTTTGCGAGAGTGAGACTAAAGTCAATTGGCCAACCATCCCTACAGAATATTTGAGAGTGCAGTCGCCTCCCCCCCCCCATTTGATATACTGAAATGCACCCTGTGGTTTCAGAATGGCTAAAATTTGCTAATTGCTTGTCACCAGGGTAACAAACCACTCTAACCAACTTAAAATGTATCTCACTACGAATTAAAAAACACTTTTTTTTAGATGTTGCTCGGACCAGGACCTAGGCCGGTGCCTTCAAATATGAATGCCGGATAAGAGTATGTGTCAGAAATCACGATTGCATACAAGCAGTGTTAGTTAAACGGATCGTGAGACAAAAAGGGGGGCTGAATACTCAGATGGTCAAACCCATAACCCCAAGTGGTCTTAGCCGTTAAAAAACTGTGGAGGCTCCTTGAAATCTTGCAGGAAAAAGAGGAAATCATGGCCAAAACCCTGTTCTCAGACCAAATTGATCCCATCCTCAGCTTTACGAAGAGGTACAAGATCATGTTCCCCACCCGAGATGATTCACAAAAATGGTATACCGATGGTTCAAAAACCTCACCATATTTTCGGACAGCCAATCTGTCCTCAAAGCTGTAGATAGCTATTCGTTCTCATCAAAGAGCACCCAATAACTTAGCCGCCCAAAATAGGTTCTCCTTAATCTATTATAGCAATGAAGAAGCGGCTTTTCAAGCTAACAACGAGGGAGACACACCCTTTGTTGGGCACAGCCCATGCCTTGGATTCAAAAACAATGATATCAATCAAGAGGGACCTCTACAAGTGGGTAATAATCCTGCACTGCTAGCTATTGGGATAAGTTAGAGCGACATCATCACTCAAAGAAATTTCTATGCTTCAGTGAAAAAAGAGCTCAATTAGCGTTCATGCTTAGTAGGTAAAACCTAAAAACATTGTGTGGAGCACTAACAGGCCACTATACTATGTGCAACAAACAGACATCTACAGGTTCTGTGGTGAAGAAGAGGAATCAGTGGATCAGCTCATTACCACCTGCCCAACACTAGCTCACCGCAGAGCGATATCGACCCAATGCAGATTCCGCAGCAGTATACTAAACAACTAAAGTTGAAATAGGGGACGAAATAGATCAAATTTAGTCGTGGTGCAATGGGCCTGAAGACCTACCCTTCTTCACGATAATTATAGTTATTGGGATGAGGTCCGCAATAAAAATCCATGCATAAAAAAAATATATATATGCAACACCCTCGAGTCAAGTTAAGCAGTATAAAAGTACAATTCATTTAAGCCATTATTCAATTATATTATTGTTGGCATCTTAAGGCAAAAACTTCCGTCAATTTACACAGCAATTTGCTTATATTGTCTTACTAAAAACGCTTTTGTAAAAGTATCTGCCATCAACCAAAGCATTCACAAAATAGCAACTTTTACAGCAGTAGCAACAACATGCCGCGAAACGGAACGACACCAATTCAAAAGTTGCTGATGCAGCGAGTAGAGACTTAGTGAAAGTACATACTCAAAAGTGGATCATCCGAAAGTGTCGCCTACGACAAAAAATCATGGCAATATTTAAAATAAAAAATAAAAAAAGCTTCAAAGTGAAGCAGTACAACTTTACTATACCCGTATGGCTTTCTGCCTATGCCGTTGGCGCTGCTGATGCGGCTGCATTGGCGCTATATACATAGTTTATGTGGCTTTCCTGCTTTGTTTGGCAGCATGACGGCTGAGGAAAAATACAATACAAAAGGCAATAAAATCAGCCAGCGAAGAAGTGAAGATTACAACACCTGCGCTATGAGTACTTTTTCGATGGCAATGGTGATTGTGGTGGGGGCGGTGTCTCTGTAGTGCATTGCATGTTTTTTAGCGGAAATGTTGCTCTGCAGCGTATTGTTATTTATGTACATATGTTGGGTGACGGTGAATGCACAAGCGCGCGCTAGTAACGTCAAATGATTTGAATTCAAAGGCACGCAGTACATAGTTTCTCATAAATCATATGTTTGTTGTATGTGTGCGTGCGCATGCAAACCCAACATAATGGTGGTGTATACGTTTGAGAACCCGTTCACTTTATTGCCGACAGAAAAAAATAACAACGGCAAAATAAATCAATAAGAAATCAACGTTTAAATGACTGCAATTCAAATGTTAACAGAGCCATGCACCTCCACTTATTTACACATGTAACAACTATGTATTTACAGTGTCGCTCACATTACTAGCACACATTCATTTTGAATAATATTCACTAAGGTGGTTGTACCCAATTTTTCGTACTTTTTTCTCAAAAGTACAACATTTTTTCTTCAAGTTTACAGGGTTTATAGGTATACATATATACTAGCTACTTACCATAAAAATTTCGTTTGGTATTTTCTCGTTTATTAGGAGAAAACGAATTATTTTAATTTTTTCTTTACATAGAACCTCCTTAATACTAAAATTTTTAAGATTTCAAGTTGTTCCTTGAATAAGTTTTTTAAATGTTTGACACTTTAAATATATTTTTAAAATTAAGGAATTATGATAAATAGCGAAAATAAACAAAAATTTATACTCAAAGGAATACATGGTTTTTCTCAAAACTTTTAGGATTCATGCTTATTTGTTTTGATAAATAGCGGTAGTACTTAACATCTTTTATAAAAGCAAACAAACATTTTCTCCAAAAATCGCAACTTTTTGTCAGAATTTTTGGCTTAAGTGTATAATTTTTACACACAGGAAGTCGTATTATTGAAGCCTTTGGTGGTAGAAGGTGTTAATTCACTTTTTACAACTGTCAAAGTTCCAATGGCTAACTCTAAAAGTAACCAGCTGTAAAATTAATCACCAGAGGCTTCAATTTTCAATCAGAATTTTTTCGTTTCCTATAAGCCATAAATTATTTTCAATTTTATTTTTAAACCTTGCTTTACTGAAAGCTTAAAATTAAATTGGAACTCGTAGTTGTTTTCAACTTTATGAAAAACAAAGCTTATTTCCGAAAGGACGCAGTTTTCAATAAAAATTAAATTTTTGAGAAAATGTTTGTTTGCTTTTATAAAAGATGTTAAGATGTATTTATCAAAACACCAAACGAAAATTGTGGGAATAAGCATAATCCTTTCTTTTTCTGTCTTTTTTTGAGTATAAATTTTGGTTTGTTTCTTCAAGAAAGTTATGTATTTTTGCTATTTATCAAAATTCTGAATATAATTTGTTTTCTCCTAAGAAACGAAAAAATACCAAAGAAAATTTTTTTGGTAAGTAGTACATATGGCGACCTATAAACCCTATATATTACAAAAAATTTGGTACAAAAACCTTTGCAGCAGCCAAATGGCTTAAAAATTAAGAAAACAACAAGGTTAAAAAAAAAATCCACAAAATTATTTTTTTTATACAAAATCTTAAAAAATTCGTAAAGAATAACAAAAGTAATGCTATGGAAATTAAAAAATACGTGTTCATTTATTTTTCATGCAGAAAAACATATTTTATTCTGAAGTTAATTCTCAATATAACTACCATCGGACTGACTGCCTGCATGATTTGAAATGGATCGAGTCTTATATGGAAGAAATTACACAACGCCGCCAACAAAAAAAAAATCAAAAATCAACGGGATTTTTCAAATCTGCACATAACTATACAAAAGTTGAATAAGCTACAAAACTGCTTGGGAGTTTTTCAAAATTGGGAATAAAAAATTGAAAATTTTGTTCGAATTTTTTTGAAATTAGTTAAACTTTCCAAAATTGTGCATAAAGTTTTAAACTTTGACTTATATGGTTTTTTTTTAAACATGGTGTATATTGTAAAAAAATATAAATGTGTGCTATTTATGTCAGCGCCACTGTATGTACATACATACATACTGCCAGTGTTTGCTACTGCTGTTGAGTGCTGTAGCAGCAGTTGATGTTGCTGATGGTGATGGGGATGTTGCTGCCAGTGGCGATGACGCTTGCGAAGGTGATGTGGTGCAGTTTACAGTCGCTACTCCCGAGTGTTCGCGCATGCGCATGTCGCCAACCTGTTCCTCAGTCAAACCGGTGCGAACTACATGCATAAATGCAGGCACATACATATATGTATTCATATTAATATACAAACATACAGACGAGTATAGTACATAAGTGCATGGCTATGAAAAGCATAACATTCGGTATCGCAAGTTTTGGCAAGCCAACGGTTTTGCGTGTAAATAAAAATGTGCATAAAAATGCAGTTAAACTGGTTTCACAGTGATCAACAGCGCGCTCTGTAAGCACCACCCCAACTAATATGTTGCCGCGTTTCATTTTAATGGTAACGTGTTGACCAAAAGTGTTCGATTGGCAGCAAGCAAGACATGGCAATGCCACGGACATATTTTATATTTAGTAAAAACATACATATGTAGCAATTGTATTTGTTTTAAAGGTATAATTTAGTGATTATTTTGAATAGCCAGGTTATCTAATTGTTTTATTTGAATGGAGGTACGAAAAAAATTTTCAAGAAAAACGTAAACAAAAGCTGCACAAGTGTGACGTCATACAAACAGCGATCCTGTCAAATTCTCTGAGATCGGAGTAGCGGTACCGAGATGGGTGCCACCTTTGTTCTCTGCATCATTGTTATGTACATAGAACCTTGATTCGTTCAGTGGAATTCTCTTTTGAGTGTAAAGTACCTGCATATGAGCGAACTAGACGCTCTTCATTACTTTCTCGCTAGTTACGTCATAAGACTGAAGTGTTGCTCACACTGCTGCCGCGTCCCCATTAGTATTCGCCCGACTCTATACGGCTAGTTTGTTCCAGTATTCTTCGGACTAAAACCTGTGGAACTGTCAAACTACAATTTTACTATCTCAAGTGAACGCAACAGGAGAACAGTTGCAGAACTGTACGGGAACGAAAAAGTACTTGTTCCACCAAAAATGTAATTTGGGTTATTTACTTGTTGGATGAAAGATCAATAAATAACTATTAAAATCTATACAATTAATAATAATTGCCTACATATTCGAATATTTCGTTATTTACTTCCATTTTTTAATAAATGTAAGGTTCTTTGTTTTCACCGCTTTCGGTTTTTGTTTACAAACGGGAACGACCTTGGACTAAATCCTGCAAAATGTGCAAGTCCTAGACGTTCTGGAGCCCACTAGGCGTCAAGCCGAGAGAGGCGTTTTATTTTTTTTTTTCGTTTCGACTTTGCGAACTTTCGAAGAGAAATGTCGTTAATTGTGACATGACAAGTAAAGTATAGTTTGGAATTTTCCAAGTTGTACTAGTTTTTAACCAGAAATGTATGTCAACAGTAGTGGGTTTCCTACAGGGTATGATTCTACTTATTAATTTACACTTGCGTTAGTAGTGGTTTCACTTTCTTTTCAATAGACCGGAGTAAAATACAATACAACAACAACGTCGTACAAAAAACTAAAGCGAACGCAGGAGTTACCGAAGTGGAAGTGGCTAATGCACATAATTATACATTGTGCATACATACATACATACTATTTTACTACTCAGGTCCACGAAAAAACCTTTACCACACACACTTGTGAGCTGAGTCAGGATTTTGAATACACCACACCTGTTTCACTTCGGAGTACGCATCCCGGACGCATATCGGCACGACAGTGCCCGGGACGCAGTTTTTTGTTTGCGCTGCGGATTTCGATTCTTTACGGCTTTTTGACGTTCGCTTAGTGCGGGAGCAGCCGGATTTTCTATGGATTTTTCGTGTTCCAAAACCATGTGCTGAGACTTAGTATATATACAAACTTTGTGCGAAATTCATGAAAATTCAACAAATTGCAAAAGTCTTCATCAAGTTAGCAAAAACAAGCTGTCAAGCGCAACGCTCTTATGTAGGTTTTAGGACATTCAATCTCGGGATTCCGGGATCCCGGACACTTTTCCATGTCCCGAAATCACGGGATTGCAGCTCCGGGATCCCGATATTTTTACTGATTCATTTACAGAATGAAAGATATGTTGAAAATGAAAAGAAAAGAATTCATTTGACATGAAACCCGAGAAGTACAGAACACCAAAATTTGGATTCAAAATGAACTTTCACTTGGAAGTGAATTTCAGATATTTGAGCAAGAACTCTGTAATAACGAAAAATCTGTCAGCAATTGAAAACACAACAAGCTTTTACAGTATGGCAGAGTTGTTCTTCATTTTACTTTGCTGGCCTTTTTTGGAAAAGGATGTCTGCAAATATGAGTAAATGTTTTTGACAAGTAATATAGATATTTTAAAATAAAAATATTTAAACATCACGTTACGTACTCTTATGCTCCCCTAAGACCAAATGTGGTGACAATGAATCTGTGTGGTTTGAAATATGCGAACCTACTGTAAATTACAAAAAGTTGTGATGGAATTCCAAAAAATCTCGGGTTCGGTTTTTGAATACCGAAATCCCGGGATTATTAAAATGCTGCGGTATTGAATACCCTAGTACCTAGTGCCCGAGGCACGCTCTTTTAGTATTCTTTTAACAAAATATGTAGCAACACGTATGTAGATGCAATGAACTTTTTAGTAAAATACCGCATTTATTTTTTATAGATAGGCTGCTCTGGCCCTCATGGCCTCACACATGTGTATGTAAGTATACTTGGAAAATAGGTAATTTGCGTCTCAACTCAACTGCAATTCAACCCGACTGTCGACCGCCGTGCTTATTCATACCAAAATTCATTTCACGGAACCCCGGTGACTTCTACGGAACCCTTGGGTTCCGCGGAATCCACTTAGGAAACTCTGAACTAATCTACAGTTTTAGGTACGGTGCACATTAGAGCGATACGACACGCGATACCATATGCGGTGTGATAGCAACCGTCTCGCTCGGCCGATACGCAAATGATATATGTCTCCGAAGTGTCGCTGCCGTGCAAGTGAACACAGTTTTCACCGCTTCCTACCGATTCCCACGTACTCAGCATGTCGATGTTGCTTTCATATCGTATCACTTATCGTATCTCTCTAATGTGAACCTTGCCTAAAACTATAGGCCAAAATACAATAGCACAGTGGCAGTGACAGTTTTTAAAATCAGCTGTTACTGCTAATATTGGCAGTCACTGCCGCAGCAAATACAATACGGCGTTGTCAGTGACAGCTTTTTTTGACATTCCTTTTTGTTTGTTTACATTTTTGTTGTTGTCTTTTAGGCTTCAGTGACATGAACAGAAGTTGGCTGCATTGGAGGCAGTGGCAGTGAATTTAGAATTCGGGCTAAACTGAACAGTACTGTCAGCTGCCACTGCTGTATTGTGAGTCGCTTCATTGGACACCACACTTTCTAAAAAACAGCTGATTTCGAAAAACTGCCACTGCCACTGCGTTATTGTATTTTGGGCTTATAGATTATTTCAGTTGTGTTATTACATAAAGACGCGCACAACAATTAGAGATGAATTCAAATGCAGTGGGTCAAGTGCGCTCATATGCCTCCAATAGCCTTCTCGTTTTGGTAGGTTATGCTATCCTGCCAGTTCTGCTTCTTTTTCGGGAGTTAAATTAATTTTTCGAACTAAATATTACACGTTGCTACAAAAAAGCCATGAAATACACCCTAGTGTAGTGTAGGTTGTAGGTATGGTCGAGTACAATGCGAAAATAGGCCCCGTATAGTTCCTCAACCCTCCATTTTTCATAACAAAAAAAACGTTATTTTCATACTTGATGCTCTTATCATTAATAGCTTGACTATTTTCCATCCGATTTTAAGTGGTCGTTACCACGCCCATTTTTCTAAACATTTATGAAGAAAAAAGATTTTTTGCTTATGTAAATTCAAGGCCGTATTTTTGCTTAAATTGCTTAACTTCGACAATTTGTATGCGATTCCATAGAAGAGGTATGAATTTATTCGAAAATAAATATTCTTTTAGATAAATACCACATATTTGGCAACTACACCTTTTTCCAAGAGTACTTCAGAAAGCGTCAAATGTATTTCAGAAACTGTAAAATGTACTTCAGAATAGTCAATTGTACTACAGGAAACGTAAAATGTACTTCAGAATGGTCGATTGTACTTCAGAAACCGTAAAATGTATTTCAGAACAGTCAACTGTACTTCAGAATAGTCAATTGTACTTCAGAAACCGTAAAATGTTCTTCAGAATAGTCAATAGTACTTCGGAAACCGTAAAATGTACTTCAGAATAGTCAATTGTACTTCAGAAACCGTAAATTGTACTTCAGAAACCGTAAATTGTACTTCAGAAATCGTAAAATGTACTTCAGAAGACGAAAATTCGTACACATTGTAATTATTTAAATAGTATATATATTATAGTGATTTTAAATATATTTACTTTTTAATATATTTTTCAAATTACAAGTAAATTAGTTTGTTCGCAATGTCTATACATTTAAGAATGAAACAATTAATTTATTAATGCAGTTTTAAATTATGTACCAGCTGGCATATCGAATAAAGATTGTGCATCTGGGTGAAAAGTGGTTGAATGTTGAATGGCTCTGCCACAATCTCCACCAACAACTGTCGCTTTTGCCTTGGATTCAACATTGGCGAATATGGTCCAAGACGTAGGAGCGTTGCTTTGTCTGTCGCGTTAAAGTTGTTGATTGCACTTTCTAAGTGGGAGTGGCACGGAGCGTTATCGCATACAACAACCAGATCCCCGAGGTTGTTACCCAAGTCAACCCACTTCTGTAGCACTGTATGGATCCACTGACATGCCATATCAGCATAAAGCGGAAGGCTATATATTTGTTCATAGTCCGAATTTTACCGTGCAAGCATTTACTACATGGAGTATGTACAAGCGACATTATTATTTGGTCCGGGCGTTGACGAGGGAAAAGCGACAGTTGTTGGTGGCGATTGTGGCATAGCGATTCAACATTATACCAGTTTTCATCCATGCAGATGCACTATCTTTATACGACCTGGCAGTTGGAACATAATTTAGTCTGCATTAATTTAATTGTTTCATTCTTAAATATATAGTAGACATTGCGAACAAACTGCTTCTATGGACTTGTAATTTGGAAAATATATTAAAAAAATAAACATATTTAAAAATACTATTTTATATACCATTTAAATAATTACAATATGTATGTAGTAACTTTCGTCTTCTGAAGTAAATTTTACGGTTTCTGAAATACTTTTTACGGTTTCTGAAGTACAATTGACTATTCTGAAGTACATTTTACGGTTTCTGAAGTACAATTGACTATTCTGAAATACTTTTTACAGTTTCTGAAGTACAATTGACTATTCTGAAGAAAACTTTACAGTTTCTGAAATACTTTTTACGGTTTCTGAAGTACAATTGACTATCCTGAATTACATTTTACTTTTTCTGAAGTACAATTTACTATTCTGAAGTACATTTTACTATTTCTGAAGTACAAATGACTATTCTGAAGTACATTTGATGATTTCTGAAGTACTCTTGGAAAAGGTGTAGTATATTGTTAGACTTAGCTTGTTAGTTGTTTTGATCGGTTAAATTTTAATGAGCCCCAATTTTTCTTAATTTTTTCAACTTTGATCATCGATACTTCCCGACACTAATAAATACATATGTATGTAATTGTAGCACTGTCTTCAACTTTTTTTTTATCTTTCTTTACTTTGTTAGCTGTAGTCCCTGGTTTTGTTATTTTTCAGTTTGTTTTTCCTATTTGCACCATTTGTGGTTTTCTGTTTACAATAACCGCATATACATACATACATATAAGTAGGTATTTATTTGTTTGGTGGCGGGCGGCGGGGAAACTTTCACTTTTACGAATTTATGATTCGCTTAATCCCATCTCCCTCTTTGTTGTCGGCCTTTTCGCAGTCGCAATCTTCGCTGTCGTTATTTTATCTTGTTTTGTTTTTTCTCTTATTCAATACATGACGTGGTAGTTTTACCTTTTTTTGTTAGCCTGTAGTAACGGATTTGGCTGTAGCACGTTTGCCTTTATTTCTGTTGTTAAAGCAATGAGCTGCTCGCGTTTAAGCTGGTCTCAATTAAGTTTTTATCAAAAAACATTTTAATGGTTTTTAAATAACCCTGAAAACGATGTAATTAATTTTTAGTTGCGTTAGTTAATATATGCTGTATTACATACGCATGCATGAATACATATGTATGTATGTACATATTAGTATATTTGGTGCATAAAAATGTATGTACATATGTATATCTATGGATACTAATGAATTGGGTGAATTCTTTTGCTACCAGTTTTTTTCGGGAGGCAATCGTCGATACCAAGAAAAGAGTGGATTTGCTATAAGAGATGCTGGTATGCAGGTACATTAGGGTGCCCAGCGAAATTTCAAGACCCTACCCCTTAATTTTATTCGTTTTTATGAGAAATATTATTGCCTATATTTATAGATATGGCATCCCTTGTATACATGTCTATTGTAGTCCGACAGATGCCATTCGCACGAATCTAATCCTCCACACTCGCCTGTTGTGACAGTGCGAATCGGATTAGATCCGTGCGGATAGCATCCGCCGGATACCGTAATAGGTACGGTGACCATCCGTCCTGTTTTTTACAGGACCGCACTGTTATTCAAAGCTCTGTCCTGCGCAGTTTTTCAAAATAGAAAAAACCTGTAAATGTACAGATTTTATCCCAAGTGTCCTGCATTTGTCCCGCATTTCATTCGACATTTTAAAATTAACGGCGGTTGCCCTTTATTGATCAAAATATAAATAGTGTCTGATTGATAACTACATGAGAGTTAGGCTGATTTCGAAGCTTCACAGACAATGGGTGACGAGAAAATGAAGGCCAGCATAAAAAATATCAGAAGCACTTTACAAATTTTGAGTTGTCGCGTGAATGTAAGAAAGCAACGTTTTCCAAGCTAGCTTTGATTTGCTGAACACGTCAGCAATACCCAAAAAATCAATTTTAAATGCTTAGAAAAGCACTAAAACATTGGTAAATATGCAGGAAAAACAACGAAAATCTTAAGTATAGTTTCGTATTCTCTTTTCTTTTTTATTCAGTTTATTTCAAGGATTGAACAATTCCAATGAACAATCAAATTGTTTGATATTCTCAAATAATAAAGATCCGTAAGAGCGTTGAATAGAGGGAAAACGACCTTTCGACAACCACTGATGTCGACCAAACAGAACTTAAAATTAGATATCTCCAGTGGTGTTGGTGCATCGATGTTGGTGTCACTTTTTTACCATTATTAAAAATAATGCGGCTTCTATTACACGAATTTTAATAACATCGGAATCTTCGCCGCTGGAAATCGGGAAATATTTGAGAATCGAAGGAAAATCGTTAACAGTAGCAACCCTTTCTGAAGTTTTAAGGACTGTCAAAACTCCATATAAAAAAAGATCAAGAATATTGTATTAAGCCAAATTTGCTTCAGCAGTACGGAGTTCTAAAGAAAATTGCTTAGCTTTCACTACGGCTTTCCAAAGTTTTTTGTGAACAAAGAGCACAAGGCAACCCATGTTTTCAAGAGAAATACACATATGCCCATTCCATTATTTCGTGAAGAAAGAGTGAGACAGTATACTGTAAAATATTAAATGTCAAAATCCCACGAACACTACTTTTCACACACACGAAATAATGGTAATTTTTAGCTTCATACACTTAAATAAGCAAAATATGCATAGTCGCTAAAATTAAACTTGCAAACCTTGTATAAGCAAATTAAGTAATTCCAAGCAAATGTTTAAAATTTTCGCCCCTGGTCATTTTATATGACATTTGCGTTTTGTTGAGAGCCGCAGATACCCCTTTAAGGCCAGTATGCAGCTCTCAAGAAAAGCAAAAACTCCACATACAAACGACGTACAAGAAATGGCTAAGAAATTTTCTTGTGTAAAATTTTCTTGAGGCAGTACGCAGTTCTTAAAATTAAAATTGCAACGCTTTCTACTACGCTTTTCTAAAGTTTTTTGTGAAGAAAGAGCAGAAGGTAACCCATGGACACACACTCGAAATAATGGAAATTTTTTTCTTTTCTTTTTCACAACTTATTTACTTTTTAATACAAATGAAAAAAAAAATACTATTTGTTATTTTTAAAATGTTTTCGTTGTTAGAGTTTTACTTTTTTTTCTCCTCTTCCTTTCTTTTTTTCGAAGGCGGTTAATAAATGAATATTCTTTGGTGGTTACAAATGCATTATGGACCACATTGGAAGATTATGAGGTTTCAAGGTGCGCTTACAAGCGCGGAAAAACACGGAAAAACTTCTGAAACTCAACACATCTATGTAGTAAGAGCCCTTATTCGCGCACAGTGGGAAATTTTTGACTAATTTTGTTCAAAAATGGCTGGGAGAGTACATTTAGTAAATTTTGTTTCGGCCATTTTGAATTTCACGGGTCTATAATCAGAGTCGAATTCAACGAACTCAATAACGTTTTTAACACCTTTAAAATCTGAAATTTGACACCAAGAAAATTATTACGTTTAGTTAGATGTTTTTATTTTTTTATTTTACGACTGCTGCGGCTTAGACAACCCCTTCTAAAATAAGATATAAGGATTTGTCGAAAATTTACTTCTGCAGCGTTTCTGATTCAAATCTATTAAAAATTGGCCACTGTGCGGCATCACTATAAGGCACGGTGTTATTCCACCGATACTCTTAACAATGGCGAATACCAATGAGTTCTCTCTGCAGAAGTTGCCACGTTGAATCCATGCCCGGCCCCTCAGTCGAGGCCACTCAAACCCTAGGATCAAGTTTCTTCAAGAGCATGGTCGAGAGATCGGAGGTGGAGGTGCAAGAGCTCTTCAATTTCGTATGGGATACCCAGATTTAGGTCTTTATTATACCCAGCGCACTTGTGCTCAATGGTATTGTACCTTTGTTCACATAACGGTTGTTTGTAACAGCCAAAACGAATCGGGATAGATATAGACAAATGTATACAGAAATGCTCAGAATGAAAAAAAAAATAAATCGATTAAGCCGGGACTCTGTCCGTCCGTCTATCCGTCTGTGCACACGGTAACTCGAGTAAAAATTAGGATAGATCAATCAAACTTGGTGTGTGCACTTCTTTTGATCGTATTGAAAATGGGCAAAACGAACCATAACCACGCCTACCTTCCATATAACGGTAGTTTTCAGAAACACGATAACTGCGATGTTTTAGTAACTACTGAAGCTTACTCACTCAAAAATTATATTTACAATGATCTTAAGGGGAAAAATAAGAATATTATAAATTATGATTACATGTGTATATCTCGGTAACCGTTTCACCAATTTCTTCTAAACTTGGCACAGTTGTTGGGTCCTCCCAAGACAGCTGAAAATTTCTAAAATCGGCAAATAACCACGCCCATGCCCCATATAACGCTGATTTAGAGAAATACGAAATATTCGATAAATCAGAAACTACAAAATAGATGTTTGCAATAGTTCTTTAGCAAGAAATGTGTTTATAATAAATCTTTGCAAAATGGGCATCGCACCGATCACTTATGACCACATATGCATGTGTATCTCGGTAACCGTTCGATGAGTTTATACAAAACTCGGTATAATTTTTTTACTTGCCGTACATATAAAAGGGAGATGTGGAAAATTTTTGAAATCTGACAAAGTTATGCTCACTTTTTATTTAACGGGAAATTTCAGAAATGCTAAAACTTAGATATTTCGAAATTTAACGACGCTAATTTACTCACAACAATCCCTTGAAAAAAATAAACATTTTTATAGTATTTTGAGAAATGAGCGTGATACCGCTAATTATAACTATATAAGCTTATCTCATTAAGTCTAACTGAAAATGCTATCGAAAATATTTTAAATAGGGGTAAACCCCTCCCTGCTTACCATGTAACGGTAGTTTTCGGCTTCGCCCGAACTTCAACTTTTTTACTTGTTTTTTCTCTTCTCTTCGTTAAGCTACCATGATTAGTGGACTCTGCTAAACCACCTCACCCATTTGTGTGACAACTCTACAACCATGATACCTTCTCCAGTGGCAAAATCGGGACTGGTGCAGAGTGAATCATATCTGGAGGCATATTCTGTTCCACTTCCCAGCATTCTACAGATCTTGACTTATATTCCTTGGTTCCTTTTTCTTTCTCTAATTAGAAGATCTGGAAAATAATGGTATCAGCAATTATTACCTAAACGTTATACCAAACGCAGCAACAAAATATGTACAAGTAGATGTTTTTTTCTAGTACTTCCTCCCTTTCCAATATGCCTTGCTTTCAACTTTTCATGGAATGCACAATTTACGAATTACCACACTCAACTTTTAAAAAGTGGTGCAATTAATTTTCTTATTACAAAATATGTATCTAATATTTTATTGTACAAAAGGGAGAGAAGGTAAATTATAAATCAAATCACTTTAATTAGCATAGCTTTGCAAAGCAAGGTGCGAGGCATTCGCCAAATTCATAGTTATTAGTTTGTGTATGTTTGTGATTTGTTATTGTTGTTGTTAGCTCTACACGTTACACGGAAGTAATTTGTGGGTCACTTTCACCGTCGCACTTGCATTTGCTAATTGACTACCACCACTGTCATACATTTTTTTACACACATAAAGAGCTAATCATACACCCATAATCACAAACGCAATAATAAATCCAGTGCAATCTAAAGTATTTGTTGTGGCGCTTACGACGCTGGCTGCTTAGTTAATTCCCTCAACAATTTCGTGCAATTCGCGCAGAGAATAACAAACAAAAATAATCAAATAAATGCATACCTGTGTACATTAGGGTAGTCCAAAAAAAAGTAAAGTCGGAATTGTAATGCTCTCACCCCTAGGATTGTTATACATCGAAAAAAGTATACCCCTATTTTTTTTATTTTGAAATCAAAAAATATTTAGAGGTCGCTCAACGCGCTCAAAGTTTTCCATGTATTTTTATATGGGAAAAATACAGCTTTTCGTAGAAATGGGTTTTTTGCGGACCTATAAATTATAGTTGCAATGAAAAAATTATTAAATAAACAATTGGGTATTATTATTGGGAGTCTCCTGCAGATAAACAGAGTTTTCTGGTAGAAAAATATGGATTTTTAGCTCATTTAAACCATTTCTACGAAAAGTTGTTTTTTCGCCATATAAAATACATGGAAAACTGGATTTCAAAATAAAGAAATAAGGGTATATTTTTTCGGTATAGAGCAATCCTAGGGGTGAGAGCATAAAAAACCCGACCTTACTTTTTCACATGCATTTTTGGACCACGCTACTAGTGTACATACATGCATACATTTGTATTTATGCACATAGGTACATACATATGTACACAGTCATTATAAATTCCATGGGCAATACGTTGCGTGATTGGTGGAAGTAAGGCGAATCTATTTACCCACCACCTTTCCAATTCCGGGCTACCTAATTATATTAAAGAAAGTGAAATGTGCAATTATTAATTATTTTCGTATTTAACTACACACCTTGCTGTGCAGGTGATCGTCAAAAAATTATTCATACATACTAACTTTGGTTTTAATACTTGGTTATAAAAAATACATACATTTATGCAAATAATTTACATTAAAAAAGGTTCACCCACCATTTTATATTAGCGCATTTTCTCTACACTTCACACGATTTTCATTTGAGGGTGTAAAAAGTAGTAAACATCGGATTTCCTGAGGAGATGATATTTGAAAACACGATGTATTTTGGAATGATTTTCCGTCATCCCTTCTTGTCAAATTTAGTTTAGAAACAAACCGTTTTCGGCGTTGTGCCATCGTTAGTTCCATTTTTCTTGTTCTATAATATGGCTGAACTTTTTCTTCAGGTTATAAATAAAAAAAGTTTAAAAAATTAAGCTCTCACCCACTAGAATTTTAGTTTTCCAATCGAAAAATATTGATTTTCAAGAATTCTATACCATTTCTATGAAAACGTGTTTCCCCCATATAAAATATATATGTTTTAAATATATTTTATTTACACAGAAAATACGGGTATTCTTTTTGCCATTTAGAAAAATCGTAGGGTTTAACATTTTTAACTTCCCCCACTCGCATGTATTTGCGGGCCACTCTAATGTGCATACATATGTATGTAGGTATGCAAGTATTTAATGTATTGCGTTTTTTTTTTTGTTTTAATTTAGCCGTTACCTCAAACGTTATATGTTACGCAGCTTATGTATGTACCCTGCAGTAAAATTTGGCGATAGTCTGATAAAGCGCTAGTTCCGAACTACATATGTACATACAGTGACGAGCAAAACTGTAACATGGTTTAACACTTTTTGTTTCAGCCACCGCTATATTTGCAAGTTCTAACGACTTTCATCCTTTTGTTGTATATTCTTGTTGGTACATCCCTACTCCCTCTCTCATAATGTTTTGAAGTCAATACAACAACAATAAAAACCCCAGCAGACAAAACTGTAAATTAAGGCAGATGTTACAGTTTTGCACTCACTCTCAGTTTTGCATTTTACAGTTATCTTTTGCTTATTTGGAAGTCAGATGACTTTTTTCTGTATTGTAATTTATTCAAGAAGTGATCACCAATAAATAATATGGTTAATCAGGAACCATAAATGTAAATAATAGATTTACTGCGGAAAGGCGGAACCGCACGAAAAGTGGCCAAAAATTTTGAAATTTGCTACTTGAAAATGTTAAGACTTAGAAAAAATATAGCCTAAAGTGTTCCCAAGGACGAAGGAAGTCTGTTAAAAAATATTACGGTACGATATCTTGTGAACTTAGCAGCAAGTAGCGATGCAGCCACTATTACAGAAGCGCTTAAGGTATTAAACTTTAATGCAAATCAATAGACAGCGAGGCAAAGAATTGCCAAATTGAGCGCAAAGGCATCATAAAGAAGAAAAAAGCAAATTTGATCAAGATACATGTGCGAGTGCGGCAGCATTTCGCTGCATCGCACGAAAACCGAACCGTTGCCTATTGGGATATGTTAGGCCGTTCAGAATGCAATAAAAAACATATTTTTAAGTTTCAATTGAAGGTTATTTGGTCTGACAAGACTAAATTAATCGCTTTCAATCAGATGGCCTGGCATGGTATTGGATCAAAGACCCAAATTAAGCCTAAGCGCATCATGTACGGCAAACTGTGAATCACAGTGGTAGGATCTTAATTGTTTGGGGCTATATTTCAAAAATATTGTTGGTCCGTTAGTACGCATTATGCGTAAGGAACAGTATCTGTTCATAATTCAACAAAATTTGCAAGATGTAGTCGAAAAAATGAGAGTTTCAGCTGAAAAATCACTCAAAACACACTGCATATGTTCGCAAAGACTGGATACAAAAGCAAAAATTTGCTATTTTGAAATGACCTCCACAATCCGCGGATATGAATTTCGTCGAGAATTTGCGAAATCAACTAAAAGCACAGCTTAATAAGTATCAAAGTCCGTAAAATCGAGTGCATGAGCTGTGAAAGCAAACTAAGGATATACCTCCAGAATTTTTACAAAGATACAAATAAGGTATGCCAAATCACATCCAGGAACTGAAACAGGAAAAAAGAGTACTGAACATTGTGTTAGTAGTTCTTTTCTTTTGTGAAAATTGTTAAAAAGTTCTTAAAAATATATGAGTGCAAAACTGTAACATCTGCCTTAATTTACATTTTTGTCTGCTGGTTTTTTTATTGTTGTTGTGTTGACTTCAAATCATTATGAGAGAGGGAGTAGGGATGTACCAACAAGAATATACAGCAAAAGTATGAAAGTCGTTAGAACTTGGAAATATAGCGGGGGCTGAAACAAAAAGTGTTAAACCATGTTACAGTTTTGCTCGTCACTGTACATCAGAACTATCTCTGAACTAGCGTAAAACGTATGCAGAGCGGGACAGTTGAAACTAGCATTGTAAATGTGCAAATGCTCACTACTCGTACAATACGAAAGTATCTCAGCGACAAGACTTCCGACTCAAGCATCTTTGGTCACGAGTTCAAACCTTACAATAATTATTTTTTAATAAAATATTTAACAAAAATGGAATCTGTAAAAGAAGGGAAAAAACTAAAAAAATATCCAAAAATCGAATCATAAAAACATTTTCTTATAAAACAAAAAAAACTGACTAAAACGGAACCGGTTAAAAACTAATTGAAAAGTAGTGCACTGGGCTACAATTGGCACCGCGAATGACATCGCCGTGTAAAATTGAAATAGAACTGGTACTGTCGGCAAAAGGTCTAGTTCTACGCTAGCTCTGAGCTAGTCAGATTTTCTGCAGAGTAAATACAGATTTTCTGCAGGGTACATATGTATGTTGATTGCAGTTACTGTGGATCTGTTTTTCTTTTAATAACATAGGCCGACATTTTTCAGACCCAGGGACTAGCTTATACTTTTCTAAAGGTTTTTGTTGCGCTGAATCTGAATCCAAAATCAGTTTTGCCCGATTGGCTTAGGCTGTCGAGATATTTGAGCCTAAAATTTTTTTTTAAATTTTGTAAGGCTGTGTAATTTATGTAGTATGTATGTATGTATATGTTTTGTATAAAAGTCTAGCGCAATAAATAACACACACCATATAAATCCACATTTGAAAGTTTGTACAAAAATTATAAAAATTCAACAAATTTTACCAAAATCCCCCAAAAATTTCAAAGTTTTCAATCAGATTTTTTTGAAGATGCAGTTTTATAGCCCATTAAATTTTAGTAGGTAAAACTGCAAACCGCAAGACGCTAGAAAATCGCGTTGATTTTTAATAATTTATTTGGCTGGCGGTGTTGTGCATTTTCTTCCATATAAAGTATGCTCGACCATGCTCAAAATTTCTTTTTATATGAAAGGAAATGCATAGCATCGTCAGCAAAAAAAAATATTAAAAATCAATGCGATTTTCTAGCGTCTTGCGGTTTGCACTTTTACCTCCTAAAATTTAATGGGCACCCAAAATTTAATGCATACCCAAAATTTAATGCATACCCAAAATTTTTCAAAAAAATCTGATTAAAAAGTTTGAAATTTTTGGAGTATTTTGTTAAAATTTGTTGATTTTTTATAATTTTTGTACAAACTTTGAAATGTGCGCTAGACTTTTATACAAAAACATTAAACATCGAATAAACAAAGTAATATAGCCAAAACTGGTCAAAGTAAAAAGTTTCTATTATTTCTTCCACCACTGTGTGTATAGGGTGATCCATCTAGATCGGGGATTTTTAATCTGAAATAAAACACTTAAAACAGAACTGGATGTCGGAATCTTTATTATCATCCGAAAGAAAATTTTCTGACATTACTTTTTTTTTGAAATGATTTCATTCAGATGTTTCCAGCATTGCGCAAATTGCGCAAGTAATGTTGGCTTCCAAGTTTTGAATCATAGCTGTCTTATCGATGAATACTTCTGGCTTCACATAACCCCAAAGAAAGAAATCCAGAGGTGTGAATCACAAGATGGAATTATTAAAAAATAAAAAAATAAATGTCTTAAGATTTTTCTTTCGAATGATAATAAAGATTCAGACATCCAGTTCTGCTTAACGTGTTTTATCTAAACTAACAAAAAAAAAAAAACAGGATCTAGATGGACCGCCCTATATAATCTTCCCAAAATATACATACGTATATCTACATCAGCCTGTGGTACATGACTAATTCTATGAATATCTTACACAAAACAACAAGTATTTACTAATTCATTTTTCTCTTCTCCTTTTAGTTTCCATAACACCTCCACCTCAACGCCCATGGATACCATTAGCAAAACCGAACAAATCAAGGCCAGCTTGTAAGTTTCGAACGTATACACTTACCACTTAATTGCCTTAATATTTATGTACGACATACAGAATTTTGCTACTAAAAAATTGTTTTTTAGGCATCTTTACAGTTATGTGTTACAATGTTTTGTGCGACAAGTACGCCACCCGACAAATGTACGGTTACTGCCCGTCGTGGGCCTTGAGTTGGGAGTACCGAAAAAAGGCTATACTTGACGAAATCCGTCACTATTCGGCGGATATAATTAGTCTGCAAGAAATCGAGACAGATCAGTTTTATGCTTTCTTTTTGCCTGAGCTTAAGGCCGACGGTTACGAAGGAATTTTCTCGCCGAAATCACGTGCCAAGACTATGTCAGAGATGGAACGTAAATTTGTGGACGGTTGCGCTATTTTCTTTCGTGCTGCTAAGTGAGTATATAAATTTTCAAGTAAATAATATTGAATATCAATCATCAAATGAAATTAGTAAATTATTGAAAGCCGTTGTAAAGAAACATATGAAGTAGTTAAGCAGTGGATTTAGCCCGTAATCAATAACATGTTTAATGAAATCACTTCAGAATCTCTTTTATACAGTTGAAATATTGTATCATATTTTTTGTAGTGGATCACCCTAATGTACATACTTCGTCCTTAAAGAAAAAAATTACCCATTCAGATGAAGCGGAATGGAAAATAAATGTGCATAAGTAGTAACATACCAATTTAATAAAAAATTACATTTAATAAAAAATTCAATCAGAGATTCTCAACCAACTATAATAATCGATTTCGTCCTATTAGTGAGCAGGAATAGTATTTATTTTGCGCTTACACTTTCTCCTTCATTTGTGCTGTGTGTTATTACAAAATTGAGGGTCCCGCTGTTTTATGCCGGCTCTGTTAGAAAAAACTTTTCTAGAGCAGGAATGACTCATCAAAATAATTTCGTTAGGTTTCAGCGCTAAGTTAACGAAGCACAAATCAATCGTTAACTTTGAAACGAAATAAATCAACCAAAAACTTATGTTGTAAACGTTGCCAGCTCACTGTTTAGGCGACTTCTAACACCTGGAGTCTAAATGTATGCTACACCTTCAACGTTAACGATAGATTTTTTTTACGCTAGAAATCTAACGATGAAAAAAAGAATAGTTTCAACAGAAACGATTAAGGATATTCAGACTAGACTCGTTAATGTATTAGTTCGTTATCTGACTCGGTAACACTTTCAACTTCGAACGCCCCTTATTATTCTTTCTCTGGTTAAAATTACTTTTATTTAAGTAACAGTGGTAAAATCTATTAATTCCACGACATAAATATTTGCACTTTTTCGCGAGAGAAAATTCCAGCAAATAAGTGACAGAAAAAAATCAGCTGACATTTTAACGCATGTTTTACCACATTATCAGACGTGCCTTCTCGTTAAGTTAGTAATGATATATTCGGTAATTTACAAAAACAAAACAATGGTTGGACTTACCGATTATCGAATTAAAAACTTAACGAGTATAGTCTGAATACCCTTGTTGTTTCTTCGGTAATTGTTAAAATTTACGTTATGGTGCAATGCGTGCTTTTCCCGCCAATTCCGGTGAGAAGTCAAAAATAAATAAAACCTGTGAAGTGCCATAAATGAAACAATTGGATAGAAAATTTACACAAAAAAATTAATAAACGATAAAATCTTAAAAACAAAAAATAACTTAAAACAGCTATCCCTTAACCCGCTTATCCGTAAAAATGCCCTTTAAAAAATTACCTTATAACATTTCATTTTTTGGAATGGTATTTACGAATGGGACTTCTATATACTTCACTAAGAAACGCGTCCGAAGATTTATAAAAAAAAAATATGGCATTGTATAAAAATCCGACCCCTGCTCATAAGTAACACCCCCTATGAACTGTTTGAAGGACTCATGTATTTATCAAAAAAATTTACCAGCAGTCTAGTTAAAAATTACATATTTAGGGCCGTTTTCTCATCTAAGCTTTAGATTACCGGCCACTTTATCGTCTCGATATACGAGTTTTCGTTTTCTCATCAGCGCATTAATTTCTCGAATCGATAAATTGTTGCTTACCCGTTGCAACCTTCAAAATTTGTACCCAACTTTAAATTTTGGTTTGGTTTTGGTTTATGAATCAGATATATTAGATATTTCTACCAAGGTTTTGGTTTTTGCTAACAGTTGCTCTTGCTCTATATTTGCTTATGTTGCATTGCCAACCTTTGGAATTTTATGACGAATGTAGTTAAGTTTCACTCTCGGAAATGTAGTGAAGTTTCACTCTACGGAATAACAAATTTATTTTTACATGTAAGATAAGAAAACGAAAACACTTTAAAGTGAGGAACAATTTATCTGCCCTGTTAGTAAAGGTAACTTTACTGCTTACATTAGGCCCTTAATGTTCAAATGGCGTTATATCTGTATAACCTAATTTTTAGCATTATCATGCGATTTTACAAATGCACAAACCACCATCTAATTCTCTAATTTCTCAAATATATTTACTCTCCACGCAGATTCACATTGATTAAAGAACATTTAATCGAATTCAATCAATTGGCTATGGCCAATGCTGAAGGTTCGGATAACATGTTGAATCGTGTAATGCCGAAGGACAATATCGGTTTGGCAGCGCTTCTGAAAGTGAAGGAGAATGCCTGGGATCCGATGACCGAAGTGACACAAATCTCCCAACCGCTGCTCGTTTGCACGGCGCACATTCACTGGGATCCCGAATTCTGCGATGTGAAACTAATCCAGACGATGATGTTGAGCAATGAGCTTAAGACAATCATCGACGAGGCAAGTCACAGCTTTAGACCCGGTCACAAAAATGACGCGAATAGCGTACAACTGCTGTTGTGCGGAGATTTCAATTCGTTGCCCGATTCTGGTGTAATCGAATTCCTTGGCAAGGGACGTGTAGCAATGGATCACCAGGACTTCAAGGACATGGGTTATAAATTATGCCTGCAACGCCTACTATCGAATGACACCAGCGAGTTTACGCATTCCTTTAAGTTGGCCTCCGCCTACAGCGAGGACATAATGCCACACACAAACTACACGTTCGACTTTAAAGGCATCATCGATTATATATTTTATACGAAAACTGGCATGGTGCCGCTCGGTTTATTAGGTCCCATCTCGAATGATTGGTTGCGCGATAATAAAGTCGTTGGCTGTCCGCATCCGCATATACCATCGGATCATTTCCCGCTGCTGGTCGAATTGGAACTGATGCATACGGCGGGACAACAAGCGCCGCCCAATGGCCTGATCAACCGACGGTAGCAATAAAAAAATTATGTAGCCAAACAATAGATCAACAACAACAACAACAGCATAGAGTGCTGACCATGCGACGGCAACATCTACATACACCAACAACATCAATTGTAGGGTAGTTATAGACAGCGTAGGTACTGCTAGCCGCCGCGTAAGGACCACAAAAAACATGATAAAATAAACAATGAAACATAAAAAACAGTAAAACTCACAACACCCAAACAAATCGACAAACATACGTTAGAGAAATAATGCATATGTAGTTCATACTAAATAATAGACATGCGCACACTCCCATAAAAATGCATACATATGTACATAGGCATATGCACCATGTCATAATAAAAGGAAAAAAAAAACTACCAACACTATCATAAAGATCAACACAACAACAACAACTGCTGCAAAAGATATAGGAAAACGCCGACATCAACAAGGATATCAACATCATAATGAACGGAGTAGAAAAAATAACAAAAACATAAAGAAACAAACAACAATAATATTTGCATAAATTTTAAGTTTGTAAAGCTAGTAAATATATGTATATGTAGTTCTGTAACTTTTATACATTTATTCGCCTCTTATCATCCAAAAGTAAGCCTAACTTTTTCCCTTCCAATAACCACCGACTACTCTATTTCCCATAAATCATCCTACATTTCCTCAATACTCATTGCTAAATAAGCAAATTCGCAAACTCATTATATGTATGCATGTGTGAGCTATAGTCGCCGGCTTAAAACGATTTACTTTATAATATAACTCGACAATAAGTAAGAAATCAATTTAGTTTGCCTAATAAATTTCAATTTGTCTATTGATCTTTTTTACTCAACTTAAAGCAACATACAAATTAGCGTTCTCATAAGCGTATTATCTATGTATATATTAAGCTGCAAAAGTTCATTTTATAACAATTGTTAAAATATTTATATAAAAATTGTTTATTTTATAGAAAACTTACGGTAAAGTTATTCAGCTTTTTTTTTTTAATTTGCTTCTTATTCCTCGTTTAAATTTAACTGCAATGAGTTTTTAATTATGCACATTTATACTTTTTCCTGGTACAGGGTAATCATTGCACCTTTTTGAAAGAGGGTATCGGTGCTGACAAAGCCGCTGAATGAACATATAGTTTAGCACGACTGAGTTTTCTATTATTTGCATTCAAAAGGTAAGAGATCCTAGCGAGCCTTTGCCCCACGAGAACAGTATGTTTACAAGCTAAATCTTTGTTGTCTGATGAAAGGTTTTTCTTTTAAAAGGGTAAGTAGCTCGTATCTACATACAATTCGACCCGCCGCATGTGTTCTATTTTGGAAAAAGTGACAAAACCGAATATCACGAGAACGAAAGAAGATATCAAGTATCGGTATTTTAAACTTTTTGAGATTAAGAATTCAGGAAAAATAGTCTCGTTGTATAAAAAAATTATCCTGACCTTTAAATTGACCTTCAAAAATTAGTTTTGAATTTTTTTTTCCTAAAATCAGAATAAAATAAGCATTTAATTTTTTTTATAAAGTTCATTGCACCTATTTTTAGGTAAAAAGGCAAAAAAAATTACTTTAGAAGGTGGGTTTGAGGTAAAGGTAATTTTTCATTCAATCGGAGCCTAAAATGACCGACCTTCACAAGCATTTTTTTTTGTCTTTTTTACCCTTTTTTTTAAACCAAGAACAGCTTCCTTGACGTAAGAACAGCAAAAATATGTGATTAAAAACTGCAAAAAGTTCATTGCACTCTGGTCTGTGGTCAAAAAAAAAGAAAAATATATAAAAACCTATTTTTGAATGTAATCTTAAAGGTAAAGGTAGTTCTTCTATCCTACGAGACCATTTTTCCTGCATTATACATCTCAAAATCTTGTATGAAAATAACGTTACATTTATTTCGCTATCACTTCTTGTTCTCGAACTATTTGATTTTGTCCTTTTTTCCAAAAAATAATGCAGTGCGCCGCCGCCACACCGGAACCCATATTTTTTAGATATTCGTACATTTTTTTGCAGAGTAACAATATAAAGGTTATTTTAAAAATATTTATCACAAAGAATTACTGGTTGATTTGCGAAAACAAAAGTTCCCTTGCCAAATCCAAAAACTTAAAAATCAAAACTATAATTAAAAAACGAAAGTGTTAATGGTTGTGTATATATAGTGGCCCCTATTATGATTTGCATTCGATTTTCGACTGTGGTCGAAAGTGCTGAGCGAACGAATTTGCATTTGGTATTATGGCACTCATTCGATGAAGAATAGCGCTATTGTGAATTTCGCTCGTTTAGGTTGTTCACAATAGTATATTTTTCACCGCTGAGAAGCTTTGTTTACAAATCGAGCAAACTAAATAGTGTGCTTATACATATTTATGTAAATTTGTTCTAATTAAAATGAAGTAAAAAAGAAAGCAAGTTTATAAAAACGTGGTAAAATGAGTACAACGAGTTCTGGTTCAACGATTCGTCAGAGGATGAGAGCTTAGTAAACTGGCCAGGAGTAGCAAATGTTTAAGAGAGTTTAAGTTTATTAGTCTTTCGAATATATTTTGATATAAAATATATTTAAGAAATTTGTCTACAGATTCATTAAAAAGTTCCGACCATCTAAAGAGGCGTTTGTGAGCCAAATCTATTTAAAATATTTTAAAACTATCAACAGCGCTACGATTTTGTTCTCAGAGATCGTGCCAACAGAGTATTGGGATTTTCTTTCACAAGTAAAACCAGCCTTTCGAGCTTGTGTTTAGTATTCAAGATGTTAGAACTGCATGAAATTAATAAAAATTGTTTAAAATTAATGTCTAGCCGCCAAAATGTAAGAAAACATATACAAAATCATACATTTTTCACAATTTTCTAACACTTCGCTACACCATCGAAAGCAAAATTCTGTTCGACAGAAAATTCGATACTCAACGAAAATTTCGACACGCTTGCATAGCTCATAATACGAATTCCACTTTCGATCTTCGATCTTCGATAGCCAGCGAAGATCGAAAATCGAATGCAGCTCATAATAAGGGCCAGTATGTATATACGAATATGCACATACAAAGTATGCAACATTGTGTAACCATAAAAATTAACTTTTCACGCGAACTAGGCCAGTTGGTAGCTTTGGTCAAATGAGTCACAAAAATATGTTTACAATTTTTCTAGCACCCTCAACTTATTCATTAAAACGACTTTGTTTATCACTTGGTGGATTCAACCACTTTTATCTCAGATATATTTTAAGTAATTTTGAGTTCTAATATGGATTCAGCGAGATTAATAAATATTTTTTCATAATTATTTTCTGATTTTTTTTTTTTTTTTAATTTCCAAGCGAGTTTCCACAATTTTTCAGAGATATAATCGGAATCATATTTTATTTTAAGCGCATAAATATTCACAAAATAGCAAAAAGCCCTAGGCTATTTATCAGAAATACCTATTCGTTTAAGTCATTATTTCAAGACTATTTTATTCTTAATAAAACTATGTATCACATTTTAAAATCAATGAAAGATTTAGTAACTTATGATAATTACAAAATAGAGACAAGCTAAATTTTTATTAATCTTAGCCAAATTATGTACATTCAGCTAGAAATCATATTTCTAATTACATGATCGAAATCGATTATTTTTTATCTGACAGATAGATGGTTAAGGGACATCTTCCTAAATTAATTTATCTTTCGGCTATGTGGCACTACTCGCAATGTTCATATTTAAATATTCTCTAATGTCTCTGTATACTACTTAGTTAAAATAATTGAATAAATAAATGTGGTTCAAAAATTTTGGAGATATTGAATAAGTTGAGAAATTCATGTTGTCAGAAAAATGTAAACAATTTAATGCGGCCACGTGAACTGTACCACGAAAATTTCGCCAAGTCACTGATTTAGTCACTGAAAACATTGTAAAGTTCTTATAATCCCTATGTTGGAATACAAATATTTTGAAAAAATTCTTATAACTATTTTTCCAAGTTATTCACAGTTATATTTTGAAGTACCTATGATAAAATTGAGAATTTTATTTCTTCCACTTCATCATAATAAAACAGCAATTTTTGATTATTATAAATAATTGCTTCTTTTCAATAATTTCTTTTTCTGTTATTCACGCTACTAGGAAAAGGCAATTATGCAGAAATATGTCCCAATCGATTAGCTTTAATAATTGGAGAAATGAATTATCTTGTCACGCGGTGAGTGAAATTTTCAGAACAAAGACAGCGCAACATTGCATGACAAAATAAGAACACTTTCGAAACTAATGATAAGGCAAAATTGCCTATTTATAGCAGCGTGAATAACAAATGAAAAAATAAATTATTTCGAAGAAAAGTTATTTATAATAATAAAACGATGTGACGAAGTGTAAATATGTATCTACTAATTTCGTATCATTATCTATTGTAGTTGCATTTTTTTTTTGAAATATTTGTAACCCAGCTTAAGAATTATAAGATCTTTACAATAATATGTATACTTATTTCACAAGAGTCTGACTTATCGGAATTTTCATGGTACACTTCTCGTGGCCGCTACTCAGTTTTGTAAATTACTCGACCATGTAGGATACGTACGACCTGTATTTGGTTACTAAAAAATTCGTACAGTTTTCTTAATTTTGTTTACACCGTGTAATTTATTTATGTAGTATTATCTTTGGAAAGAAGTTAAATACTTTCAAAACTGATGGTAGGGGAGGAATTGGCAGGGGTCGAAGGTTACTTACGAAATGTTTAGCTTTTTATCGGAAATATGAAACTTTCCTCAAACATCAAAGCTATAGCTTTTATTTATACTTAACAATTAGTCTTAGAGCAAAAAAGATAAACTCAGACGTACTGGACGAAGACTTTGTTCAGCAGAAATAGTCAGCACTGTATTCATTACACAGCAATCACTGAATACGAATTTCTACGAAGGTATAATTCAAAACGCTCGAAGCATTTTCACGAAAAATCAGATTCAGAAATTATATAATTAATTCATAATTCATTTCGTTTGATGTTATTGATTTTTTTTTTTATAAAGTTAAAGGGATATTTTCTATATCAAACGCTCTCGGTTGTTAATCCCTCGCAAATTAATTACTTTTAATAGGCGTATTAAATTTTCTTCTAACTTACTATTTCGAGTTATATGTATGTATATATTGTAGGGCCATGTCTTTTATCAAATTTTCTTCATGCTATCTTTTTGCGTCGTTTAGAGATGCATGACAGACGGTTTTCATTTCCTTCGCCCCTCCATTACTCTGTCCTTTCAACATACACTTTTTCTTCAGGAATCGTTTAATGAACCAATATATTGTACATGCATACATATATACACTTATTTGCGTGATTAAATGAATAGCGAAAAATTAGTATACAAATTATTAGTTTCTTATTGCATTGATTCACTTCATTAATTTAGATATAGAAATTTTTTGAGCGAATTTCAGCTTCCCACACGTTTAATACTAACTTGGCCCCCTCCTGTGTCTACATTACGCTTATAATTTCAAAAACTTGACTTACGATCCTCATCGTTTATATAAAAAAAAAAAAACATATTTTTAACACAGCCTAATTTTAAGCTTGCAATAGAAATGTCTAAGTTTTCGTACTTTAAATTTACTCTCGCATTTTTTATAAATATGTATGTATGCAAAACTGCTTTATTTTATAGTTAGAAATTACCGTATATCCTTACTTTTTAATATACATTAATATAAGAGTAAAGGTCATCGTCCGCTACCCCTCAGCATTATCCCTGTGACACAGAGGCACTCAAACTATTCATAAAAAGTACTTGGTGAAACGGGCGCTTCAACATTTTTCACTCCGCAAATCCTCACACTTCCAACGCTTCGCTCGCTCCTTTAAATTGTTGTATGCTAAAAGTAGAATTCTATATTTTTCGTTGTTCTTTGTGAATAAAAAATAATTAAGTAATATTATTTCCAAATTTAAAATTAAATAAATTAATTGTATTACAAGCGATAGCATAAACACCACACTCCACAAACATACTCACACACACACCACACAAACTAACTCATACGTATGTAAATGCAAATGGTAAATGAAAAATATTTTAATGATAAATAAAAAACGCAAACGTTTATAAACAATCAAAACGCATTTTTGCATTTGAGACTAAATATTTACGAACTAATTATTACACAGCAACAACACCAATAATCTAATATATCATAAAGCAGTTAAATGTAGATGCTTTGGGATATACATACATACATACATAATTCACGTTTTATTTTTTTATTTTTTTAAGTAAATGCAAAATACACGTAGACCAACAAATTCAAAAGCAAATGCTAAAACTGTTATAAAAAACGAACGAAACAATAGAAATTTATTTAAAATAACTAAAAAAGAGCATCTAAATAAATGAAATAAAATTCATAAAGTGTTGCCGAAAAGTATGCATGCATACATACTGTATTTTTATATAGACAAGCTTAAAAAAAAATCAATGAGCATGAAAGATTAAATTAAAAAACGAAACAGCATAACAAAAATCAAATAAAGGCTAAAAAGTATGTAATAATATGCATTCTAGAAAAATTAATTCAACAAATGCGTATAATAAAAATATGTACATTTATGTATGTAAACTTGATCCCCTTTTACCATGGATTTCTTTTTACATCTCACACGATTTTATACGCTTTCAGCTTTTTTACGTTGTTATTTTTTGTATTGAATTCCTGATTACTATCAGTACCCCCTAAAAGTATTCAATTTTTATATTACATATTCTGAAAATATACAACGAAAATATTTTACTTTAATGGGTTGTGAAAAAGCGCAAAGCATTTAACATAGACAAACGGCCGCGTTAATCCCGAACAATTCGTTACTTCGGAAATATCTCGGGGAATTAACTGCAGTTGATCCGGGTAAACTCCTAGGGTTAATTCTCTAACTTAATGCGGATCAGGGGCATATTCGTTAACAACTAAGGTTGCCAGAATCTGAAACGAAGATAGGAGTACATTTCTTTTTTCGATAGCAAAAAAGGTAGTACGACACATAAAAAAGTAGTACATTTTTAAATTTTTTTTAATCTTTTGTGCAATTTATTGCAAAATAATTCCAGACTCTTCCTTTCAATTTAAACCTTATAATTAATTTAATATTTTTCTGATTTTTATAACCGGGCGCCCTGCACCTACCTGGCTACGACCATGCTTACACCTTTTCACTATCACACTTAGGGCCGATTACTCAATGTCTGGTTAACACTAATCTACGGTTAAACATCGTTATCGACGTTACCGACTCCCTGTTATATGCATGGAGTCGAAGACGTCGATAACGATGTTTAACCGCAGATTAGTGTCAACCAGACATTGAGTAACCGGCCCTTAACTTTGCTCACTGTCTCAATGTCTCAATGTGTCAATGTGCTCAATGTCTGGCTATCACTACCGCTACACTATCGACGATTTCGACATCATGCATGTAACATGTGATCGATAAAGCAGTAGTTGTGCTTAACCGGAGCTTCTACCTCCGATTTGTGTTAATCAGACATTGAACAACCGGCCCTAAGTAGTGTTCGCCACAATATGAATGGCAAAGTACAGGGCGTAAAATAATAAATGTCGCATAAAAGGGTCATTTATAGATTTAGCGAAAAAAAGTGTTTTATTGTTAACTTTGTAAATATTCTACTTTAATTTTCCTCAATAGTCTTTATTTGCATTTTCAGCTTTGGGAGATAAGTACATTTTAAGGTGTATTTTTTCTTAGACTTTGTATTAAAAAGGAAGAAAAAAAAAACTGTATAGGGTTGGTCAAATGAATGGCCTCCTATTCCGAGTCGATTCGATTGCTGAGTATGACGACTTTTATCTATAAAGGATCTTTTTATTTTTCAAAAAAACCTGTGCGACAGTTATTATTTTACACCCTGTTTATGGTAAATTATTAATAGCTGGAAAAAGAAGTACAAAACTAGGAAAGGAGAACATTTCCAGATATTTTTTTGGAGTACAAGGGAGTACATTGCACTAAAAAGGAGTACGTTTACTCTAGTACGTCTGGCAACCCTATTAACAGCACTGACCAAAACCCAGATAAGGTAGAATACAGAGAACAATCAAAACTTGCCTGGACAACTACCTCGTCGTCGGTAATGCAGTCATCATACTAATTCAGATAGGAATCCAATTGAAATTGGATAAGAATAACTCAGTAGAACCCGGTCCGGTCTCCACTCCGAGCCATTCTTAAACATTATTTTTGTTTTTTTCTTAGTTTGCTTTTAACATATTTTTTATTTGATTTCATTAGTTTATTTTCTTTTTTTGTTTTATGTTATTTCACATTTATTTCCGTTTGATTTAATTTTTTAGAGTTTAATTTTTTTAAAAAGCGCCAAAACAACCCAAATAAATAATAAGAAAATTAAAGTTGTTGAATGAGCGAAAGAAATTAAAAAACATGAAAAAAATTGCTGCTCATGGGATTCAAGCCCACGACCTCTCGTCTCGCATAATCCTCAATACTGCCGTCTTTGAGAGTACAATTTTGATCACATCAACTGCACGGGATTAAAGGCTCTGTTATGCATACTTGGCATTGCATGCACTGCTATACCATTTTTACGTAGAAATCAAAAACCAACAGACTTCTACGTATGTAGTGCTGTGCGTTCGATAACCGATTACACGCGAGGCTCATTTAACAGATTTCTTATGTGACAGCTCTCAAGCCATGCCAAGTATGCATAACGGAGCCTTAAGGCTCTGTTATGCATACTTGGCATTGCTTGAGAGTTGTCACATAAGGAATCTGTTAAATGAGCTTCGCGTGTAAGCTGTTACCCAACGCACAGCATTACATACGTAGAAGTCTGTTGCTTTTTGATTTCCACGTAAAAATGGTATAGCAGTGCATGCACTGCCAAGTATGCATAACAGAGCCTTTAACCTTGCCGTCTGTCTATGGTATGGGGCTAAAAACATAGTGGAGCGGTGAGCAACGCGAAGAGCATATTTAGCATAGAGCAAACGTGTATGGTACAATGGGAGAGCACTTATTGAAGAACAATGCATAAATAAATATTGGCATTTCAAATCTGACGTGACGCGACATTCGTGAAAAAATATATGTAATCCAAAAGTCAAAAAGTGGGTTTGGATTTGGGTTACAAAATTGAAAACTCTACGAATTAAGCAAGACTATTTGTATAACTTTTTTTCTAATATTGGAAATATTTAAACTTAATTTTTTAAGTTTTTAAATGTAAAACTCAGCTGAAGTATTTGACATGACGTTTCATTACTAAAATTTCCTGTGAAAATATTTTTTTTATAATGTTTTAAAACGAATTCTTAACTCAAATAAAACATGAAGTTTACGTCAAAAAAATCTCATATTTTTGTCTTCAGCGCCACCGGTTCCATGTTTTGTAAATCTGTATCTGTATTTCTCTCAAAACAGGATTTGTTAACTATGTATAACCAAATAATGTAACTGTAAGCAAATCATGTTTTGAGACAAACATATTTAGTTGAAGTAACTAAACTCTTTTCTCAGTGTACATGTGCCGAATTCGAAACAAATCTGACAATAAATAGGACTTTTCAAAATATCTCGACCCTGGTGCCACCTAGCGAGACTATTTTTCGGGGTTTGACTTTTTTTTTCACTATAGACCCATTGAAACATACACTTTGTTCTCGACGCTTCGCTTGATGCTATACTCTTCGCTCCACTATGTTTTCAGCTGTAGTCTTTTTTTTTACTTTCCTTTTTTAACACGGTTTTATTTGAAAACTGCGACGAATAAGTGAAGTTTATTCCCTCGTCTAATCGTGTAAAATGAGGATCATGTGTTGTTGCTATAAACATTGCTAATTGCATCGACATTGCAGGCTTTTTGAATGCAGCTTTAAATTCTTAAAAGCGGTAATCAAAATGTTTACCACTCAACACTACTGTCTTTAAAGCGTGCCGAAAAATATGAAACATTCAGCAATGCAAAAGTCCTAATTTACATTTTTTGGAATTTTTTTCAAATATTCCGTTAGTTAGCATTCAGATAGACCCTCATAGGGGTGTCCATATATTACATAAGACCTTTGTGGGGGAGGGCGGGTCTAGAATTTTCTTACTTTTTCTTATATGGGGGGAGGGGGCGTCCCGTAGATTCTTACGTAATATTATTTTTCTTGTATTCTTATTCAAAATTGTTCTTTATAAAATACGGAAGTTCACCCAATTAAAGTACTAAATTGCACTGAAATGAAAACTATCCATTACATTCGGAGGATATTACAGTTTTTTACAGCTTTTGCTTTAATTTTTCTAAAAAAAAACGTTACTCTTCTGTGTCTATTATAACCGAAAAATGCAGTTCGAACACTATTGTGACCCTCACTTCTACCGTGACTTCAAACAAATTACGATACGTTTCTTACACGGCGTTTACATGAGACAATTTTCACAAGACAATAGTATCACATTCACACTTTTTCACTAAAAATGCCATTTAGCCTTCGTCAGGTTTCAGATCAACTTTGTTTAAATATGCCAAACAATTTGCAAAACTGCTGGTTGTTCCTTAAAATTGTTGTTGCATTTGCTGTTTTGTTGAAAAAAAAGTTGAGTGAAAAAGAAGTACGAGATATCCCTGTGGCTACTCCTCTTTCAGATTGGCTGGCTGGACCGTGGACCAAAGAAACCGACAGCAAAGAATGACTAGTATAACTATGTAATGAAGTTTTTAAGACTGACTAGGCATACATCCTATATTTGTTTGATGGAAATATATAGTATTTTCTAATGTTTAATTGAAAAAACATGTCAAGGGGATTTTTAATCTTACGTAAGATCTGCGGCGGGGGAAGGGGGATCAATTAAATCTTACAATTTATTACGTGAGGGGAGGGGGGTTCAAAACAGGCGAAAACTCCCTTACGTAATATATTGACAGCCCCATACGTAAATCCATATACAAACCTTAAAAAGGATGAGAGTTTTCTTATAGCTTACTTAGAACAGTTTAAAGTATTTCCAATCATGGTACAATAAAAACAGGTAGAAGCCAAATTGACATCAAACCTACAAAAGTCAAAGTTTTCGGGAGAGTAAAAATAAAAATGAGCGTGTGTAAGGAAAAATAAAAAAATACATTTCACTGGTTGACGTTTTTAAGTATATTTGAAGTTTATTCTTATTTATTTATTTTCTTTAGTTAAAATTTGAAAAAACGTGTATGTTGTTTTCTGTTTTTGTTTTATGAGTTGCAGTGTTGTTGGAGGGACTTTTCGGCATAAGGGTCATAGGAACAGCACTTGGCTTCAAACGTGCCTTTCCTGTACCTCCCGGTGTATTTGTGGAATCTACTTCTTTAAAATGTTTAACGCACAGCAAGGCATTTCACTGCAGCTCTGCCCACAGCTGCTTTCGCAACGTTCCTTACGCGAAGGACATTGAGGCACGTTAAAAAATTAGTGGTATCTGCCTTATATTTAACACCACATAAAACACAACGCTTCAGGTGTTGCATTTTTAACACATACACTAAGTATAAACCGCACAACACTACAAAAATTCAAATGCAAATTAAAA